>NW_018742393.1:1902969-2537293 GCF_001683475.1 Chenopodium quinoa
ATAGGAACTCGGGCAGTTGTCTTCAGAATCTTGCGGTTCATCATGCGCTCAACTTTAGACTTGCAGCTTTCTGAATTTTTGCCTTTTGTTTTTTTTTGCTTCAGCTTGCCTTATCGTACAACAGCTTATTATATTTTTATTTTGCCTATACGTATTTCGGCAGCTGTTACTTTCCGCTTGTGGGCGGCTGCCGACTATTTTCTACATCTGTTTTTAAAGTACTGATTTCCCACCTGAGAGTTTTCACTCTAGAGATGGTACTCTTGTGACACTTTCTTCAATTCATCCAAGGGAACAACTATCCGAAACACCATGCCGGGGCAGCAGTTTATCTGAAGTACGAGGCATCATCATGCAATACTTCAGAGTTGCAACTACCACCCGGAACTGATTCATCCGAAGTACAAGGCATCACTATGCAATACTTCGGGGCTTTATCAGTTCCTATTTTTTAGGCTATGTTTCGGATAAGTCTATGGCCTTTTTGCCCAAAGGAACAGATTCTCCGAAGTACAAGGCATCACTATGCAATACTTCGGGCTTGTATCTTTTTTCGGCAGCTGTTACTTTCCGCTTGTGGGCGGCTGCCGACTATTTTTGTAATTCAACATTTTTATTTCAAAGAAGTTCACTTTCTCAGCTTTCTTGTGTATTTTTTTTTTCTTCGCTTTACCAGTCTTCGCACTTTACTGCTTTCTTTGAATGATCTTTCAAACATTTGCTAAGTGCAGAACTTCGGCTAGCGAGAATCATTTCTGCTGAGACTTCTTTTTGCCGTTTGTACTCGGATGTTTTCAACTTGTGAATAAACTGACATAAGTATCAAACTTCGGCTGAGCTGAAGGGTATTAGATCAGTTGTGCCATTAACTGACATAAGTATCAAACTTCGGCTGAGCTGAAGGGTATTAGATCAGTTGTGCCATTTCTCTATTTCCCTCTGCCCCCCCAGAAATCTGAAGATGAGGTCTTCTGAATTCTGGAATGGCTGATAATTTTTCTCGGCTAAGCCGAGGATCTTTGAACACTTTGCTTTATTTTCTACATCTGTTTTTAAAGTACTGATTTCCCACCTGAGAGTTTTCACTCTAGAGATGGTACTCTTGTGACACTTTCTTCAATTCATCCAAGGGAACAACTATCCGAAACACCATGCCGGGGCAGCAGTTTATCTGAAGTACGAGGCATCATCATGCAATACTTCAGAGTTGCAACTACCACCCGGAACTGATTCATCCGAAGTACAAGGCATCACTATGCAATACTTCGGGGCTTTATCAGTTCCTATTTTTTAGGCTATGTTTCGGATAAGTCTATGGCCTTTTTGCCCAAAGGAACATATTCTCCGAAGTACAAGGCATCACTATGCAATACTTCGGGCTTGTATCCTTTTTTGGCAGGTTTTACGGCCTGCCGAGGTACAAGGCATCATTATGCAATACCCCGGACAGCGCCGAATGAAACCTTGAATTTTTGAAAAACCGTAGAAAGCATAAAGACTAGATTGTACTATCCGAAGGATTTACACATAGTATTTTTTGAGCACATCGGCATTCCAATGGTTTTTCAGCTCGGTGCCATCCATTTGTTTGAGTCTGAAGGTACCGGGCTGAAGCTCTTGATAAATTTCATAAGGTCCCTCCCAAGATGCTGAGAGTTTGCCATGAATGCGACTTTTTTGAACAGCTGCAGCATTCCTCAGAACTAAATCCCCAACTCTGAGAGGTCGTTGATAGACTCTTCGGTTGTAGGACTTGCTCATTCTGAGCTTGTGTGCAGCCATCCTTTCTCGGGCTAGATCTCTAATCTCGTCAAGGAAGTCGAGGGACTCTTTCATGAGCTGCTCATTTTCCTCGGCTGAGAAGAGATTCACTCGTAGGCTTTCTGAGCCCACTTCCACTGGAAGCACTGCTTCGGATCCATACACCAGCTGAAAAGGTGAATGCCCCGTTGCCTCCTTCTCGGTTGTCCGGAGTGACCAGAGGGTTCCCGGAAGTTCCTCTACCCACTTGGACTTTTGATCCTCTACTCTTTTTCTGAGAGCGTTAAGGATCTGTTTATTTGCGGCTTCGGCTTGGCCATTACTCTGAGGGTGGCAAACCGCGGAGTAAGCCAATTTTATCCCGAATTGATCAGTGTATCGGCGCAAGGGCAGGTTGTCAAACTGTCTGCCGTGGTCGAACACAAAAACTTTTGGGATGCCGAACCGAGTTATTATGTTCTGCCAGATGAACTGTCTGACAGTTTGCTCAGATATGCTTGAAGCAGCTTCCGCTTCAATCCATTTGCTGAAATAGTCGATTCCGACTATCAGCCACTTTCTTTTGTATGGGGCCTCGGGAAAGGGTCCCAGAATATCCAACCCCCATTGTGCAAATGGAAGAGGATTAAGAATTGGCTGGAGATCTAGGCATGGCCGATGGATTACCGGTGCAAATTTTTGGCATTTCTCGCATTTTCTGACCATGTTCTTTGCATCCGAGATCATTGTAGGCCAAAAATACCCTGCCCTGAGAGCTTTGTGGGCTAAGGTTCTCCCTCCTATGTGGTTTCCGCAGATGCCGAGGTGAATCTCTCGGAGAATATAGTCGGCATCCGTTGGACCCACGCATTTCAATAATGGAGCGGAGAAGGATTTTCTGAGGAGTTGGCCGCCGAAGACGAGGAATCGTGAACTGATCCGCTTTATCTTGGAGGCCGAATTCCTATCCTCGGGGAGCTCGTCCCTGAGTTTATAAGCCAGGATGTCATCCATCCAGCTCGGCTCGAGTGCAGCGCAGCAGATTGATATTGCTTCGGCTACACTCTTTTCTCGGCGCACCTCCACATAGACAGAACGGCTTAACTCAGTCAGAGTTGAGCTTGCAAGTTTGGAGAGTGCGTCCGCTTGAGCATTTTGACCCCTTGGGATCAGCTCTACTTCGAAAGATCTCAGCTTCGCAATTGTCGATTTGATCCTTGTGAGGTAAGCTGCCATTGAAGGCTCTTTAGCCTCATACTCCCCCCGGATCTGATTGGCGACCAGCTGAGAATCTGTCTTGAGGTAGACATGCTCGGCTTCCAACGATATGCACAGGTCTAAGCCAGCAATGGCTGCTTCATATTCGGCCTCGTTGTTAGAGGCTTTGAATGAAAATTTTAGTGCATACTCGAAGGTTTTGCCTTCGGGAGAGGTAATGACGACCCCTGCCCCCGAACCGTTCACGGTGGAGGACCCATCCGTGAAGACGGTCCAGATTTTCCTCCTTGCATCCAGAGTCTCCTGATAGGAGCACTCGGCCAAGAAGTCTGCCAAGGCTTGCGCCTTGATGGCTGTTCTCGGCTGATAACCGATACTGAACTCGGTGAGCTCGAAAGCCCACTTTGCTAGTCTACCGGATTTTTCAACCTTGCCGAGGACTTTCTCTAACGGCTGATCAGTTAGAACCGCTATTTGATGAGAATCAAAGTAGGGTCGCAACTTCCGAGCAGCCACCACCACTGCATAAGCCACTTTTTCTAACAATGGGTAGCGCGTCTCGGCATCCGTCAGGGTGTGGCTGACGAAATAGATCGGCTGTTGAACTTTTTCTTCTTCCCTTAGCAGCACCGCGCTTACCGTGGCTGGACTGACCGCCACGTATAAGTATAGGATGTCTCCTACGACTGGCCTTGCCAGTGTTGGGAGTTGAGCCAGGTGTTCACGGAGCTGCTGAAAGGCTGACTTTTGTTCGTCTCCCCATTCAATGCCTTTTGAATTTTGGAGCTTCAGCGCCTTGAAGAAAGGGAGCCCTTTGTCTGAGGCTCGTGAGATGAACCTGGACAAGGCAGCCATTCTCCCGGCTAGACGCTGAATATCCCTTTTTGTCTTCGGCTCGGGGAGGTCTAAAGCAGCTTGTACTTTGGCGGGGTTTGCATCAATCCCCCTCTTGCTGACCATGAAGCCGAGGAACTTGCCTGACTTCACGCCGAAGACACATTTCTTCGGATTCAGCTTCATTTTGTATTTTCTGAGGGTGGCGAAGGTTTCGGCTAGGTCCGTGACATGATCTTTTTCTTTTATGCTTTTGACGATTGAGTCGTCAACATAAACCTCCATGTTTCGGCCTTTTTGCTCGGCGAAAACCTGATCAACCAACCTCTGATATGTTGCCCCCGCATTTTTCAATCCGAAGGGCATCATTCTGTAATTGTACAACCCGGAACTTGTTATGAACGTTGTTTTAGCTCGGTCCTCGGGGTGCATGAAGATCTGATGGTATCCCGAGAATGCGTCCATGAAACTGAGCAGAGCATGCCCGCTTGTCGAGTCGACCAGTTGGTCGATCCTCGGCAGCGGATAGGAGTCCTTGGGACATGCCCTATTCAGGTCCGTGAAGTCAACGCACATCCTCCAGTTACCATTTGCCTTCTGAACCATTACAACATTGGCCAGCCACTCCGGATACTGACAGGGTTCAATGAACCCAGCATCTAGGAGCTTATCGACCTCAGCTGCGATGTTCTGGTTCTTTTCGGCGGAGTAGTTCCGCTTTTTCTGCTTAATGGGTCGACTGGAGGGGTCGACATTAAGCCTATGGGAGACGAAGTCCGGATCAATCCCGGGCATTTCTGCGGCTGAGAAGGCGAACACGTCTCCACTGGCCCGTAGGAGTTGGACGAGTGCCGCACGGGTGTTTGGCTCCAGTGACGACCCGATGCTAACACATCTGTTCGGATCTCCTACGGTCAGTTCTATTGACTCGGTCAGGTCATCCGTTTCCATGCTCTTAGAGTTGGATTCCTCGAATTCCGGCCTGCTATCAATATTAGCAGACTTTCCTGACCGCGGCTGGCCATCAGAGTCGTTCGGCCCTGAGGCGGAGTCAGCCTTTTGGCCCCCATCAGATTTCTCGTTGTCTGGGGCTTCATTAGCCGAAACGTCTGAGCCTCTCGGCTTTTTGGCGTTTCGGTCCCGGTGTTTTTCCTCCCCATCGCCACGGTCGCCTCGGCGAGACGTGGATGGCTTGAGGTGATTGCATCGGCGGGCTTCTTTTTGACTGCCCTTTATTTTCTCGGAGCGTCCCTCGTCTGAAACGTATATCATGATTTGATGATACGTGGAGACGACTCCTTGAATGCCGTGAATGAGGGGTCTCCCCATGATCACGTTGTATGCAGATGGAGCATCTACGACCAAAAATTCGGCCATGATATTCCTAGCTGCTCGGCCTTCGCCGATGGTGACAGGAAGTGTAATCTTCCCGTCAGGATACGATGAAGAGCCGTTGAATCCAGACACCGGGTAGGGTGCGGGGGCCAGGTGCTCGGCTCCCATCCTCAGCTGGTCGAACGCTCCTCGGAAGAGGATGTTCGCCCCGCTACCGCCGTCGACGAGGGTCCGCCAGACGTTGCGGTTGGCGATGCCCAGAATGATTACTAGTGGGTCATCGTGGGGGTATACCACCCCCTCACAGTCTTCGGCTGTGAACAGGATGTTCGGCGCCGGTGACTGGGACTGCCGAAGCTCAGCCTGATGAATCTGATGGGTTAGACCCCTCAGTTGGCGTTTGGCTGTGCCTCGCGAGATTCCCCCGGAAATAACCAGGATGTCGAGGGACTCCTTGCCCTGAGGTCCCTTATCCTTCTTCCGAGCGAAGTTGAGGTCCTGCCGAGAATCTTTTTCAGCTTTTTTCTCCTCGCGCCTGTCCGCGAGGTATTGGCTCAGGTACCCCTTGCGGACCAGATCCTCAATCTGGTCCTTCAGCTGGACGCAGTCCTCGGTGCGATGTCCGGGTGAGTCATGGAACTCGCACCACTGGTCCTTTCCCCTCGTCTGATGCCAGGGAGGCAACGGACGAGGTTTCTTGAATCTCCCCTCGTCCTTCGTCGTGCTGAAAATCTTAGCACGGGGAAGGGAGAGTGGAGTGTATGAATCGTACCTTCCCGTGTAGGGAAAGTGTCTTTCCTTCTTCGGCTCGGCAGCAGAGGACGGTTCTGAGGCCTTAGCCTTCCCTTTCCTCTGCGCCGAGACTTCGGGCTGCTGCCCTTTCGGCTTCTCAATTCTCGGACGAGACTGAGACCTGGATCTGTTCCACTCCTCGGCTCGGATGAACCTATCCGATGCTTCCAAGGCTTCTTTCCTTCTTCGGCTCGGCAGCAGAGGACGGTTCTGAGGCCTTAGCCTTCCCTTTCCTCTGCGCCGAGACTTCGGGCTGCTGCCCTTTCGGCTTCTCAATTCTCGGACGAGACTGAGACCTGGATCTGTTCCACTCCTCGGCTCGGATGAACCTATCCGATGCTTCCAAGGCTTCCTCCAGGGTCTGCGGGGGATGCATGACCATGAAGTCCAGGAACTTTCCAGCTTGGAGGCCGTTCCGTAGCGCGAACACGGCCAGGCCTTGATCCAGGCTTGTGATTCCGGATGACTCGTTGCTGAAGCGAGTCAGATAGTCGCGGAGGCTCTCGTCCTCCGCCTGCTGCAGACTCATTAGCTCTGCAGTGGTCTTCTCTCGGCGGTTGGCCGTAGAGAATTTACTCTTGAACTTGTTGGAGAGGTCGTTCCAACCGGTTATGGAGCCTTCCTTGAGCCCTTTGGTGATCCAGGATTGGGCAACACCTTTGAGGGTCGTAGGAAAGTATTTACACCAGGTAGCCTCAGACCTCGGGTTCAGATACATGTGCCCCTCGTAAGAGGCAATGTGATCTTTAGGATCTGAGGTACCATCGTAAGTAATATGTGCCGGGATTTTGACCGTTGGCACATGCTCTTCCAGAATCCACTTCTGGAAGGGCGAGTTCGATGGAACCATGACCGCCTTCCCCTTGTACCCGGCCTCAGGGACCTCGCTCCCTCCTCTCTCAGAGGTGGAAGTGGTTTTCGTCCCCGGCTGAGACAAGGTTGGGTGGGGTCCGGTATCCTCTGGGAAGGTGAGGCGGCTATGCACACTCACCTCCCTCGAACCCAAGCGTTCGTGAACGCTTTGGCGGGCGAATTCCGGGTCCTTGGAGGGCCCCATGGAATTCTGAGCTTCAGAGTGGTCAGAGGGTTGAGGGTTCCTCCTCCTCTCCTTACTGGAGTTTCGGGTGTCCCCTCGCCACCTCTGGCCGAGCTCTCTATGTGGTGGAACTTGTCCACCATCATCCTGACCGATCCTCCTTTTCAGGTTTCTCGGCTGGTGATCATCAGGCATCTGGATTGGAGCCCCTTGAGCTTTAAGGAACTCCATGCAGATGGCCACTGCTCTGGCCACTTCCTCGGTGGAGGGTCCGGAGGGAGGAGTCTCCCGCGGATGTGACCTGGATTGCACGCTATGGCGCGGCGGGGAGTTCCTCGCTCCTGAGCCACTCGGTCTCGGGGATGGCCCCGGCTGCCGAGTGTGGTGCGAGGTGTTCTCCTCCTGGAGGCTAGGACCTCTTGAGGCTTCCCTTTCCGGAGAAATGGGGGCCTCCGATTCGGAAGAGGCTTGCTCCGGGGAGGGATAAACCGGCTGGCGTTCCCTCACCGTAATCCGGCCTCCTCCCTTCTTAGCCTTCTTGGAACTCTTTCCACTCTTAGTCATGGCGACTGCCGGAGTGTTTGATGACTGACGCGAAATTTAGTAGCGATCCCCACAGACGGCGCCAAATTGTTTCGGATGAAAACAATCGAATCTCGGAAGATCCTTTTATCTTGAGGGAACTTGGTCTCGGTCCGAACGACGCAGGAGCCGAGGGTTTCCTGCACAACAAATACACGTGAACTAGCCTCGGGGGGGACGCCGAGGAAGGCCCCTCCGATGCTTAAGTCAGTATATTAGAGAGAGAAAGCTGTGCAAGAGTTTAGTTGCTTGAGGCTTTATTGTCTTACCAAGAATTGACCAAATTGTTGGCTTTTATACCTTGGCTAATGAAGGAGGCGGATTGGGCCCGGAAGTCAGTTGGGCTGGGCCAAGCTGATTGGGCCGTTGACTGACCTTGACATGGCTTTGAGGATGTTTGATTTTTGACTTTAGCACATTTGGAGAGTTGAACCTTAACCTTGGGCTTTTAATTGGATCATTCAGTGACCAGGCCCAATTGGACTAAATTGGACCCAAACAGTTGTTAATGACTCTCAATTTTGATGATACTAAATATGAGTCAATGAAAGAAAACATAAAAGTGATGGTCGTGGACTCGTGGTGAACTGGCAAATAAAAGAGAGGTACTAGAAAAAAAAAAAATGGTTAATTAATCAAATTATGTAATAAAATTATATATGAACTTTTGCAAAATTTACTGTTAATGATCTTGCCGTCTAATTTGACATTAAATTATGTTAATCCCTATCTTTTTATTATTTTTTTTTTAATTTTTTTTAATCCCTATACCTTATAAAAAATACAAGATTAATCATATATATAGTGTGCTACCAATTATGCCCTTCAAAATGTGCATTTACATATTTACCCTTATTAATATTGACAAGTTTTTATTCTGCCTTCAATGTTAATTGCTTTTTTTTTTGGGTTTGCATTCATTAATGCTAATTGCCTTTTTTTTGAATTATTTTGAATAGTGTGTGGACATTTATACCCCTAAAATATTGGTTTACATATATTCCTTCATTAATGTAACCAACATTTGAAAAGCTTTCCGAACATAGCTAGATATGACACGCATTAGCCACCCTAGTAAAATTTTATGAATAGCGCATGGACTTTTATATCCTTAAAAATGTTCTTTTACATATTTGTCCCCATTTAATTTCAAAAGCCATAAAATCGCTTGAATCCCCTAAATTGATTAATTATTTGTAAATAAAAATTGTGTTTATTTCATTATTTAAAGCCATAGTTTACTCCATTTCTTTTTGTTTTTTCTATTTGGAATTTAAATACTATTTAACACTAAGTATTCTAAATTAGTTTTATTATATATGGTGTACAAAAATTACGGAGTATATAATTGTGTGATGTTATTTTTTTTTTTTTTAAGTGTGAAGGCTTGTTTAATTTATTCAATTTCATCTTAATAAATATTTAAAATTTAGATATTTATATAATTATATTTCTAGAACTCGATATTTTTATCGTTCCCCCGCTAAATCAAAGTAGCTCTACTAAAGTTTCGAACATTGCACAATTATACAACATCCAAATACATTCATCGCCTATATGCAAATAGCTATATAATATAATATCATGCAAACAAGAATATGGTATAAAGGCCACTGGCAATAATTTTCTTAAAGGACTCGCCATACCGCGCGCGCTGGAATCACTGGTATATATGAACATTTTGACTTGGGTAACTTGAGTAAAACTTGTGTAACAAAAAAAAAAAAAAAAAAAAAAAAACTTGAGTTCTTTTTATTTATAATCAATATAAATATTAAAATTTAGTACTGCATTTATTCTCAAAGTAGTGTTCACACTTCTCCTTGTAATAATTATTACAAGCTCTTTAATGGTACTACGTAGTACTTTGCAATAATTCACTTCTCCTAGGAAAAATGTATGTTCGTATTTATATCTTGTGAAAACGCACTATTGAGTACTCCGTATTAAGGTAGGTTGTTGTTATAATTGTAAGCATTATGATGAATTGATGATGAACTCATTGGATGGTACTTCGTATGTAACAACTTATTTGAGGAGCTATTACTCTTTTGCTTAATAACTACTCCATTTAATGAGTGATCTCAATTTTTCAATGATTCCCTCCACTTTAAATTAACTATCACTTTTACTTACTTTTTATGCAGTAATAAATTACTTCCTCTTCTTTTAGGTAAAATGTACAGAGTCATACGAGTAGTTTGACTTATATATACTGTATAATTTTATTCATAACAGTCTCACTTAACCAAAAATTTATACAACTAAACAAATTTTACAAAGTAATAATAAGGTTTATATAGATAATTTCATATAAGTAAAAATCAAGCCAATAAGCTATTTTATTGGAACATTTTTATTCAAAATTTTCCTTCATAAAATCATAATATAAATTCACTTAGCAAGAATACAAGATTATTAAAAGTTGATACTCATATCTGATCTTGAAAGTATAAGTTGCTAAACTATACTGGTTTATCATAAATATGTTTAATTCTCACTGATAAAAAGTCAATACTTCCTCAGTTTCACAAATATTACATCATGTTGACTATCACGTTTACCATCGCACAACTTCGATCGTTCATATGTTCACTCTTAAAAAAATGAAAATCATTATAAATTGTTATTTTAAAGTACAAATATTGTAGAAATCAACATGGTGTAATATTTTTAAAACGAAGGAAGTACCCTGAAAACATAAATCAAAATCACAATTACTCCATACGAGTAGTAGCTAAAGATCGAATAATGTATTGATAGTATGTGTAAAAGTTAACATGGTGTAATATTTCGAAAACGGATTGGTTAATCTTAAAACTAGAGAAGAGAGTGGCTTAGTTGGGATGTGTTGTCAAGAAGTGATTGGGAGTGTACAAAAATGTGGTTAATGTTGACAGCGAATTAAGAAGATCGTGAAAATCACTGTTCATTCTTCAATCTTTTCCATCAGATAATAGTACCTCTTCTTCCTTTCTGACCGTTTTCGTTTCGCTTCCTAATTGGACGCTGCTCTTTTACTAATTTTTTTTTCCTTTTTTTGTTTTTAGTATTACTACATGCTACTGTAATATTGCATATCACGTACATAACAGTCATCATCATCTTTTCTACTTATTACATATATGTCAGGCAGATTTATAACTTATTTCTTTTTCTTAATTAACTATTTTTAACATAAACTTAGAGATTTTTTTGTTGCATTTGATTGACATAGTAAGAAATGCTTAGATCCCTTGTACTTTGGTTAACATGAATTTGCAAGATTGAAAAATTACAAGTTCATAAAAATTTTGTGGGAAGTTAATTACCTAACCTCACCTCAGTTATTCACAATTCACACGAAATTCAAATTCTCTCATGCCAAAAAAATATGTATGGCAAATTTCTAGGAAATACATAAAGTTACTTCTTATGAAGCATAAATAACCATAGGAATTTAATTTTCAATGCAACCAAAGAAACACTTATTTATCAGGTAATATCTATCTTCATAAATTTAACTTAAATTGCAATGAAATATGCAAGCTTTATCTTGCCTTGAATGCACTAGGTATGTTGTTACCCACATATTGAATATTTACTAATAAAATTATATATTTTGTAATACATTTTAACAAAATTGTTAGTTTAATGATCGAACAAGTGCATGATAAATTGTCCAAAAATTAAAAAATACAATATTTAATTTTATTTCTAAGTAAAATCAATTCATTAATAAATTGTCATACAACGAACATTACAACAAAAACGAAAGCAATATGAATTAAACAAATACATATCAATTTAATTTAATAATGAATTCTTTCATCAAAACTGCGATCGTCGAATAGATCTTTTAATGTAAGATTTCTCTTGCACATATCACTGAACAACTAATATTTTCAATTAAAATTAATTTGCTAAAACAACTTATATTTTACTAGATTAAAGGGAGGATGATACATCAACGTTTAGACTTTCGATCTTTACACATCTTTCCAACATAAACTCTAATCAATAGTGGAACACACATGGAAAAAGAGGATTGCTTCAAACTCTTCTTTTTAAAGGCCTTCTACTCAGACAGCAAAATTTACATTTGATTTTCTTGCCCTAATGTTTGGATTTTGATGTGCTTTTCGAACCTTTTTTATTTTTTAAAAAGGATAATTGTAGTAACTAGGAACAGGAAGAATGGTAATACGAATAATAGTCAACCTGCCCATTTCAATTGGAGCTTATCCAATGAGACTAATCAAGTACAATTAAGCACCTAAGTATGAAAATTACAGTTTAAATGGCTATCAAATGATGATATTTTCACTATAACGATAAGCTAATTGTATTAGATGATGATACAAGACATTCAAAATCTTTCGATCTAAGCCTTAAATTTTTGTCGCGCAACTCATAATAAACATTTGAAATCTCTATTAGGATTATTTCAAATCTTTTATTTGAAATTAGTTAGAATTTGTGTCTAATATGGCCACATTAAATATAAAACTAGGGAAAAACAAGTAGTCCTAATGAGTGAAGGATATTCATGTATGTTCGAGTCCAAAACCATCATAGCCACGTCTAAACACCGTGCACGCTCATTTCAAGCTAATTGTACAACCTTATACAAGTGCTCCTTAGATGACTACATCTCCAAAGCTCACGCTTTAGCCTGCTCATGGTCCGACAACCTGGCCTTACGCCACCACTTCATGACAACCATCCACACAAATCGATCAACACATACTAAATTTGGCTTTTGAATTCTGGACTCTGGAGTGTATTTGAGACACCACCTTGTCCATTTAGGCCTAGTATCTGTAGACCTTTGGGTCTAAATACCTGGAACGTTACTAAAAATGTTCTGCTTACCATTTACGTACATACTATTAATCATTAACTCTTAAAAATTGAATTTGCACAATTTAAATTATTCAGATAATATTGTCAATTTATCATATGGAGTATGTAGAATTATTTATTTATTATCACTATACTTTCCCTTCACCTTTTTTTTTTTTTTTTTTTTTTTTGTTTTGTTTTGTTTTTTTTTTTTTTTTTTTTATTTTTTATTTTTATGTTTAAAGAGCCACAAGGGTGGGAGATGATAAATGGAACTTTAACCACTGCTATCCTTCACTATACGGTCTAAACCTTCCCTTCACTTTTTATTTATTTAACTTGTAACTTTTTTGTTATTCCTTGTTTATCAATTACCTTTATTTTACTTTGGTTTAGGTCAAAATTTGGACCTATAATAGTCCCTCATCTTCAGTTGGAAATTTTCTTCATTTGACTTAATTACCTTCTCCAAGCACTGATTTCTCCATCCTATCTAATATCTATTAGCAATCTCTTTCTGTCAAATTGCTACAATTTATTCTTAAGGTGTTAAATTGCTGCAATTTATTCTTAAGGTACAAAATTTGTTGCCTTTGGCTTTGGCAGCTTGGCAATGTGTCCTTCTTGGCCACAATCTCTCTTTCTCAATAAAATTTTCATTAAACACCCCAGTGCTCGTACGTATAGTGTATACCCATATCTATTCGCTATAACATTTTCTTAATTTTAGTCTTTTAACATTAGACAAAAATATTTATTCTATGCACCTAATTTTATTTTATCTAAACTTATCTGAGATTCACTAATTTTTTTGTTTGTTTGTTTGTTTGTTTGTTTGTGTTTAGAGAGCCACAAGAGCAGGTGATGATCAAAATCGATCCTGGATCTTCTGGAATCGGGAGAGAAACTCTAAGAGCTATCCCTCACTCTCAGATTCACTAAACTAATTAATTGTAAATTGAACTTGAGATCAAGTATCCCTTGCTTTTCCTGAATTTATCATATTTGATCATATATATCTTTATCTCAATTTTTTATTTTTATTTTTATTTTTTTATTTTTTAAATCTAGAATATTAAGAGAAATAAGGTAAATTGAACTCATCATTTGAAAAATTGAACTATTGAAGTAACCAGATTATTTATATAAATAAATACTTCTACTAAACAACATCAATTTATTCCTGATCGAAATTTTGAAACGTGTCTATGTGACTATGTGTAAGATAAAATCGAAAATTTATGAGGTAATCTCAAAAAAAATAGCAAAATATTATCATCTTCGTTGTCTTAGTCTTCTTCCCCTTTATTTTGCTATGACCACTCGTTATCCTATTATCACTTTAATTTGTTCAGTTTGCCTCATACATAGTGATCACTCAGTTGGAATTATTTCTTAAGTCTTTGTCTAAGGTAAAATGCTTTCATATTCCATTCTACTTAAAAAAAAGCATCATTCTATCTCGGAATTTATTATTTCAAACTCATAATTCAATTAATTAACGACAGTTAGAAGGAGAAAAGGAAAAATATTATTCACTATACATTAAGAATCAATGAGTCTTTTTTTTGTTTCCTATGGTATTACATAACAATCAAAGAAACTACTTTAAAAAGTTGCGCGAACACAATAAATATCATCCCTAGAGGTAGCAAAAAGATCATTCAAGTTAGACTCGATGTAGGTTAGATTCGATTATTCATTTGGATCACTTATTTTTATTACCAAAATAGAATGGAGTATTAGGAACCGGCCAGTTTAAGTCTAAGGTTTGCTTTGGAATAACGCATCCTTCTAAAAAGATTAACTACAAACTAAAACCATTCATAAAAATTCTCTTAGTTAAAGTCTTGGATCATATTTCATGGCTAAATTCAGGGATATCAAAGCATATGTTCTTTGGTGGTCCAAGTTTTTATTATACACTAGATTATATTAAAATGTAACACATCTAATTGTACTAAACTTTGGGTACAAAAAGCTAATATATGGTTGAATTGAATTCAAAGGTAATTGTGGTCCCCATATTTTTAGCTTATTAAGCCAATGGTAATTTATAAATTAACATGAAATGAAATAAAACTATGTTTTAAGATTAATTTGCAGGGTATTAGGGGACCATACCACAAAGCCTGCATCAAATGGACTAATTAATTTCACAAATCTCTTAAATCACACTATCTTTGGATTCTTGGACATTTTAAGTATGGGGGACCATTGTAGCAACAAAGGAAATTTCGGATCATAAAAAGAAAGAATTAAGAGGACCATCAAAATTAATTAATATAATTTGTAGGGTTTAATTTTTGTAATCTTGGTAAATGGGGTGCAAACAATCTTAAAACACGCTGCGCAACGACCAAAATCATCTAATTCCATTTATCCATTTACAGTACAATTTTTAATTGAAGATGAAATTTGATAGGCAAATATGTTTGCCATTGTGCACTGAACCTAGTTTATACTCCATTAGCTGGTTCTACGAAAGTACTACAATTTTAGCAATTTGTATAAGGGCATGTAATAGATTAACTAGTGTATGGGTCGCGTAGACAACTTGGGACGCGAGTTACTTAGACTCGACATGCATGAAATTGGCTTGATCCGACATAAGTTCACTATAATTAGTAAGTCATGACAATTAGGCACAAGCACAACGACAATCAGCCTGTCTTGTGTGTGGCTGTTCACACTGTGTGACTACTTATAAAAGAACAAAGTAACCCCTATAACACCGGCCAAGTAACCCCTGTAAAACTGACCGAGTAACCCCTGTAACACTAACCGAATAACCTTATAACACTGACCAAGTAACCCCTTTAACACTAACAAAGTAACCCTTGTTACACTAACGACGTAACCCCCTATGATAGCTAGCCACGTATAAGAATTTGTGAACAACAATTCATAGTATGGAACATCAACATCACAAGTTCACAACCTCACTCTTACAACACAAATTTTTTAGACCGTTTCAAGCATGTTCTGTTTGAGCACGAGACTTGTATACACAGTACGTGGGTTGTACATCAAGCCCATGCCCTCACATCCCATTAGAACAGTCCTATGACCAAATTATTAGGTTAATCAACGGTATATTTTGCTGAAAATATTAAAAAAAAATTAAAAAAATTCATAAATGACAAGGGAATAAAAATGAAAGTATAGGGATGCACGAAGAGTTGGAAATGGTAAAGTTTCTATAAGAAGGCAGGGGAAGAAGGAGACATCCTGTACGAAGCTAGGACCTACAATCCCTGCCTACGCCAATAAGTCCAACACCTAACCCAAAACCATGTTTTGCATGTACACCTTTAAAGTTTGATCCGTACGCTAATTCCATATTTTTATAGGTGCACTAAACTATACAATTGTGTAAGTTTTTATATCTTGGTGCACTGAAATGAATAAATTTTATCAAATGCAAATTAACATATTATTAGTGTTTGAGCATTTCTAGTTATTGACTCCTTGTTACCAAATTAGGTCACACTTTATTAGTTTCCATCTACACACCAAGAAACCGGATGAACTTTTAAAACCATAATTTATTTTCGGCAAAACTGTTTTTATTAGTAGGATAATTGATTGTCTCCTCACTATGTACCTTGTCGAGTTGATGTTGATAGATAATACGAGTAAATAATTATGCAGGAATGTAGGATAATCTTCACCAAATATTTCTAAGAGTTATCTAATTAATTTATGGAGATGTAATACTCTAGCTTCTACTTTGTCCAATGATAAGATTGATACTTCTAATTACTTGAGCCTTCAAGGTGAAAGAAGTGACCATTAAGTCACAAGAAAAGCTAATTATGATGAAATTTCAACATTATTTGTTCTTTCTCGAGGTGTTATAGCCATTGTAAGATGGAAGGCAAACCCTACAACCAGCAATATCACCTGTGATTTTAGATAAAAGAAAATTTACCCCACAGTATATAATATGAGTTATTTGTATTGAATTTGTCTAATCTACCTGTCAATATTCAATACCTATCAAATGTGATATTCTTGTTTATTAAAATTGCTACTCACTCTTTAAAAAAAAAAAAAAAATTGTTTGACTTGATTCACACTCTACTCATTAGACTTCACTCTTACAAGTGGGAGTGTGAAAAGACAATGATCAAATACAAATTTCCCAAATAAATAAGACACCACAAAAAAGCACTTGGAGGAGTGATGACATTCACACAGCCACATAGTGATATAGATGCTCTATAATATTGTTAAGTTAAGATGGACATGCACGTGAGGTGTTGGCCATTGAATGATGGGCAATTAGCCCAAATTAATGGCTGTACTTGACGTGATGGGCCTTTTTCGGGCATGAAAGACCCTGATTGGACTGCCCATTTCTAGGAAAACAACGATAAGAGCGCACCACTGTTCAATGCTCACCACCTGTCGACATTCGATCGCCACGAGGTCCACAAATAGCAATTATTCACTTTGGCCCACTTATTTTCATTTTATATGGTGCAGAGAACATTACAAAAGTTCATTGATGCAGACGAGACTTGAAAGTTGAAATTAAGTAACGCGATAATGCTTGTACAAATTTAACATTTAGTATAGTTTACTGATTCAATTATCAACTTCACATAGTAAAATGTTTTAAAAGTTGAACATTAAGGTCTCTTGGATTAGAAAACGGACATTTCAATTCAAAAGTATAACCCAACTAAGTCTTACAGTAAATGATAAAACAGGGCATTGTTTTCAAGCACACGTGTGTTTTGAAACAACCCACCTATCTCAAGTATATTTAAGAGTCCTCCTATAAGAATATAACTTCCACTTCAATTGCTTCCCCATTAGAATGGGGGCTAGGGCTTACCCTCACGAGTCTTATATTATCACCCCATATGATTTTTCATTGTCTTTAACACAAGTAAACATTTTTCTATTGACTTTCAAAAAAAAAAAAAAAAAAAAACATTTTTCCTGTCATTAGTACTGTATACATCTTTACAAATATCACAAGAAGTTATTTTGAAAACAGTTGTATGAAAATTCAAAACAACTCTTCATGAAAAGAACACGACGACAACACAGGAGCCTATAATTTTAAGGTAAATAAATAAACTTATATCACCATGACTGAAGACTAGAAATATTCCTGAGCATCTCCTTAAAATATACTTCCACCTGCTTTAAAGTCTCCTTAAAACAAAATTACATTACAAATCAAAAGTTAAAACAAAGTCTAAAAGTTCCTTAATTAGAGTCTAATGCTCTTATGAGAATTATTAGGAGTTACACATACTTGCTGATGGAATTTACATTTTCACCCAGATAAAAAGACAAAAGATACAAGGTAAATCAAAAGTAGTTGTTACATATAATAGTAATGCTTCTTTTTTCATAGGGCAAAAGTTAGCCCTAACTAAAGCATCCACCTTGCATCCATCCTGGTAAGAATCCAGGAACTTGTGCATGTGTTGTAGCAACACTCATCTGCTCAGTAGTTTCCGGGTTATACCTGCATCCATCCAATTAACCAAACATAATTAAATTGTAGTCGTGTCGCGTTGTGCATTGCACGGGTTTAAAACTAGTAGTTTAGTTTTGTGCTTACCCTATTTGAAGGGTAGGATTGCAACCAAGGGGCTGGAAATTTAACAGCCCCTGAGATTGAGCGTGTTGTTGTCCATAGTGAACGTTCTGGTCGGTACCATCCCAGGATTGTCGGTATTGAGCATCCTTAATCATGATCCGATCAAGCTACCAATAAATAAATTCCAAGATATAATTGAACATCTGATTCATTGGACAATTTGTACAATACATCCTCATTATGCATATGAACGTTGAAGAAGCTATGATTGTTTTGTTACCTCAGTTTTCAAAGATTTATTAGCTTCCATTAGTGCATGTTCCTGTAAACAAATAACTTAGATGTTTTTATAGAGGTTGTTTGAAAAATGACTACCATATTATTTTAATGATATATAATATGATCGGCTCTTTTTTCATATTATAAAATGGACACAATTAATCTTCTAACATCTACAATGGAAATATAGTTTTTGAAAATTTTAATCCAACTTAAAATAGATATTTTTCGAAAAACTATAAAATAAGAATAAATATTACATAAATAAAACAAAAAATTTGATAAATCAAAAAAATGTAAATAACATTATTTTATACCAAAAAATAAAGTAATATTATTAATTACTTAGAAAAAAATAGGTCATTTATGAACTACAAAATCATTAAAACATTACGGTAGTCATATTTCAAACGACTACCGTAGAATTTTCAATTAAATGGCATATAAAAAAAATTAGAATTAATATTAATATAAGGTCCTAGTTTTTGCAATGTGATAATACAAAGGAAGCACATACCTTGTGCTGAAGGTCAGTAAGTTGATCCACCATTGATTGAGTCTGCATAGATAGCAGCAGTACACACACACATGTTTTCAAGTTAGACATACTATACTATACGTTTCAATGATTCCTAGCCAACGAACAGTACACAAGGTTATTGCAGTTAAAAGTTGAAAAAGATAGTGGTTTCAATCTCATACCACAAAGTTAATAAAAACGAGTAGCAAAGAGATCATGATGCATGCTTCATACAGAAATACAAGTACTTCATACGCAATAAAAATGCAAAAGCATGAATCGGATTAATACAATGGAGAGACATCCTAAAGTAGTACACGTGACTTAATATTTTTAAACTGAGCAAGGATTGTATATGTACGCACTCTCTTAAATGTAGGGTAATGTAAATAAATAACAGTTAACATTTGACTGTAATGAGATCGAGTGCTTGGTTAATGGTTATTACCTTAGTTGATCTGATCTGCTTCAGAGAAGTCTCCAGCTGCCTCTCCAGCTGATCAAGCTCCTTCACATTCAGAGGCCCCAAGTCCTCTCCAAGTAAGTTTCTGAGTGTATAAAATTGCGGAATATCACAACCATGTTCATAAAACAATATAGTACCTTCAAAATATTCAAATCTACTAAACACATTTGTTTCACAAATATTATAGAGAACATAAATATTTTACCTTTGAGTTCTTTGGAGTGATTCATGTCTAGCTTTCAGCTTCAAGTACTCCCTGTAGCTGCTCTGTTGAGAACAAAGCAAAATAAAACAAATTACAAAAAATTCCAAACAAAAAGTTCAATAGATATTTACACTAACATATAAAAAAAATGTTGCAGCTACTGCCTTATACCCGGGTGTACATATATACCCTAAGGTAGCGTGTGAACCTCGCGTGCCTTCGGGTTGTGCCTAGAGTACATCCGGTGTATGGTAGAATATGTACAGAGATACGAATTAAATAATGAACAATAAATGGGAAATATTATTACCTCAAGCTCTTTAGATGGCTTGTTGATTTCTACCCCACCATAGCTGCACTTCTGATACCTCTCAAGTGTTTTGAGCATGCTGCATGCAATGAAAATATTAATTACATAATATTAAGTATGATTTATCAGTAATCCGTTGTAGTCTAGTTGGTCAGGATACTCGGCTCTCACCCGAGAGACCCGGGTTCAAGTCCCGGCAACGGAATTTGTTTTTTAAATTCCTTTCCATCTAAATAATGCCAGAAAACAAGTAGTAGTAGTTTAGTCTATACTATTATCTAAAACATATCAATTTTATCTGGTGTTTTCTTCTGAACTGTGAACAGTTACTCCTGCATGGACTGCAATGTCTTGATACTCCTCACTTCACATCCTCTGTACACAAAGATCTTAGTTGTTAAAACTCGAAAACCGAGTTTTTTTTTTTTTTTTGAAGCAATCTGATGGATGGGAATAAGCTATATATCGAGAGTGCATGATGCAGTCAAAATTTAAATTCCATGGGAGCTTGGCTACAAAGAGTTCCTTTCCTATCAATGCTTAGTTAGAATGGAAATAATATAGTTGTGTCAGGAAACATGTATGTGAAAACCTCAAGTTAAGCATACATGTATCAAGGCTAGGCATTCTTTATCTTATGGTGAAGGTCTGAAGGACACAACAATGGCCGAGTTAGATTAATCAAATTAGTGAAGAGAGTAAAGTAGACAAACAAGTCGATCAAGTGTAAATCAATGACTACAACAAACCATTTGTATAGGTGAATTTGCATACCTCATACCTAAAATATTGCCCTAATCTATTAACTATTACTAAAACACAGTGTTGCTGACATCATTACTGTTCACATATCACTCACATAATAAATTTTTTCCCGCTTAAATGCAAGAATGATGTCATCTTTTTTTTTTTTTTAGAGCTATCATATTTAACAATTTAGAAATCTGAATATTAGAAGCTTCTACATTACAACTACCACCTATCAATTTATTTTTAAAGAGTGAAACAATTGTAAATAGCACACTAATAAATAGACTCATACATTGATATATGTATTAGGCAATGTTAAACAGGTATTATATCATAATTTTTTTGAAAAATCTAAAACTGTAAAATTAAAAATATTTTTGTACATGGTGCATAATTATTATTTGTATTCATCAAATTTATTTTTTTTTAATATACAAATTATAAAAATAGATTTTATATAAACCATGCATCGCACAAGTTCTAACCTAATTAATCACTATATCTTTATCGTTAGGTTAATATGAAACCCTCGGGTACAAGTGTACAAGGGCATGCTTATACAAAGTGCATCTAAACCCATTGTATGTGATGCAAAAACAATGACGGTTTGTTGTATTAGTTACTTTGAACTAAAGAGTAATAATTATTGCAAAATTAAGTCCCTCCATTGATAATATACTATAATTGCTTGCATTACTTATATGACACTAATTAAATTAAATAAAACTTGACAAGGAGATCAGGACATAAATAACATAACCAATATAGCTATTTCTAAAAGCTAGCACATTAATTTTTTTAAGAAAATTTGAAAATAATAAAAAGGTATAATGCTGATTTATTTTTTCCCAAATAAGGTCTTAAACATCTTTAAATGAAAGACATTTTTTTTTAACAATAAATGAAAAGACAATTTAGCTACGAGTAGCATATATGAGTGATTGAGTATACCATAGAGAAAGTTTTGAGCAATAAATTAATTTAAAAAATACATTAAATATAATCATCGGAAAAACGGCTTCATTGAATAATATCAAAGTAACGCACACAATCACCAGCCATTAGATCATGTATTATACTAAACCATATGCAGGGATGTAGCAAGGCCAGAGCAGGTGGTGCGACCGCCTTGGGACCTCGGACCAAAAGCCCAACTTCAGTATATTTTAAGGCCCCAAAATAAATATTTATATAAAAAAAATACCAAAGAAAAAGAAAAAAAAAAGCGTGTACAGTAAAATATGTCAACAGTACAATTGCATTTCAAAATATCAAGTGCCATTATTTTCGCTATTCAACCTCCTTCCTCCCTAATTTTTCACCCAAAATATTCACTTTCCTAAGTGAATTTGACTAACCCAAAAAAAAACTGTAATTAATTCAATTATATCCCCTTCTTTTGGTAATTTTATTTTCCAAAATGTATCTTTTCAATTTTCAGTCAAATTAATTCCTTATGTTTCGTGATTATGATAAATGGTAATTTTACCCTTCAATTTCAACGAGAATTCATCCAATTATATATATATCCTCTTTGTGTATCCTACTTTATTCATCAAAATCTCTTCTTTACGATTACTTTCATTCAAGATAATCAAGAATTATAAATTTGGGGGAAAAAAAATCTAATTGATTGATTGGTTACTTGGCTTGAATGGTTGTTTGATCTAATATTCTAATTACTTCAACGAGAGTTACAGAAATGCTATTGCCTACTGTCATTCAAGAAAAATATGTTAGAACATATTAATGTAGAAACTATTATTAGCGACTTTGCGTCTAGAAATGCTCGTAGAAATATTTTCATATGAACGCTTTGATTCAATGTTTTATCTATATGAAATTTGATGTTTGTAAAGATTATTTTGCGTAATAATTTTTTTTTTTCTTTTTTTTTGCATACCCAAATTTTATTTTATGATACTCTATGTGAATTAGGGCCCCAATTTATGGCTTCACCCTAGGCCACCAAAATCTCAAAACGGGCCTGACCATATGAAATCCACAAATCTATAATTTTAGCCAAATAAACCAATAGTAGAACGAAATTATAATTACTTCATAAGATGGTTTTTTTTTTTCCCTGTTAAAACAATAACAAGGGTATCATAATTAAGATATAAACCAATTAGGGTCAAAATTTTAGGGTTTTCAATTTTCTAGGCCAAGATGAAATTCACACAATCATGTATTTTATCACCCTCCCATCTTACATAAGTATACTAATTTTAGAGATAAATGTTGGCTGAACTTAATGGATACTAAAAAAAATATTTGAAGGGAAATGAAAATTTTAAATTATAGACTTTAGATCTAGAGAGAAATTCATAAATTAAATCTCAAAATTCTAACAAAAAAATGAGAATATAAATTTTAGGTTTTTAATGTAAATGGCTTTGATCGAAACCTGTTTTCTTCTTTAATTTCTTTATTTTTAAAAAATTCAGATGAACTTTATGTTCTTAGAAATCAAAGCTACAATATAACATAAGTTTTTAAAAACTTTTTTTTTTTGGGAGGTGTAAGGTTAGCTTGTAAGACTCAAATTAAACTTAGCTAAAAACAAAGCTGATCTTGCTATAATTCAACAAAATCATGAGAATTCATGATGAATTTTCAGAAAGTAGGAGAGAAACACAACAATTAAACAACCAATGGATAAAGAAATGCACAAGTATTAAACCGATCATCTAAAGTAACAAAACATCTTATCAAATAAAAACAAAGCTGCAATCCAAAGATCTAAAGTAGTAATACTATAACACCTTTAACCTATGAATTTTTTCTCTAGATCTTTACTTTAAACAATTTTGTAAAAAAACAAAATTACTATTTTAGAAAAAAAAGCTTAAAAAAATCATACAAACTAAACCTATGAAATTTTTTATTAAAAAAAATCTGACCAGATCTAGTGAAAACAACAAGAAAGGCTCAAAGTCTAATTTCCATTTTAGGTAAGTAAAAAATACAAGTAAGATGAAAATAAAATAAAATAAACCCAGATCTCAAAATTTTAAGATCAACCAAGAGTCCGGGTTGTTAAATTCAGGACAACACAAAATCGTAATCGTAAGCATAACATAAAATAAAGAAAAACCCGAAAAGGCGGTATGGTGATGATCACCTGGGTCCACTGCAGAATTCATAGAGTTTGCCGCGGTTGGAGAAGATGATAAGAGCAACTTCAGCATCACAAAGCACAGAAAGTTCATAAGCTTTCTTCAACAAACCATTTCTTCTCTTTGCAAATGTCACCTGCCTGTTTATTTTGTTCTCTATCCTCTTTAGCTCCACTCTTCCTCTTCCCATTATTTTTAACCTTTACTTTTTTTACCTCTTTTATAAATGTATTTTATTTTTATTTTTTTTTGCTTAAAAACTATATTTTCTAATGTAATTTGGTTAAATCTAACAAACCTACCTCTTCTTGTCTATAATATTTTTGCTAAAAATTTCCCTTCTTCACTTAGACAAAACTACACCAAATTTGTGAAATAATAAAAATTTATAGTAAGAAAGAAGTTTTTGAAACCCTAAACAAAGCTATAAATATTAATGAGAAACATTGAAAAATGAAGAAATAAAAAAAGAGGAGAGAGAGAAATGGGAAGAAAGAGAGAGAGAAAATTGCAAAGGTGAAGATGTGTTTTTGCCAGAATGAGGTCTAACAAGAGAGGGTTAGGGTTGGTATATGTGCTTTCATCACTTCATATATTAACTCCTTTTTTTGTTTTTTATTTTTTTATTACTTGTTTTATTAAATTTTTTTCCATACTATGTAATTTGATGTTTTTTTTCCATTTTCATGTTTTCTTCTACTTTTGTTTATCCACATGCATTCTTTAGAGCGTGAGGTTTAATTCCTTAACTTCAATCAAGCTAGCTAAGGTTTTAATTTATAAAAAGTAATCATATTTGGCTTTCGTGATCAAATGAACTAATCTGTAGAGGTGATCATGAGCTAGCTAGCTGGAGCAAATAATAATTTTGGACTTACCTTTGACACAAATGGTCTAAAAATCGAGTTAGGTCATGTAGTCAGGTTTTGTAGATCAACTTTACTAAGAATATTCTTACCGGACCCTAAATATTTTGCATTCATTATCTAAAGCATAATTGTCTTAAATAATACCCTACTTTGTATAAACTACTCGTATTAATTATTTTTCGAGAGATCTTTAACGAATGAACAGATAGACGTAGTATAATGAGAAAAATAAGTGAATAGTTTTGAAAGAAAATATATGTTAGGACAATTTTAGCTCCAATATTAAAGCTATTAAGTGATAGCTAAAAGAACAACCATCATCAAAGTAGGAGAGGATGCATGCATGAAGCTCTACAAAATTTGCTAAATTTTTTTTCTCGGACTAGTACTCTTAGAATACAAAATTAAAGCAAGCAAAGTGATACATATATACTGATCTGATGAGTATGATGACTAATAATGAGCGCTAATTAGTCTTACATTATTAGGATAATTTTGTGAAAACAAAGGTGATACCGTTAATTTCAAGACAATTTCATTCATGTTATATTGTTCAAATTAAATGAGTCTTTATTTTGTCATACTATTATTTTTATTTACTTCTAATGTACAATTTGCTAGTAAACATTCTCTCGGAATTGCTTGCAAGACATTTTTCAAACAAAAACATGAATTACCTAAAGAGGTTATAACAATAATTAACACATATACAAGTTTGAAGTCGAGCTAAAAGAATTGTAAGCTCTCAAGATTTATTATCAAATGAATTATGGAGTAAAAAAAATAATGTACTTGATCGCGCACATTTTATTTGGAAAATAAAAAAAAAAAATAAATAAATAAATAAATAAAACAAATAATCCACGGATCACTGCAAACACTATTTAAGCAATTAGTTTACTAAACGCACTAGATCTTATGGCTCGTACAAGCGTGATGATGAAGTTGTTAAGGTTGCTGGCTTTTGTGTATGGAAGTTCATTCAAGTCCATTAAATCCAGGCTTTAACACTCTCTAAAGTGACGTGACAACAACCATGTAACATTGATAATTAATGTTAGGGTTCAAAACTTCATTTTGTGGTTTTTACGGTAAAAATTGTTTAAGACAATATCGTGAAATCAGAGGGGACCTTTCACCAGGGTCATTTGGGGTCCAGTCCCTAGTAAATTATTATAATTAATTAGTTAATTAAATTAAATCACCTTATTTTATTTATAAAATATTAGCATATAGTGATTAGTTTTGAGCGAGAGGTAAAAAGATTCAAATCGCGACCCTTCTAATAGTTTTGGCCTAGATCCATCACTTCGTGAAATCACGCGCTTTTTACTACGTGATGAAAATACTCGTACTATAATTTTTCTTTTAACTTTCATTTAAATTTATTATATTAATCCCCTATTAAAATCCCTTACAAATTCTGTACTACGTCTATCTACCGTCGTTGTTAAAAAATCTTAACGTTCCTTCCAAAAAAAAAAAAGAAAAATCTTAAAGTCGTCACAAAACTTAAAATGGTTGTCCACGTGTCATCTCCTGAATGGGTAGCCATCATTTTCATGCAGCATCCTTTTATTTCACTTTCACCATGTGACACTGTTAAAAAATTAAATCCTCAAAATGGTATGTCCACTTGCATTTTCCATGCCACTTTTTTCATGTACATAAACTTATAAAAGTCCATCATAGTACTTGTAATAAAAGCGTTACATGTGAGCTACTAACTTCGATTTCAATTATTCTCACCAAGAAAACAAAAGGTGAATTAACCTAAGCTAAGTATCTATATAAATGTGTAACAATTATCGCTTTATGTAAAGGTTATTTCATGAAATATGGTTTTTTTTATTTTATATTTTTGAGCTGCTTTAACTTTAATTTTCATTACGTGATAGAGTAGGTTATGGAATATAAAACGAAAAGAAGCATTCACACTTAATGATGTTGATTTGAAATAATGCTCTCTGTATAAGATCCATATTTGGTTTTAATTAGCTAGTAGCTATATTACTAAATATGGTTGTTGATAAGTGGTATAGTACTTTATAGTAGATATAATCCTTTAAACTCAATTTGGATATTTTGTGACTTTTTCAATGCGCGTCTAATACATACTTCTAACTTAATTAGGTTAGAAAAATTAGTGATCCATCCGAATTTACTAATGAAAGTTAATAAAAGCAGTACGTTAACTCACATAATTAGAATTCTTTCTTCCAAGTGGGGCCAACCGTAAGCATATTTTCATACTAGAATTTGATGATCCCAATCGAGCTACCAATTCAAGTAATTCAAATCCACTGCTTAATTTACTTCCCGTAAACATGGTGAATGAAATATTAACCAAAAGGCCGCGCAAAATATGCATTATTAATCAATTAAGTACTCCGTAACATATTAGTCTCCTTGAGCTGTCCTTACTGCCATACGTATACATCCATGGCTAGCTAGCTTTAATAATTAAAATGGAGAACCATAATTTGCCAAAAGTTATGTCATAATATTAATAGAAAAAAACTTTACTTGATAAAACTAAACTGTTTGGCTCAAATTAGTGCATAATTATGAAAAGTTTCTTTCTTAAGTCCCTCCACTGAATGCATACAGCATACGTACATATGTTATGGAGTGTCTAAATTATGTCGCTAGAAACGTGTCCAAATAAAACGTACTGTTGAATGTTGAATTGTTGATAGTCTTTTTCTTAAGGGAAATTGAATGTTGATAGAAACGTACGTGCTTCGAATTATTTTTCCTCAAGGACTTTGTATTATTATTTCGATTTTATTTATTATCCGGCTAAATGGATCTCCGCTCTTTAAAAAAACCGTTTTGCAACAATAATGTAAATTGAATTCGGAGTAGCCGAATATGCATGTTAACATACATTTTTTTGGTACTTGGGTGCACTTAAAGATATTCAAAGACGTATATGTATTTGTACACAATATATTCTTGTTAAATATTGGGCTGGGCCAAATCCGTCACCAACAGAGACTCTATTTCACAAGACCAAATGAGGTTACATCCTAAAATAATATAGCGTGACAATAGGAGAAGTAGCCCCTTAGCCTTATAAAGTATTAACTCTCAACTTTTATCAACGTGAGACGGTTATATGCATGGGCGGATCTAGCGTGGGTTCATTGAACCCACTGAATTTTTGAAAAAAATTAAAAAGTTGTTTTTAAAAAAAAAACCTGGGAAACAGATAAAAATGATTTTTTGTTTAATATGTGTTAAGATGTAAAGGTGCAGCCTAGTGGTAATTTTTACCTTGCATCCTTATAACACAATGAGCAAGAGGTTAAAAGTTCGATTCTTGAACCTCATTTTTTTTTAAACATCAATTTCAGTTTCTCAACACATAATAAACGTTGCTTTTGCCTTCCCCATCTAGATAATCATTGAATATTAATAGATTGTATTAGCTAGATGAAGGCATCCTCTTTGCATATTTTTTTTTTCTTTTGAAACCATCCTCTTTGCATATTTTAATTAATTAGCCTTCCTATTTGAGTTGGAGGTAGAAGATTAGTATTAAGGTTAAGTTTGCTTCAAGGGACCCAATAAGTACGACAATATGGTCTAATGTTACAACTTACTAAGTATAATATTGTTCTGATTCAGATGATTGCATTTGTGAATTGTGTTAAATATAGAATAGTAGTACTCTGTAATTTATACACATGAACGTGTTATTCCTCATAGGAATACACTTGTACTAATTTTGTGTGACAATATCATTAGGACATAACATTGATATTCCTAAATTTAAAATATATGAAGTATGTATTATTTTATAACCACAAAAAAATCTATCAAATGTTAGATATCTCCTTGATAGATTATATATATATATATACCCAAATAAAAAAGACCTAAAATCAATCAATGAATATGAGCGTGACCTAACCGGATCATGAACTATTTTCCTAATCACCCAAACACGATTCAAACTAAAGTGATTCAACATAGTCCCAATTCAAACCAACTCTTTTGGCAACTCAAAATTGTGTCCTCGCTGTTGAATAGCTTTTTTTTTTTTTTTCATTTTTCTACGTGTAATCAATTTGTAATCCACAATGTGAACTTATGTATTAAATATTTTATTAATATTTTTTCATTTCTTCGTTAATAACGATTCCGAACCCACACATCGAAATTCCTGGAGACGCCACTGGTTATATGTGTTGTTTGGAAAGACTATATCTTAAAAATTATGCTCATTTACTCATACAATTATGCTAATTATTTAAATGACATAAAATGAACTTGTAAAACTAGATTTTGTAGATTAACGGGTACGCTTAAGATTAGGGGTCAGGTAAAGGAATCTCACCCCCAACCACTCCCAAGCACAAGTAGATAATTAGACCTGAACATGTAACATCTAATTAAGTCATAAAGTGCTCTACCCACCATGTCCATCAAGGTCATGTAATGCAATGGCAAGATAATTAATTTAGTTAGTATAGGTAGTACAATACGGATCGGAGTATAAATGTAGATCATATTTGAAAGATTTCACTCTTTTCAAATAAAAACATTATATAAACTTTACGATTGTTTAAACTAAGGATACACTAATACACCTTGTACGTGTACGTGGATAATTGATTATCTTGTGTACCATTATTATCTTGTATTATGTATTTATGTAACATTAAACTTGTACTCGTACCACATATAAAGGAAATGCTACATTTTGTATCAAAATACTAATTTTAACGTATAATAAATGAAATTTACATTTCCGAAGGAAAATTAACATCAGATCATTTACATGTTTTGGCATTGAGAAGTACTTTCTCCAATCGATTGTCAATCACTCATAAATGTTGCAAGAGTCAAGACACAAACTACAGTTTATAGTTACAGACAAAGATCTCTTAGGTAAATGATTGTGCTAACCCCCTAACAAACTTGGAACAACCTTTTACGTAGTGTACAATTTGTCACCACCATCTCTGTAATTTTTGGCTGTAAAATCAATGAACAGTTCAAATTTCAGAGGTTTTTTTTTTACTTTCAGATAATAAAATAAAGTTTTTTTACTGTTCAAAAAAATAAAAAAAGAATTTTTATTTCTTTCAATTTAATTTGGATATGATTGTTTTTACCTTTGTCCAAACAAGCCGCAAATATCACGTACGTGTCAATCTATGAGTGGCTAATTGGAAGTTATTTGGAATAGTAATTCAGGTGATTGAAGTGCCGTGACATGTTAATGAGTGACGGCGGTATCTGAACAGTAATTTCGGCCGTTGGATTTCCGGTTTTTTACCCCTTAATTTTGTGCTTTGTTTGGCTTGCTTGCTTGACATTTGTCCTGTAAAATCTGAAGAAAAAAAATTACCCCTAAAACTCTAGTGAACTGTAGTAACTTGGGCAATATTTGCACAAAATTTCATGAAATCGATAATACAGTAGAAAATTGTTATTTTAAGATTTGTTTTATTTGATATAATTAGAGATGCAATTTGAAATAGTCCATGGTTTAAAGTTTGAAATTTATTAATGGGGTACTTGTTGAGTCTTGAGTGTAGACATTTTCGGTCTTAAAACAATTAGAGTACTTATAAGGATAATAAGGTGGTGATTGATCGATTGACTACGCTATACAACTTTAGGGTTATTAAGCAAGCAATAGAAGTACAATCACAATTTTTCAGGACTTTCTAATGTAGATATTGCAGCGTTGTTTTGTTTAATACAAGTCATAATCTAATTCTACAATTTAATATATTATGGTACCTCAAGACATTTTGCCGCCTCCTTTTCTCTCTTCTCTCTCTTCCCTCCTCTCTACTCGGAGAAATTAGAGTATTTTCGACCTTTTTTCTTTAATTTTATTAAGTTTTTGCTTGGTTTGCTTTTGTTTTTTTTTTTTTTGCTTTGTTTTGTTCTCTCCATTTGTGAGAGTCTGTCCCAATTTTTTTGGGTTTTTCCATATGGGTTTAGGGTTTGTCATCAACTCTACGATCAAAACATCAGCGCAAATTGCGAAGGTCTCTACTTGGAAAGATGCAAAACATCAAAAATCACAGCTCGCGTCAAGATTGAAGCGGTGGAGTGTGAGCTATGCCAAATATGCAAATTAATTATGATTTTGATTGGAAAAGTTATGTTAATTTCTCTAAATTTGGGGTTTACAAATATTGTAGATGTCATATGACTATTTATTCATGAAATTATTTTCTTCTTGTCAAAAAAAAAAAAAAAAAAAAAAAAAAAAAAAAAAGTACATTTTAGTAGTTAGGGTACACAGAAATCACTTCTCAAAGTAAACACAAAACATTTAAATTGGGTAATACATGAACGGGACACTTTATTTACGGAGTATAATGAAGGAATGCAAAAACTCATAGTCGAGGTTGACATTCAATTTGATAAAATAAATTTCGAAATCTATAACTTGAAAACAAAAAAAAACTACTAAGATTTGAAATTACTGAGTACATACATCATAAGTGACTCTTATATTTATAACAAAATAGTAACCTAAACACTATTATTAACCGCCGGTGGTGGTAGTGGTGGTTGTTGTGGTTCCTCTTGATCAACCAATCGCGGTCGAGTACGTAAATACTCTTGCCAATCAGCACTGAGTATTTTTTCAATCCTCTTAATCCTCTTTTTCTCCTCCCAGTGAATAGAGCAACACAGGCAACAGGAGCAAAGAAATAAAAGAGCCACAATGCAGGCTTCTATCACTATTATTGCTTTACCACCATGCTCTAAGTCCTTTAGCCAGTGCTTAGCTATGTTATAGGAAAACTTCATTCTTCTTCTCCCAATATAATCTTTACTTTTTTTTCTTTTATTCCTTCCCTCAACTTGAAAATGTAAATTGATTAATGTTCTTAATTAATTAGATAATGTGTTAAATAAAGTACTAACGATTTGTTACCCTTTTTTAGTACAATAATTTCAAAGTTGAGTAATTTTATCTCCTCTTTTCAGACCCTTATTATGCATCATATAATTTTAAGGAAAATTTGCAAATTATCACCCACAAAATATACCTATTTTGATATAACCACCCAAAAAAAAAAATATTGTAAAATACCACCCACTAATTTAAAAAAACGCTCAGATTGCCACCCATTTAGAATTTCCGGTGGAATTTCGGTTTGTGGACCCCACTCAACGGCTAATAACAACTATTTTTTTGGTTTTTAACTCATTGCTTCCCCGATTTTTTCCCATTAAACACTTCTCCATAGTAAAACACCATCTTCTTCTTCAAATTTTCCCAAAATTTCACAAAAAACGCTTCCCTTAATTGCAGAAGCATCCACAAGAACTGTAATTGAGGAAAAAATGGGGGATTAGTTAATTAGGGTTCTTGTTGCCCTTGAATTGGGGAAAATTGGGGAATTAGTTGTGTTATTTCATCAATTAGGGTACATGTATTATTGAATTGGGAAGTGGTGGCGATTTGTGGCTCAATTGCGGGCCAAAGTTGGAACAATGGTGGCGATTTGGTGCGGTGGTGGCGATTTGGTGCGATTGGTGGCAATTTGGTGCGATTTGGTGTGTGTGGGTTAACATGGGCAGTTTTGCACGGATTTGGTGGCGATTTTGTGGTGCTTGGTGGCTCAATTGCAGGCTGTAGGTGGAACGGTGGTGGCGATTTGGAACGAAGGAGGCAGTGGCGGAACTAAGGGGGGGCTGGCGAACGGAATGGATGGTTTTTCAGGGGGTTGGGGGGAAGGGGAGAGGTGGTTTTCGGTGTTGCTGGAAAAGGAGATAGGTGATTTGCTAGAAAAGGTGGAGCAATGGTGGTGGTGGTGGTTGGGAAGAAGAAAGAAAGAAGGTAGGAAGAAGAAGAGTGAAAAATCGGGGAGAGAGAGTGAGAAATCCGTAAAATAGAAGAAAAAAAGGAAAAAAAAAAAAAGTGGGGCCCACAGACGGAAATTCCACCGGAAATTCTAAATGGGTGGCGATCTGAGCGTTTTTTTAAATTAGTGGGTGGTATTTTACAATATTTTTTTTTTGGGTGGTTATATCAAAATAGGTATATTTTGTGGGTGGTAATTTGCAAATTTTCCTAATTTTAATTTTGAGAACTACTGTATTTGTATAGAAACATTTTATGGAAATTATAGTTACTAAAATATTAACCCCAAAAGAGAACTAGCTTAGTTAACAAAAATTAATCATGGCATTATGGTCATAAGATATGGCATGGAATATCAAAAAATATCCTATTTTTTTAAATTTCTAAAGTTCTTGATTCATAATAATGTGAATAATTTTGGCTTCCAAGTTCCAAATGAGGAGTTTTGGTCAAATCATAACTATTATGAAGAATATACTTTTGCATATAACAAAGATATATTTGGAATATAGAGGTAATTAAATCGAAATTTCCACCAAGCTTAATACGATTTAGATACGTTAGCTTAAACCCAATATGAAAAAAGATCTCTGTTATATTAAACATACTTTGTGTATGATTGAATATGACTAGTTTTTCAGATACGGTGCATGTCATTTTTCAAATAAACTGTTTCCAAGTTGATAAAATGTCCAAAAATCTATGTGACTTACTCGTATGTTTTAGGAATGCAAAGTATTATAGAAAGTTTTATTTTATGGACATTTTGGTTTCAACGTGTTTAGAATTATTACAATTTTAGGTTCTAGCTAGCCCAAATGGTCGGGAAAATGTTTCTTTGATACTAAAAAAAAGCCATACACAGTGACGTGCTTCCACAAGCAAATGCCTAATATGGATATCAAACTTTGACCTGCTACTTACCATAGTCACCTCCAAAGCAAGAATTAATGCTATGTTGAAGTGTACGAACTTTTATATTTGCCTTTTGCACACGCTTTTAAAGTGGTGGAGTTCGATTGAGTAAAGGTAAATACGGAGTATAAACAACAAGATTAGCGGAGTTTGATTACTAAAAAAAAATAGTGAACTTTAATTCGTTAAAATTTAACGATAAAATGTAAAACCATTATAGAATAGACTATAGAGGGTATACGGAGTACTATTTTATTTTTTACTAGGTTAGATCCCGTGTCATGCACGGTAATTTTCAATATTCGTCGTTAGTTTAACACTATTATTTAAATATAAAAATTTATGTCTAATTGCAAAATAGGATGAAAATTCTGTAATTACAAATATACATGCATGACTAATAAAAGTAGCTTTGGATTACACACAAAGTTATAGATAAGAAAATATTATTGCATATTTTTGTATCAAAGAATAAAATCATTGTTGAATGTGTATAAATGAAATATACTTACCAAATAGGAAGAGAAATATTATTGTACAGTAAGTATTAAATACTTTTCTAAAAAGCTTTGGCGAAAAAAAAAATTTAGAGGGAAAATTTTTAACCAGGAGATGACATGTGTCATTCCTTATTTCACTTTAATATATACGAAGTAGTTATAGTTATTATAGATTTTAGTTGAAAAAATTGAATAAAAAAATAATAAATGTGACCCACATTAATCATAAACATGACATTTGTCAATTGGACTGAGCACGGCCCAAAGAGTATGGGCCTGCATGATCGTTCAATTTAGATAGGATGCCACAACCGGCCCTTAGTTTTACTCGCAGAAATCTCTTGCCATTTACTTCGTACGAGTATAATTTTGTACTTTACGTTTTCTAATAATATTTCGTTTGTCCAAGAACTTAGAAACAATAGCCCAAGCTAGAAATTTGTCCTTCAAAATAGTTTGCAACAACTATACAAAATGTAGGATCTTAGTAATTAATCTAACTATTAATCCAAAACCTCAATAGCAATTGCAAATTTGCAATTGATTTAGAATGAGCTTAAAAGCTAAAATATCTAGTTGATTCAAATAAGAGTCTAAATTTTGTTTGTTAAAAATTACATCAAAATAGCTCAAATTGCGCGATGCCTTTGTATTTGTATAAACATGTTGGTATAAATTTCCATGCTTTATGTAAAAACTTATTTTTTGGCACCAAAACATGTATTAATCTCTTATATAGGATTAACCATTAATCAAAAAAAAAAAAAAAAATCATACACATAGAAATAAACCAACATACAAAGTAAATATATCATAGAAAATCTTGTAAGTTCTAATTCAAAACAAGGGACAAACTTTTGTATCATTATAAACTATTATACTCCATAATTTACATTGATATCAAATAATAATCTTATTGTGATTCATTAGAAGCTTGGTAACATTGAGGGCAAGGAAAATGGCCTTTAGCTCCACAATTAACACAAGGTATTGAACTCTCATTCGATTCGAATCGACTCGAAACTAAATCATCCATTGGATTATTCAATCCAAATAATCCACCCGGTTTGACTAATCCGGACCCTTTACATTTTTTGCAAGCTATCAGCTTTACATCCCCACATCTCTTGCACATCTTCAATGAACTGCAAAAGTAAACAACAACATAAACGATACAATATTAATACACCATGCGCCGAGCAGTTCAAATTACACTATCAGCGTGACTATTAATTCTAGACGGAACAGAAAAACATACATACTTCGTATATTGTATGGTAAATTAGAAGGTGTACCTTCTTTGGGAAGAGGAGATAAAGGCATCAACTTTAGGGGCAGCAATAGTGGCACAAAGGAGGAAAGCACCAACCCCTAAACCTGCAATTTCACTTGCTGTGATATTCTCCATTTTCTGTTTTTCTCTCTCTTCAATGGCTAAAATGATAGCAGATTTTATTTTGGTTGTTCATTATCCAACTTTATCCTGATTTTTGTGCAGAATAATACTTTGTTTAATTATTTTACATTACTATGTCAACCCTGGCCCATTAGCTCAGTTGGTTAGAGCGTGGTGCTAATAACGCCAAGGTCGCAGGTTCGACCCCTGCATGGGCCAATTTTTTTTTATTCCCCCCACCCCCCCCCCCCCCCCAAAAAAAAAATTTAAGGTATTTAAGTCCATACACTAAGGCCCAAATCCTGTTAGTGTTTCCATATCTATATTAGCCACTAGGCGTGGTGCCTTTTTTGTGTATATTGAGAACGAGTCGTTAATCCCGTTAGCAATAAATAACATTGAATAGGGTTTAGAGCCGATAAGGTTTTGGATGATTTGTGTAATCTTGATATGAGTTAAGCTAATTTGTATACTCTCATAAAATTTAAGCTAATTTGTATACTCTCATAAAATTTAAGCTAATTTGTATACTCTTAAAAAATTTAAATTAATTAGTGTACTCTTGTTAAATTTAAGCTAATTTGTGTACTCTTATTAAATTTGAGCTAATTTTTGTACTCTGTACTCTCATAAAATTTGAGCTTGCTAAGCTCTACTCTCGATAACTAAGATTAGCTCATTCATGTTTTTCATATTACGATTCAATCTAAATCAAAGTTGAGATATTTATTTTATTGGTCAACTATAATATGATGAGTTTTACTTGATAAATCTTTCCTAACCCTAGCTATAGAAGGGAAGAAATTAAAATAGCTAGCTAGGTCCTAATTAATGATTCGACTAACATACACTTTCGGTTTTAGGGTAAAAAAAACAATTTTTTTTTTTTTTTTTGGTGAGAAAACCAAACATAAAATAAAGAGGTCATCTGAACCTTTTTCAAGGTAAAACTAAAAACAGTATATGACCTTTCAAAAAAGCAATCTAATTAGCACTAATTAATTCTAATAATAGCAATTTCCACAAAAAGCAAGCGTATAAAGACTATTAACATCTGTACATTGGTCCCCTACATTGCCATACCTCTTTGGTTAATTAATTCTTACTTAATTAATTAGCTTTAACCTAAGCATAGTTCCATAATCTATTGACATTCTAATCTACGCTTATTGCCAACTTTATATTAAGATGATGCACTCTTCCATTCATTTTGTTCTTGAAGTTTCATCGCATGCGAAATTCTCATCCATATATTCAATGGCGTCACAATTATAATGTGCTTTCCTATAATGCACTTTCGATCATGAACTTTACAACCTTTTTTCATGGCTACCTATATGTATTAACATCGAATTAAGCTATGGAACTAATTATGATCGACTTGCGCATACGTATTATCGATAATTATTCATTATCTTATATATCGAGGATAGAATAATGAAGCCTCTTTATAGGCATTGAGGTAATGTTAGTTTTGTGTTATAAATGTGGAGATAAACAAATACTCCTTTTTGTCCCTAAAAGATTGCCTTATTACATTTTTTTGATTCAAACTTAAAAGTTAAAACTCAAACTATATATTGAGATAAACAATTTGATTGATAAACTTGTCTATGTATAGGGATGACAATTGGGCGATGCGGGTCCGAGTACCCCCTCCCCCATACACTCACCCGCCAAAATATTTTATACCCACCACCTACCCATCACCCGCGGTGGGTAAAATTTGCACCCGTCTAAGCGGGTAGAAACCAAAATCCACACCCGCCTTTTACCCACTAGCTCAACATTTTTTTTTAATAAATTTCCTATATAACTTGTCACTATACACTTTAAATTGTTGTGAATATATATTAATAGCATAATATACAATGTAGTAGGCAATATGTGGGTATTTGGGCGAGTATACGGGTAAGTAGGTGGGTAGACGGGTAATGGGCGGGTCATGCGGGTAATAGGCGGGTATAACTCAAAATCCACCATCTACGCACTACCCACGGTGGGTATGACTTTTGTATCTATACCCGCCTACATACCCGCCCCAACTAGGGTGGGTGCGGTACGGGACCCGCATTTTTATACCACCTGCCATCCCTATCTATGTACAAGTTATTATTGTAAATTATAATAAACTATAGTACATTTATATATATATTTTTTTTTGGTTCATATGAGCCACTAGGGCGGGGATGAGAATCGATCTCAGGATCACCTGAAATCGGGACGGAAGCTCTTACCAACTGAGCTACCCCTCACTCTCATAGTATATTTATATTTTTATATACAAGTAAGAAAATATGTTAAAGCTCATATGAATATTATGAAGTACAAAAGTCAAATTGTTGCTACTATCAAGATACCAATGAAATGGAATATAGTGTCTGAAATAATACTCCATGGATAATAAGTATGTACACCTTCATCACTCCTAAAGTTATATTCTTTATTGAATTTTATGATTATACATATTCATAAGTTATTGGTAACACTCTTTTTTTATGGTATGCAAGTAAAACAAAGGACAATCTATCTCAATTCATTACTTATATCTATATACAAGTTTATATATTTTATATAAATTTCCATACGTAGATGTATAAGTGTATAACCATTTACTAATTACTTTATGTATGTTTAAAACGGATCCTATGACATTTAGTCTTAAAATAGATTCTAGCTTTTTTATTATATTCCACAGAGCGCACTAATATGTTCACTTCTTCCAATTAGTGTTCATTTGCAACTTTAATTAGCAGCACTAATGTGTTTACTTCTTCTACTGATGCAATGTTGTTCGTCCAATAAGTATCATTGTTGCTCATCACTTTTATCTCTGAGCGAGATAGGGGTTCGATTCTTCAGTCCACACTTGGAGGGATACCCTTTCCTCTTACTCCGATCCTTCCCCCATTAGGGTTGGACACTTGTAGGGTTCAATCTCAAGTACAAGCATATAATTCGCTTTATCGAATATTTGATTTCAGTGTCTTTATTTATAGGGAATTCGGAAAGATTATGGAATATTTGATTTCATGATTTTTAAATTTTTTTGTTCTTACTTGAGCCCTAGGATCGAATGTGTTATAACACATACTTTTCATATATTCAGTAAGGTTAGAAGATCTAGTACGTTACATAAATATAGTCACACCTCTTTTTGTGAAATATATAAAATATCCGAACAACACTTGATCTCGATCTTAAAATTACAAAAGTGTATGTAACATATAACAATAACACCAAAGATTAAATAATCAAGTAGACCATGCAAATTAAGAATAGCTAGCTAATAACTAAGAAATTAAAATGATAATAATATAAATAAGATCTCATTGAAGAATTAAGAAGTATATTACAACATACGAACAATTTAAAAATTGCATGCTCTACAGCAGCAGTCGTACAAAGTCAAAAGTGAAGCTAGCTAAGCCTGAATAACTTGCATTATACAGCGCAGACCTTTCTCTTTTGCTTTATTATCAAACGTTAACCAATGGTAGTCATATACGTGCATTACAACCAAATTAAAACTACATAAAATTAAAAATAAAAGGAAAAAACTAATGATAATAATGTACGATTACACATCATTAGCTGGCCTAATAATAAGTATTATCTTACAAGAACACCAATAATAATGTTTAAGATGAAGAAACTATATAATTAATATTATTACTATTATGCTCTCTAAATTAAAAAATGTAACCTCCATTATAAATATTGTTTAAATCCCCTTCCCAAGAGAATCCATTATTATTAGTGTTAATAATAATATTATTAGTTGTACTACTATTAGTATTAGCTTGGTTTAGTAGTGATAGTGCCATCTTACTACAGTATTGAGAACTATCAGCTTGTTGCATTTGTTCACCAAAGTTCCATAGACTCCCCCACCACGAACCGTCTTGATCGTTACACGTGGTGTCCATCCAAGAAGACGCCGCGATCATCATCAAGTTTGGCTCCTCTATGGTGGTGGTGTTTGGGTTGTTCATGAATACAACCTCTTGCTTATTGTTATTAGGACTATTTTCTTGAGATGGAGGAACTTGGTTCATTGGTTCATTTTTGCTTCCTGGAATAAGTTGTTGGACTTGTGGTTGCGGTTGTGGTTGTGGTTGTGGCCGTAGTAGTGGCTTTGGTTTTAGGTTTTGGCCGGATTTTCGTCTTTCAGAGGCTTTTCGAGATCTTTCCTTCTTCTTGAAATGAGTTCGCCAATAATTCTTGATTTCATTGTCTGTTCTTCCTGGTAAATATCTAGCAATCGTCGACCATCTATACAAATAATAATACAAATCGATAATGAGAACATGTTTTTCTTCTTCTAATAATCCTATTATAACTAAACGTGTTAAAATCATTTTTATTATCTTGGAAAAAAAGTTGTTTCGTATTATATATAGAAATTAAAGTAAAAGTATCTTACTTGTTACCCCAAATAGAATGTAACTCAATAATGATGCCTTCTTCTTGAGGGGTTATTTGACCTCTCTTTAGTCCTGGCCTTAGGTAGTTCACCCACCTTAGCCTGCAACTCTTCCCACTCCTATTCAATCCTGTACAAACCCCAAATTTCACTAAAATCAATAATCAAACAAGAGAAAAACTCGATACATGGATTATCGTGTTTAAAATAAGTCACGAACTCTTTCAAAAACTATAATAAGTCAATTGTTGGTTCGTGGTGGTTAGAGGTAAGGTTCGTTTCTGCAGACATCTAAACCTATCAGGTTATACTTTTCCCTATACAATATGACTAATGAAAAGCGGAGACTCGTGTTTTGTTACGTGCACAATGGCGAATGTGCACTAGATAAAATTATTACCTGCACAACGGGCGACGGAGCTCCATCTACCTTCGCCATGCAAATTGACATATTCAATAAGAAGCTTATCCTCTTCAGGTGTCCAAGGTCCCTTCCTCCAACCTTGTTGTTGTTGTTGAACAGGCCAAGCTGCCATCAAACTGCCAACCATTTTTAGAACTTTGACTCAATTTTTGTCTGCTGCCAAACTTTGAGACATGCACTCACACACACACTCTAAGGCTTCTAAACTACAACATATATATAGTTGTATAACATAAACACTTTGCTAGTCATATCAACCCTTGAAAAGAAATAAAAATCTTGTATGGCACTCAATATATGGTGACCTCATCGACCACTTAGTCTTAAACTATTATATTAAATTATACTCGTTATGTTGTATTCCCTTCATCCATTGCTACTATTATGTGTCAATTTTTTATTCGTTTGTGATTTTGAATAACGATTTAAAATTCGAGTACCACTTGTGGTATGATTTTGTTTGTCAGATTATCAATTATTAAACCATAATAATAAAAATTATCAATAATGGGTGAAAATTTGAACAAAATTTATTAAAAAAAGTTATGCAAAATATATAAAAGCTCAAGTGATATGACAACAAAAGTTTGGTTAAACGATATGCTAAAATCTGTATGATAATTAATACAAGGTTTTTTTTTAAAAAAAAAGGTGAGATGCGTTCGTAGTACATTATTTTTGCTTATTTCTTCCTTGGCCTAAGTATAAAGAAGTACACAGATTATTGAATCAAACCAATGTAAAATCTAATGAAATAACACTCAAATTACTCATAACAATATGCGAAAGCTTATGCGAGATAGATTTTATGACATAATTTCGTCTGTGTGATGAGGTCAGCCGGTCTTAGATTAACTTGCATTGTTAGCTGTTTTATTATTTGAAGGTCACAAAGGGTTGCACTTGCTTGTTATATCATTAATTTGTTATATATATAGGGTGACTTATCGATCATCATATCCATAATGTAGGCGAGACCATGAGACTGATTCGAAGATCATACATTCATATATTTTTGTTTGAATATGTCTTGAATTGTAGTTTTGGGCTATAATGCATTATTAGGCCTATTATATTGTTTTTGTTTTAGGGGTAGTATACAAACTCCCTAAGCCAGTAACCGTAGAAAATTATGTGTTCGTTCGTTATTGTTGTTTATCATTAATGTATCTTATGTATATTACAACATACGGAATATCTCAAATTGAATTGACTTTTATCTCACGGCTCGCCAAAGGAGAATGACTCATCATCAACTTAATTACATAATTTGTTGGAAAAAAAAAAAAAAAAAAAAAAAACCTTAATTACTTAATTGGCAATCCTCAGAAGAGAGTTAAAGAAAATCTTCATAGTACACAAATCACAATCTTGAGAAACTAAAACTACCTTAACAAATAAGAGGAAGTACCAATAATTACCGTCAGAAATTAAGGTTCTATCAACTTTTTTGTCTTAAACTTTTAGAACGTAAGTAAATTACATCAATTGATAAAATCAAAGTTTGACCTATAAAAATTTGCCAAATGGGGGTACTAATTGTATGCTACCGTACCGCACTTGATATCGAATATTATGACATATAATTAAAAATTAAAAATAGATTGGGTGATAATCTTTATAATTTCATTGATTGCGTGTGTGATGAATCATTATTTGTAATACAAATTAATCTATATAATAATTATATTATGTGGGAGATTATTAAAGCATGGGGACATGTGCTTTACCGTAATTAATGAACCATTAAAAGTAATTAACTTAGTTGAGTTATACTTTGTTTCCACATTCTCTAAGTATAACCTGAACCAACATAACTAGAGCCACCAAAATCCAAAAGATGGGACAAATGTACGAAAACTGGACCAATCTTATTGATTAATATTGGACAAAATCATTTTTTTGATTATTTGAGTAATATACTAAGAAACTTCATCTTTATTTTATTATTATAAAACATGTAGGACATATGACTCATTTTCTCTATATTATTGATGATACAAAGCTATTACTTTCTAGAAAGGGAAGCTAGCCTTTATATTTTTTAAGTATGGAAACCCTTTGCCCTTACCATAAGAGGTTTGAAACAAAAATGATGAGATTGTTTATAAAACTTCGCTTCTACCTACTCAACATATAGATTCACATGTAACTTAAAATATAATTCTCCATCCAGAATTATTAATTGTTATGCTATGTTGTTTCAACATCTCGTGATGATCAAAAGTTAACATTTTTGCAGATATAGTATGACATTTATGATAGTGTTAAGAGATTTACAAGAACAGGTGATAAGAATCAATCCCAGAATACTCTACAATTAGAATGAAAGTTTTAATCAATTGAGTTGTCCCTCACTCTCATCATTTTCACAATCATCTAATGTAAAGGAAGCATATACGAGAAATTCCAATAATTTACAATTTAGATTTAAAGAGTCGTATTTAGATTAGAGAGTTTCTTACGATATCAAATTACGATCGAATTATGCTCACTTTACAATGAGTATGGTATTAAAACTTTAATTTCTTTAATCTATATCAAATCATCATATTCAGTTTTATTAATAAACGAACAAGGGTGTATTTTATTTGCCTGATTCTCACCTATATAAATTATAGTACTAAACTTGTAATTTAAACTTGAATAGCTTATTTTAACACTATCTGAATTTATTTTTCCTAAAAAAACTAGTAGGAAAATAAGGTTAAGAACCAGGCTACGTGAAGTATACTCCTTTCATTAGGGTTGTATGTAGGAAAACTTTCTTCTTTTTTTTGTATTTTTTTTTTTTTTTGAAATTTGTAATTTTGAAACAAAGATTATATTTTGCTTGTCTAGATGTATGTTGTTTGAAAATGACTTTATTATAGATGAAGTATAACTATAAAATAAAGAATTTATGTAAGGATTTCACCAATAATTAACAACATGAAATATCATCCTATTAAATTAGATTGTATAAGATCATAAAATTTCATTTCATATGGGGCCTAAAGTGTTTAGAGATCAATTTAATGCCGTACTAAATAAGTGCAATTATGCAACCATAATCTCTAGATTAACATGTCTAATATTCTTACTCATCCTAAGCTAGGGCCAGCTAACTCAACAGTAAAACATAATTTTGATTCACCCGGGGGCAAAAGATAAGTGGGTTGTTGGTGTTTCCTTCGAAAGCGGCTTCTTATCCAATGGTTTCCTCACATTTGTTAATCTCATTAACCTAAATTATATGCTTTGTAATTAAAATATAATAGTCCCCCAATAATCTTTGTTATATATGGCATAAAGAAGTTTCTAGGATACCTTATATGGTAATGGGGCTGCCTTTATTGATATAAAAGGGAAGATGTCTATGACTCATCATTTGGACACGTGGTCGACGTTATGAGTCATCGTATCGACACATGGCACTCAAATATTTGTAATTTGGGAAAGTAGTGCATTGTTTAATTGGGTTAAGGTGATTTAATTAAGGACATAATAATGCCATAAATAGGTAATGACGTTGAAGTTTATAGGATTATAATATAATGAAAGATTCTAAAAGACAAAATCTAGTATAAAGTTAGAAGATTATATCATGTATAGTACAAGAAATGAGAAAATGCTTTGAATTGATAGTCTATGACAGAAGTGAATCACTTTTTGGTTTCTTGGGACCAATTTTTTAATTTCCCTTAAAAAATTAATTAACCCAAGTACATACTAAACAACAAATTTGGAGAGCCTGGCCTTAGAAATGTAAATGATATGTTGTTAAGCACCCATTCTTCCTCCAATCCTTTTGAATTATTATAAACAAAGGTAAAATCTATGGTAGATCTAGAGCCAACCAAGTGTACATTAAGATTCATAGTGACTTACTATTATTAGTGATAATGATAGATTAGGTCCTACTCTTTGTGCCCTATTATTACCTATTGCAACTTAATAAGCCAATATAGATAGATATATTGATAAACCACAATTGATTATTTGATCCTTTAGTAAGTGTGATGGTCGTAATTTTTTAAGTAGCAGTTTTATTTTACCTGATCCAAATTCTGATAAATATAATTATAAATTTCAATAAGGTAACAACTTAAATAAAGCATCGGTTTGTTATCTAATCTTTTTATGAAAATATGAGGCCGGCTATAACTAACTCAAAAGCTAGCTAGTTGTACAATTTAGGGTCATGTTCTCTACATGCATCTACTTTTTACTTGATTTTTGTTCTTAAAGTCGATTTTTATTGAACAAATATGTTATTTACTCCAATTCATGGTTTACTAATTTATGTTAGTCAAACTAATCATTATGGAGTATTCATTAAAATTACTCGTAATATTTACCAATAGAAGCTTATACTTTTTTTCTTCTTTTTTTTTTTTTTTTTTTTTTTTGACAAGCTTCATATTTAATTACTACATACTAAAAATTTATTTTTGTAGGGGAAAGAACTAGGCCTAATTGCTTACAGTTAGCAATAAAAAGAAAACACAATTATTACAATCATTGATTTTGCAGAGTATGACGTGAGTCCATATTGACCTTATTAGTCATTGACATGAGGTTAGGTAATTTCACTACCTAGTAGCTAGAATTTTACTAAGATAAATTTGGCCTAGTTAATTGTTCAACTACTGCTCATATGCTCAAAGATTATCGACATAAATTAATAATAAACCATATATTGTATGCCTTAGTAATAGAAATTGGTGCACATTATTACTACTAACAATAATGCTTTAATTTAAACTTTGAAGTACCAAATTAACATGACCAATTAACTCTATCCCCTTCTAGTAAACTCTTTTGAGCTTCGGTGCTACAACATGATCGATAACATATTCATTATCATTTAATGTGGTCTATCTATTTTGTAGTATGCTAATCGAACATGCATAAAGTCAAGGCCAAATTAGAAAATAACACCTGTAAAAAGACCCGATTTTGATTATAACACCTTAACATTTCGAAATTTTATTATAACACCTACAAAAATCCCAAAATTTTGGTTTCACCACCCACTAACGGATTTTTGGATGGAAACCGTTAGTGGGACCCACTAGGGACACGTGTCAGCTGTGTATTGGCTTAAAAATAAAAATTAATAAAAATTAAAATTAAAAAAAAAAACCCTAAACTCTAACCCAGCCACCAGCCCCACCACCGCCGACCGTCACTACACCGCCGGAGACCCCCCACTGTCGTTGGATTCCATTCCTTCTCCGGCGAAACCACCGGCCGTCACCCCCACCAACATCAGCCCCCCCGTAAATCCCCTTCCCCCTTCCTTCTCCCCGAAAAATCACCCCAACCCACCACAACCCTCCACGAAAACCACCTAGCCCCTTCGCCTCTTTCAGACCCACAACCAAACCACCGTCAACAACCGCTACAAGCACCAATCGAAATTTCGCAGGTGGTTCTCCATCAATTTCAGGCGTCAAACGGGAAGTTGTCTTAGCCAAATTCCGGTGGTGTTGCTTCGCAAAAACCGGCTGAAATCGCTGCGAAATTCAGCAGATTCGCAGGTGGTTCTCCGTCAATTCGCAGGTGGTTGTTCGGAAGATTTCGTGGCTCAAGAAACGGGCTGAAATCCTGCAGAATCCGGTGAGTTTCGTCGGTGAAGTTCCGGCGATTTCACTGCTCAGGAAACCGTCAATTGCAAGCGTTAATCCGGAAGGTTTTTCGCTGCTCAACTTCAGGGCTGGGCTGGGCCTGGTATCGCCGGATTATGCGAGGGCAGGTGATGCCGGCGGCTGGGTAGGTGGTGCCGATGGTGGGGTTGGCTGGGTTAGGGGGTTAGGGTTTTTTTTTAATTATTTTTTCTTTTTTTTAAGCCAATACACAGCTGACACGTGTCCCTAGTGGGTCCCACTAACGGTTTCCATCCAAAAATCCGTTAGTGGGTGGTGAAACCGAAATTTTGGGATTTTTGTAGGTGTTATAATAAAATTTCGAAATGTTAAGGTGTTATAATCAAAATCGGGTCTTTTTGCAGGTGTTATTTTCTAATTTGGCCTAAAGTCAATCCTATACACAAATTAAATAATTAATTAATCTATAAATAAATTAGAAAACTGTTTAGTTATTTTTCAATACGTGAATTAAACATACATAAAGCCGGTGTATGCAAATTAGATAACCAATTAGTCTATGAATAGAATAGAAGATCACTTGAGATGGATCATATATTCATATATAACCAAGAAGCAAAAGGCTTCTAGATGGAATTAGTTAAAGTCCAAGGGAAGATTCCTCGTAGACCTTTAGAAGACTAAAACGATAGGTATCATGACATTTGTGGCCCTCTACTACGTCTTTAATCCAACAGAAATTTAAAACATACACCACCTTATTATTTGTATTTATTAGGATTATTATTGACATGTTTCTTCATTATTTCTTATTTCTATTCTAATTTTACTTCATTGGCCCACGTTCTATAATCTACATTCTACACTAACTCCACATTGCATGCATTATCACTGTACCTTAAAATTAAGGACGCAAGCATTAGATTTGGGATCATAGGGCAACTAGAGTTTCCCTTTTGTCTTTCTCTTCACTCTTCTTTTGGAGGGTGTATGGATTAGACATTTGTAAAGTTAGATGATCTAGATTACATTTTTAAATAATTCACATCTTGGACATCATTATTCAAATTAACGCCGCATTACAAGTCATCATATAGCACATTTATATATAAAGATTTGTCTATTCTGTGTAATTATACAAAGTTGATTATCATATTAGGGCATTACGTATGTCTATACATCTCTTATAGTTCTTTTTACATTATAATGAAAGATGAATAGTATATATCTCAAACTAAGAGAGAATTATATATTAATTAATTGACATTCGTACATTTAATATCAAATCATATAATAAGCAATATTTTTGCATTGTAATGGAATGTACATTCATTGAAAATTAAAGATTCAAAGTACATGTGTGCATAGGAGATGAATTTTATATGATATCTACACTAAAAAGGAGAAGAAAAACTAAAAAAAAAAAAAAAAAAAAAAGATATTTACACAACAAAGGATGACCTTGCTATGAAATTGGGGATAATGTCTGTTTTTTTGTATACATTCATCTTGTATGATATTTTTTGTTTAGATAGTGACTAGTGAACGTGTTAGAGCTGTATGACCTTATTTCTTCCATTATGTTGTTTCAAATTTCTTTCTTAGCAGGAAATGAATCCTCCGCCACATATGGTGTATGTATAATTACATAGAATAATTTATATACTCTTCATGATGTTTTAGCATTTTTTAAGGAATTAGAGATTAAGAATGTCACATTAGTACTGTAATTAAGTGACAAATAGATAATTTAATATAAAGGGGGACAGGAAGTGCTATTCTACTATTCATAAACATGGCATAAACAACTACTGTATAATGAATAATCTTTATTTATTTTTTATTTATTTTTTTCTTTTTAATTTGGGGGTGATTCATATTGCCCGTACTACTTTGGTTAAATTATTTAACAAAATTAAAGTTCTTCTTGGAGAATGCAAAGCTTCTGTTACTTTTAATTTATTTTTCTTATTCTGTAATGATGATTTTTACAGTGATATTTCGATGTGAGATAGTGTTGCGAAAGTAATTTACTCATTTGAGAAGGTGGTGCAACCGGGCAACTAAGTTGGCAGCCACCTAGTTCAGGAGCATTGCCTAGGGTTCGAATCCTCATGTCAGCAACGTAGTATTGACCAATTATATGATAAATGATACAGTATACTTTACATCCATGTTTTACAATTACTTCATTTATTTGTTTCTTAATAATCGTAATCACATCCTAGCACAATACACAATTTTAGTCGTTGATATCAATAGGAATATATAAGTAAAATTAACAAACAAAAGACGAATATAACAAAACTTCATATAACTAAATTTTTCCTTTTGCAATAATCATAATATATATTTGAACCATAATATGCAAATAAGGTAAAAAATCTCAATTATTACAATAAAAAACGCAGGAAGTGTATGATATACTCCCTCCGTCCCATAATACTTGACACAGTTACCATTTTCGTCCGTCCCAAAATACTTGATACGTTATTAAATATGAAATGGGACCATTAATAAAAAAAATATTTTTCTATACTCTCTTTGGGACCTCAAACTCCAAAACCCAATTAAATTCTCCATTTTCTCTCTCCTTACTATCCCCACATTCCTCACTTTTTGTTTTCTTACAATATAAAATTACAAAAGAGAATTCTTTATATTAACTCCGTTCCTGAAAGTTCGACTCACTTACTATTCATGTAGTCAAAATAAAATAACTTTGACCACATTTTATGATTTATACAATCAAAATAAAACAACAAGTTTGATCTTATTAGATTCCCCTAATGATAAATTTTTCAAATATTAACTTTTTAAAATTTTTACTTATACATAGCCGAAGTTATTGATGGTCAAAGATATTCATTGGAGACCGTGCAAATGCAAAGTAAGTTGAACTTTCAGGAACGAATGGAGTATAATAAACAAATGTTTTAGATAGACTCACGTGTACTTTTCTTAAATTACGTGTTCACCTCAATGTCCCAAATATTATGGGACGGAGGGTGTACTTGTTCATTGACATGATTGTATGGAAAGTAGTGGCACTCTTTTGTCCTACTCTATAAATAGTGAAAGTTAGTGTTATTTTATACAAAAAATTCTTTGTACGTCATGTTTACAACAATACTATTGTGTATCGATCAGTTTTAGGGTAATTATTATCCAATTGAGGACATCTTTAACCTTGTATAGGGATATCTTTAACCTGTAAAAGGATACCTTTAAATCTTATATGATTTAAATATAGATAGACAATGGGATATGTTTAAAATAATTACTATTTTTACTATTGATATTTTTTACTCATTTAAATAGAGTAACTTTATTGATAAAGTATATATTACTTCCGTTTTTGAAAATTCGACTCATCTACTATTCATGTGGTTAAATATAAACTAACTTTGACTACATTTTATGATTTATACAATAGAAATAAATTAGCATGTGAGATCTTATTAGATACCCCGTGATATAAATTTCCAAATATTAAAATATTTCACTTATACATAGTCGAAGATATCAATCGTCAAAGGTATTGGAGATCGCGCAAAAGCAAAGTGAGTCAAATTTTCAAAAATGAGGTGTATTTACTTATTTAAAGAAGGTAACTTTTTAAATTTTGGGATAACTTTTGATCAATTTTTTTTTTTTAAACAAACTTTTGATCATTTTAAAATACCTTTACAATAAATGTACAATGTTATGTACATCCGATTTTTTAAAAGTTTGTACTCTCTCCGTTTCTGAAAGTTCGACTCACTTAGCATTTGTCCGGTCTCCAATAAACATATTCGATCATGAATATCTCCGGCTATGTATAAGTGAAAATTATAAAAAGTTGATATTTAGAAAATTTGTAATAAGGAGAATCTAACAAGATCTCACATGTTTATTTATTTTTATTGTACAAATCATAAAGTACGGTCAAAGTTATTTTAGTTTGACCACATGAATAGTAAGTGAGTCGAACTTTCAAAAATAAAGGTAGTATATTTTTCTATTAGTTAAGTAAAAGGAGAATCAAAATTCAGACCACGTGATCTGAATAATACAAAGTCTTAAAACTATTGGGCTGCTCCTTTCACTGACCTTGACAGGGTACAAGCTTATGGCCCATAAACCCAGCTGAGAATCTATTAATCCTTGAAACATCTACAGTTTATCTGGGCTTTGGTTGCCACCATGTTGATCCGATTTGTAGCTTAACCTCAAATTAAAAAATAGGTTAAGTACTAAAGTATCAACAAAATTATGGATGTAATAATTAAATTGAACCGATATAAAATATTAATCTTAAATATTTTTAATTATTTGATATACTCCGTAGTAAACTATCATTTTAAAAACGCTAGTAACACTTTATAATAAATACGTATAGATTTATGCTACCAACAAAGTATATCGCGTTTTTATGATTTTCTTGTTGTTTTAGCAAAAACAAATAAAGGGTATAGTGATGTAAAAGGAGTGAAGTACAACCAAGAACTTAAAAGCAGCCTCAAATGTCTTTTTCCCTACTAAATTTATGTCAATATTATTCCATTGTAACCAAAGTTATGTTTATCCACAAAAGGCAAACTAATAAGTGAGTCAATAATACTTTCTACCCAACAAATTCCAACTCTAAAATGTAACATTATTGATGAGGGTCAAGCATATAGAATAATAGCACTATTATTCTCACTGTTTAAAGACTAAAGAGTACCACTTTTGATTTTAACATGGAATAATGAATAATTTGGTGGGTAAAATTTGATTACCTCATTGTTTACTATATATTCTTGTAAGGTAGTTTTGAATATTTTTGTATTGCCTTTTCACCCAAAGTATCGTTATATTGAGTTATTGACAACCGTCAATTATCATATCACCTCAATTTCCCATAATAACTTTCACCGCTTATAAGAAAAAATATTCCATGAACAAAAACTTGAAAAACACGTGAACAAAACCCTTGCTTTCACCAAATAAATCAGTCTTTGTCCTAATCAGACAACTAATAACCGAATAAAATTAAGTTATATTTCACTTAAAATGATAGAGTATATAACCAATGTTAAGGCAAATTCCCATGAGATTTATAAAAATATACCAAATACGACGTATAAAGAAAGGTAAAATAGGGCATATCTACTTAACATCTTGCTTTTCATTTTGTGCAACATAAAGAAAGCAATCACACCACAAGTACAAGATATAAACAAACCTCGAATCTAAATCTCCAACACAACCTTTCTAAAAAGCTTACCAAAAACTAGGAGACAATCACTTAACATACTCGTACTGATCATACTAATTAAACTTGTGGATTACAGCTAATGCTGCATCATCAACATAATCAAGAGCAATTTGACAACGATTAATTGTTTGATTACATTTGCTAATTTTGTATTAAAATAAAACTTGTGGGCTACGTTCACGAAGGGATATGCTAATCATAGGTTATTTGTCTTTAATTTGACAAAAAATAAGCTAAATCATAGGTTACATATAAAATGTAATTTGTCTTTGATAGATTAGCTTTTTAACCATCATTTTCTAGTCCTTTTACCCTTGGCAATAAGATGCGTGTGTGGTAGGTCTAGTCAATTGTTGATTTTGAAGCATATACTTAGAATCCTCAGCAAAAATGTGTTAGGTATGATTGTTCATAGATTTCTTCGAAAGGGATTTCTCTAATACCGACATAATAAACTATGATTATAGATTTAAACTCTTAACTTCGAAAGCTATGTCACTGATTTATTTACTATGTATGATTTTAATTAATTTAATCACGTAATTAATTGCCTAGGTTTTGAATCAAATGGGATGTTTGTTTAAAAGAGTATGTTATTGCTTGCATGATATTGACTTCCAATATTAGGTCAATACCTAGGGTGTGACCATGTTAGGTTCCAACTTCCAAGCTATTCCAATCGTTAAGAGTTTTGTTACCACAAGGACACGATATCTATCATATGGTGTAGAAAAAATATTAATGCGGTTTGCATTACTAAAGGCATTGTTTATTAAACTATGATAATCTAATAAAGTAATAATAACCCAACTTGACATCACTGGCGGAGCCAACGTGGGATAAGAGGGGACAGCTATCCCCCCATTTTTTGAAAAGAAAAAAAAAATATGTCAAATACATTATTTTGCGCTTAATGTGTTATAGCAAGGAAGTTGGCGCAACGGTCAAAGTGAGTGAGGCCCTGTTCTTTTCAGCTTCTAGGTAGAGCATATTTTAGTAGAGCAGAACAAGGCTTCCAACACAATGCAAAGCAGGGCAAGGCAGAGCAGAGCAGAACGGCTCAAAAGTAGCTTGGGATCAAGGCACTAGAGTTCGATTCTTCTTGCAGGCTTTTTACCTTTTTTTTTTTCCTTATAAAATCTTTATAAGATAGTATTACTTCAATTTATTTCTTAACAATTACTCCATAAACTCATTTGAATGATTGTAATTGTAGTTTTAATGTATAAGTTAGTATTACATCAATTTATTTTTTAACGATACTTCATATACTTATTTGAATCATTGTAATTGTAGTTTTGCATGAGTATTATCCTTAATTAGGGTTGTAATAGGTGATTATGACAAGTACTATATTTAACTAATTATATTATTTATTGTTCGAATTTTTCAAAAATTACAAACCCTTGATCAAATATATTTATGGAGGAAAATTTGGTGTATGATGTTGATTTTTTTGAATAATTACTCCATATTTTAGATTTTTGAGTTGTAAAACTTTAACTATTTAAGTATTCTTTTGTTCAAATATTTTTGTCAAACTAATCGATGTTCATTTGTTCCTCCGGTTTAAAATTTCTGGCTCTGCCACTGCTTGACATCTTCCACTTTTTGTTTTAATTATGTCTCATCTCGATTTAAGTAGTTCATTTCTATTCTCACTTCTCATGTAATTTAACCTAAAATTAAAACATATTACAATTGTTACTCAATATGTGGGCAAGTTCTTTCTAAATAATACGAATGAATAGGATGTAGGGTATTAAGTTTAATATATACGGAGTACATAATAAACTTAATACCCTACATCCTATTCATTCGTATGAGTACATCAAAGTCTTTAAAATACATATCTCTACCTCAAATTGGTTGTCAAGAAGTTAGAAGCTTGCTAATTAAGATTTAATAAAGAATTGTTTGAAAATAAGTATTTTAACTAGTTTGTGATGGAAGGAGTAAGGAGTATAGTTTTATGTAAAATCATTGACTTTTACAGCTTTACTAACTCCACTCAATTATAGATCTTTTGAACTTGAAATTTTCTTCTTGTCAAGTTTATCCCTTTTTTTTTTTTTTTTTTTTTTTGACAAATGTTGTCAAGTTTATGAGTTTATCAAAGATATGATTACTTCAATTCATTCTCTTCTAAAAAACAAAAGAGAGAGAGAACAAATCTTCCGTTAATTTTAGTAACAGGCTAACAGCCAGTGCTTAACCCCCCCCCACTTGGGCATTTTGCCCTGATTTAGTGATTTCGAAAGGATGGAACCACGCAAAAACGGCCCAATGGATTCTTAAATATGGGCCTTGTTGGATTGCATGAAAATAGATCGGCCCAAAAAGGTCCTAGATTGGGCTAAATGGAATAGTAAGCGGTTGGGCTACCTCTTATCTGTAACACTTGCAAAAATAAATTTGATCGGATTGCTCAAACGCAAATTTTTAGCTAGAGTCGCGCCCAGCTAGCTTTGAGTGAAGTTGTGCAAAGCTTTGGGTAGAGTCGCGTAACACAAATGAACATAAAGAAGGAAAAAAAAAATGAACATTTATTTCTGAACATTGCAATATATAAAAATGAACATTTATTATATAAGAGTAAAATAAAGAGACTATGAAACTTGAAAAAAAAAGGATTGTACATCTAATATTATATAACTGTACATTTCAGTTGTAAATAAAAAATGAACATATAATGTTATTGCTTATTTATCAACATTTTTTTAAATTTCAAGTGAAATACCTTGATTTATTCAATTCTCTTGAATTGATATCTTGCAATTCACTAAAGTACATGATTTAATACCAATTAAATAAATCAACAATATGTTTTTTAATAATGAACAAAATGCTAATATCTAACATTATTAATGCTAATGTTAATTGAACATCCTTTACTATAAAAACAAACATCTTATACAACTAATCAAACATAAAAATTTGTATTAATTAAAAAAGAAAATGAACATTTATTTTATAAAAATGAACATCATACGACATGAAAATGAACATTTATTTTATAAGAATGAATATCATACTGCATGAAAATGAACATTTGATTATTGAGAAATAAAAATTATTGTAAAATATGTTCAGTTAGAAAATGTTCATTTTTGTTATAGTAAATGTTCATTTTGGTAACGACTTCATAAATACGTAGTTGGGCTCGATCTCAACTATTAACGATTGTTCCCCAAATAAGAAATAACCTTGCTCTCTTCACTTTCTTTCACTTTCAAAAAACACATATTTCCGGAATTCTTCCAAAGAATAAATAAATAAAAACAAATATTTTCGCCGTTTTTTTAATACTTGTAACCCATATTTTTTTTCACATGACTAGGGTGACTAACGCGCGTGTCATAACTAGCCATTTCTAGTGAGCTCTTTCACTTGTTGGCAACAGTAATGAGGGAAAATATGTAAGCAAATATTTATAGAGGTATAAATCAGAAAGAGTTTAAAAAAAAGGCAACTAACATTAATGAGGGCAAATAAGTAAATAAACATTTTAGAGGGTATAGCTGTCCAAACATTATTAATAAAAGTTAATTTTCACAAGGAAAAACTTGGAGGCAATTAACATTATATCAATAGGGGCATATTGGTAAACAAACATTTTTTGGATAATTATCCTCACACTATTTATAAGTGTTTTATCATACTTTTTAAAAGGTAGAGATATAATTAGTTTCACACTATTCATAAGTGTTTTCTCATACTTTTTAAAAGGTAGGGATAAGTAAATAAACATTTTAGAGGGTATAGTTTTCCAAACATTATTAATAAGAGAAATCTCACAAGGAAAAACTTAAAAGGCAATTAACATTACATCAATAGGGGCATATTGGTAAACAAACATTTTTTTGATATAATTGTCCTCACACTATTTATAAGTGTTTTCTCATACTTTTTAAAAGGTATAGATATGGATTTAACACACCTTAATTGAAGACATTGTTAGAAGCATAATTAAATTAAGCAGACCACAAGCTTTAAATAAGAATAATAGTCCAACTTTAACAGTTTAAACCAATACAACTTTCCAATTATAATGTGTTGTAACTTGCAAGTATTGTGACTTATACTTTTTTTTTTTTTTTTTTTTTTTTTTTTTTTTTATTAGGGTCAATCAATAACAGTGAGTTAAATTTGGCTAAAATTACAATTTTAATAGTGAATTAGTAAGAAATAAATTTAATTAATAATAATAATTCAATTTCAGAAAATAGGCCTAAACAATAGTTAAAGTTTTTCAAAAGAATAACTCGTGTGGAAAACTTCTTTTTTTTTCCGCCTATTTTGCAACATACCCCAGTATAAAGTAAGTACTATGGAGTTCGGACAACAAAGTATTTTTTTTTTATATACTTGAGTAACTCAACTACTCCCTCGTCCCTTCGTTTCAAAATAATTGACACATTGAACCCTTTTTACTATTGATATTTAAATATTAACTTTGACTATAGTCTTATTAAAAACATTTTTTTTTTATCTTGAAATAGGTTGTTAAATAGATGCTCGTATTAATTTAAAACTTCATTATATCAATTTTTTTAATATTTATATTTAACATCAAAATATTACAATACATATTTACATTTTTTTTTTGAATAGACATATTTACATTGATATGTTATTCTAAGATACTCCGTAGTAAACACAAGGATACAATTAGAATTTTTGTAAGAGAGCAAATTGAAATGAAAATTAGTGAAAAATAACTATACAAACTAAAAAGTGTACTATAGTTTAACTTTAAACTCTGAAAATCATGGAGATAGGGTTTTGAAGCCGAACATATATAAAAGTCGGCTAATTTGACTCTGTTATGCACTCGTCGTTGCTCCCTAAATTATTTAATTCCGCACAAAAACTACCCTTTTTTACTCTCCCACTTCTCCCACTTCTTCTGCACTTCAAAACTGCCCAGAAATCGCCAAATCTTCAATTAATTTCCCCCTTTTCTTCGATTTTCGAGGACAACAAAAATCAGTCGGAAGAAAAATTTGTGGGATTTGAGGAGATGGGTGGTTCTAAGGATGGGTCAGTTGAAGATGAACAACATAAGGGTAACTCTAATTCTATTGATGTCAATGATTATGTTGTTGTTAAAGAAGGAGAGGCTGAGATTCTTATGCATAAGGGTAATCAAGTGTTCTTTAATAAAACCCAGGTGATTTTTTAATTATTTTATGTTGATTTTCATCTCGGGTTTATGTTAATTTGTTTGATATTATTAAATTTGAATTGGGGTTTTGTGATTTTTTGCTCATTGGGTTATTTTTGGTGAAATGATTATCTGCCTTTTTTTTGTTCTTTGATGCATTGGTTTGTAGTAATTTTTTATTTGCAATTGGAATAGATTGATGTTTGTTGATTAGGGGAAAGATTTAACTTTTGATCTTGTATGTTAGCTTGTTTAATTTAGTCATGTTGCCTCGTTTTGTATGAAGTTTTGTGGAGGAAGTGTTAAGTGCATTAGTGCATTTTTTTTAGTAGGGTCACATTGCTTTATTCAAGTACCCTAGCAAACATACTCATTGGTTTTTGCTCATTTGAGCTGAAGGATTGTGGATTGGTGTAGATTAAGCTGTTGCAAACTTGCAATCTTAAGGTTTTATTGATAATTGATCTTGCTAGCTTTATGTCTCATTCCGTGACAAAACGGGGGGATATAAGAGTGATAAGCTATACTATCGCGTAATGAGGAGTTGAATGGAGTTTTTTGGGTGATTTTGCTTCTCGGATTGATTCTAAGACTAAAAAATAGCTGGGGTTGATGCTGAGATTTTGTTAGAACAAGTATTTCTACTGTATATTTTGAGATGGTCTTCAATTTGTCTGGCACACTATGGAATATAAAGTGACTGAAGTTAGTTTTTGGTGGATCAGTTTTCATTATGACTGGTATATTCTCATGATTTTAACTTGATATCCTGTCTTTTCATTTAATCAGGTTAACAATAGGGACATATCTATTGCAGTCCTGAGAACATATATAGACAAACGTAAACAAGAGCATGAAGCATATCTGTCAAAGAAGGCAAAGGGGGCACCTAAAAGATCTGAAGAAAAAACTGATGCCCCAGCTTCTGAAAATGGACCAGTAGAATCAAAGGATGATTCCCATACATCTAATGGAGTTCATGATAATAATGTTGCTACTGATGGAAAGCCTGAGGATGCTTCTTGTGGAACTGTAGCAGAACCCAGCAAAACCGTGGTAGGCAAGTTTCAGCGGGAACTAAAGCCACCAAGAGTTCTTGAGGTATCAGCTTTTCATTTGCTTTGGTTGTTTTGTCTAATTGGTGAAGATGCTGAAAGAGGCTGATCTTAATATTTTGCAACATGCATCATTATACTTGTCCATGAGATGAATCTTTTTTATGCCCAACTCTGCAGGCTTTGTCTGCCTCTGGTTTAAGAGCTCTTAGGTATGCTCGGGAAGTTGAGGGACTTGGTCAAATTGTTGCCCTGGACAATGATAAAGGTAAGTTTCCTTAAGATTGATTATCAGAGTTAGCTCTGGCGCTCTATGAATGATTTGTTCTAGTTTCGTACATGGCTAGTTTCATTTATGATTGTTAGTGTTTCGCCATTGATTGATGGATATGCTGTTGGAGTTGCATATAAAGGATAATCTCTTCTCTGTTTCTTAATATTTGGCCATTGTTGTTTTATATAGTCAAATGTCACTAGCTTTGAACATTTTTGCCCATTAGAAAGGTAATCCTATTTTAAATACTGAACAAGATATATCTTCTATATAGTTTATTGCAAAATTGTCAAATAAATTGTTGAAGATAGAAATTTGATCTAATTATTCAAATATTGACCTACTTTGAATTGGACGCAGAATTCGCTTAAGATCCGTATGATTCTTATATTTTGCATGACAGCGCTGTCTTACTGATAGAATTTACCAATTTTGTGCAGCTTCTGTTGAAGCATGCCAGAGAAATATAAAATTTAATGGTTCAGTGGCAAGTTCAAAGGTGGAATCTAACTTTGCTGATGCTCGGGTTTATATGCTTACTCATCCTAAAGAATTTGAAGTGGTATGGTTTCAGCTTGTGAATCTATCTCTAGTACTGCTTGAAATATGGAATTTTGTAGTTCTGCTATTGTTTTGAAACTTTTGATACTCTATATTAGTACAGTTGTAGTATCTAAATGCTCATGAATGGATAGAAAAGAGAGCTATGCTCATTCAATATTTGTTGTCTTAGTTTGCTAAAATTAATCATTCTTAGAGATCTTGGTGGATTTGCTTTCAAAATTTCATTGTCACGACCTTCTAAAGAAAATTTATTGAAAATTTACTTTTGTTCTTTTGACTTGGTAGCTGAAGAAGTGCTTTTTTCTTTTCATTTGCTTTTTTTATTTTCTTTTTCTTAAGGAATGTACTAATTAGTGTTGTTGATTTGCTTCCAGGTTGATCTTGATCCTTATGGTTCGCCATCTGTGTTCTTGGACTCTGCTATTCAGTCTGTTGTTGATGGAGGCATGCTAATGTGCACAGCCACAGATATGGCAGTATTGTGTGGGGGTAATGCAGAGGTTTGCTATTCAAAGTATGTCTTTTTCTCCATTAAACCCTATTTTGATGAGCTCCCATTCCTGCTTATAGATTATATGTTGAGGTGCTGACTGGTGAGTAATTCAAAATTTCAAACAGGTATAATTCAATTCCATTGAAAGCTAAGTACTGTCATGAAATGGCTTTGAGGATTTTGCTGGCTAGCATTGAGGTACTTAATTTTGTAGTCTGAACTCTCTCTTGGTACTCAGTTTTTGCCTACATTTCCAACTTTGAGTAGCCACTTAATTAACTGATTGTTTTTCAATTGCTAGGCATGAATTACTTTTTGTTTCTGTTTTGATAAGCAACCCTGATGTGCTTTCAATTTAATTGATGATTCAAGAACTGTGTAATAAAATGTTTTGTTGATTTTGGTGCCTGAAGAAGAATCCTTTTCTTTTCTAGTTCCTCCATAGTCAATGTCTGGATCTCTAGGTGATGATCTTATTATTCCATACAGTTACAAAGTGCCTTTTATGAGGCTCCTACGTAGGCCAAATTAAGGTGTTCATACAAATGCAATTAGGGAGACACTGCTTTTAAGAAATGCTATTGACTCATCCTATATTCCAAAACCACAGTAGTACGATACAGTTATGAAAATATTATGTAGTACGTTGGGATCAAAAGTTGAAAAATCACCAAATAGCAATTGTTAAAGCTTTATTGAAAATGGAAGAACTTTAGAGGATGAATTGCCTGTCATCTCTGGATCTCAGATTCTGTGACCAAACTTAGAATGTATGTAACTGTGAAGATATAGGTTATTGGTTTTGCTAGTTTGTGTTAATTCTGGAGCACTTACTCAGACCTACTCTCTTGATTGTTTATTAGCAAATAGAGCAATCCAAAATATGAGTAAGCTTATTTATTCTTTTGGTGTAATATGTGTACTCCCCTGCTTGGACAATATGTTTATATAGGAGAGTACAAAGTATCTGCTTCCTCCAAAAATTCATTTTTCGTATTTGACAAATGAACTTTTGAATTATTATTGGTCCGTCCTTCTAAGATCTCCCATATATATGCCATTAGGGTTAACTTTTTACTGTACTGTGCAGAGCCATGCAAACCGGTATAAACGCTACATTGTTCCCATACTCTCTGTACGGATGGATTTTTACATTCGAGTATTTGTTCGCATATACAGGTGGGTGACATATCCTACTCAATTAAGCTATGATGCCAGCTTTAATTTTCAGAGCCCACCATGCTTACTAAATTTTTGCTGTTATAGTTTGGATTTTCTCATTTTTTAGTTGCCGCTTCCTCAAATTCATGTTTTGACATTATGCAGTTCTGCAAGCATTATGAAGGAGACTCCTCTTAAACTATCATATGTTTACCAGTGTGTTGGATGTGATTCATTCCATTTACAGCCTCTGGGGAGATCTGTTTCCAAGGTAATGTTCTTATAAATCATTTGTTTATTATTTTATACGAATTTATTATTTTATACGAAGTATATGTATTTTTATCTTTCTGAATTACCATTTTGTTTATTATTTACGTTTATTTTTGTAGAACCACAATATGAAATACTATCCTGGCTATGGTCCTGTAGTCCCACAAGAATGCTCTGATTGTGGTAAGAGATTTAACATGGGCGGGCCTATTTGGTCAGCTCCTATACATGATCAAGAGTGGGTGACCTCTATACTATCAGATGTGAAAGCTATGAAGGATCGTTATCCTGCTTATGATAAAATCGTTGCAGTCCTGACAACTGTTTCAGAGGTATTATTTTTTCTCAAGGATTTAATTATCGTTATCTCTTTAAAGATGCAGAATCTCTGTGCATATATGTTAACTCATGAACAGTGATGAATCATTTCATAGCTTTCGTATAATTTGACCTGTCGTGCAGGAGCTGCCAGATGTTCCATTGTTTTTGTGCTTGCATAACCTTTGCGGAACATTGAAGTGCACATCTCCGGCGGCTGTTATATTCAGATCAGCTGTACTAAATGCAGGGTATCGCATATCAGGAACTCATGCAAGTCCTCTGGGTCTTAAAACAGATGCTCCTATGAGTGTCATTTGGGACATCATGCGCTGCTGGGTAATTACTTGACCTACATGTCTTGCATCTTGTATTGCAAAAAAACATTGTACCTACTAAACTGAAAATTGGAGTATTGATGGCTTATGTTAGTTATGTATATAAAGTGTGTATATATTCCACAGAGCAAGATTCTATTATTTGTGTTAAGTTATGCACTGAATCAACATTTCTCCGCTGTAGGTGAAAAACCATCCAGTGAAACCGCAACCTGCCGATCAGTCAGGAACCGTGATACTTTCCAAGGAACCAGAAATTCAGGTAACTATCTTCCTTCCTTGGCTGTCTCCTTTTCAAAATTATAGGCCACATTCTCTTCCATCCTTGAAGCTCACTATGTCTGGTCTTTTTGTAACCATGAAAGTGTAACTTACATTATTTTGAAATGTTTTTTTTTTTTTTTTTAACAACTTACTAGTATTTATTTATTTTTTCACATAATCAATCTCATGTGCTGGATCTTCTACTAGGCAAACTTTACCCGAGCAGTTGCCTCTCTTAGCAAGGCACAAGCGAAGAAAGTTGCTCGTTTTCTTCCGAATCCAGAAAGGTATTGGGGGCCTAAAGTCCGGGGAGGCCGCCAGATTACCAGCAAACACGTATCTCTTTTGGGTCCAGAGGCCATCAACGGTTCTGCAAACCACGACGAAGAAGAAGGTGAAGAGTCTGATGCTAAGCGTCAAAAGATCGACAATCATACCTCTGATTCACGATAATCCTCTTTAATTATGTTTTTATGTACCTCAACAGGGGATGAAGATGAGGGACTGATGGGAAGTCCAACGATATGAAGCCATCCTGTTTTTTTTCCCTTAATTAGGGTTCTATGATGTCCCATTTTTGAGTTTGGTCTATGTTCTAGATTTTTACATCCATATGTAATTCAGTCTTTGTTTGCTTTCTAATATTTGGCAATTTTGTGACTAAAATTATATGATTCTTTGTTATTAACTCAATTTCTTTATATTGATTGATCAGAGAAAATTTTCGACATCGTTCTCTCTCTCTCTGTTTTTTACCCTAGTATTCGACCAAAAATTTAGACAAGAGATCGAATTACATTCAAGGATCAAGAAATTAGGAACATAGTATTAGACATGCTAATCAGTCATAAAATCTTCTCTCCTTTGAGAGTTAAAATTTTAATACAAATGCTTACAATAATACTCTAACAGCGTGTTTTAGCTTATTGTTAATCGTGTTTTCTGTGTTTTTTCGCTTGTTCGATTGAGTGTTTGTTTTCTGTGTCTTGTGGTCTTTTGTTTGTAGGGTAGGTTGGCTCGATTAAGCATTTTCTGTGTTTTGTGGCCTTTGTTCGTAGGGAGGGTTGGCATTTCTTAATACTGAGGTTACTTAGAGACTGATTTGGAATTATGAATGAATAACCCTCCCTTTTAGGTTTACATTACTGTTTTCAATTTTGATTGATTAATTGTCTTCAATTTTTACATTGATAATTTCAGCAATATAGAGTCGAGTGTACAAGTGAAGAACGTATTACCCGTGAAAAAGTCCTTTTCGGTACTTGCTAACCAAGTATGCAGCTAAGAAGGCATGCTTACCCATCAGTTTCATCACAGTATAAGCAAGTCCATAGGGCATAGACCCTAACAGAACAAAGATACATGGCTAGAAGGCGATATGAAGTAAAAGGAAGTGAAAATTTTTATTGATCTAAAAGCTCATGGCCTGCAGATAGCCAATGTAATACCTCTATATTACCGGTCCTGAATAGCAGCATGAGCCTGCTGACCATAACAGGCCAAAAGAAAAAATTGCTGAAAGTAAATGCGGAATATAAGAGTTGCTCTGCTAACCTATATAAATTACCCCTAACTCCGACCTCAAATCAAAAAACAGATGCTTAAAAATAGAGTTTTGGAAAATAGGAGAATGATGTATAATCTGAATAGTTGTTGGTTGATCTACTTGGCATCAACGTTAGGCAACTTGGTCTCAGCTGGGTTGAGCTCGTCCCATGCATCGATCCAGGTGACCATAGCATCAGAAAGCTTCTCAAAGTAGGGGTCTATCTTGGCTAGCTTATCCTTGACCTGAGTAGCAAGCTCTTTGTAGCATTGCTGAACAGTGGTGCATTCCTTTGGAATCACGGCAGATTGGAAGAAGGGGATGATCTCTTCTTGCCAGAAAATGCCCTTGTACTCCTTCCTCAAGTTGGTAAATGGGTTGCTAGCCTTGCTGTGGTAGATGTAGGGAAGACCAGTCTTCACTCCCAATCCCAAGTGATCACAGATGACCTAGGAAAACCATAACCCGAAGATAGATTGTCATTAAAATTTGAAAGACATGCTGAATTACATACCATAGGAAACATCTGAAATTTGTTTTGATACATTAGATCGTTTTATAAAAATCAATTTCCTTCGAAAGAGCACCTGAAGGACAATGTTGTATATTAGAAATTCATGTGTGTGAGACAACGGGGAGAATAAAATACCTTTGTGCACCATCCAGCCCACATATCATCGTAACGTCCAATAGGCTGACCATCACCCATGAGTCCAAAGTACATGGCAGGGCCAATGAGCTCACGGTCAAAAGCCAAGTTCATACCACACATGGGGAACAATGTGCCCTTTGGGATGGTCAAAACTGTGTCCACATACCTGAGACAGCATACATAACCAATGATTTAATCAGCAAAAAAAATTCGGTGGAGTATATAACATTAAAATTTTGAAACATGGGTGCACTAGGAAGTCACCTTTTGTTCCTCTCAAGGGGCTTAACGAGTTGGGTGGGTGCATCATAGTCAGGGATGTTGAGCCAGAGACCATGGGAAACAGCAGTAGGAACACCCTCGCGCAGGCTGAAGGGGTATCCACGGACAAAGTCAGCACCATCACGGAATGGGTCATACAAAGTGTTGAAGAAGTAAGGTGTTGATGGGCACAGAAGGTTCCTAATGTGCTGCTCGAGAGCATTGATATCATTGCCGGATGGGTCCTTGGCAACCTATACGCCAAAAGAATAGATTTAAGGTATATTAGACAAAGAATTTAATATTTACTTATAAGAAAAACAGCATAGCATCACGAATAATGTAATATGTAAAGGAATTAGCAGATCAAAGGATTCAGGTCTGGTGACAGACAAGAATCACAGATCAACAGAACCGAATCACAGATTTAGAGATAAATATAAACAATGTATAACAAAGAAAGCTGCACATGTATAGCAGGTAGCATCAGTCAACTAAAGTACGTCAAAACATATTACTGTCATAATCCTACTAGAAAAATCAGATGAAAAACTGAAATGCAAAGATCAATTCATGATTTTGTCGCGGAATTAACTATAATTATACACATGTCATCCACAGAAAGACTAAAGACTAGTTAACATATCCCTAATACTGAATCATTACTTGTTTTCCATAGGCTCATCATCTTCCTATCCTATATTCGGCATCAGCACTGTCAGATTCCAATGATTTATATCAAATCAGTCTATGCTAAACATGAGCCTCATTAGTTTATAATACAACCACCTTTTCCTCTTGTTAAAGCTAAGAGTCTCAAATATATCTCAGTTATGGAACATAAAATGTGGACAACTAGAAGCAACATTATTCATGGAAAATGATACATTGATCCAGTTAGCGACCCTCACACTGTGTGATAGGCTAATACGCGGTATGTTAATAACTGCAATTGAAATTGTACTGATATCTTAATTGAAAAGGAAAGGAAATAAAGCCATAACATGCCATCTGTTTCATTTCCATTCAAAAAGGTGCAAGATTAGAGGCTTTTATGACCCATGATAGTAGACTAATAATGTTGTGAGAAAAGTAAAAGGTTGTTACTTTTTGTAGTCAAATGTTACCTAAACAGAAAGATCTCATTCAAATTTGAAGTAGTATCAAAGAGATCAATGCTCAAAATTAAATAATTGCATCATTTATTTGCAAAAATATAGCATTAAAATCATGATATGCTCATTAAATTGCCATGAAAAAGAAATCAAATCACAATAGACTAACCTCACTCAACAATTCAATGGCAAAATTCACTAACTTCAACAGTTATGAGACTTCCAAATTACAAATTCAGTAATTACTCCATCCTAATTTCGTCACATTACTAGTTCAAATTACAATTAAAAAATCCAAATTCTGTTGTCACATTGCTAGTTCACATTACACTATCAATATAACAATTGATTCTAAACCCAGTAAAATAAAATAACAATAAATCAAAATTCATCAACAAAAGATAATAAAGATCACAACTTTATATAGATAGAAATTGAAAAACCCCAGATCCATGATCAAAAACCCATAATTCAAAAACATAAAAAAAAAAAAAAAAAAAAAAAAAAAAAAAAAAACACAATCAAACCCCAGAAAACAACAAGATCTAACAAAATTCAACAACCCCAGATGAAAAATTCAAAATTTAACAAATACCCAGATACCAAAATCAACCAATCAATAAAAAAAAACAACAAAATTTTCAAAAATTCAAAGAACTTACAAAGCAATCATCATCAATGGTGTAGATGTACTTCTTCTTAGAAACCATGTAGCCAAAACAACGACAAGCAGAATCCTTAAAAGAGATACAATTAGCTTTAGGACCTAAAATCCTGTTAATATCATCTCTGTTATAGAGTTCATAATCAAAACCATCAGGAACATGAATCTTCTTTGTCGGATCACCATCTTGTACGATGATTAGATGATATGGTTGGAAAAATGGTCTCCACATTTCGAGGAAATCGAGGTTTCTGATTGTCGGAATAACAATGTCGAGCTCATCTTTGAGCAGAGGAGTTGCAGGGGTCGACATTGTTGGGAAAGACAGGGGAGGAGAGAGAAAGTTAGAGTGAGAAAGAATGAGTTTGGGATGATTAGGAATGATATAATTTTCAAATTTATAGAGGTTTGATTTTATTTTTAATTATAGAGGGAATTATTGTTTTTTTTTTTGTTTTTTTTGAGGGAATTTTTTGTTTTGTGAAAAAAATAAATATTGATGCGAGAAGAACGTGAGGGGCACGTGGTTTTATATGTGAATTCTCCTTAATTGAAGGTTTTTAATTTTTGGGAGGGTGAGAGTTAAGGAAAGAGCGTTAATTTGGGGCCTATTTTTTATGTCTTATGTTAAAAATTAAATGTTTTATTAATTTATTTTATTTTAATTGGTGGTAAAGAAATTATGAAATGATTAAATCATGAAATATGGTTTTAAAAAAAAAATCATGAAAGATAGGATAGTTTTTCTTTTTATTTTTTTGAAGATGAAAATATAGAGATGTATATCTTTTTAGGATTAATGAAGGAGATATATGATTGTTTCTAAGGTGCAAAGGAAAGAAATAATTGTGTGATATTTAAGAAAATATTTTGGTTTATTGTTACCATCAAATATTCTTTGTAGTTTATTTTGTACTTGTATAATTTTACAATATTGAATCGTAGGGAAGAGATTGAACAAATAAAAAATTGTTTACCTAGCACAAATGTTAAAAATAAGGTAAATACAAGTACATCTTATTATTCCGTATCATCTTAATTTACTTCTTATGGTTGGTTTTATTATTTACCTCGCTTTTTTGAGATATATCTTACTACTTACATACGTTAATTAGATAGAAGATTAAAGGTGAACATTAGTTTAAACAATGTTCTGATTATCAAGTTTGAAAAATTTCATTTCATGTGAAACAAATCCCATGAGAGTAATGTTTGTAACTTCACATGCATGACTCATGTTCAATGAAATAAAATACTTGCTAAGCTAAAGAAAATGCAACTTTTGAAGACAGCTAATTAACAAGATGCATTATGTTGCTCATGTATACATCTCACACGTGAAACAACCACTCTTATATGAAAATTCTTGTTTAAATTAAAGTTGTCAGTTACGAACTTCAAATGCATTTTGTTATAGTGTTAGTTTCAAGCATCTTGTTGTTCACTTGTCACATTTTTCAAGTTTTAGGGGAGTTTGCAAGAAATCACATGGATGTTGTTCTACTTTAGCAATTGTATGGGTATTATTAAGGGGCATAGTATCTTTACACTGATAAGGCAATGCAATGATATTATATATATGAACGAGAGTACACCACATTATTTAACTCGTTATCTAATTATCAAACATATCAAGGGATGCAAATATTATCAAATTTTACCGAAAGTAATAAGCTTATTTTTTTGTTATTAATTTATTATGACCTTTTTATTTATTTATTTTTTTTAATTTTTTTTTAACTATGGCTGTATTAAGATTGCATGTAGACTTAAGTCATGTTTATAATCAAGCTAGCACTCGAAGACACGCAGAAAAGAGTGGAATATAAGTTGGAAATTGAGAGTGGAAGTAAACTAGAAAGTAAGGTTAACTTAAACTTGGACAAAGTGAATGTGAAAGAGAAAAGAACAAGTATTTAGTACTAGGATTCTACGAAAGTGGGAAAATTAATTGGTTTTGTCCCACTTCAAAAGATTGAGGAGTAACTTGCGGTGTGGGTGACATTTTTCTTAATCCTTGAACAATGTTTTGTCTATTTTATTTATTTATTTATTTATTTTTATTTCTCCAAATCTTATTGGTTTAGATCCAATTTTGAAGTACTTTGAACATTCTTAATTTTCAAATGTTTATGATGTGTCAATATATAGTCAAAGGGCTATTATATGTGCATTGAAACAGTCGGTTGGTTGGGTATTAAAATTTTTATTTGCTGCCTTCTTGGTAACTTCTTCTCAACTTAAAGTGTTTCTAGTATATGGAAGCATGTACTTTTGTTTCTTAAAAATAAAAAAAATTGGAAGTATTTCCTTTGTTTCTAAATACATATTAGATTTAATTTTTTTTCTCACTAGTTAAATATTAATTTTGATCATTAATATCTACTCCGTAATATTATTAATATATTTAAATTAATTATTAAAAATTAATGTAAGATATTAAATTATGCATTAAGATCAACCCAATAATAAATAGAATAATGTCGTTTAGTTTTATTTGTTAACAATTAAATTAGGTCAAAGTTGAAAAAGAACACTTTAAAAAAATTCAATGTTGTATGCACTATAGGAAATGGACAATGAATATATCTTCTAATTTATGCAACTTTCACATTATGAATTTCAGCTTATTATAGATCGTCTTTCTAATGAAATTGGTGATGTATACTTCAAAGGGTGTGATTAGTAAATGTTTCTATCATAGTCAAAATACTAGGTCGTGGAGTAAGTATCATGTGCATTATATGGTTTGACCCTGGAATATTTGGTGCCATACCATTTTGAATTTTGGTCAACCGTAATCCTACCCATACGTTATACGTGCTAATTGGTCGGCACGCAATATCTCTTGCCTGTTGGGCCTACCGGACTACTGGATACTTGAATAAGCCTTTCTCTTTAAAAGGTTTGTGGTTGGACCAATAAAACCCAAATTATTAAACCTACATCGTAAAAAATAGCCCAATTTAGCCCATAAAAATTGAAGGTGGCCAACTTTACTTGATCCAAAGTCAAATATCGAGTAAAATGGTTGATGACATGTTGGACCGAAATTTTAAAATGCTGGCTTTACTTGGTTAGAATTTAAATTTGGCTGAGTAATATTAAAAAAGGCCCAATCATCAGGTTGTGTTTGCATGATTGGCCAAAAAATTACTGTGCTTGACATTTTCTTTAATCACTAAAACAGTAGAATGTACTCGTATTAATGAATTTAATATAACTTACAAAGGAAAATAATGTTGAAAGTTATGATATATTATTGGTTATTTATGAAGTGCACAAAAATGAAGGATTATGAGCTTAGAGGGTTTGTGATTATATATAGGATTTTCTGACCAAAATTATACGCCTTGTTAGTTCCTAAGATTTTCAAAATGCTTCTCTAAAATAAGTCTCCAATATTTCTAGTTTTCTACAATACGCGCTTGTTATCCATTTTAAGCATACATAGAATATCGTGATGTCACAATTAAAAACTAGGCAAGCCTCGGCGTCCCTTCCTTTCGAGTACTCTTAAGGTCCATAGAATAATTCTTTAAGATTGATGTAATCATAATATTGTAAGGTAAAGGAGACACAAAATGATCAAACAACTTGCAACATCATTATCTAAATCATGGTGCATGATAATACATAATACCTTGCTTTTAAAGAAGCTCAAATTCAACAAACCTATTCGTGTGCTTTTAAGGAATATGAAAATTAAAAAAATCACACTAATTTTGTTGCACTTTCTTATAACAAGATGGGTTATGCTTCATTCCTTTAATTTAATTGTGCTCTTTCTTTATAATTTAATGTTGTTATAAATTTGATAACCTTTCATTTGTGGACATAACTTTCCAGCCTACAAAATATTTAGATAAATATAAAAATTATATAATAAGGTAAGATAATTAATAAAATTAGTGCAAATGATGATCAAAAAAATTGGCAAAGGATGAGATTCACTTTGGGAAGCACACATAGAGAATATGGACAATAAGGCTTTAAGCTAAGACCAGACTGTAAGGTTGCATTTGCTTCTGGGTCCAATTTCCAGACTGTACCAAGGTCCCCATGAGATTATACAACCAATCATTCTTACTTCTACATCATTAGCATCAAGAACTACTTTTTTTTTTCTTCTTTTTTTTCAAAAAAAATAAAAAATAAAAATTGGAAGGGTTTTTATTTTTATTTTTTATATTGGACACCCAAATTATTGAAATATATGCACTTTCATCATTATTCTAATATTGAGTATCATTTGTGATGGGAATGTTATTGTTGAATGAAATCATAACATCTTTATGTTATAGATGAGTGTTGAAGATTGACATTGAGATTCTTGATACATTAGTTCATTCATTAAATCTTTTTAGCTTTTTTGCATGCTTATTTGTTGGTATTAGTTATGTCACTTATGTGACATGGGTGTGTGTCCAAATGTGAAACACAATTACTTTGTGAAATTTTCATATGATTTGGCTCTGTAGTAATTTAGAGAATAGTTTCAATTTAACGGTACTAAAGATAAAATAAAGAATCCAAGTAACGTACATTTTAATTTTTTAAGCTTCTTTTAGACCCTATTTTTTTAATTGTTTGGTGGTAAGACAATGAATAGAAGGTTCTAATTTGGCAATTAAGTTCAACATGTTCGGATGATGTAACATTCAACTGATCTGATTCTATTTGAGCAGTGTATAATCGATTATATTCACAAGAATGAACATTTTTTCTATGACAAATCGATTAAGATTAGTCATATTAACTTAGGACGATAATTTTAGTAGACAATAGACATATAATTCTCGATCAACAAGTTAATATTCCCATGTATTACAAAATTTTTTAGAAAAATTACAAGTTAAATTAAAAGAACACGAGAAACAATCAGGGCACCTCATAAAATGAATGTTATATTTCATTATAAATTCTACAAATGTGTTAGATGTTAGGGAATTATTGTACAAAAAATCCCTAATCTCATCTGCCTGTGCTAATTCTGTACACTACAATGGAGTCTAATTCAATTTTCCCTCTAATAACTCGAAACTCGAATCCGTAATCCATTTGGTGCTTCCACTCTTGGGAACTTGACAAGCTTATTACCCTCAACTTCTTCCCATCTGCAGAATTACAGCAAATATTGAACAAATTAGTTAGTTTTTTCATTACATTTTTTTTTCCATTTAACATATAGTAGCAATTAATATAAGGTTTATGTTGATTTATCAATATTTTTACCTGTATCTAGTTACAAAATAATGAAGGAATGTAGAAATTTCAGCAATTCCTAATTCCTTGCCAGGGCATTGCCTTGTCCCACCTCCAAATATTAGAAAGTAATTCTGTGACTCCAAGCTCCTATCCTGAAATATTATGTTAGAGAAAAATGTGAATAATAATGTACATTAATTATCAAATAAATTAGTTGCTAATAGTAGGTTGAATTGATTAATGAATTCATTCGCTTACCATCCATCTCCATGGATTAAATGACATTGGATCGGGGTACAAGTATGGATCATAATTTACTTCTCTTGTATATACATAAATTCTCCATCCTTCCGGGATCACGAAACCTGATATTTTGTAATAAAATTACGTGAGTAATTAATACGAGTACTTAGCAATTAAGCACGTATACAGAGTAAAACCTAAGGTAAGTTTCAATCTCCAAAATCGATGATTAAAACTCATGTACATGTGCACGTCGGTTTTAAAAGTCTTAGAGCCATCATACTTTTTATACACAACTTTTTTGAGAGTGAAATATAAGTGCATGTAACATAACATAGCATGTTGACTTTAAGCAAATAGGATCAAAATAAAAGTTATCCTTAAATGATTATATATGAAGATCTCCTAATAGAATTATGCAATGTGCACCAAAAGCTATGGGCCTAAATGGGTCAGAATTATAGGCAGACCATGTGGATCAAAATATAATAGGGCCCACTAAAAAAAAGGATTTAATTAACCCAAAAGTTCAATAAGTATGGTCTTTTACATTTTATATTTCCAAAGTTGTAAAAAAGTGTAACTTAATTCTAACTTCTTAGCCACCTTGAGCAGATCAACCCACCAAAAAGGCAGTCCATAATTAAATGACTAGTAACATGGGCTAATCACATATTTATGCATTAAAAAAAATTATAATATGGTTTTATGTCAAATAAACCCACCATTTATTTCCATATCTTTTGTTGTTTTTCTCAATACTCCATTAACAATTGTTGCTAATCTTGATGTCTCAAATATCACCTGTTAAAGAAAATAGATAAATTAGATCATATGCTAAAAACAAATTAAACAAAAATTAATGTAGTAAAGTATGGTTGGTATTGTTCTTACAGCTCTAGTGAATTTCATAGCCTTGTAATCTTCCCAAGTAATTGGGTCCTCTGGCTTCTTTTTTGCTCTGATTGCCAAATGCTCTTTCTACAAAAATGACACATAAATTGTTAGGATTTTGAATGACAACAGCAAGAGGTTACGACAATGTGACAACTGATTCCGAAAAGAAGTAAGCTTAGCTTACTCTTAACTCTTCTAGAACATGGGGATGATCATGAAGGTACTTGACAGCCATCATTGAAGTAGTGGAGACAGTTTCATAACCAGAATATGCAAGAGTAATGATGAGATCAATGATCTCTTCATCACTTAATTTATACTTATTTTCCTCTTCTTTTAAGAGACAATTAAGTATATCAACTTCTGTTCTTTCTGTTGCTCTTCTTTCTTTAATAAGTTGTGTCAATATATTCACTATCACCTTCCTTGCCTGTAATAACACAAAAAGGTAAAACATAATCAATCATTCTGTTTTTTTTAAAAAACATTTATTATAAAAATAAACCAATAATAATTTATTTTGTTACAAGATTTATTGTGGTGAAATGACCTGAAAACCCCTACGATAGTTGGTGCCGGGGAGGTCAATAGGAAGAGACAAAGTCCCTACAACAAGCTTGAAGAATTCAGACATAAATTCTTGAGCAGTTGAGCTTGATTCAATCCCAGCAATTTGCTTTAAGGAAGATAAGAAAGCCATCTGAACACAAATAAACACATGCAACTATTAGAAAAATAATGTCAATCGACTGTTATGTTACTCGGACACTTCATTTCAACCTCGTGTGTAATAACTAACACATTCACGATGTCGAGTTCAGGAGACATAATGAGTGAAGAAAAGAAAAAGTAAAGGAGGGGGATAGAAGAAGAACTGACCTCCTTAGTCTTTTCTTGGATGTCAATGACATGATCTTGCCAATTACTAAGATGGGATCTCATGAAGTGATCAACTTTGGGAAGAATATGATCTCTAATCATAGTGGGGCTGACCAAAGAAAGAAGGGCACCTCTCATGTACTTGTGAGTGGAGCCGTGAACAGCAGCAATGTTACATTTTCCAAGAATGTCTAACATTGACTGTGGGTACCCTGGTACTAACCCTTTTGATTCATTCATTAGTATGTACCTGTTTAACTCTGGATCCATTGACACTATTGTTGGGCACCCTAATATGTGGGACTTGAAGAAATTCCCATATCTAAAAAAAAAAAAAAAACAAGTAAAATATAGAATTAATAAAGATATAATCTTGGTCAAATAATACTAGTAGTCACCCTTTAAAAAAAAAATCTCAGTCTTTCAAAGTTCTTCCTGTCTTGACTTTAACCGTAAGACAATTACCGTCAAAACACGAAGAACTTTTAGAGAAGGCAGGGAGGTGGGAAAACAGGGGATATTTTTAATGAAAAACAGGGGAAAACAGAGGACTCTGTTTTAAGAAGAGGAACAAACCTTGATCTTTGGTTTTTAATGAAGTTAGGGCCTTGTTTAAGGAACTCAGTAGTTTCACCAAAGATAGGCCAACCCATTGTACCAGGAGGCAAACCTTTCTTCCTATATCTAAGTTCATTCCATCTTAACAAAGCAGATGAGAAGCAAAACAAGCTGAAAATCACAGCAAAAACTACAATAAAAAAAGCCATTTTTGATGATTTTTTTCTACTTCTCTTTCTCTCTCTAAGAAACTCCCTTTGTTGCTCAAATGAGGAGAGAAAAAAAAAAGTGAGAGAGGAGAGAAAGATGGTTTAGAGAGAGAAATGGAGAGTTGGCTTTAAGAACTAAGGAGGGTGAGGTGAAAGAAGGTGTATATATAGGCCTTTTAAGGGGGTGATGAGGGGGTCATATAGGGCCAAAATCATGCACCCACCTTAGCTATGGATGGGCACTATCCTATATAGTATTACCATGAGGTTGTTTTTCCTAGTTAGTAGTGTTTCCTATTTTAATAAATGTTTTGTATCCTATATTTTGTCATTGGGAGGGGAATATTGTATAGGTTTATCATAGATAGATAGCAATCTACTTTGATATTAAATCTTTAAGTTGAATTTTTATTAAAAAAAAAAGGAAAAAGAAAAACTATATTTTGATAATAATGAATTGAGAGAGATAGTATAGGATAGATTTCTAAACCATTATAATTTATAAAGTAAATTACTATTTATGCTATGTGTAATAGAGAATTGATTCGAAAACAATGTAAGTTGATATTACGTATATATCTTACACTCTGTGTTAGTTAAATATGTGAAAGGATTACTTTTAAACTGAATTGGTTGACATAATAGTCGTGATCATTTTTAGCTGGAAACATATCCTGGTAATTTTTAGTTGGAAAAATATCATGGAGATATAGGATTATAATATCATGGAGATATAGGATTACAAGTAATCTAAATTGATTTGTTTCATTTTAGTAAAATAAAATCCCAAATATTTGCCACCCTAAGAAAACTATGATTTGTTTCTTTTTAGTAAAACAGAATCTCAAATATCTGTCACCCCATGAAAACTATGAGTTGCTTTTGACACGGAGATAAATAAAATATGTTGTTACAATATGAGTATCGATTAGTAGTGAGTGAAGAGGTTAAATTGAAAGTAACATGAAAAATTTTCATAAAGCAAGAACGATTGAATAGAAGAGAAGATAATATAGGCAAAGAGAGGCAATGAAGGAAAACTGTAAATTATCTGAAATATTCAAAGTAAAAAAAAATTCCATGCTATAATTATTCAAAGATCTGACATTTCTATCAAGTTTTATAGCACTTATAATACATTGAGCTCATGCATAAATTGTTTTACTGTCCATAAATCTCGTTAGCTAAACCACCATTAACAACAATTAACTTGGTACGTAGTAGTAACAAATTTTTATGTTGAAGGAACCTAAATCAATAAAAAAAAAAATATAAAAAGGAATAAGGAATAATAAAATGACAACTCTTCAAGTCTTTCAAGAGTTTGCTCATCTGTAAAAACTTTTGTTGTTATGTGTAATAGTGCACACGTGTGGATGGAAACACACAGAAAGAGATTGAGATATGGGGAGGATGTTGACAGTTGATTACAATACTATTAATTAATTACATTTTACAGATTTCACTTTCTTTAATCAATGGGCTGTTTTTTTTTTTCTCTCTCCTTTTTAATAGCACGTCATTTATATGGCTGGTCACGTCATGTGGCCGGTTGTAGAACAAAGTAGTCCCTACAACACTACTCTGTAACTGAGTAACTTTATAATGATGACTGCATAATCCTAATAACAATGACTTAGCAACTCATAATACTATTGAAATAACCCCTGTAACACTGACTAAGTAACCTCTATAACACTAACGAGGTAACCCTTATAATGACCAGTCACACTGTGCGGTCAGCCACACATAAGAATTTGTGTTTTTTAAATGTTAATTATGAATTACTTCGTATTATTTATTTATTTTGGGCTGATTTGTAAATTTTGAGTATTTCCCCTTTTATTTTTATAATAGTTTAATTACCTATATTATATTAAAATAAGTTTTTTTTTTTTTTTTTAAAGAAGAAATGTGAAATTGGAAAAAAGGAAAACAGGGCCAATAAAAGGCGTAATGTAGTTACTACTGGTTTACTATTGAACTTGTGAGGTGAAAGGGGCAAAGGAAGAGAAGAAAGTCACATGCACATGGTCATCATTCCCAATTAGAAAGACGAGTGAAATAAGGGTCTGAAAATCACAGGCTCTACAATAATACTGTCAAAGTTACTCGTATTAGTCGTATATTATAGGAATTCACATAATATAAAATTAGCATGTTGGTCCGTGTAATGCACATATTATTCATAGAAAATTGCGTTGAGAGATGAGTGAGAAAAATATCAATAAGTCATTAAGGTTACGATTATAATGTATAACCTAAAATCTGATAAGATAAATTAAATTTTGAAACTTTAATTGTAAACGAGGGCTTAGATAAAGAAGGTGGAGGGGCTAAAATTAAAGAGAAAAAAGGTAAAGGTTGAATTGAAGAGGGGAGATGAAGATGAAGTTGAAGTGTGTATGAAAGATGAAGTATAAGTTTAATGAAAGAATTAAAGAAAAATAGTGCAATTAAAAACTAATAATGTAAGAAGACATGTGACACTTGGGTTATAAAAGAAGATAGAGAAGTGTTATAGGATGGAGACATGTGTCTTTCCCGGTTAGAGTTTTTAAAATCTAAGTATTGATAAGTTGTATTAGTCTAAATTTATTAAATTAGTTTGATGTAATCTGGTTTGAAATTTTCTAATATGACCTAATACTATTCTGTGTCTCCTGATTTGCCTTAAGTTGGTTGTTCGCATACACTATTTGGGATTGATTAATGGTTGGGTTGGGACGAATTAGTGTAGTGGGTTGACTAATAAATGGGTGAGTAAGGAAAGAGAGAGATATCAGATCAAATTTAGCACCTTATTAGTATTATTTTTTTCTTAATCAATTATTGATTTATTGTCAAACATAACCTTTGTAAACAATCAATATTAGTTACTTCTTGAGAGTGAGGGATAGCTCAAGTGGTTAGAGTTTTCCTTCCAGTTTCAAGAGATCATAGGATCGATTCTCACCCTTGTCCATTGTGGCTTTCTAAACACTGAAAAAAATTATTTGTTACTTCCACTGTTTTTTTTATTGCACCATAAAGACTTTTATACTATTCACTAAATCTTCTTTGACCATCTTTTGTGATTTATCCAACAGCCAAAGTAATGCATTGACAAGCGTGAAATCCCTCATGTTGCAATAAAAAACAACGGAGAAAGTATATCTTATCCTGAAGCAATAAAGGACTTAAATAGTACAGTATTACTACCAATTAGCTGAAGGAAAAAAAAAAAACAAGTTAAGGAAACAAGCTAACAACCAATAATTGATTACGAACACTGCAACACTGATTGTCAAATTTTGTCAATATGAAATCTGTATAAGTTTGACAATTAAAGACAAACTAATCCGAAAAAGAGGGGTGTTTTATATGGAAGATTGACAATCAAATGACAAATTATTAGAGAAATTTGTGTGGGATCTCATTGATTCACATAAGACAACTAAACTTGTCATTCAACTATGAGGCCATTTGTATATAATAACATAAATTATATGCTAATCACATCATCAAATTTTATTAAGAAAATTACGCATTAATAAGCATTGGATTGACATACATGCATGCATGGGTGGAGTTTTCAATTGCCACAAATACCCTTTACAATTTGTTGTTAATATATATGATAAATTTAAAAATGATTTAGTGTTAATATATTATATACTTATACTACTAAATGATAAAAATAAATATTTGACCGATTTTCTTAAATTCAATGATTGAGCATCAAAGTGAACTGCAAATACGACTACATGCTAGAAGTGGGAAACGTGCCCCAATTGGTTTCCATAAGTTTTGGCTTGGTCCTTGGTTGATTATTCCATATATATATATATATATATATATATATATATATATATATATATATATATATATATATTACTTTTTTTCCCATTTCTCGATAATTATGAACATGCATAATATTATAGATAGATCTTTCGGTTTTAATAATTGACGACGAAGAAAAACCAAGATATTTGAGTTAAAGAGTACTAGATTATTATTCTATCCTCTAAGATTCAGATGAAGTCAGTAGATCCAAGTATCAAACGACCGTGCAATATAAGTATCTAACATTTTGTCCAGGGAACCGTATAGATTTCTTTGTGTACACGACATACGACATATAGTGTGCATATACGTCTACAAGCTTATTTCATTCGGCATAGTTTATCACATGTAGTACAGGTGAGTAATTTAATCAGTATTTTGGCTATATCGTACCACTTGAGTTATCCCCCACTCTCACGAAGTAGCATATTTAATACACTATATATGGTAGATTGGTACCCTTGCTTTACAAAAACGTCGGCAAACAAGAAACAAAATAATGAAGGCCACCAAGTCTAACCACCATATCCCACCTGATTAGATTTCCTAATGTATAATCTGAAGCAGTCAGTAAAACGATTTTCAATCATAATCATATTAGACACTTTTATTACAAGTAATTAGAATGACGTATAAAAAAGAAAATGTTGGTCGTAGTTTATGCATGACTGCATGAGTAACGTATATTATGTCAGAGAATAAGGAAAAATTCATCTTATATGAGTACAGACTTAATTTATTTATATACTCGTAGAAGCTTATTATAATTCGGCGAAAATATAGTAGACTGGAGCAAAAATGAGACAAGTGACGAAGGAAAATAGCAACTCCATATTACTATGCATAAAAAAATAAAAATAAAAAACAAAAAAGCAAAACTCCAAGTTAAACAATACCAGTGAAAGTTCATTGTACGGACAACAATCGTCATGCTATATTTGAATATTCTGATTATCAGTTTGACAACAATCGTCATGCTATATATATATATCATCTTATATATATATATATATATATATATATATATATATATATATATATATATATATATATATATATATATATATATATATATATATATGAAAAAACAAAAACACAAAATTTTTAAAAATTAAATCTGTTTTGTCTATAATGCTTCTCTTTATATATATACCAATGATCCAAATTGACTTTAGTTACTCATGGATGATGGTCAAATTTATATCACTCTAACCATTAATTTGTTTCAATTATAATGTTAGGTTGAGTATGACTACGTAATAACCTATAAAAAATTTATTGGATACTTCGTAACATATACGATTATACGAAGTACTATATTGTAGTATATATTACAAATATCAAATATGTGAATATTGTTTTATAATAGCTGTTGTAGTTGCACGACATACTTTTTCATCACAAGAAATTTAAATGCATGAATTGAATATAATGATTTCAAATAGAAAAATATTAATCATTAATTAATAATTATCATTTTAAATAGGAAAAAAAAAATAGTGTATGGGTGAGAAGCAAGTAACATCAGGTGAGAGGAATGAGTTTGTCATGGTGTGGCACAAAAGTTTATATTGGGATAGTGACCAAAAGAAAAGGGAGGATCCGTATAGAGATCCGTGGAAAGAGATTGGACACACAAAGCATGCAGTTTTTTGTCAAAATTTTATCAACTAATTATCTTAAAATTGTACTACTCTTATACAATTTATTACTTTAATTATTGTTCTATTGGTTTGTAATTGTATGAGATCGAGCAAAATAACGTTATACGGAATTTTATTTCTTTTTTCATTCATAATATCAAAATTGAAGTATATTGATGATTTGATGATAAGGAAACAAGTGGTTGTAATTATATTGGACAACTTCATCTCTTCTCCTCAAAATTAATCCGTACACCTCCATTGTAAGGTCAAGTCCTAATCTAGCTATTGACTTTTGTAAAGTCGGCAATTTGGCTTTCAATCTTATAAATTTTGATTATTTTTTTTTATCATATATTGTTGAATAAAGTTATAGTTAAACTTGTAATGTACATTTAATATACACACAAGAAATTTAATAAATATGTATGTATGTATACTTGCGTTCATGCGAACATATTTTTTTTTCAATTAAATGTAAAATTTAATATTTGAAAACTTAATTCATAATTTACCTTTCATGTTGTCATTTTTTAAAAATAAAAAATAATGACAACCATACTTATTTTTAATTTTTTTGAAATTTAAGCTTTTGATTTGTAATTAGACTCGGTTAATAAGTTAAATTTACATTGTACTTGTATTGAGTATTAATACAATTCAATACCCAATGAGTACCTTAAATATGTGTCTAAAGTCTTGTATAGGTGTTGCAATGTCAATAATGAAGATTACATTTTGTGTAGAAAAAAATAGTTCTTTTCATTGTCATAGATTGAGGTATAAATAATGACTTAACATATTCACTTTATTTAGTAAGTAAAGGACGAGATGCCTACATTCAAATGAAGTAACATTCATTATAATGAGACGATGAATGCCCCTTCATCATCGAAAGAGAAAGGGGAAGGGAGGAGGGTTGGACAAATAGATAGGGACATAAGATCTCAATTACTCAATGATTACGGTTGTGAGTAACCATAAAGCAAACTTATGGATACAAAAGAAACACCAATTGCACGGAATACCCTTCAATATTAGAGGATGCATGCAACTATGCAAGTGTAGAGTGGTTAGGAGTTTCGGACAAATATATAACTAACCTTTAATACGTATTAAAAAGACAAAACATCATATATAGTACACTTGTGATATTACTCTGTATTTAAATAACATGATTAATACTCATGAATGGTACAGTAAAAAAATTATCTCTTTTATGGTGATATTTAAAAGAAAATAAATACTAATTCAAAAATAAAAAAAAAATTAAAAGAAAATAAAAACTAATTCAACTTTCTTATGAAAAAGGCTGTATATAGTCGGATTAATACATACTGATTGTAATAGTAATGTTACATGTCAGATCAATAAATAAATCTGTTGTTCGTTCTATCCCATACATTTAAAAAAAAATAAAAAAATTATACGTGGGTTTGTATGGGAAGGGACTTAACAAGGAAATAATTCAAGAGGGTTGGTGACACAAATAATACAATGTTTTTCCACTAAGTTTTCAAATTGATTTGGATTTTAACAATAGTGTACATGTATGATAAACAATAATCAGTTGGAAAGTTTAGGGTGATGTACATCTAAAAATCCATCCATTTGCACGAGTGTCTGTGTTTTGTAAGCTAGTGGCTTCACTGTCCCACTGGCTTTTGTTCCTCAAAATTGGGCCCACAAAAAAAACGACTCGTTTCCCATTGTGAGGTGAGCTATAGCTATTGTGTTAAGGGGCTCACCATTTTTAATTTGTATCAATTTCAAATACCTCTCCCTTATCCCCTATCTCTTTCATTCTTGTGCATGATTATATTTTTATTTAGCTCTAGATGGATCAATTCCGAAAAATCTTCCAATCAAGTCCTTTATGCATTTATAAATTATTTGTGTAATTGACTGATGTGAAATGTGTAATTTAATAGAGTAATAATTTTCATTGAATGTGTGCTTTTTGAACTTTGTATAATATAAGAAATGTGTCGATTGTTATTGTCTTTTCATGCTGATTTGTTAAAAATAATGAAATGAAGGTAGTAAATTAGGTCGTCCCTAACAAGTTGAATTGCTTATTTGCATTATTCATAGTAACAAGGGCCAAGGGCCTAAGCATAAACCAAAGCCAGGCATGTGCAAGGCATGGACACTCAAAACACCCATTCTTAAAATACGTACAGCTATATACATATATGACCATAGAGGGTAGCACCTTGACCTTTTAAAGGAGATTTGTGAAGAGGCAAGGCATAAGCAAGAGCCAAGGAACGCAAGACACACCCAATGTAGACGACTTGATTATGAGAAGTGCAGAGTAATGTGCCAATGCTAAATTTACATGGTTTAGGACTTTAGGTTACCAAATATGATTCCCAAAGTCCCTCGTGAACCATGGGAAGTACCTCGATGCCTTACCTTTTGGTGTCCGAATAAAGACTATAATACTTGAATTCAGGGACTTTCGACACCAGATGTAAAAAACTCAATAATTGTGGGAGGGGGGGGGATATCGGGTTCATAAAAGGTTGTTTAAAATCTTATAAGTCCATTAGTTGGTAACATAAAGCCTTAAAATAAAAATGCATTAATAAAGGGAGACATGCCAGTAATTATCTAAACAGATAGTTTAGAGGTAAAGTAAATGGTTTTAAACATCGAAGTGGCTTCCTATGATCTCTTAAGATCCAAGGGAGTAGCTGTTTCCTTTTTTTTTTGTCTGAATACAAAAAGTTGAAATTTTTCTAAATTTGAAAGGTATATAAGTAATACACTATTTTTGTTTAGTTTCGAAAAAAAAATTCCAAAATTGAGGTGCATGTGAAAGATGTCTCTCAGGATCATAAAAATTAAGTTTGAACCATAATAAACTACCAGTGTGTCTCAATCTCGATAATAAGTTTGGTTAATTCGAAAAGCAAAAAAAGTTCCCCTCCACCCTCAAAACAAGTTACACCATCTTCTAGCTCAATATTGAGAATCCTTTCATGATAAATAAACAATGCTACTCCGTAATACCCAAAATCATTTCATGCAAATAATGTGGAGTGACTCAAAGCTCAATAGAAGAAGTAGACTAGTACTAGTGTACTACACCATAACCATATATTAATATATATATAGATTCTGATTTAGTTAATACTTTGACGGTGATCTGAGCCAAGTAAGGGTAACAGTTCACGCTTTCCTAGATTAAAAAGTGGGGGCCTTTTTTCCATTTTTATTAAAGAATTTTCATATTTTGGGTGATAAAATTTCGTCACTTTGCATTATTCATCTACTGACGTTACTGGGCTCGACACAAATTTATTCAATAAAGTTTTCAAAAAGAAAAAAAAAATATACTAATAAAAAAATACTCGTATGTAAATAATTAATAATATTTATATCTAAATAAAAAATGAATACAAAAAAGGGGTGGGTGAGAAATTTGGCTCCTTTCACATAAAAGATGGAGTGCACGTGTGGGCGTGAAAGAGCAGATAAATAGTGAAGGAGCATTTTTGTAAGAATCTTCGTGTGCTTGTTCTTATGTGACTCACAATATTATACAAGTATATACTCCGTTTTTTTTTTTTTAATTTTATTATTATAGTACTCTTATTATATACTCGTACTCGCTCACTACTTGTTCTTTAGATTTTAATGAAGAGAAATATAAATATTTGTTCTTCGTATTTGTTGGATTTTGTTCTTTGCTTTCGTTTTTGTTCCCCTACTATAAATATTATCTTCATAGTCGTCAACTCGTCATGGATTTGCATGATTATTCATCATCTCCCTTGTTCATTTTTTTTTCCTACGGGAGTAGTTGATTTTGGTTTGACTGTATGAACTATGAAGTCACTTAGCTTATACTTTCCTAGTTTTTGGTTGAGATGACACTCAAACGGGCCAGTATAATGGGTATAAAGTATACTAGGGCCCAATATGGCATTGACACAACATGATATATTATAACTTGTAGATTTTATTTGTATATGAGAATTTCGAAAAATTATATGACAAGTTGTACGTACAAACGTAGTTTGAACTTATTTGTACTTGTTGTAAAATTGGTGTCTAAAACAAAAGCAACAAAACAAAAATAAAAGAAGGAAATTCGGTGTGGCGTGAATAATCACCGCCTTTGAAAACGAATTCCGGCGCAACTGGGGTGCTCAATTGTATTCGCCGGATCGTCCCCTAAGGTTACACACCACTCTCATGCTAAGACACTTTAGAATGAGAGGTGGAACCTACGCAAACTTATGCCCAAAGAGAATTAGAATTGTATTTGGCTTAATGTGTTTTGGCTGCTTGCGAATGAGTTTCTTCTTGTATATCACATCAAAAAATCTATCACAAATATATAGAAAAACAAGGGAAGATGGAAGATCAAGAGGAAGTGAAAAGGTAGAAATAATAAGAAATAAAACATGTATTTTAATCATCATAAAAACACCTCTTAAGTGAGGGGTTACAAGTGATTGAAGAAGAAAAGAATCCAAGGAAGCTAGGCAAATCAACAGCCGAACCCGCGATCCGCCCCGATCGGGCAGCATCCAACCAAAAGATTGGCTGCTCTCGCGCCCGGTCGGGCGAACACACCTTCATTTTCCATGCGTCCTCTCGCGCCCGGTCGGGCGAAGCTCGCCCGATCGGGCAACAGAACTCAGGAACTACGACCCATCTCGCGCCTGGTCGGGCGCTGCTCGCCTGGTCGAATTGAACGCCCGAGTCAGGCTATTTTGGATTCCTTCCTTTATTCCAACAGTACTCATATTGCATATTATGCGCTCAATATAATCTCTTTTTTTGTTAATTTTAATTATAATATACAAGTATTATATTAATTGTCTTTTTGACTGACGAAATATATAATAGAATATTTCCTAGTATTTTCAATTTGAAATAGTATAGTTTGACAATAATTCATATATAGTCGAATATAATAAGTTATGGTTAGTTATATCTGAATGAATTGATGAAGGGTAAATTTGACGTAATCTGAATGAACAACATGACCTTGATCTAACATTAGAAGACTCGAATAAAATTGTCCCAGCTTAGAGTTGCCTTAACATCATTATCTCACCATAAAAAAGAATTGACATACAATAATAGTCTTAACTAGGTTAAATCCCATGCAATAGATGCACGGTTGTTAAATAATTAATTATAATGAAAACCAAATTATAAAAATGGTGTAAAAATATATAGACTCGACGCACCAATTATTTAAGTATGAAGTATATAACAAAGTATAATTGTTATAATGAACAATTTAATATTTTAAAAAGTTTTAATAGGTAAAACAAATGTCATTATTTAAATACAATTCTTTATTATGGTAAGAATACTTTTTTTGTAAGCAAATAGTTTTGGAGGGAATTTTTTTTAATATGACGTTGTCAAGTGTCCCTCTTATTTGTCTTTAGTAATATGTAATAGATATGACATAACTCATAATTTCAACATACCCGATCTGAACCATATGATGTACACATTATCTTAATTCAATCCGAACAAAAATAATTCAATTCCAAAAACATGTTTGGCACCCCTAGCTTATATTAGCTACGTACCTAAGTTATGGGGTACAAATTAATATCCTAGACTCCTAGAAGGCTACAACTCTCCCAAACCACATAAATAAACTCTCCCAAACGATAACTTCAACATCAAGAGATATTCCCTTTCTCATGCTTTAACTACCTCTACCTTTTTTTTTTCACAAATTATTAATTAAAGCTTTCTTACATAACCCTAATGATGTATGATTGGATATAGAATAGATTTTAGCATAGAAAATGCAATTTAATCAAAAAGAAAAGAAAGCATGCAATATATTGAGGGATTTAATTATCAACAAACAGCCTTACCATAAGTGTGCGCTTCCAACCAGCATATCGCATAAGATTCCTAGCCTTGTTTTTGGTTCCACTATACAACTTCCCCATGTGTTAAGGTCCCCATTACAGTCAATTTGTTGTGCATTTATAAATTAAACTAGCTTTATTATTTTGATTATATTGCTTATCCTTGTTATTTTGCCATTCCTTATGCTTACTTATTTTGCATAATATAATTTATTAAAGCTTCTCCTTTATAATCTTAAATCAGCAACTTTAATCAGGTAAATAGTTAGCGACATAAAAAACTTATACATGTACGTTATTATAAATAACGTAAAGAAAAAACGTACCAAAACCATGTGATTGGGGCATATATATATATATATTACATGGTGAAAAAAGGGATAAATTGGAACCCATTAGTGGGGCTATACAAACTTGTTATTTCAGTTAACAACAAATGGAAACTTGCCCATTTGCATGTTATCTCCTCGTGGGGGTGATAACATTTTTCCAACTGTCCTTTTGGGTTACACTCAAATGGATAGTTGAAATTTGCCAAATTTTTTATTTTTGTGGTCCTTTTTGCCTTTTGGTGGTTTAATTAGTCTTGTGGTTTCAAACAACATAGTTTTCGCCTTTGATCTTTGTCAAGCTAAGGCAGCTACCTAGCCTACATTATGTTGGCTTCAATGTGTTTTTCACCTATGCATGGGTTCTCCTCCTTTCGATTTATTGTAGGGTTTCATTCTCATGAATGTTATTTATTGGGCGATTATTGTTTATATGTTTGTTAGCGCAATATTAGGTGCGAGTACATGATAATAAGGTTGTCAGATAAGTTATGTACGTCAGAACCTTCTTCAAATTTTACTTTTTATTTTTTATTTTTTTTATTGTGATAACAACAATCAAACTTATAACCTTTATGCGGGAGATGGAAGCTAATTACAAATATGAAGATTTCAATCCATTGTTCTATTATCAATTTTATTATATATGTTCATGTTATAAAGTATGGAATAGTTTGTGTTACACAATAGCAAATTTTATGTTTTATTTTTTCAAATTTTGTTGTTTCCCATAAGATTAATACTGACCTATGTGAAAAGGTTCAAATGTGCAATTAACTATTCATTCATGGGATGTAACAAGGAATAAAATGTCAACTATAATATTTAATTCCTCATTGATAGACATCTTAAATTCGTGCATGGACCGTAACCTACAAGCTACTATGCTAGCTCCTGCGGCTTTGTTGTCTGTCTCTTTTACTATGAACATGTATGTTATGAACCCTCCATTAACTACACCCTAATTAATAGCTAACTTATCAAATTTAATGTCTTTACTTACCCCTTTATAAATGTGAGATAGTGACATTCTACTTACAATGTTATGATTAATCTTTTTGCATGATTATAACCCTAATTATTAGTTGATTGATGGAACAATATTATGTATAATTACATATTGTGATATTTCCTAAGTCTCTCAAATGTGTCGGTTAATTGATAAATCATTTTAGTTAGTATTTATTAAAGCACATGCTTATCCAATCAATTATAACCTTCATGTTTGCTCATAAGCTTGAAACTAGAGGCATGATTAGTTGGTTTTAGTCTAGTACACTTCACTTCAATTCAATTGTGCAATAATTATATTGTTGTTGCCTTGTTGGTTATAAATTAAAAATTTCTTTTAAAGTGCAACTAAAAGTATAATTAGATTAATTATAGATAGACACTAAGATTAAATATTTGGAAAATTTTTATGTACATCCAAGCGAATTAAGTATTTTATCATCTTAAATAATGTATTGACATTGAATGAAAAACTCCCTTGAATTGCGTATATATACAATGGTAATTTGTTTTTCTTTTTCCTTAGCATGAAATAACTCACATGTGTACATATATGCATAATGTAACGTGTAACAATAATTTCTTACTTTTGGATACATTCACAAATTAGATATCATATCGTCACTAACTGTGTAATTAAACTACAATAGTAGTAGTAAAAAATTTGAAGTGAGAAAATAAGTAGATCGAGATTCATGAGAATGTTTTTTTAAGAGAAAATTAAGAATGAATCTAACATTCTAACATGGCTAATATCAATACTTTTTTGAGGTGGTACAAAATTGATTTTCGTTAACATTATTACCAAGATTTTTATAGTTATTCGTCAATTAGTGAGGAATTATCATAATAATTTAAACAAATACTTAGATTATCCCCTTGATGTTATTTAGATTGCCTAGCTAATTTGTCCGAAATGAAGCTCAAGTTGCTTTCATTCCTTGTCACGTATGTATATATTCTATTCTCTAACAAATTGCTTTCATTCCCACGCACGTAGGGCTGCTACTCTGCTTTAATACCCTGAACAACGACAACTAACAAGAATTAATAGTACATTAATACTCCATCGTGTTCTTTGCAGTTCTACTCACTTTCTATTTTAGTCTGTATGTTTCATATTATATACGGAGTATTACTTTGTATTTTTTTTTTTTTTTTTTTTGTAAACATTACACATTATAATTATGGTTCTATGGACTATGGCCAATTTATACACTGTCTCTCTTTCTTTCATTTGAAATCTATTATGGAGTACACATACACTCTCTCTAATCTAAAATACAATGTTAAACAAACCAAATGGTCTCCAATTATTATACTATTTAAATTTTAAAAGACAGCAAGATGTAGTTTTATGTACTATATCTTTTACGTTACATACTACATCATAAACATTTCTTTGTTTCTCAATACATGCAACATATTAATTTTCATATATGTCAAAATATAACTCGAACTGAATCATTAAAATTTTTTTATAGTACATTAGTATCATATCATATATAAGGATGTGTTAATTATTACGTGATTCAATTTACTACGAAGTTTGTTTGTCTCCATCAATTATAATATGACAAAACTATAAGCAAAAAATCAGCTTAAGAATAGAAAGACGCCTTCTAAAAACACTACCATAGTACCATTAATAAACTATGCACTGATTTGTTTCCACTACAACATATAAATCTAAAACTAACATGATGAAAGAATGATAATTTTTTAAACATTTTAAAGTTACGCTCATGTAATATATGTGACTATTAATTTACAATAATGAAATCTTGCATGCATATCCTATAACAATATTGCTAAGGTATATATAATCTTCTGAAATTAAAGTTTGAGAGAGTGTATTGCTAAGGTATATAACAATTTGGTTTGTTTAACATTGTATTTTAGATTAGAGAGTGTATGTGTACTCCATAATAGATTTCAAATGAAAGAAAGAGAGACAGTGTATAACAATTTACGAGTGAGTTTTCAAGAGAATAAACAAGTGGACCAGTTATCTCTTCTCATACTGTCATACATTGTATTTGATTTAATATTATAATTTAAATAATTTCATCCAAAAATCCACTAAAGTTGGGCGTGTTCATCATCTTACATACCTTTACAGATGATTTATTGTCTATATAACTGTATATGATGTTGATTCTATATCTTTGTTTGTTAATGTGATAAATGTTTTTTCACAGAAAAAAAAAAAAGATAAAAACTGTAAATAAATAAATAAATAAATACATAAATGTTTATTGTACATGCTTTTCTTCAATGATCGACTATTTTGGCGGCCCATAATTTTTAAGAGCATGTAGCAAACTTGTACATTATGTATGAAGTTAATTTTGGAACAGAATAAATCTTAATTCTTAATGCAATAACATTTCATTATTGTACCTATCAACATTTACTAGACAAATAAAATGCATGTAGAGTGAATTAATGAGTAGCTAGTCTAGTAATTTTTTTATTTTTTTTTATTTTTTTTTGTTGTCAAATCTATGTCATGAATAATTTACTTATATACTTAACTATAACAACCAGGGGTTTAACTATTCAAGCACAACAGTACAAGCTTGTGCTTGTGGACACGCTCGAAACATATTGCAGTCGATTTTATTATACAAATTATGAACTCAAATTTGAAATGAATGATAAAGATTTAAATCGTATTGGTGCAAAACTCTAAGGAAACATTAATGCAAAACGTAATGATGAAAGTAAGGTAAGTTGAACTTGAAATTTTCAAGTGTGAAAAGCTCAGGAGTTGGCTCAAGATTGTAGAATACAAGTTGTCATGAGCTAAGCAAGGTAAACTTAAACTTTGTCACGGCTCAGCTCATTAATGCCCTATTAGCAAACGTGCATGAAAGGTGAAATTTCCCTTAGTGAAGATGTTCAATTGAAATTTCCTTAAAAAAAAATTGTGGTTAGACAAACATCTAACCACCTATGCTAGTTATATATGCTATACACCTATATTATGGTATATAATGGTACTGTCATAGACATTAATATAAGACTCTTATAATAAAATTACACTCTAACTTCGATACCATTATCACAATTTATTAACGCTTAACCGAACAAGTCAATCTCAAGAGAACAACTGGGCTTTAGTCGTCTAATGAAATTGGATGAGAACTAGACTCTTGGAACTTGGTCTCTTATCGTCCTACATAACAACAGCTTTTCATTAATCCTTTTTTGCTGGTTTCATCGAACAAGATTACAGATGCATGTACATTTCATCTTTAATGGTCCTCCTTAGCTATCCTGTCACTGCATGCTCAGAGTTTTGTCCAATTCTTATTTTCTCAATTCTTACCTTTTATTTATTATTAACTATATTTGGACCTACATAATATTTTTAGAATCTGTTTAAATGATGGTAATAATCAATCCTGATTTTATAGGTATCCCAAAAGATTTCAATTTTATAATTTTGAATACTGATTAGCTCACCGAATTTTTATTTTTACACCTAATAATGCCCACATAATTCAGTGAGTTGAATGTGTAATTGTGTATGTTGGTAGAAGCTTTCCACTATCATTTAATTGTAATTAATTAATTAAGAATGTAATTAAGCTATGTTTAATATGATAATGTAGCCGACGATTTTAATGGAATAATTTATAATTTATTATATGATCAAATCGATTATATTAAAGATTACCTGAAGGGTGAAGCTCCCTTATAGTCAAAGGTACAGTGGCCATGAGTTTTCGGCCTATCATATATATATAGTCAAAGGAGTATTATACTACTTCTAATTTAGTGCATATAAGTGATATAACTAGCTCGTTTAACATGAAAAGATAAGTTAGCTAATATGATCAAAGTTTTAAATTCCGTTCATAAACATATTATAAATTCAAATTTATGTATGTATTTACATACCCCGAAGCAACATTGCTATATTTCAATAATATATATGATATCTTTAAGGTTACAAGATCAATTAAAATTAGTTTATACATGCGAGTACAATTAAACACATAAATCTTGATCCAAGTTCATTAAAATTAACGATATGACTGGATATAAGCACAACATTTTTATATAATTGACAAATCGACTCAACTAGCTCGACTCATTTGCAAACTTTACTCCAAGCTAAGCTACCTCCCTTTTAATTATTACAAAATAGTTCTCCTCATTAACTTAGGGTATAAGTGTATGACTAGGCCTCTAAATCTAATACCTAATTTACTGAACTTCCATGTGATAATTAGCTCTTTAGTACATTACAGTACTATTTTCTTTCCCATTGAAAAAGTTGACACAGTCATATCCACTAACCTTAATTAGCTTAACCTAAATATATATTATCTCACAAATCTCTCTACATGTCAACACATAATTAAGTGTAAAAAGACATACACAAATGACACATTAGCCATGCTTCTTCCTACTTGTTTCCTGTAACAGAGAATCCATTAATCTAATTAATAAAGCTAATTATTTCATAAAAAGCTGTTAATGAGATCACTAATTGACCTATGAGAGGTTGAGATTAACAATGATTGGACGCTTTATCTTAATTTATAATACTAATTACTTTATAATACTAATTCTAAATTGCATCTTCCAATAACGTGAAGCCCATTATACCAATGAAATGCAATGCAATATCCTGCAGCCATGTGTTACTATGTAAAAGTATTCTAACTTATTATTAACTATATTCTTAGATCCTTTAACCATATTTATTAACATTTTATTGGTCCGTATTATGTATTAGTGTACTAATTTATTAATATAAGTAGCTTAGCTTTAGTTCAACAAGGAAGGAAAGTCCACCTTGATTTAGTAAGCTACTAACTACTAATAATCTAGGTGCTAACACTTTTCCAAACTTATGCTATGTCATCAATTTTCATTGGCTAATGGTGTAAGATTTTTATTTATTTAGTTATTTATCAAGGGGTAATGGTGTTAGGTTGCTTTAATTTTGTGGGTTTTAGGTTAAAAGTTCTTGATAAGTTTTTCTCTTTTCATCTTTTATTTCTGTAAATTTACTGTAATATGTGAAAATCAGTAAAAGCAATAATAACTCTTTATATTGCTCCCCACAACCTTTTAAGTCCTAGCACAGTGATTTGATCTTTAAATCATAATAAATGACAATAATCAAATTATTACCAATGAGATATATTAATTTCCTCCGTTTTTTAACAAGTTAAGTTTATTATGTACTTAGTAAAAGTCAACTTATTACATCTATAGACGTACGAAGACATATATAGTCTTAGCTTGTATGTATGGTTATCAATCAAAACCGATTAGCACTTGTTATTAATCAACAAAATCGAATTAGAATAACTATTTAAGTTTAGGAAAAAGTGATTATGATCTAGATAATTCAAAGTAACATAAGAAAAAAATATTCATAGGGATCACACATGTACGTGGATTGATGGATACAAAAATTCTCAATAAATTCCTAGTCCTGACATGTGTTAGGTCTTCTTCTCACATGCTCCACCATTTTATGACACAGTAGAAAAACAATGACTTGTTTTATATAGAAAGATACACTTCTATGTAATTACAAATTTGACTATAAGTTTGTTCAAATCACATAAATCGATGCATTGTTTGACTGCATATACTATATACATGGACTCAAAACCATATACTATACAATATGAGAAATATATAGTAGGGTCCCATAAACCACGATATACAGTATGTTACTCCTATGCTTGTTTCTAATTGAAACATGTTAATATTAATTGTTTGCAGCCCTAGTATATGGTAGTAATCCTAGCATAATTATTGTGTTAAACACCTATTAGTAATTTTAATGTTGTATCATCTTTATAATTCTCATTTTCACACTGTTTTCCCCTCTAAATGGGGTCAATTTGACTGATCAAACCATAATATGCAATATTCTCCCTATAAATAGGCTTTGTTAATATCATAATACTAGGTGGAAAATGGAAACCACTAATGCATCTTTTGAGATCACATGGATGATGATCCATTAGCTATGCTAATAGTGATTTTGGGGCATTTAATTTGTTAGCTCAAAAAATAAAAAATAACATCTACTCGTATCAAGCAATATGTCAAATCTGTAATTTGTAAACCAACTCACCATTAGTTATAAAACGAGCATGAAATGTCTTGCTATTATAGCCTTACTTAAGTAATTTCGATAATTAAAAAACATGAAACGTGAATTTTTTTGATTTTCTGATATAAGGTTATAATTAAGAATAACGTTCTCTAATTGTTTCCTCTAAAAAGTGATAAGAATGATAAAGGGTTGCACTGAGCCATTGACCTCCAAATTTTAAAATTAGGAATGTTGGCAAAAAATGAGTTGGGTTTTTGGGCTTGGATCCCTCAGTGTTATTTTTTCTTTCAAGCCCACTAAATTGTTTGGCCCAATATCTGACCTCTTATATCAGGCCCAGTTATTTGGCCTCAAGTCTACCGGAATTGCAATGCATTATGTTCTAAACCCAACAATTTAACCCTTTTTTTTTTTTGGGCAATGAAAAAATTTCTATTATACCCCTTAATCAAATAGTGAAATAACAGTTGACATTTTAATAGCTTGATGATGCCAATGACAATTGATGCTTACATAACACAATTTGTGTTTGTTACAATGTAAGAATTTGTTGAAGAGACTGTCAAAGATGAGATCACATAGCAGCCTAGCAAATGATATGAAGCTTTATCGCATACAATTGTAGAATCCAGAGTGTAATTATCCATGCTGCAATAAGCAATATAGCACCATTAAAACCACGAAATTCTAATTCTCTATCAATTATTATTGAATACTTTTTTCCAAACAGGAATTTTCTCTTAGAATATAGTATGTTCATGTAATATATACTTCGTATAATCATGTTGTGTTATGTTTTTGCTTACCTTACAAGCATGTACATTATCAGACCCACAAAGCAGCTCTCCATTTAACATGTCTAGGGCATCAAAAGCACCCCCTCCCTCACTTCTCTGCAAAAACATATACGTAGTATTCATTAGCATCATCTAATCCAGTACGCGTTGTAGTATGTTACATGCCAAATACAGGAGTACTGTCCTTAGCACTATATAGGTTGTTAGTCTCTGTGCAATACGTGACTTATAACTAACTTCAGTGAGTAAAGTACATTATACAACAAATTTAGGGGCGTATGTACCTTGTAATAATCAACAGCAACGAAATTAGCCCATCTCTTTCCAGCAACATCATGGCATGTATGAAGCATTTTGATCAAATTCGCGGAATTGTCAACACAAGAAAGGTCCCTCAAGGGCACAGACCTAAAAAAGTTAACTAGAACAAGAGACTTGGTTGTAACATCAAGAGCTGATGATTCTGCCCTGTTTGTGCAATTTCCTGCTTTCATTCCACCGTCTCCATCTGCAATAAAAATTTTAACCACACATTAAAACAACCCTTTATTTTATTTTTTTTGTTTAGGACATTTTATAACAGTTTTAGTCAGCTAAATTCATATTCAATCAGGAAAAAAAAGAAGAACTAAAAATCAGTTTTACTTAATAAAAATCAAGTTAAACAATAATACGATTTACCAAAAAAAAAAGAGAAGAGAGGCTGTTTACATTGATTTTCGACCATATAATTCCATTGATACGCGATGCCTTCACTAGCTTCCTTAGATTTCATAGAAGTAAACACAAGTAGCCTTTGGTTTTTCGCTACCATGTCACTAACTAATGGCCAATCTTGGCCTTGTTTTGGCATCCTTGAAGTAGGAAACCAGTACTTTATTAACCCCGCCTTTGTAAATACGTTGGTTAACCCCTTGGGTGCCTTAACATAGTCCTCCAATATCAAGGTCACAATCTCTGTTGGGTTGGAAGATAAGAAAGATTCAATCTCTTTCAAAGTATCAATTGCTGGTTCCTGATAGATGTATTTAGACTTAACAAACCTTGATTCTTAAAATGAATTGAATTATGTAGTGCTAAAATTACAGGATCAATTCGAATTTATAATAATAATGGTTTATGATCAGATTGAAACATCCATACGACCATACACCAACTTATGCATATGCCACTAGTACGTAGGTGTGAAACTACTTATAGCCTTATAGGCAGATACATCATGTCATATCCTTAATCATGATGAATTAAGACCACGTGTTGAGATATTGTTGATTTTGGCATTTTACATCATTATGTAAATGTTAATGCTACTAAAAAAATATTTGAATTTGGATGAAATTAACTTACAAAAGCAGTATAATCATAGCATTTTCCTCCAAACGAATGGCACAACCATACATCTCCATTGAAGTCAGATGTATCAAGCATCAAGGCTCGAACTCCATTCTACACATAATTAGAAATGAAATAATGTTAATTAGTAGTCGAGTTGAGCAAAATAAACGTAACGTTACAATTGCACAAAAGACATTTAAGCGAAAACAATAAGTAAACAAACTCTTACTTGTAGCTGTTGAGTGATGCTATCTTCTTGATTTGAAAAGGTGATTCGAGGAACTTTGGTATGAGATTGTTCTCCACCAATAGCAAAAGCGTTATGTGTTGTCAAGAATGCGTATTTGTTGAAAGGTAGAGAATTGTTCTACATTCGACGAAAACAAAGTGGAAACTATTGATTGGTCGAAGAGTTACCGATAAAAACATAAAATACTACGTAGCTATTACTTTATCTATATACAAATTAGTGATTACAAAGTACGAAGTAGAGTTGATCATCATTCGACGATCCCCAAATAGATACATCCATGAAAAAGTAGGCCAATTTATTCATTCTTCAAACTCAAACTTATCATGTGACTACAAATACAGACGATACAGTTGATACATTAAAGTACTTGACGAAACTTCATTCGACAAAGACTTAACTACGTCACGCATTAAACCTGTAAGGATGGGATAGATTCAATTCTGCAGCAATTCTAATTTTTTTCATATTCAACTCGATTAGCTAATTACAAGCATATATCACCCATTTCATCATATATACCATACCGATAAATCTAATACAGACTACAGAGTATTAATTTTGCGGAAGTACTGTAAATTGAACCAGCCGTAGTGTGTATATTGGTGAATTCGTGCAAACATGTAAAATTAGAATTAAACGTATAACTGTATAAGTGAATATGTTACACCACAAATAAAATTTGAATTAAGAAGTACAACATTATAATCATGTGAATTAATTAAATTAGTCCATCACTTTCTAACCGCGCATATTAAACAAATTAAAATTGAGATTAAGATTTTGTAATACCAGGAGTTTGAATTGATCGGTGGTGGTACTTCTAAAGCAGCTCAGCCCTTTAAATCCTGCTATACAATCGAAGCACCGGAACCCTTCTTCACATTTCCCACAGAAATCAACTTCCATTAAATCCTGTGAATTCTACTAAAAAAAAAATCATTAATCACGAATTGTAATGATATCTTCTGATTAAAGTTTAATAAAAGAGTAATTTGATAAGATAAAGAATTGAAAACAAACCTTGCATTCACCATTGGAGCAAGAAAATGACAGCAGAAAAGAAGACTGAAGACAGAGTAGGAAAATGTACGGAAGAAATTTATTAAGAGACATAATGTTTGATTAATAAAAAGGTGAAAATAGAATTGGTGAATTATATAAGTAATGAAGCATAAAAGTAGTGATATGGTACAATGAACATATTGTTTTTATCCTTTTTTGATTTACATAAGCTTAATACTACAAAAAAGTATAACGAGAATACGGCATTTATGGCAGTATAATGGGGTGTGGTGGTTGAATTTTGGCTCTTCATGGAAATGAATCAAATTTTGAAATTTTCAGGAATCCTTTTTGTCCATGCATCCATTTTTATTTTTCATTGATGAGTATTTTATTTGTACAGAGTAATTTAGATTACGCATAAATTTTAGGGCTTAATCAAAAATTTGAATTTTTGAATTATTGTGTCTATGATTATGGGTATGTTCTTTTCGCCTTACCTAAAATTGTCAATAAAATCGAGTAGTGTATGTATCCAATTTATACTAGCGATAATTATTTTTGGCCTATTTCAGAATGTTGTTGCATTGGTTATTTGGTTGTCAAGAGATGTAAAAGATGATTACAATCACCAGGGTTTTGGTGCCAAGAATCCTTTATTGGGTTATCAAACTCAAACTCAAACTCAAATCCCACCATTCATTTATTTACCAAGTTATCATACCATTGTTGAGTACAGAGAACAAACACATAGTATAGGCAAAGAAATTAAATATGGTTGAGTGTAATATATATGCACATAAAAACTTGACGGGATGAGCTGTTCCACTAGACATTGGAAAAGAGCGAAAGATAAGACAATGTCAACATAAAGAAGATAATGTCAACTATAAGATTGAAAAGTTAATTTCATTAATCCAATAAAGATAATATTTTAGAGACAAGAAAGGAGTTCTATAGATTATTGAGCTTCCGACCACCGGTCCACCGTTGTCTATGCTTAACAACTATAAAGTACTCCGTATGTTAGTATGTAGGTATATTGCTAAGTACTGGAAATTTAAGATAAGCTCAACAATGAAAAGAGGGTGATCAACAAGTGGAAGTTGACTTGGAAAAATACATGATTCGATTAGTCCACTTTTATTTAATTAGTTAAACCATATTGTTTATACTTTATCACCAACTGATTAGTGATTAGTGATTGTTATAATATGAGGATAAGTATATCCAATCTCATTTGACAGTTCACATTGTACTTTTAGCTTATCAATTTAATATTCTAGAGATAAATGTGTTGCTGACTAATTATTTTGCGATTTGATTAAAGCATGAGATTGTTTACAAAGGTGCATTACATACATTTTACGTACACTTGTTTCGCAACCAAAATATACAAGGGGTGACTTTTACATAAATTTTGCTTCTTATTTGAAGGCTTGAAATTTTTGCTAATTGGCTTCCTCACTTTAGCTCAATTAGTTTTTTTAAGACACTCTATTGCCAATTTTTAAACTTTACAACAGTCGTAATCCAAAAAAAAATGGACTATTTAACGTTGAACATCTTCCAATTATTACAAAATAAAAGAAAATTACTGTACAGTATTTTGTTTTCAGATTTTTCAATATTAGCTAGCTAGGTTTGATTAGGAAAATATCATTTGTGATATAGTATATATCCATATCAGATCAATTTAGATATGATCTGATTTGCTAGATAATATATTTAATTAGAAAATTTTGATATTATATATTATAAGGTTTATGAAACATAATATAGTTTCCTAACTATCAAGATTTGCTGAGATGTATAGACTTGGTTGATTATTGATTCATAAGAACAAACTTTGCATTTCTGTAACCATACTACTTTATTAATACAAATATAATCCAAAGTTCCAAACCCAAACAATTACTACTCAATAATATAATGATCTCATATATAGTTTAACAACTTTGAAACAAATTAAAACTATTATTCAAATACTTTGTACTACATTAAAATCAAATAAAACAATATAGCTAGTGAAATTATTCTTTTCCGGTGTTGGAGAAAAAATGGTTGATAGTAGGCATAACTTCGGGAGAACGAGTCCTTAAGAACTTGCGAAAGCCATGCTCTGCATATTTCTCTCCTTCCTCGTAGTTTTCCAGCACTGCTGTTGTTCTATGAGCTTTGTTGATTCTATCATATGAAATAATAACCAATCAATGTTTCTAATTTTTTTAAAAAATAAGGTGAAAAATATTAGATTTAAATTATTAAATGGATTATTCTGTGTATTTAGATTATTTTGTTAATTACCTGACATCAGGGTTTAGTAGCACATTCCTTGTTAGCTGAAATATGCACATACCGGTGACATATGACATTGCTGCTATTAGTGGATATACCTGTAAAATTATACAAAGTACGTTGTAATTACGTACTAATCAGAAATTGTTTATAGTTAATGAAAATATTTTGCTGATTAAAATTTTATACACATTCTGTCTCTGTATTTGACTTTTTATGGTTTTTGTGAAAAATCGTGACCATTAATATATTTAATCACGTAATTATAATCATAAAATATAACTCTTTTCTTTTGAAAATACACATAAAAAACATATAAATACTCACTCTAAAGTTTATAAAATAGCAATTAATTTAGAAGGGAGGGATCGAGCTAATAAAAAAACAAATTAAAGGCGCTCACAAAATAGAATCAATAAATCATACGACATATACTATATACGATAGATTAACTTAAAAAATTAATGGATTAAATCTCATTCATCATTTACTTATAATGACGCTTTACCGAAAAGAGGAAAAATAAACTTACATCGGGCTTGATCCAACGTCCCATTTCGGGTTTTTTTTTTTGACAATAAATTGAGCTTGAAGGACGAACTTTTAAATGATTTTACCTCTTTGGTATAGAGTACTTGGGATATAAGTCAATTAGTTATTTGTGTATTTATGTATAAAAATTACGCGTAGAATTATGTATATATAGTGCACAGAAAACTTCATTTTAAATTCTGTGGGCTGAATAAATCATATATGAACTGTAATTAAATCTCAAAGAATAATACGCGCGTCTACGTAATTTTTTTAAAACCAGGTGCTTGAGCCTCTTGTATTGTATATGGGGTCAAACAAATGACCAAAATAACCTAGAATTTACTTCTTGGTCAAGTCTTCAGCCCATATATCTTCCATCTCAGCCCTCTCCTATGATATGGATAATTAAATGTACAAAATTGACTACTACCTCGTTGACTAAAATATTATTATTTTAATCTACAAAATTGACTAAAATGAGACTAAAATAAATTCGAAAAATTAGCATTTCTAGAACTATACGAGTATAAAAATCCAATAATTAATACAAACAAATTATGACTATTTTTTTTCCCCCCGAGAAGTTTAACTAATAAATAGACCGACATCTTACTTGAAAGAGTCGGAAATCCAACAGGAAAAATCCTCATTAATCCACCATTATTAGGCTGACAATGAAAATTGACCTCTAATTTATAATCTTACGTAGTTAACATCTTAGTTAACTTATTTAATTCTATGATAGAAAAATGTAAGTACGTACAAAGTCCAAAACAAATTCAACAACATTATTATAACCTTGTTCTCAATTAACTTATTTAATTTTAAAATGAAAATAATATGAGTATATTTGTATTTAACAATTACAGGTACCACAATGGCGCCAGTTTATTCTATAACAATTTACCTTTACCTACATGATTCCCATAGGATCGAGTATATGTATAGGAGGAATAAATGTTATCATGACAATATTTTGAAACACATGGCCTTTCTCGATGTCCAAGTTTTCACTCGCTTATCCTCAAAGTAAGCTTTAGGCAATCAAGCATTATATTTGTTTCTCTCAATCTCAATCAATTTTCATCTTTAGGTTTCCTAGAACTTCATATATAAAAAAGTTAAATATTAAGATGCATGCTAAAATCCACTTAAATAAGTTAATAAAACTCTACAAAGCTCTAAGGTTAAGACATCATTATCTAGCTTGGAGGGTGACACATTACATTTTCCTAAACTATATATAATGTGAAAATTCCAATATCGTGGGGAAAAAAAAATCTCATGATAGGAAATATAGCAAGCTAAGTAACTTTAGTTATAACATCTCTATCATTATTAGCTTTGCTGACTTTAATTACTAAATTCATCTAGAGGCAACCAAGTTTCAGCTCACTACAGGTTGGGTATTATATTGTTGAGTTTTTGACACTCAAACACTCAGCTTTTTACACTGCATAACTGCATAAGTACCCTGAAAAAAAAATGTACAGCAATATGACACATTAGTAATGGGATTTTGAGATGTCTAGCGGGCATTTAGAATCTTTTGTAGCAACTCTTGAGAGTCTTGATTAAAAAATAATGTAGGTCCGAAGTGGTTATGTGGTTGAACTAAACTCATTCTCGGGGATTTAGAGACTTATTAATAGGCTTATTATGATTCTAAACCATCTTTTATGATCGTGGGAGATGCCACACATCATGATCGTGGGAGATGCCACACATCCACTTTAATTAGTTACAGATTTTTTTTTTTTCCAAAATTGATTGTATATGAGAAATTTCAACTTTTTCGAAAGGCTAGAGGTCAAGACGATTCTCACAATCCCATTAAGAATCTAGAAGGCCACTTGGGTGTTGAAATCCTCTATTTTGCCTCTTAATTTTCAAGTTCTGTGGTTATTGATTTAAGGTCAATACAGGCTTTTATGTGACCAATTAGCTAGTAGGTGTATATGGCTATCTAATTGAATATATGACTTACTAGAAAATCAACACTATCTTATCACTTATACGCTTTATCACCACCACAGTAATATATTATACTATACTTACGGGCTTACCTTGTGTCAATATACATAGTGTGTGACTGTCTCAAAATTATTTATTGTTAAATTTGTAAATATTTTCTGAAGTTACTATTTTAACAAAAATATTTTAGCACCTCCATCACAATACCCATAAGTTAGTGTAAGGCCATTTCACCCAAGCATGAAAAAAAAATCTTAAGATAATGATTATATTATTAAGTCTTTGCTCTAAAAAAAAAAAAATTATTAAGTCAGTGTCGCGAACTCATTTGTTGAACCATCAAGTCATTATCACAAGAAAAAAGAACCAATGAACCACCATACAACAAACTTACAAACATAAATATGATTAATTAACACCAAAATCTGGTAATAATCTTAGCTTTATAGTAGCTTAATATATATTGCATGGTTTGCTTAATTGGTCTTTTGTTAGTAGATCCCACTCTCACCGTTAAAAGGAATGTATGAAGAAGAACCTTGCTTAAAAGACACGAGATCTAAGTATTAAGATGAGTGTACCACAAAATTAATCCTAACATTTTTTGGACATTATATAAAGTCCTTCTTCAACAACCAGTTGGTAGTAAAGCTTTAAGCTTACCTTGCATTAAAAGTGATACAAAGAAAAACAAACAAACTACTACTACTGTTACACATTCCACATTTTCGATCATCAAATTTTGTTTACATTCGTATAGTAGTTTTTGTTTTAGAATTTTAGATCTTAGGCAAAGAGTCGAGGAACTCGAAATCGTTATATATTCAAGAACGATTGATGATCAAAGAAGCTATATAAATCACATTTTTGACAAGACCATTGTTTTTTAGAGCTGCATATATATACAGAAATGAGGAGTCTTATTATAGCATTTTGCCTTGTGACATTTCTGTCTTATGCAGGTTAGTCTATGTTTTAAATTTTATTCATTTTTTCTAACTTATTATAGTGTTTTGGGCTAATAGTAGTAAATTTATGTGTTATTCTTGGATGTAGCTGCATATGATCCCTTGGATCCAAATGGGAATATAACAATCAAATGGGATGTTATGTCATGGACCCCTGATGGTTATGTGGTAAGTATTATCATTTTATTACTATACTTAAATACTAATGTTTATATTATTATCATGTTTTAATCAATGTATGTTTTTTTTTTAAAAAAAAAAAAATCAACAACTAGATAAATAAAATGACTTTTTGTTTAGGATATATACTCTCTTGGTTTCAAAATTTTAGATGCACAATTTCTCAAGGATAGTCTTTAGTTGTTTATTTTCTTCAAATATACGAGATCTATCATCTATTGCAGGCATACTCTATAACTATTAGTCATATTACGACTTTAGAATGTAGCCACCTTTAAGTTCGAAACACACGATTGCCTATTTCCATAAGTATTAATTCACTTGATTCATTAATAAAAAATCTAGTCTAGGTTTTTTAAAATTCAAACTTATACTAACCAAAAAAATTATATTGCATGAAAAAAATGCAGGCAACGGTAACAATAAACAATTTCCAAATGTACCGCCACATAGGCAATCCAGGGTGGCAATTGGGTTGGACATGGGCCAAAAAAGAGGTAATATGGTCCATGGTAGGAGCCCAAACAACCCAACAAGGAGACTGTTCCAAATTCAAAGGGAACATTCCTCATTGTTGTGAAAAAACCCCAACAGTTGTGGACCTTTTACCAGGGGTACCCTACAATCAACAGATTGCCAATTGTTGTAAGGCTGGTGTCCTTAATGCGTGGGGCCAGGACAAAGATGGGTCAGTTTCTCAGTTTCAGATTAGTGTTGGGCAGGCTGGTACTACTAATAAGACTGTTAAGTTGCCCAAGAATTTTACCATGTTGGGCCCAGGCCCAGGTTATACTTGTGGGCCTGCTAAGGTTGTTCCTTCTACTAATTTCTTGAGTACGGATCGGCGTCGTAAAACTCAGGCATTGAGTAAGTTTAACTCTTATCTCTTGGTTTTTACTTTTGTTTATTTTTGTGTTGCTTTGTAAGTTGATTAATGAATAATGATTAGATTATCACTAATTTTAAGCTTGCATGGTTAGTTTTGGGTTGGATCCTCCTCATTTCCTATTTTTATGATTAGACGCGTAAGCATTAATCCTTTTATAAATTACCATCATGATCATGCATACTTGACCGTTAACCTGAGATAATTACCTATACGCCTATACTCTGTTTTATTTTATCCTATGCACAAGCAAAGATTCAAGTGTCCGGTACAAATACAAATTAGGAATTTCGGCCTAATTTTGCATTCACACTAGTTTCAATTGTGATTACTACCCCCGTTTAATATTCATATGGTCAAAATAAAATAACTTTGACCAAATTATTATGAGTTGTACAATAGAAATAAATTAGCAAGTGAGATCTTATTAATTGCTCCTTATGTATTATAAATTTCCCATATATCAACTTTTTATAATGTATACTTATACATACTCGAAAATATTTATGAAAAAAAAATGTTCATTAGAGACCGTACAAATGCAAAATTAATCGAATTTTCAGAAATGAAGGGAGTAAAATGAAAGCTCGATATAATAATTAAAGAAAAGTTTTTATTTTATTTTTATTTGTTATTTTAATCTGCTAATATTAGTTAGAAAGTCATATTTTTGGACTAAATATAAATATTGTTAGTTTGGTTAGTCACATCTAATTCTGAAAATAACAGGTTAACAAATACGAAATATGAATTTACCTAGATTAATTGTTTAATTGAATGTTTGATGCAGTGACATGGAACGTGACCTGCACCTACTCACAGTTTCTGGCGAGGAAATACCCATCTTGCTGCGTCTCCATGTCAACTTTCTACAATGAAACTATCACCCCATGTCCTACTTGCGCCTGTGGATGTGAACATAAGAAAAATTGTGTCAAGTAAGAATTTTTCAAAATAAACTTTGCGTAAAGTCTGTTCGTCTAATTGGAATCAATTTAGGTGATACGAATATACGATCCTGTTTAAGTCCGGTTTAACTTGTAGTATAATAACCATACATAATGTATTCAGATTGAGTTGTTTTGGATTGGATTGGATTGGATTAAATCGAGTTGTTATTCCACTAGTCCACTACCACTAGTGTTTTCTAAATTCTGACTCAAAATTGTTCACTACAGGAGTGATTCAAAAATTCTGAGTCCCACAAAAGTGAATTCGCGGAGGAAAGAAAGCTCCTCATTGCTTCACTGCACCCATCACATGTGCCCAGTTCGGGTGCACTGGCATGTTAAGGTTAACTACAAAGACTATTGGCGCGTTAAGGTTAGCATCACCAACTTCAATTATCGAACAAACTACAGCCAATGGACTCTTGTTGCTCAGCACCCTAACCTGAACAAGGTTACTGAAGTCTTCAGCTTCAACTATAAACCTCTTGTTCCCTTTGGATCGATAAGTAAGTTTCTGACAATGGTTCTGATAGCTTCAGACCACAAATCATATACTTCTGAATTTCTTTGACAGTTATCTGAAATTTATCGCAGATGATACTGGGATGTTTTACGGGCAAAAGTTCTATAACGATCTTCTGATGGAAGCCGGACCATTAGGTAATGTACAGTCTGAAGTCCTAATGCAGAAAGATGAGAACACTTTCACCTTCAGGCAAGGATGGGCATTCCCTAGGAAAGTTTACTTCAACGGAGATGAATGCAGGCTTCCTGCACCTGATACATACCCTTTCTTGCCAAATTCAGGACTTAAACCATCAGTCTCAGTTTTCACGATGATTTTGTCATTTGTCCTGCTAATCTTCAGCTGTGGCATATTTTCTCAATTTTGAGCATTGTAATAGTTGACATAAAAATATCAGATGGGGAAATATATTTCCAGAATACGAGTAGTATTGGAAAATCAGGCATAGAAAATTCATTTCTCGTTTTGAACAAGGATCTGAATTCTGCAATATGTAAAGCATCTGGTACATGCTAATTTTGAGCAATGATAACATGATGGGAAGTATAAGTTAGAATTAAGTTCCATTGTGTGGTAGGCAATTTTTGTAACAACTGTAAGTTTTTTGTAATACAAGAAATATACAGAAAAGGATGATTAATACATTAATAAACCCGAGAATTACAAAAGAATGAAAACCAATTGGCAATGAATGCACCAACCTAATCATCAGACAAATAGCAAGCAGACTACACCCCTGAAGGGTGATCGTGCAGCTGATCTTCAACAGGCCTCCCACTCAGTCTTCAAAGCCAAGTATTGAAATAAAAATCCATTCCGAATTTCCATGTTATATCTACGTGCTCCGAGAAAAAGGTCAAGACTCTTAAGCATGAGTATATAAGAATGCCAGGGTTGATAATAATGTCAATGTTGTAGTTAATAGAGAGATATATGGCCGAGGACTGGCATTTGGCAACCATGGGTAGGTATCAGGAGGTGGCATGACACAATTGTCACCATTGAAGTAGATCCTGCGAGGGAAAGCCCAACCCTTTTCGAAAGTAAAAGTAGACTTGTCTTTTTGAAAGAGTAATTCAGACTGAACATTGCCTAATGGACCAGCTTGCATAAGAAAATCGTTATAGAACTTAATTCCCCATAGCATAGCAGTATCATCTATACAGCAATAACAACAAATCAATTATTTCTGGAGAGAAACCAAACTAATCAAGATATGGAAAAAACCAGAAAAGCAACTACTATTCCTCAACATGCAAATAATGAGCACAATTTTATTTCACTATTATGGAGGATAGAAAAACTTACTTATACTCGAGTAAGGAGTTAGTGGTTGGTAACTGAAGCTGAAACTTTCGGTCAAATTGTCAAAGTTAGGATGTTGCACAACCAAGTTCCAGTTTGAGTAATTCATCCTATAGTTAAAGTTTGTAATTGTAACTTTCACTCGCCAATATTCTTTGTAGTTAGTTTTGACATGCCAGTGAATCCGAACTGGACACATATGGCTAGTGCATTGAACCAGAGGTGGCAAGATACTGTTTTTGTTCGATTGTGCAGGAGAAACAACTGAAGCCAAATATGGGTTGTTCGGTCTGTCATAAAAAGAGAATGACAAATTTTAATATTTTCACTAGAGAAAGCACCAAGAAGAGTTTGTAAAGCAAATAAAAAGCTTACTCTACGCAGCTTCCTGGGTTGGAGGCATTGTTCTGACAGCCACAGCTGCATGTTGGGCAAGATATTATAGTATCGTTGTAGAAGGATGAAAGAGATACACAGCACGTGGGAGTTTTCTGGGAAAGGAACTGAGAATACATACATGTCACATTCCATGTCACTGCAACACAGTTTCAGCAAAGAAATCAGTAAATTGAACCATAACATTAAATGGCACATAAAAGATCATCATAAATGGCATTGATCAAGGATCCTTCTGGTTGACAATTTTTTATCTCTTTTCAAAATTGTGAAACCAATAGGACTTAAAATTATTCTTCGTATATGATGCATATCTGAAAACACGACACAATATGCAGTATTTATAATTGTAAGTCCCAATTAACTTACTTAAAGCTTGAGTGGATCTCCTCCCATCTTGGGATTTGAATTTGCTGGGTTTAACAATCTTTCCCGGTCCACAAGTGTAACCAGGTCCAGGTGCCTTTAGGGTGAAATTCTTTGGCACTTTGACTGTTTTGTTAGTGGTGCCTGCTTGTCCCACACTAATCTGAAATGAACTAATCGCAGTTGGAGGATCTTGCACCCATGAACTCAGCACTCCTCCCCTACAGCAGTTAGCAGCTTGCTGGTTGTAAGGAGTCCCAGGCATCAAGTCTACAATGGTTGGATCCTTCTTACAGCAATGTGGAATATTGCCCTTAAATTTTGAACAGTCCCCTTGCTCTGTTGCTTGGCCTCCCAACATATTCCAAATAACCTCCTTTTTCGCCCAAGTCCATCCAAGTTGCCACCCGGGTGCTTGAATGTGGCGGTACTTCTGGAAGTTGTAGAGTGTAACCACAGCCTAAGAATCCAATCAGAGGAGAAAGACTGTTAAGAAGCTATTTGCCAAAGATTTTACAAAACAGAAAGACTTATACTAAGTGACAAAATGTAATACTTCATACATAATCTTTAGGATCTGGTTCATGGCAGTGCTAAACAGGTATCAAAGAAACATGAAAATGAATAAACATCAGGTACATAAGCTATCATTTCATATAAGAAATGGACACCGGATTAGCAACACAATGATCCTGTTGCTAGGTATGATAAATAGACAATATGCTCAAGATTCCACGCTTCAAACCAAGGACACGGTGTTGGAAGAAAAGACAGCACCATATGTCTTTGCTTCTTAAATGTACACAAATATACAACGCCCCAATCAAGAAAGAATTACTTACAACATAACCATCAGGAGTCCAATTTATGATATCCCACTTGATGGTAATGTTCCCATTTGGATCGAGAGGATCGTATGCTCCTGAAAATAACCAAAAACAAATTCATCAAGCTTCGTCTTAAAATCCTCTTGTTGCGAAACAAAAGCAATTAGTGACAGGAACATGTAGAGCACATCTTACTGACATTTATGATATTCACAGTTCTCAGTAGAAAACAATGAAAGTTCCCACAGGGAAAGAATGCAATTCAAGTACTCCGTACCTTCAATGTTTTTCACAACTCTATTCATATACACCACCCATTTACTAAAAAACCATACTAAAAATCCCCGATTCCCTGTAATGCAATTCAAGTACTCCGTACCTTAAATGTTTTTCACAACTCTATTCATATACACCACCCATTTACTAAAAAACCATACTAAAAATCCCCGATTCCCTGTTTCCGTGCAACCTAGGTGCTCATATGGTTGCAATTTTTTCACAGTAACAACATGAGAACCTTGATCCCACTCTGATTGTGACCATGGGACGGCTACATGAACCAAGATTTTACCTCCTATGGTCATCCATGTAAATCCGGAAATTTTTTAGATTTTCAAAATTCACAAATCACTAACCTAAGTTGGAACCTATATTGCACATTTGCACACATAATCTGATTATCATAACAAGCTCACTCATGTACGAGTAAATGACAAAGTGGCAAATAAAAGTACTATAAACAAAATGTCATGATGGTTGAGGAATTATACAGGATATTACCAAATGGGCAAAGACAAAACAATAATAATCAGGGCAAATATTTCAGTTTTCTGATACAATCCATTTCAGACAGTATTTCTTGATATTTATATAGTATTTAGGAAAGCATTTCCAATTTACAGAATTATTTTGTAAGACGTAATTTCATGAAGCTACTGTAACGTTACATGACCCAAAACCAACCAAATTAAAAAGATATAAACAGGGTAAATTCCAGCAACAACTAATTAAAAAGAGTAGCAACATAAAACAAACGATTACGGAGTACTTCGTATATGTTTATAATACTAACAAAAAATCAACAACACAACATTCCCATTTTAGTTTTAAAATAACTTTTTGGGGAATTTCAGGAAAAAAAAAAAACAAATTGCAAATGAAATTAAAAATAGTCATCAAATTCTCAAACTTTAGAATTGCAAATTCTTGATCAAACAAAATGGGTAAAACCCAAACGTTAAAAATCTTTAAGTTCATTCATAATTATTATTTTTTTTTTTTTTGGGAATTTCAGGCAAAAAGATAATAATTACAAATGAAATTAAAAATAACCATTAAAGTCACAAACTTTAGAGCTAGAAATTCTTGATCATACAAAATGGGTAAAACCAAATGTCATAAAAATATCGAATTCATTCAAATTGATCAGCAAATAACCATTAAAGACTCAAACTTGAGAAACCCAGAATCAAAATCAGTGGAAAAAAAAGAGAGAGAAGGAAAGCTTACCTGTAAGTGTAGAGGTAGAGCAACAGAAGAAGATGAAAAAACACAAATTGCGAAATGAAAAGAAACCCATTTTGCAGAAAATAACCAGGAATTGAATTGAGAGAAGAGAGAGAAATTATGAAAAGAGAAAATGAGTGGTGTGGACTATGGAGGCTCAAAATTGGACTTCCAGTAGCTTCTGAAGTTCACGTGCCAAATCATTTGAGAAATAGTGGGATGAGAAGAAAGAATTTGCACTAATTATGAACTACTAGTTATATAAAATTATAAATATTCTTGGTTGAACTTTTTTTTGTTTGAGCATTGAATTTTAGAATGTGTGTCTCATCCTTGGTAATGAAAATGACAATAAGAGAGCGTGTTGTTATTTGAAGTTTTAATAATGACTTGAGCATGGCCCATGGTATGTTTAATGATAGATTCTAGACTTCTAGTGGGATGTCTTTTGGATTTTGGTTGTTTTTTCTTTTTGTGAATAGGGGTGGCTTTATTTTACAATTCTACGTCTTATATTTTACTAGTTTTGTTTCATATTAAGTTGATAATTTTTATATAGATTGTTGGAGTAGTTAATACAAAATATATTACTCCGTAAATTTTATTAATAAACACCTATCAATTGGTTTGAGGAGGAATTTCATACTGACATGTCAAACGGTCATACATATTCACATGACACAAATACAACTATCCTTAAAAGTTTCTCATAAATGTTACAGAGTATTCTCCCTGCACCAAAACCCGTTAATTCATGAAAAATTCCATAAATGGATGAGAGAATTAGTGACACAAAACCCACATGTACTATATTGATGGACAAGGTTTGCTTAGCATGCAAGTGTTGCTTTAGAATTTAATAATAATATAATAAATCGATAAGTTAAGAAGAAAGTAAACTAGGGAAGTAAAGGGAGTTACTATGTTTTTGTATAGTAAGTGTCGTGTAGGAAGAAGCTGCTAGATTAGTGCAATACTACTCCAGTTGTTAAATTAGTGGAAGACAGTGCACTTCCAGCTTGTCTTGTGTTATGGTATATCCGTGTGGGATTGATTATATATTTATATTGACTCTTTCTTAAACTAAACAAACGCACCCTTTCCTGATTTTCTATTTTTCTTCCTTTTTTTGGGGTTTTTATTTTTATTTTTCATATATATGCTCATCTGTGTCCAAATTAGTGGTTGGCTGATATCCACGTCATTGGGTAGGTCATTTTTAAGGGAAAAAAACTTTTTTTTTTTTTGGACTTGCATGACCGCATTTGGTTGTCAAATTATCTCTTGCTTGACGTTTGGCAAATTGGGTTTGTGCCTTTGGTGGCAACATTCAATTGCAGAGTATATTATTTTGTTGGTGCACACGGAGTATATTACAAGTATTGTTAAGTGTACACAATTTGATATATGGAGTAAACGTTTTTAAGTACATAACTTTGATCAATAAGATTTGGTTTTTATGTTAGTGTAATCTAACATTTAGGACTTGAAAGTGAATTTTACAAATAGTTTTCACATAACATAAATTGGATAAATAGAAACCACTGAAATCAACATAGCCATGTTTATGAAATTATGAGGAGCAAAAAACGTGACACTAAAAATTAAAGCTCGGCTTGTACAACAACATACTCTTAGTAACATACAAAGTACAACTTTAATTTGATGCCATTGCTTAAAATGATTCTTAAGAGTATGTGTACAACTACTTCATCATACACACATATGGCCATGGGACTCGCTTGCTCTTCTCCAATACACTTTCATTGTGTTTTTGATAAATTAGATAGAAAATAGAATTGAATGGCTTGAATATAATTTCTCACTGATCGTAATGTCAAATATATAATAGTTACACCTCCTAACAATAGAATCAAAAAATATACTAGAATCCTAAGAAATTAACTAAAATACAATATATAATAATTGCCAAAAGTATCCTCACAAAAATATATTATACGATATCTCATTACCCCTCCCCCCCCCCCCAAGTTGGAGCGTGAGGATTGGAAACGCCCAACTTGGAAAGAAGATAATCAAACTGAGATTTGCCGAGAGCCTTGGTGAAGATATCTGCGAGCTGGGAGTTGGTTGGAACATGAGAGGGAGAGATCAAGCCTTCAGTAATTGCATCTCGAACAAAGTGACAATCGACTTCAATGTGCTTCATTCGTTCATGAAAAACGGGTTCTTAGCTATGTGTAGAGCCGACTCACTATCACAAAATAATTTAATTGGCTTCGGATGTTGAACACTTAGACTCACAGTAGAGCTTTTAACCATTTAAGTTCACAAGTAATAGCCGCCATGGACCTGTAATCGGCTTCTGCCGATGATGTTGACATTGTGTGCTGCTTTTTAGTTTTTCATGAAATAGGTGACTTGCCAAGAAACACTAGCCACCCAGAAAAAGACCTCCGTGTAAGAGGACAGGCGGCCGAATCTGAGTCACACCAACCTTGCAGATTTAAGTAACAATCAGAGCTCAAAAGAATACCCTGTCCCGGAGTGCCCTTTAAATAGCGCACTACTCTCAATGCCGCTTCCCAATGTTCACTACGGGGTTCTTACATAAACTGGGATAGTATGTGAACTGAATAGGCTAAGTCAGGTCGTGTTACCGCAAGGTATATCAGACGACCAACCAGCCTTCTATACTGTTCTGGATCCGAAAGTGGCGCACCACTTGCTAGGTCGAGCTTGTGATTTTGTTCCATCGGAAACCCACTTGGCTTTGCACCCAATAAACCTGCTTATCCAAAGTATATATTCTTTGACATAAAAATAAGCCTGCAGAGCTACGAGCAACCTCGATGCCATATTTCAAAGGACTAAGGTCCTTCATCTTGAAACAATCACTAAGATAGGCTTTAAAAATAGTAAGTGCAGCGGAATTATTCCCATAAATAATGAGATCATCGACATATACTAAGACATTTATTTGAATGTTAGTTGAGGTGTATGTAAATAATGAATAATCAGAGTAGGCTTGTAGGAAACCATACTGTTTCAAAGCCTTGACAAGCTTTGTGAACCAACATCTGGGAGCTTGCTTCAAACCATATAGAGACTTGCGTAATCTGCAAACCAAGTTGGGATCCTTACTTTCAAACCTGGGAGATAGCTTCATGTATACCTCCTCATCAAGGTCACCATGTAGAAATGCATTGTGAACATCCATTTGATGGAGTTCCTAATTTTTCGAAGCTGCTATGGCAAGAACAGTTTTGACTGTTGTCATTTTGGCCACCGGAGCAAACGTCTCATCATAATCAATGCCTACTCTCTGATGATTACCAAACACAACCAAGCGAGACTTGAGACGCTCAACATTCCTATTAGACAAAAACTTGGTCTTGTAGATCCATTGGCTCCTAAGAGCCTTCTTTCCCAGGGGAAGATATTCCAAGGTCCATGTGTCATTGTCTTCCAGAGCTCGAATTTCTTCTTTCATGGATTTGCGCCACCCATCATACTTCATAGCTTCTTTAAAAGACGTTGGATCCTTGTTTCGAACAATTGCTGTAATAAAATTCTGATAATTCACAGAGAAAGTGTTACAATTTATATAATGTGCTAGGGAATACGGAGTACCTGAAGTCTGATTGGAAGAACGAGACGGACTCTTAGCAACAACCGTGTGTGTAACAAAATCCCGAAGTAAAACTGAAGGATATTTTTCTCGGAAACCACGACCCATCTCATCATTATTAGGCGAACCATGGCTGGAATTGTGTGACTATATGGGCTCGGACACAAGTGGTTGTGGCACTGCAAGCTGGTCAGTGTGTTGCAGCTTGGTAGTAGCAGCCTCATCATGCTGTTGTGCGGTCTGTCTGGCAGGGGCAGGTTGCGGCTGGGCAATAGCAGCAGCCTCATCATGCTGTTGTGCCGTGAACTGCTGTCGTACGATCTCCGTCTCAACTTGTGGTGAAGACACATCATTTCCTTCCCCATTAATTATATTATGCTCAACTTCAGCATTATAAGCAACCAAATCATCATCACTCACAATAAAATCCGCAAAATCAACATGATCATTATCCCCCGTCTCACAAAGATTCGGATCAATATTAGCATCTTCCGGACTACAAAAAGGGAACACATCTTCCACAAATTTCACATCACGAGAGACAAAAAATTTCTTTGTGTCAAGATCTAATAGCTTCCACCCCTTTTTACCGAATGGATACCCATAAAGACACATTTACGACTCCTACTAGCAAACTTATCCCCCCTCGTCTTTTGATTGTGTGCGAAACACAAACAACCAAAAGTACAGATAACACTAAAAGAAGGAGGTTTATTGAAGTGAATTTCAAACGGTGTTTTATTTTGAAGAAGAGGAGTAGGAGTTCGGTTAATCAAATGAGCTGCAGCTAAAACACACCCCCCCAAAAAAAAAAAAATTGGTAGTTGTGCTTGAAATCTCAAGGCTCTCCCAACATTAGTAATGTGTTTGTGTTTTCTCTCTACTCTCCCATTTTGTTGAGGGGTTCCAACACACGAGGTTTGAAAAAGAATTCCAGTGGAAACAAAGTAATCATGCAAACAATTAAATTCGGTTCCATTATCACTTTGCACAATTTTAATTGTTTGATTAAATTGTCTATCAACCATAGCAACAAACGCCATAAACATCCGAAAAACTTCAGTTTTATCAAGCATCAAATAAATCTAAACAGCTCGAGAATAATCATCAACAATAGTAAAAAAATAACGAGCCCCACACGATGAAACATGTCGATATGGACCCCATAAATTACAATGATTTTTTTCAAAAATTCTAGAAGCTTTATTGTCACTTAGACGAAATCTGTCTCTAGGATATTGAGCACGAAAACAAACTTCACATCCTTTTGCTAAACTACTTTTATTATTGCTAATATGAGGAAGCAACTTAACTACTTTTTCCGAAGGATGCCCCATTCTTCTATGCCAAAGATCCAAATCAGATGACGCTTCGATCACAGACACACGTTGCACCACATCCGGTTTGCTAAGATAATAGAGTCCGTCGCGCCTAAGTCTCGTTCCAATCAGCTCCTTCATTGGGTCCTATATGGCACACATATGTGAGTTAAATTGTATAATAACTCTTAATTGATCACTGAGTTGAGAAACAGAAATTAAATTGCAATTCAATTTTGGGACATAGAGAACGCCAAAGATAGTAATTTTATCGGACAAGTAAACCGAGCTGGCCAAAGTTGCGACTACACTTGCACCATTGGGCAAGCCAACAAGACATTCAATGGCGTAAGTGTCAAAAAGCCAAGATTTATTTTCGGTTACATGGTGAGTAGCTCCGGTATCGATAATCCAACAAGTATCATCAAAGTTACCATTTAGCCGATTTTGGGGAACTCTTGTATTACCCATAAGGCCAGACAAAGCCTCCCTACATGGAGATTGATGGTCGGGTTTTTCTGGTGGCGGCGGTGGTGATGTATCATCGTCGGGCATGGATATTTATTGAGGAGAAAAATAAAAAAATTAACCTGCTCTTGATACTATGATAAATTAGATAGAAAATAGAATTGAATGGCTTGAATTTCTCATCGATCGTAATGTCAAATATATAATAGTTACACCTTCTAACAATAGAATCAAAAGATATGCTAGAATCCTAGGAAGTTAACTAAAATACAATAAATAATATTTGCCAAAAGATATCCTCACAAAAATATATTATACGATATCTCATTAGTTTTAGATTTTCGAGCACCAACATACTTGCATATAACCTTCCAAGTGACTGTCAAATGTGAAAATATTAAAATATTAATAAGTCACCAATCCAACAAATATGTATTATATCGAATTAACAATATTTAGTACTTGTATGACATTATAACCCAATTTAAAAGTTTTTAGAGATAAATTTAAACTCGTAATTCTAAATATGTAGAGTAACAAACTTACTTTTAGCATGAGAAATACTTGGTACGAGCAACCACCTTTGCAGGTCCGCAGGTGTAACGACTTCCGGGTGCCTTGAATGTGACCTTCTTAGGCAATTTAACCGTCCTAACACTAGTGCCTGCTCGTCCGACGCTATGTTGGAAGGCGCTTATCGAACGAGATGACGGATGTTGTGGAGACCATGAAGCAAGCACCCCTCCTCGACAACAATTTGCAACTTGTTGGTAAAAGGGAGCTCCAGGGTTTAAGTCTACAATAGTAGGGTTTTCATTACAACAATGTGGGATGTATCCTTTGAATTTCGAGCAATCTCCTTGGTTTGTTGCTTGAGCTCCTACTGCACTTCATATGACCTCATTTCTTGCCCATTTCCACCCCAATCGCCACCCCGGTGCTCGAATACTACGATGTTTTTGGTAGTTGTTGATTGTAATCGCAGCCTGTTTGCCAATTATTCTAATAAGGCTTATTATATTAGTCTTTGACTAATTGTTTATCGAATTGAAGGACAACTTACAATGTAACCATCGCGAGTCCAATTGACAAGATTAGGGATGTCAGTGGGGCGGGTCAAGTAGGAGACCCGCCTCATCCCTGCCCCAGTGGGGCGGGAATGGGTCTCGATTTGGTGGGTGGTGGGGCGAGGATGGGGATGAAAACCATACCCGCCATGGGTGATGGGACGGGGGTTGATTTTAGGTTGTACTTGCCCCGCCCCACCCGCCCCATTTCGTACCCACATCTATATATTTTTTTTAAAAAAAATTGTATACTTTAATACTATTTTATATTAAACAAATTTATGTAAAATAAAGTAGTAAATAACTAAATATAATATTTGTAATAAACTTAATATTAACAATGATTTTTATTTTTTTTATTTTTTTTATTTTTTTTTATTTTTTATTGTAATCTATATTAATATATTACGTAATATTGTTGTATTTGGGAGGGGGGTTAGGTGGGGATTAGGTGAAGGTGTATATCCAAGTGGGGGGTGGAGCAAGGATGGTTTTAGAATTGTACTCGTTGGGACGGGGATGAGGATGACTTTTGGACCCGCCACGGGGATGGGGATGAGAATGTTAGGCGGGGATGGGGATGAGAAATCCAACATCCGCCCCACCCCGTTGACATCCCTAGACAAGATCCCACTTGATAGTAATATTCGCATTAGAAATTGAATGATCACCTGCTTCTGAATTGAAAATAACCCATAAAATTTAATCAATAAAGATAAAAAAAAAATGATTTATTTCGATCATCTGTAGCTCAATTTAAGATAAAGTTTGCCCAAGTTACACCGGTGAATGTATCTATGTGGGTATGTAAACAAGATTTGAATATTTGATGCATTATGCAAGTTTTGCCTAGCTAGGTAAGTAGGGGTGGAAAATGAAATGCCTTCAAAACAATAAGCAAAAAGATCATACAACAATAACAGTACAATTAATAACTAGTAGTAAAAAGATAGAGAAGAAATTTAATAAGCTCACCTGCAAGGGCTAAGTTTAAGGAACTGAGAAAGAAAACTAGCAGGAAAAAGCTGAACAACCTCATACTTGTATATCTTATTATTAGTAGGGGTATAAATCTGACCGATACAAAAGTTTGCAAAAAGTCTGTATAATTATACAACTTTTACTTGCACCGGAGAAGCTTACTTTTACGTTCCGAACTCTTCATTTCAGTATGGGGCCTAAGGACGTGTTTAACATTAACTTTTGCAATACTTTTTAGTGCTTTGACTAGCTGGTTATCCGAAAAAGGAACACACATAACGCTGTGGGAAATTGCTCATTTTCCAAAAATGACATATAGCTACTGATTTAATTAATACTCGCATCAGCAGAGTTAATTCCAAAATTAGGAAGGAATAAGACCTGCAAGATCAGGATTTGAGAAACAGAAAAACAGAACAAGGGAAATGCTGAGATACTTCAAAATTTTGAACAAGTACAATTGTACATGACTCAGATCGATACCATGTTTTGCAAGAGGTTTTGTACCTTTGAGATGAAAAACAGAATTACGGAAGGTTGATCAGTCTTTTTTTTTTATGCTATATTTGTATATCTTAATGCTTAGCAGCGCAACTCGGTCGTTATACAGGGTCAGCTTATTAGTATACAAGTATAATGATTTTATTTTTTGTATCATAAGAAATTTGTTAATAATGCAACATGGTTTGACTAACATGTGGACATGTGTGATGTGAATTGTATAGTTAATCCAAAGTCTGGAGTTAGTAAGGACGTATTTAGCAATAGCTTTTGCATTGACCCTTGGTGTTTCGAGTAACTATTTACTTGAAAAAGCAAGACATTAAATTAGCAAATTGCTCATCTTCTCCAAGAAAACGTATAATAGCAAGCTGCTCCATTTTTCATGGGAGATTACATATGTCAAGGAACAACTATAGATTAAAGAAAAAAAAATAAATCCAATCAAGTATATCTTAAATCTTAATGCGTAGCAACTTGTTTGTATATCTAGAATGACTTGATTTTCTGTATCTTGAGAAACTTTTTTATATAGTGCAACAGGGTTTGACTACCATGTGGATGTGACTTGTGTTATCACTCCAAAGTCTGAAGTCAAACAACGTGGGTGTTTTTGAATTTCGGAAAGTGTTATCCTATTTAAACTCAGATTTAACTATTTGTTGAACATTTTTCGATCTAAGAGCTTATCCGACAATAGCTTTTATAATCTTGAAATGGTTTTTGCTTTTTTAGCTACTCCGTAGTATTTTGAATGATCCAAATAGTTAGTAAGGGTGTGTTTAACAATTATTTTGTTGTGATCGATAGTGTTTTGACTAACTATTTTCGCAAAAAAGTTTGAAGTTACATAAGTAAATTGCTCATCCTCTCCAAGTAGACAATATAGCAATTAAGGTGGTTTATTTCCCATATATGAGAGATTACATTACATATACATAAATTAAAAAAAAAAAACTACAAAAAATAAAATAAACCCGAGTAAACATTTATGGACTCGGATGATGCATACATAGTATTTGAGCGGATGATTAAACGGCTAAATCGCGATCGCCGCCTTCACCAGTTGATCTGGGGCATGACTAGGCAAGAAGAAGTCATCAAGTGCACAGTCAATCCTTTCTATCAAGTATAGAATGAACGTACAGCCAACAAAAAGCCAAAGGGTCTGAAAAAAAAAAAAAAAAATTAGTGGAAAAAATATCAGCAAAGGTAATTCCAAAATTAGGAGGGAAGAAGAATGAGCCTGACCTGTAGGAGAAAATAATAAGGAATGGAAAAACAGAACAATGAAAATGCTAAGATACTTCAAACCTTTACAAATGTAGATGACTCTGATTAATGCCATGTTTTGTAAAAAGTTTGAGCCTTTATTTTGAGATGAGATTTATATGTTGAGTTATATATTAGAGTCGGTTTGCTTATATTTGTTAATATTTGTAAAGTTGTGATAAAACTTTGACTTACTTTCTGTTTGGGGTTCAAAATGCTAACAATTTGGCCCAGTCCACAAATGAAAATAGTTAAAGCCCAAATCATAAGGTTCAACCCTCCAATGTATTTGCCAAGTCAACAATAGCAAGGCCCAGTCAAATGGCAGCCCATTTGACTGATCAGGCCCAATCTAATCAATGGACAAAGGTATAAAAGCTTTCATTTCAACACAATTACATTCATTCACATTAAATGCCTCAAGCAACAAATACTCTTGCATAGCTTTTCTCTAATACTTTTGCATCCATACTGACTTCGGCATCGGAGGGGCCTTCCTCGGCACACCCCCCGAGGCTAGTTTACGTTTGCATTGCTGTGCAGGAAATCCTCAATTCAGTTGTCACTTGAATTGGGCCTCGTCTCCACACATCCGAAGGGCCAGCCGAAGGCCCATTGTTTTCTGACCGAAACAATTTGGCGCCGTCTGTGGGGATACTTACAAAAAGTCAGCCAAAAATTTCATTTGAATCTTAGCCAATACTCAAAATGACTAAGAGTGCAAAGAGCTCTAAGAAAGCTAGGAAGACCGGTATTATAACGGTGAGGGCCGGTAGGACACCTTCACCGTCGCCTGAACCGACCGCTTCCAACTCCCCAAGGGGAGAAAATTCACATGAAGGGTCTTCTTCCCAGCGGGATCACCTAAATGGAGACTCGCCGAGGGATAGTGAGGTTCATAAACGTGATCCCTCACCGAGCATGCGCTCAACTCCTCCTACCGGACCATCAACCAAGGAGGTCATGAAAGCCATGGCGGTGTGCATGGAATTCATGCATACTTTAGGGGAACGCTTCCCATCAGTAAAAAAACCGCCCTCTCCCCCTCCTAGATAAAATGATCGAAAGAGGAAGAGTATAACCGAGGGAGAAAAGAAGGCTCCATCCTCAAAAGGGGAAGGTAGCCGAAGGGCTGGGCATCCAGGTGGTTCTGGGCAGAATCAGAGGAGAGGCTCCGGCCACTCCAAAAGTTCCAAAGCTCAGACCTCCGAAGGTCATCATGACAACCACAATGTTTCCCGCCGAAGCGTCCTTGAACGCCTAGGTAGAAAAGGAGGGGTGCATAGTCGCCTCACCTTCCCAGAAGGGTATCATCCTTCTCAGTCACGCGAGGGGACACCCCCTGCATCCATCTCTCTGAGAGGGAGAAGCAGGGTTCCTTCGGTGCGGCAGAAGGGAAAGGCCGTAATGGTTCCAACCAGTTCCCCAATCCAAAGGTGGATTCTGGAGGAACATGTGCCAACGGTTAAAATTCCGGCACACATTACATACGACGGTACTTCGGATCCGAAGGACCACATTGCCTCCTATGAGGGGCATATGTATCTTAACCTCAGGTCCAAAGCTACCTGGTGCAAGTACTTCCCAACGACCCTTAAAGGTGTGGCCCAATCATGGATCACCAAAGGGCTGAAGGAAGGCTCAATAACTGGCTGGAGCGATCTAGCCAATAAGTTCAAGAGCAAGTTTTCCACGGCCAACCGCCGAGAGAAAACTACTGCAGAGCTGATGGGTCTGCAGCAAGCGGAGGACGAAAGTCTCCGAGACTATTTGACTCGCTTCAGCAACGAGTCGTCCAGAATAAAAAGTCTGGACCAAAGCCTGGCCGTATTTGCATTACGGAATGGCTTGCAAGCTGGCAAATTTCTTGATTTCATGGTCATGCATCCCCCGCAGACCCTGGAAGAAGCCCTTGACGCCTCGGATAAATTTATCCGAGCTGAGGAATGGAACAAGGCAAAGTTGCAATCCGAATCAGGGCTTGTGAAGCCAAAAGGGCAGCAGGCCGAAGTTCCAGCGTCAAGGAAAGGGAAGGCAAAAGCCTCAGAACCACCCTTGACCGCCGAGCCGAAGAAGGATAAGGCTCCCTTTCTAGGGAAATTTGAATCTTAAACCCCTCTCACCTTGCCACGTACTAAAATTTTCAGTGCGACGAGGGAGGAGGGAAGATTCAAAAAGCCGAAGCCACCTCCTTCTTGGCATCAAAAGAAGGGGAAGGACCTTTGGTGTGAGTTCCACGAATCCCGTGGACATCGCACCGAAGATTGCCTTCAGCTCAAGGACCAGATAGAGGAGCTGGTCCAAAAAGGATATCTAAAGAAATATGTCGCGGAACGCCGCGAAGAGAAGAAGACCGAGAAAGATTCTCGGCAAGAGCTGGACTATCACCGGAAAAGGGACAGGCCTCCCGAAGGGGGACACAATGACATCCTGACCATTTCCGGCGGCATATCTCGGAACGCACTTAAGCGCCATCTGAGGGGTCTCACCCATCAGATCCATCATGCCGAGTTCCAGAAGCCGCAATCTCCGGTGCCGAACATGACGTTCACATCCGAAGACTGCAGAGGGGTGGTGTACCCCCATGATGACCCATTGGTTATCATGACAAGCATCGCAAACCACAACGTCTATCGGACACTGGTAGACGGTGGTAGCGGGGCGAATATACTTTTTCGAAAGGCATTCGACCAGCTGAAGTTGGAGAGCAAGCATTTGACTCCGGTCCCTTATCCGGTCACTGGATTCAACGACTCTTCTTCATATCCGGATGGGAAAATTCTTCTTCCCGTCAGCCTCGACCAAGACCAGGCGAGACGAAGCATCATGGCCGAATTCTTGGTCATCGACGCCCCGTCAGTTTACAACGTCATCATGGGGAGACCTCTCATCCATGATGTTCAAGGAGTGGTCTCGACATATCATCAGTCAATGATTTATGTCTCAGACGAAGGACGCTCCGAGAAAATACTGGGCAGCCAAAGAGAGGCCCAGGAATGCAACTCCCTCAAGCCATCCAAGAGTCGCCGAAGCGACAAGGATGATGAGGAGGAAAAAGAGATAGAAAAGGAGCGGGGTACCAAAAGGCCGAAGGGCCTAAGTGCTTCAGCTCAGGGATCCCCAAAAAAGAAAGCATCTTTGGGGGCCAAAAAGGCAAGCTCTTCGGAAGAACCGAAAGATTCAGACGAAAGCCAGCCGAAGAAAGGAAGGCCTGCTGAGATTGACAACAGACCCGAACCTGAAGAATCTGGCTCCAAGGCAATGGAGTCAGACGAGCAAACTGAATCAATCCAGTTGACCGAGGGGGATACTGAAAAATGTGTCAACATCGGACAAGGGTTGGATTCGAACCTCCGTGTTGAACTAATCCAACTCCTTCGGGACAACAGAGATGTGTTCGCATTCTCAGCAGCTGACATGTCGGAAATTGATCCGAACCTCATCTCGCACAAGCTTAATGTCGACCCCACATGTCGGCCAATTAAGGAAAAGAAGCGGTACTACTCCGCTCAGAAGAATCAGGACGTCGCAGCCAAAGTCAAGAAACTTCTAGACGCAGGGTTCATTGAGCCCTGCCAATACCCTGAATGGCTGGCGAATGTAGTAATGGTTCAGAAAGCTAATGGCTCCTAGAGAATGTGCGTTGACTTCACGGATCTGAATAGGGCCTATTCGAAGGACTTCTATCCCTTGCCGAGAATTGACCAGCTGGTTGACTCGACAAGTGGCCATGCTCTACTCAGCTTCATGGACGCATTTTCTGGGTACCATCAGATTTTCATGCACCCCGATGACAGAGCAAAAACGGCATTTGTTACAAGCGCCGGGGTGTATAATTACAAAATGATGCCCTTCGGCCTGAAGAACGCCGGGGCTACGTATCAGAGGTTGGTGGACCAAGTGTTTGCCGAACAAAAAGGCCGCAACATGGAGGTCTATGTTGACGATTCCATCGTCAAAAGCAAAGAAGCAAAAGATCATGTTGCGGACCTAGCTGAAACGTTCGCCACCCTGAGACAAAATCAGATGAAGCTGAATCCGAAGAAATGTGTCTTCGGCGTGAGGTCTGGAAAATTTTTAGGTTTCATGGTCAGCAAGAGGGGGATTGATGCCAATCTCGCCAAAGTACAAGCAGCTCTTGATCTTCCCGAGCCGAAGACGAAAAGGGATATCCAGCGCCTTACGGGGAGAATGACCGCTTTGTCCCGATTCATCTCAAAAGCCTCGGACAAAGGTCTGCCCTTCTTCAAGGCGCTTAAATTTTCGAAATCAAAGCAGCTCCGGGAGCACTTGGCAAATCTTCCAACGCTGGCAAGACCAGCTGAAGGGGAAATCTTGTACTTATGCGTAGCAGATAGCCCTACTACGGTGAGTGCGGTGCTGCTGAAGGAAGAGGAAAAAGTTCAGCAACCGATCTACTTCGTCAGTCATACTTTGACTGACGCCGAAACGCGCTACCCTTTGCTCGAAAAAGTCGCATATGCAGTGGTGGTAGCAGCTCGGAAGTTAAGACCTTATTTTGATTCGCATCAGATTGTGGTCCTAACAGATCAACCGGCGGAGAAAGTCCTCGGCAAGGTGGAAAAATCAGGCAGACTAACAAAGTGGGCCTTCGAGCTCACCGAGTTCAGCATAAGCTACCAGCCGAGGGCAGCAATAAAAGCCCAGGCCCTAGCAGACTTCCTAGCCGAATGTTCCTATCAGGAAACACTCGACGAAGGGAAGGGGACTTGGACTGTATTCACGGATGGCTCAGCCACCGTAAATGGCTCGGGAGCTAGGGTGGTAATCACCTCTCCCGAGGGCAAAAACTTCGAGTATGCACTCAAGTTCTCATTTAAGGCTTCTAACAACGAAGCAGAATATGAAGCAGCAGTTGCTGGCTTAGAATTGTGCATAGCTCTCGAAGCCGAACATATCTGTCTGAAGACAGACTCTCATCTAGTCGCTAACCAGATTCGGGGCGAGTATGAGGCCAAAGAACCCTCCATGATCTCCTATCTTGCCAAGATCAAATCAGTTATAGCGAAGCTGAGAACTTTTGAGATCGAGCTGATCCCAAGGGGTCAGAATGCTCAAGCCGATGCACTCTCTAAACTCGCAAGTTCAACTCTTACAGAGCTGAATCGGTCCGTATATGTGGAGGTGCGCCGAAACAGAAGCATCGACCCAGAAGTTGAGGTTCAGTGCGCTGAGGTGGAGCCTAGCTGGATGGACCCCATCTTGGCTTACAAGCTGCAAGGAACGTTGTCCGAGGACAGGAACTTGGCAGCAAAAACGAAAAGGGTAGCCTCAAGGTTCATCGTCTACAAGGGGGAGCTGCTGAAAAAATCCTTTTCAGCCCCACTGCTAAAATGTGTGGGTCCCCCAGATGCGGATTACATCCTTCGGGAGATCCACTTTGGCATCTGTGGAAACCACATTGGGGGGAGGACCCTAGCCCATAAGGCACTACGGGCAGGATACTATTGGCCAACTATGATTCAAGACGCTAAGGACTTGGTGCGGAAATGCGAAAAATGTCAAAAATTTGCACCCGTTATTCACAGGCCTTCAAGGGACCTTCAGCCGATACTGAATCCACTCCCCTTTGCCCAATGGGGGTTAGATATTTTAGGACCATTCCCCGAGGCTCTCTACCAGAAAAAATGGCTGATAGTTGGAATAGACTATTTCAACAAATGGATAGAAGCCGAAGCAGCTTCAAACATAACTGAGCAAACTGTCAGGAAATTCATCTGGCAGAATATCATCACGCGCTTCGGCATCCCAAAAGTGCTCGTCTTCGATCACGGAAGACAATTTGACAATCTGTCGCTGAGGCGGTACACCGACCAGTTCGGCATAAAACTGGCGTACTCAGCAGTCTGCCATCCTCAGAGTAATGGCCAGGCCGAAGCTGCAAATAAACAAATACTCAACGCTCTCAAAAAGAGAGTTGAAGATCAAAATTCCAAGTGGATAGAGGAACTTCCCGGAACTCTATGGTCACTTCGGACAACCGAAAAAGAGGCCACGGGGCATTCACCTTTTGAATTGGTGTATGGGTCCGAAGCCGTTCTACCAGTGGAAATTGGCTCAGAAAGCCTCTGAGTCAATCAGTTCTCAGCCGAAGAAAATGAGCATCTCATGAAAGAATCCCTTGATTTCTTAGATGAGATCCAAGATTCGGCGAGGGATAGAATGGCGGCATACAAACAGAGAATTAGTAAATTCTACAACCGAAGAGTCCAGTCAAGACTCCTTAAAGTTGGGGACTTGGTCCTTCGGAATGCTGCCGCTGTTCAGAAAAGCCGCATCCATGGGAAGCTCTCAGCTAACTGGGAAGGGCCTTATGAAATATATGATGAGCTCCAACCAGGTACTTATCGTCTTCGGCAGTTAGACGGAACTGAGTTGAAAAATCACTGGAACGCAGATGTACTTAGAAAATTTCATGTTTGAAAAACCTGTGTAAGTATATTCCCTTCAGATTAATGAAAGGCGTTCGAGCCACAATTATTCACAATTTTATTCTGCTTCCATTATTTCTGTCCCTGCCGATTCTTGAAAAAACTCAGGGTTTACACCCGGTGCTGTCTGAAGCATTGCATTGTGATGCACTGTGCTTCGGCAAGCCGGAGAACCTGCCAATATGAGTGGTAAATAGAACCTCGAGGTATTGCATGATGATGCACTGTACCTCGGATGGATTTACTGCTCTCGGCAAAGAGGCCATAGGCTCATCTAGGATATAGCCGAAAATAGGAATTGACTGAATGCCCGAAGCATTGCATAGTAATGCCTTGTGCGTCGGCAAGTCAATTCCGGGTGGTGATTACACCTCTGAAGTATTTCATAAATTACGCCTTGCACTTTAGATGATCACTGCCCTGGCATTATGTCTTAATTAGTCGTTCCCTCGGATGAATTAGAATTGACAGGAGCGCAAGGAATAAACATATATGTGCAAGCTATAACAAAGCTTCAGTAGCACTCAGAACCCAGAAGACATCATCTTCAAGGTTCTGGGGGAGCAGAAGGCGCCTACGCGCTGGGTTGCTATCTGAGGCCCTTGGCACTTGAGAAAATTTCATGAAAAGTCAAGTAAAACGGTCAAAGTGTTATCAGCTGAAGAACTCTTAGCCGAAGCTTTGTACTTAGCCAAATTTTGAAAAAATTCAGAAAAATCAGGCAGTCAAATGCAAAGCTGGAAAAACAGGCAGAAAAAGAGGAAATAACTAGAAATTCTATTCATCTACTCACAGAAACTGAAAAATCACAAACATTGAGTACGAGTTACAGAAACCAAATTCAGAAGTTTAAAGCTACAGAAATTCAAAGTCGGCAGCCGCCCACATAGCGGAAAACACAGCTGTCGAAAGTGCACAAAAACAGATAAAAAGTTTGTACAAAGGAAAGCTGAAACAAAAGAACAGGCAAAAGCTGATGCGGCGTTTACAAATTAAGCGCATGTTGATCCGCAGGACTCAGAACGGCTGCCTGAGTTCCTATGCTTCAGCATTCCCTGGAACTCCAGATGGACCAGCCCCAGCTGAAGAGGAGGCAGGACCAGTAGCTTCAGCCTCTTTGGTAGCCTCTTCAGCCTCCTTAGCCTCAGCTTCAGCCTGGCGGACTAGGAAGTCAATCTCAGCCTGGCTAGCCTCGTGGATCCGAGGGTTGTCAGCATCCATTGACTAAGCCTCAACCTGGTCCCAGTTCATGCCAGGAGCAGCATGCAGAGCCAAGCGCTGAGCAGTCTTCCATCCATTCTCAAAACCTTCACCATATTCAGCTTCGGTGTAGACCCTGGTTTTGAGCAGCTCCTTGGCATCCAGCAGCTCGGCCTTTCGAGCTTCCAAATCATCCTTCAGCTTCTGGTTCGCGGCTAGCAGATCATCTTTTTCCTTCTTAGCCTCTTCCCGAACCTGGGCCAGCTGCTGCTCATGGGCAGAGATGAGAAGTTGTTGAGCATCAGCATCTTCCTTGGCCTTGGCCTCAAGCCGAGCCCGGAACTCAGCGAGGGTGTTAGCTCCAAACTCCTTCATAAGAGATTGGCCCTCTTCGAGCCAAGGAAAGACTATCTGCTCCAGGCCTCGGCTGAAGGTGCGGAAGTTCTCTTCCATCCTCCGCATCTCCTGCTTAGCAGCTGAGACATCGTCCTCAGCCTTCGCCTGCTTCATCTCAGCTAGCCGAACCAAAGTCTCAGCCTCTTCGACCTTGGCTGCTTTGCCCTGAAGCTCGTCAAACATTTCCACAGTAAGGAAATGATTGTGCACAGCCTGCAAAACCCAACAATAGCAGATTATACAGTTAGCCGAAGTCCAACACTTGGCTAAAAAAAAAAAAAAAAAAAAAAAAAAAAAAAAAAAAACGCAAGTGTAGGTAGGGTACCTGCATCAGAACCCTTTGGTTCTCCATAAGAGGATGGGGCACGCTTTCCAAGGACTCAGCAGCTCCTGCAGCAGCGCCATGCATCCAGACCTTAGCCCTTTCAATGGCCGAAAGATTGCCCAAATTGCCGAAATAGGAAAGGGCTCACGCCTATCCTCAATAATTTCTCGGGCATGGCTAGGAACAGGGACCAAGGGCGCTGAGCCGAACCCCATCTCAGCTGACTGAAAAGTGCGGAAGGAGGTCGCAGCTGAACTGGAAGGGATGTTCGTATGCGCGGACATTGTAGCGTCATTCAGCTGCGGCTCGCCCTCTTTCTCCGCGACCTTCGGATCCTCATCCTGTATCCCCAACACTTCAACCTCGTGCTGAACCTCTGAGAATGGTTCAGGCACGTGACGAGGAGGCGAGGGGTCAGGCACATCGACCACCTCCATGATAACTTCCCGAGAGGGGGAAGTAACCTCAGCCGCCTCTTCCTGTACCTCTTCTAGCCGAGGCCTTTTTACAGGAAGCTCTGGTGCTCTAAATTGGCCAGGCCGAACCAGAGGCCTTCTTCTTCCACTAGCCATATCCTCGGCAACAGGTTCAGAGGGGGCAGGCTCTTCTTTCTCTACCTCTTCTTCCTCTTCGGACTGCAAAAGCGAAGAAAGAGGGGGCAAGAAGACAAGCAAGAGATCATAGAAGTAAAAAACAAACAAATAACAACACAAGACAATAACAAACAACAAGCAGGCTCAAGGCAGAAGCACACAGATGTTTCAGCTGAAGCCGCATACTTAACAGCTTTGGCAAAATAAAACTATATCAGACAGAGGTGCATCTGAAGAACTACACTTAGCAAAATCTATGTGCGAATTCGAAGAAGGCTACGTGTAACATGCGTGCTCAAAAGCTGAAGCTACGTATCAACATATTCAGAAAAATACTTTGCAAGTCAAACAATCAAAATGCTGAAGTTCTAAACCGAGAAAATCAATAAGTAAAGGACTAACCGAAGGACCGAAAAACTCTTTGGTATCTTCAGACTCCGAATCTTCCTCTCTGATAGGCTTGGATGGAGGAGGCGGTGTCTGTAAGTCACCTCCTTCAGCAGCAGCAGCAGCAACAGCAGCAGCTTCCTCTTCAGCGGAGAGTAGGAAGAAAGGGTCGATCTTCTTATACCAAGGCTTCTGCGCCAGATACTCAAAGGCACTGACCACCTCGAGCTTCCTCGGCTGCAACGTCAGTGGCCGATCCTTCACAGCTGTGATGGGAGGAGTGTTGGTGATCGACACTCTGGTCTGGATGATCCCCAGAAGGTCGTAGTCAATGCTAGAAGTCTCTTCGCAGATAGCTGAAAAAATATTAGAGCAAAACGTTAGCTTCAAGCAAAAAGGCTTCGGATCACGAAAACTTAAAAGACAGGAAATAAATGCCTCGGCCCCAGCCGAATCACTTACCACCTTGGTATCTTTGGCTGAGGCCAGCAACGGGTAACATCTTCTCTTGGAAGATGTAATGGTAGCAGGGCAGCCAGACGGTAGGCACAATTGTCATTCGGCCTGTTGCACCAGGGTTCATGGATCTGCCAAATAACTCCATCTGCATGCGATCCAGCTCGGTGAAATCATCATCGCCGATGCTCGACATAGATGGGTCTGGCTTCCGGACATAGCGAGGCCCCCCGAAATAATTAAAGTGGCCCTCATCCGAAGGAGCTCGCACCCAGATCCACTGCTCCCTCCAATGTTTATCCGAGGTGTCGTTCTGATAGCAGGTCAGGTAACCCCTTTCATCTTCTATGTGCCACCAACCTCGGCCATGTATTCTGCTGGACTGGGTATTCGGCAACAGCTTGTGAATGCACCGAAAGCAGTGGACGCTTGGCTGCAGCCCGTAGAAGATGCACACCCAAAGATAGGTCATGATCCTCTTGATGCTGACAGGGGTTAACTGGGCCAATGAAATATTGTACCCATTCAGAACTTTGATTACAAAGGGGTGCACTGGGAACCGCAGCCCGAACTGCAGCTGGCCGATAGATTCTCTCTAGTACCGTGGGCATTTGGCACCAATACCCATCGGCTTCCATTATGCCATAATAAACCTCCAGCTGCTCGGCAAAATGGTACCGAGCATCATTTACTAGCCACCATTCGGCTGGCTCGGTCTTCAGCAAACCGTCGTTCTCGTATTCATCGGTCCATTCCCTCTCTTCAGGGGTTAGGGGTCGAGATCTGGTAGGACCCCTTTGGCCAGAAGTACTTGCTTCGGCTGGCTCTCTAGGAGGGGCACTGTTTAGCGGAATCACCCTTAATCCTTCCCCGCTCGAGGATGAACCAACCTCAATCCGGGCGTTAGGGTTTCGGCCGCTCAAAAACGGCATAACAGGCAGAGGACGGTTCCTCTTTAGAATTAGTTGCGGCACCTCTTCCTCAATGTCCTCATCTTCAGGCTCCATTGGCCTTTTACCAGGGTTGTCGGCCATTTCTAGGTCGACGGCGACGCGAAAAAAGTAGGAAAAAGGGGAAAAGCTTAAAAAAAGAGAAAATCCGAATGAAATTCGGAGAAAATTACCTTATCTGACTCGGAATTCGTTGATTTAGTGGTTCGGAGCAACGAATTCTGCTGAAAAGCTTCGGAAAAGGCGGAAATTGGTGAAAGAGAAGAATAGCTCGCGCGAGTTCGCTGGAAAAGTGAGAGTAAAATGCAAAGAGTGTTTGATTTGGGAATGCCGGAAATAATTATGCGAAATGCAAATTATATACTTGGCGCAAAAACCCACTCACTTAATGTCAGTTGCAAACTCTTCAAATTCTCCTCAAACCAATTGCAAAACTGCCTGGATTTAATTTCCCACTAAATCCACTCCACTTCCCCACTATCATTAGTTAACCGTCATTAAGGTTAATTAATCACCATTAACGGTTATATTAACCGTATTGAATTATCAAAAATATTTAAATTATTTTCATTTATTTCCCTCCAAATCCTTCAGCTGCTGAAACCTGACCCGTTATCCTCACGAATCGGGTCTGGGGGGCAAGTTGTTTGGGGTCCAAAATACTAACAATTTGGCCCAGTCCACAAATGAAAATAGTTAAAGCCCAAATAATAAGGTTCAACCCTTCAATACATTTGCCAAGTCAACAATAGCAAGGCCCAGTCAAATGGCAGCCCATTTGACTGTTCAAGCCCAATCTAATTAATAGATAAAGGTATAAAAGCTTTCATTTCAACACAATTACATTCATTCACATTAAATGCCTCAAGCAACAAATACTCTTGCATAGCTTTTCTCTAATACTTTTGCATCCATACTGACTTCGACATCGGAGGGGCCTTCCTCGGCACACCCCCCGAGGCTAGTTTACGTTTGCATTGCTGTGCAGGAAATCCCCAATTCAGTTGTCACTTGAATTGGGCCTCGTCTCCACATATCCAAAGGGCCAGCCAAAGGCCCATTGTTTTCTGACCGAAACACTTTCATTCATTCATCCGTGGAATATGTATAATACAATATGCTTAGTTTCCTAAGCCTCACCAAACCATGTACAGCTAGCAAGCTAAAGATAATTATGGCAAAATATATCCTAGGCACACTAAATATTCACCAAAACAAATATGCTCCCAAATATTTCCTATATATATCTCAATAATATTGTATCTTTTTCAAGTTTATCTTGTTAGGAGTTTTAGGCAAGTTATGTATTGTGTATATACATGTGATTAATAGCCGTTTTCTCCAATCTTTCTTTACTTTAACATGGTATCAGGCTAAGTTACCGAAGTATTTTAGGGGTGAGTGTGTCATGACTGGGGTTTATTTGATTAATAGAACTTCTACTCCGGTGCTTGAAGGAAAAACGCCACATAAATGCTTATTTGGGAAAAAACCTTCATATGATAGTCTTCGGATTTTTGGGTGTTTGTGCTATGCTGCAAATCGTCCGCGTATCAAGGACAAGTTTGATTCCCGTTCTCGGAAATGTATTTTTGTCGGCTATCCATACGGCAAAAAAGGTTGGCGTCTCCATGACTTAGATTCTCATGATTTTTTTGTTAGTCGGGATGTTCGGTTCTTTGAGGATCAATTTCCTTACCTTGTAATCACTTCCGGATGACCAAAGATTGCAATGGGAAGGTATTTTGCCAACCCCCCTTTGTGGGATGATGATGATAGTGATTTTAGGCCGAATAGTGTGCAAATGGGGGTGCAACGACCGAGTAAGCACGCACTGCAGCCAGGCCGCGAGAGCAGGTGCCTGGCTGCGGACCGTACTGCCCAGCAACAAGAGCAGCCCCCCCCCATCAGGTTACTCCACAGCCAGGCCGCGGGAGACAGCTCCCAACCGCAGCCAGGTTGCGGACTGCTCTGCTCAGCAATGCTCACCCTCGGCTAGCAGCACTTGCGAGCAGCAACATACGGTGGTTTAGCTGGCGCAGGTGGCTTGACCTACCGGGGCAGCTTCCGGTAAGCTCCGAACAGCCACGCAACGACAGTTCTCGCTCCGGTGTGGTTGGTGAGCGGGAAATTGTGGAGGAAGATATACAAATTTCCCCCTTAGTTCGAGGGGGAGTTCGATGGAAAGTTTGGGTCGTGGTCATCGTGAAAAACGACCTCCTTCATAGCACAGTCATTATGTCACTAATACCGTCATCACAGAAAATATAGACCCCGCTACATCAATTGTCGTCCCTCCTCAATCTCGTTCTTCAGGTAAACCTTTCCCTATAGCTTGTCATGTTGCATATTATCGTTTTTCTATGAGACACAAGTGTTTTCTGGCGACAATCACTAAGGGAAAGAAACTGTCTACGTTTAAAGAGGCGGTTAAAGACGTCGGTTGGCGTAAGGCGATGCAAGATGAGATTGATCCTCTAGAGCGCAATGGCACATGGACCGTGGAGGATCTTCCTCCCGGAAAACGAGCAATTGATAGTGATTGGGTGTATAAAATCAAGTACATCGACAAGTCAAAGGTGGAACGACACTAGGCTCGTTTGGTTGGTCATGGAAATCGACAGGTTTTCGGTATTGATTATAATGAGACGTTTGCTCCTGTTGCAAAGATGGGTATGGTACGTCTTTTTCTTGTTGTTGCTGTATCTTTGAATTGGGAGTTACATCAGATGAATATTCATAATGCATTTCTTCATGGTGATTTGGATGAAGAGGTGTATATGCAGTTTCCTCCAGGGTACGGTACTCCGGTACCTAGAAAAGTTTGCAGGTTGCGAAAGTCTTTATACGGCTTGAAACAAGCCCTGAGACAGTGGTTTTCGAAGTTGTCTAGTGCTCTCTATGAGGTTTTGGGTTTCAAAACTCATATGCTGATTACTCTTTGTTTAGCTACATACAGGGCAGTGTCTCTTTGCATGTTCTTGTTTATGTCGATGATTTGATTATTGCAGGCTCTTCTCATGATGTTATTGTTCGGTTTAAGGCCTATTTGTGCAAATGCTTATATATGAAGGATTTGAGTGTGCTTAAGTATTTCTTAGGCATTGAGGTTGCTCGTAGTCCGGAGGATATCTTTCTGTCTCAACGAAAATACGCTTTGGATATTTTGACTGAGACAGGTATGTTGGGTTGCAAACCATTGACACTCCGATAGAGCAGAATCATTGTCTTGCACATGCTTCCGGTGAGCCGTTCGCTCAACCGGAACAGTATCATCGGTTGGTTGGACGATTGGTATATTTGTCGGTCACTCGACCAGAGTTGAGTTATTCGGTGCATGTTTTGGCATAGTTTTTGAGTGATTTGCAGGTTTCTCATTGGGATGTGGCTATTCGTGTCTTACGCTACCTTAAGGGTAGTCCGGGACAAGACATCTTGTTGCGACCTATGAAGGATTTACGCTTGACGGCGCTTTGTGACAATGATTGGGCGGCGTGTCCTTTGACTCGGCGTTCCTTGTCAGGTTATTTTGGTGTTCTTAGGTCGTTCCCCTGTTTCTTGGAAGACTAAGAAACAACCCACCGTATCTCGATCCTCGGTTAAAGCCGAATACCGGTCTATGGCAATCACTACTTGTGAGTTGAAATGGTTGAAGCAGTTGTTGTTAGCTCTTGGTGTTAATCATTCAAAATCTATGCAGTTGTTTTGTGATAGTCAGTCGGCCCTGCATATAGCTAAGAATTTGGTGTTTCATGATCGTACGAAGCATATTGAGGTAGATTGTCATTTTGTTCGTGATAAGTTGTTGAATGGTAATATTTCTACTTCATATGTTTTGACTAATCATCAGTTGGCAGATATTCTTACCAAGGCTCTTGGACGACAACAATTAGGTTTTTTGTTGCGCAAGTTGGGCATTCGTGATTTGCATGCTCCAACTTGAGGGGGAGTATTATAGTCGGTTTGGTTATATTTGTTAATATTGTATCTTCGTCAAGTTTATCTTGTTAGGAGTTTTAGGCAAGTTATGTATTGTGTATATATATGTGATTAATATCAATATAAAAGGTTAAGCCGTTTTCTCCAATCTTTCTCCACTTTAACATTATACTTGTACTCCTATATCTTTATGCACAGCAACTTGGCTGTAAATAATTACTAATATTACCCAAGGTCAGCTTAGTATTGTTAAATTAATAATTAGAATGATTTGATTTTTTGTATCTTGAGAAATATTGTTGTGTAATGCAACAAGGTTTAGTTTACTATGTGGGACATGTGTGATGTACTGATGTACATACTGATGTGAATTGTGTATGTTATTACTCTATAGTTGAAATCAAATGACTTCGGTGATGTTTCTGATCTGAATTTCGAAAAGAGTTATGCTATTTACTCGTGTATGTTTAGCTATTTTTTGTAGAACAGTTCATGATCTAATTAAGGACTTGTTCGGCAATAATTAAGGGCTTGGTTGACATTATTTTTTGTTTTCAATTTTTTTTTTAAATAAAAAACCAAAAACATGAAACAAGAAAAAAAGGTGTTTCCACTTTTCTGTTGTCAGTTTTCATAATTATCATAATTTTAATACGTTTGTCTAATTTCTATTTCATTATATGACATATATCATATGAGTTTGAAAACCAAAAAACCAAAAAATAGAAAACCACAGCGATGCCAAACAAACCCTAAGCTTTTGTAAATTTGCAATAATGGATTTAGCTAGGTTTAACTAATGATAATCCAGTTACTATCACTTGATCGGTTAAGTACTATTGTCCATTGAAAGTATGGATGGATAACTCAAGCTCTCTTCAATGATGGCTACTATGAGTAGAAGTTTCTACAACGATAACAAATTAAACTCAGACAGGATATCTTGAATACAGAGTAACATACAACTTTAGCCAAACTAGACTATGACATTTCAAAAAGGGTATGGAGCTTTATTAAAATTAAAAGCCATACCATCCAACTGTGAACTTTAATTTATAAGATAAAAGGAAATGGAGCATCACACATCACAATTATTACAAGCTTATATTAGCATTAAGAATTTAAGATACACAACATCTGGCACGAATAACATCTTTGATTACATTTTTCAAAATGGAAAAAACAAAAAAAATAATTTGAACTTAGTGGCAATCTGATATGATTAGGGAGAGTATGTACTCCGATCCATCCACGAGGCCAGGGAGCAGGGCTAGTTGTCGTGCTTGATCTTCTCTAAAACCCGACTTGTGCAGGAGATTTCCGGGCACCAGAATATACGCACGTAACATTCCAAGTCACTGTAAATTGTTGACAAAGATGTAAATAATAAGCCTCAATAACAAAAAAAGAAAGAAAAGTAGAATGATTAGTGCATGACAAATAAGCCTTACTTATAGCTCGAGTAACTCTCCTCTTATCCGCCGTAATAAACCGAGTAGGCTTAACTATCTTAGCAGGTCCGCAGCTATAACCATCTCCTGGTGCCTTGAATGTGAAATTTTTGGGCAATTTGACAGTTTGATCGGAAGTGCCTTCTTGTCCCACTGAGATTTGGAAAGCACTCTTCGAACGAGCTTGATCATGTCCGGACCATGGAGAGAGCACCCCTCCTCGACAACAATCTTCAATTTGTTGGTTGTAAGGAGTTCCAGGCATCAAGTCTACTATAGTGGGGCTCTTTACACAACTATGTGGGATGTTTCCTTTAAAATGTGAGCAATCACCTTGGTATGTTGCTCGACCTCCTGTCATAGCCCATATTATCTCCTGTTTTGCCCACGTCCACCCTAATCTCCATCCTGGTGCTCGAATGCTACGATTCGTTTGGAAGTTGTAGATTGTAACGACACCCTACAGCAAGAGAATAAAGGGTTATTTGATTTAAATCAATCTCTCACAGACCACAGTATAGTGAATGTCACATATATATAAGTTCAGATGGACGCAACGCCACCCCATCGATCAATCAACGATATATATGGCACAATACAAGTATTAAGTAAAGCATTTGGTAAGAATTACTTACAACATAGCCATCAGGAGTCCAGCTTAAAACATCCCACTTGATTGTGATATTTCCATTTGAACCATTATTAGCCGCTTCTAAAAATTACCAATCAGTATTTTGATCGATACAAGATATAAAATCACTTCAAAATTTCCATATTAGACAATTCAATTCAGAAAAATAAATGTTGATTATAGCAAAAACAAAACAAGTATTTCCAAATTTAGGAGCTAATGCTAATGCAAGTAAAAGTGAGCGAGCTAACCTGTAGTGATGAAGTTTGAGAGATAGAGGAAGAACACAAGAAAACTCAAAAACCTGAACATGGGCATGATCTGAATTTGATAGATAATTATTTTTGTGTCACTTTCAATTGAGTGTTAATTATTGCGCAAGTTGAAGGAACCAAATGATATTAGTATATTACGGAGTATTAAATAGGTCCAAAAAAAATGATACGAAGTGGAGTATTATTTTCCAAGTTTGAAGTCAACGATCAACCAGCCAATATGCGTTGATTATTCTCCTGTTAAGAGTGTTAAGGCAACTACTCTTATTTCAAAGTTTGAAGTCAACCAGCTATTGAGCTTAATGTCTTTGACCAATTTCATATATGTACAGTATAGTACTATGAATCTATTATGAAAATAAATAGTGACTTGCTAAGGCATTAGATAAAAGTTTTTTCTAATCATCTCAACTTTTTTTTTTCAAGTGTTAAAGTAAAATGACTAGAATCGGGCACATTAATTCCTCCAAAACCAAAAAAGTTAGACATATAATATAGCTAAAACGAGTTCATTGCTATGGTGACCGGACACGAGACATATGCTAATTAGTCATATACAATTAAAAATTCTTATATGCACACGTAAAAACTTTTTATTAAGTAATGTTTTTTTTTTGCCATTTCAAAATCTTTTAAACAAGGAAAATAATCAAGTGACCAAAAAAACCTCTTAAATGCATCTAACCTTACACCCCCAACAAACGTCAGCACGACACGAAATTACTAGGTTGAGACTAGGCGAAGACGGCTAGACCATCATGCACCATCGACTCGTGGGGACGCATGGTGATGCCCAGCCTAGTTTTAGGAATGAGGACGTTTTTCTGACGTGCTAAACCACGTTTTCCCTCAATTTAGTAATCCCAATAATTTCCTCGTGAACAAACAAACTGTTCTTAAAAAAATAAGAGAAATAAAAAGAGCAAAGAATACAACAATTTTTCTTCATTTCTTGAATTTTGATTTGGGTGGAAGTTTGCACTTTACTTCATCAAATCAAACTCATTCATTGGTTCAGATTCCCAATTTTATTTGAGATTTTGATTAATTTCCCCCTTTTTTCAGCTTATCTTCTGATTTTAGGGTTCTTTGATTTTTTTGTTCTTTAATTCAATTTTGCTCTCTCTTCAAATGGGTTCGTCTGGTGCTCGAACTCCGGCATTCGGACAAACAGAGATTAATTGGGATAAGTAAGTGTTTCATTTATCATTTTCTTGATTATGTCAAATTTCCTCAATTAATGTTCATAAACTCGAGATTTCTTGAGCTTTTAATTTGCAATTTTAATGTTGCTGGATAATTTATAACCTTAATTTCTTATATTAATTTCACTCACTTGATTAAAAGTATTTGGAGTAGAATTTTGCTGAAATTGAACATTTGATGACAAACCTTTGTATATTTGGTGAATCTTAGATATTTTAGTTCTTTAATTTTTCATGGATATGTAACTATACTGTTAAACATTTAAGTTATCTGGTATTTTATAGCTTAATCTGGGTAAATTTAGGCAAATTCTTGATGATAGATGCTGTTTTAGTAAACCATGGAAATCTATGTGTAATGGAGCATTGCCCGTCTCTGAGGCGAGAAATTGAGATATGTTATTGTTTTAGAGTTTCGGATGAGTTTCTTGAAAGAATTAATCAGTAGAAAATCAGAGGCTACTATATGAACTGATATATCTGTTTTTCTTGTTTACTTGATAAGCTAAATTTGTACTTCGTATTAGTTTACAAATACGATTAATCATACAAGATATCATTATCTTAGGATGGATGAGAAAAGAAATAGAGATGGTAGCTGAAATGGGATAGAATAGTGTATGTTAGTTTGGTAATTCTGAAGTTGATTGTGCAACTATCCAAGGAGTTTCGGCTGCTACTTTGTTGGATTTACCATGTTTTTTTTTTTTTTTTTTTTTTTTTTTTTAATGGGTCTTCTTGGAGACAGTTGATGATTATGATTCATTGTCTCTGTTCCGACCTTTGGCAATGGAGGGTTGTACTTTTGAAAGGTTGATATTCAGTCCATAAGTACTTCGTATGTAGTAATGCTTCACGACCCATCGATTGCTTTCATTGCTAAAATAAGATTAATCTCATTTGCCTGTTTCATTTTAAAATTACTGATCTCAGCTCACATGTTGTTTCCTCCTGGATGATTTTGAAATAATGTTTAAAGCATAAAGTGTCTGGTAACTGTTATAATGATTGGGAGGCTTTATTAGGCTTTGAGTTGGTATTTAATTTGTGCTACGTGGACACATTCCTCAAAGTGGGAGCGCTTCTTGAATTTGATGTACTCTCTTTGTTTAAATATGGTTTTAACAAGTTACAATGGTACGTCACTCCACTCCCTTAAAAATCTTTTGTCGTGAGGGTGTTCATTGGAATATTGGGATTTTATACGCAGTACAAGTTTATCAGCACGGAACTTGACTTTACTGGGGAAGTCATAGTCACTTGGTGTAATCCTATAAACAAGTATGTAAGAGTACTAGAATAGTGCTCTTGTACAACCTCTTATGATGTCTGCAATATCGGCCAATAGGATTCAAAGGATATTCTAGTTCAATACTTGTGTCATAATTTCACATTTCTATATTTTCACTTTTTCAGACATTATTCTTCATTTATGCTGCCTCAACTAAAGAAACAGTACCTCTGGCCTTTACTAGTGATGTACATAATAGGATACCTTCTTCATTAATACATATCATGTTGCTTGACCTTTTCCTGAATGTTTTTAACAAGCCGCATTTTGACGACGATTAGAAATCCTACAACTTTATTGAAGCCTCTTATACAAAAGATCTTCACCCTTGTTTTTTATTCTTTATTATATAAATATTGAGTATTATTTGGTCTGATTACATTAAGTCATTTTGAAAGATTCTTATGTCTTTCTAAGATATTTATTGCATTGATTTGATTGTATTGGAATGTATCTATCCTTTTGGACAATAGTTACAGTAGCTTTCTTCTTCACCCTGTTAAATGTCTAAGCAGTTGTATTTTAAAATTTTGCTTTTTATAATTCTTTGCAGACTTGACAAGACAAAATTCTATGTTGTTGGAGCTGGGCTTTTTACGGGAATTACAGTGGCACTTTATCCAGTTTCTGTTGTTAAGACTAGGCTACAGGTTGCTTCCAAGGATATTACTGAGAAAAGTGCATTTTCAGTTGCCAAAGGCATATTGAAAGCTGATGGTGTACCTGGTTTGTATAGAGGTTTTGGTACTGTCATCACTGGTGCAGTTCCGGCCCGGATTATATTTCTTACTGCTCTAGAGACTACTAAAGTGGCGGCATTTCGGATGGTTGAACCACTTAAATTGTCTGAACCATCACAGGCAGCAATAGCAAATGGTATTGCTGGCATGGTTGGTTCACTTTCAGCACAGGCTGTGTTTGTTCCAGTCGACGTGGTATGTATCTGTTTTGAGTAGTTGAAACTAAGCTTGAATATAAATTTGGGTATGTTCTATTATAGTATCATTGTAATTGAACAAGTACCTATAATTAGGTCAATTTTGTGATGTCTCTGTCAACAAGTTTGTGTGTTTTGACTGTGGCATGTCTACTTTGTGAGTATCTACTTTTGTGACAGACATTATGGAGTCAAACTTACTTATCATCCTAGTCACTTAGAATCCAAAATTACTTGTGTGATCTTTTGCTTTGATGAATATGCTCTTCTTTGTTGTCCTGTCAGTTCTCAGTTATTTAGAAAGGCTATGCTTATGTGCTTTTCATAGAAAGTTGCCATTATTTATTGACTTCTCGTGGCCAAACTTCTGTTGCTTTTTTCATTTGATAAACACTTTTATTGAAAGAAACTTAATTGTTAACTTTTACCTGATTCACAATGACTATACACCTTGACCCTTTGTTTTTTCTTCCTATCTTTGAAAATTAGGTTAGCCAGAAGTTGATGGTACAAGGATATTCGGGTTATGCAACATATAATGGGGGCCTTGATGTTGTTCGCAAGGTTGTTAAATCAGATGGTGTTCGGGGACTGTATAGGGGGTTTGGTCTATCAGTGATGACATATGCCCCTTCCAGTGCTGTATGGTGGGCCAGTTACGGCTCTAGTCAACGTTTATTTTGGAGGTAAGGTATAAATCTCTATAGAGTTTAATTCTGAATTAAGGCGTAGTGATAATTTGTGTTTTATTGAGACTGCAGTTGCTGTATCAATATAGTGAAAGTGTGAAACTTTGCTATATGTTAGAAGTCTTAGAACTGAGGTCTGAGGAGTCACTTAGTTTAATTTGTGCTGTTCTCAAGTGGTCATTATGAAGATGTGTTCTTAAGGAGGTAAGAGTGTCAGTATTGTTATGTGTCATATATTGTACCGATCATAAAACATTGTAGTTCTGTCTTTTTTTTTTTTTTTTTTTTTTTTTTTTTTTTTTTTTTTTTTTTGGGGGTTTAAATGCTTTGTATATGTTCAGCCTTCTAGGAGATGGAACTGAGCAGCAAGAGGTTCCTAGTCTAGGGAAAATTGTGTCTATTCAAGCTGCTGGGGGTGTTGTTGCTGGTGCCACGGCATCTTGCATCACAACTCCGCTAGACACCATTAAGACTCGTTTACAGGTAAAAGAAAATTCTGCTTTATATCTCAGTGCTATTATGTTGTTTTAGTAGATGTGTTTGCTGCTTGTGTGCATATCTCTATTGTAGGTAATTCATGCTTATTATAAATTTTGATATAGAAATTAAGGGGATGGTATTGAAATTAGCTTAATGTCATGTGAATATCCAAGGTATTGGATATCTATTAGCAATCTTTGCTTTCTTCATTTTTTCAATTATTCTCTTTGTACTGAAAAGTTTTTCATTTTTTATTGTTTAATATGAACCAACAGTGTAAGAACTAAATTCGGACAAAGACAATATCTCCAACAAATATGCTGATAGGAGTGTGTTAATTAATTAAGAAAATTTTTATTGTATTGGAGTTGCATTCATGGAAGTGATGGAACATTGTGGAAGAAGTCCCTTGTATGGTGAACATGGGACAAAATCTCTTGTCCACCTTTGAAAGATATGGTGAGAGGACCCTTTGGTTTCTTCAATCTTGGTAGTCTTCTGGGGCAATATATTTATGGTGCAAGTATATCACTAATGCCTGTGAGGTATCTCTTCTCAATTGAAAAATGAGTAAGTTAACCATAGCCTATTGAATTCTGAATGAAGCCTCCTAATGGTGACTTTTGAATACCTTGACTTTCGAGAACTAAGATTATGTTGATCCCTTGCAAAAATGATTTTGTTTTGATTGCTATTACCCACTCTTGGGAAAGCTTCCTAGATCATCTTACTAGTCAACTAGTGTCAAATGAAAATTTTAGTTCTTCTTAGACAATGATCTGGAAGTAGAAGGGATATATCATCTGTGGCTTGTAAAATAGGAGATAATACCCATAATCATGATTGATTGTTTAGCAAATGACGTAATTAATGTAGGAGATCTTGTCTAAATATGGGTGAAACTTTTGGTAGAAAATGGAGGAAAGTCTCCCTTTACATTTTTAGGTTCATTGAGTAGTAATCCCTCAAAGAGGGGAGGGGACTTATGCCACTTGTGTGCCTTTAAGCAGTGACCACTGTTAATGCTTGTGCCTCCACTTAGGTCGGCTTGCTGCTGCATCACCCCTTAAGTTGGCTTAATTTTGCATTGCTCCATATGACTTTGCTTGGAGTCCTGGTTCAGTCTATGACTACAAGTTCATGGGCATGGTCACTTTGGTGCTGAGTGGTTATTGATAGGAACTTGCCTTGCCAATCCAGTCTGTTGCCATGGTTGACCTTGGTGTATCGGTATGTGATGCCTTGTGAACTGTGCTTGGCTTGTTGGGTGATTGGGCAAGGCATGTTCCTTGCTTTCAAAAGAGTCTATTCATTGAGTTCTCTAGGAGCAGATCAAAATAGTTCCAACATAGCTGTTAGAAAATTATTAGGGAAGGGAGAAGTAGGAGGATGCTTTACTGGCAAGGGGATTGTAATCCACCCATCTAGTCTTGGCTCGCTTCCACTCATTTACCCAGGAATCTTTTTGGATATGTATATGTTGCGATTCTGATCATCTGAAAATTTGTCACATTGCAGGTAATGGGACTAGATAAGAGACAGAATGCTGTTCAAGTTGTAAAGAAATTGATTGCAGATGATGGTTGGAAAGGTCTTTATAGAGGACTAGGTCCAAGATTTTTCAGCATGTCCGCTTGGGGAACCTCCATGATACTGGCTTATGAATATCTGAGTATGGATTCTTCTCTTACAGCAGTTCCTTCTTTGTTGTCACAGTTTTGATTTGTCCAATAGAATTGAACACAATTCCTGTAATTTTGTGCAGAGCGGCTGTGTGCAAAGGAGGACTAGATTCACATGACAGCACATTTGCTGACCATTTCATTGCTATGAAAGATTTAGCTTACTCAAAGTGGCTATAAGATTTTACTCACCCTTGGCTTTTTTTAATTGCCCATTCTTTTATCAACTACGTCAACATTTACAAGAAACTTTTTGCAACTTGGTTTCATGACTTAAGTATCCAGCCTTTGATAATCGCGCAATGAAGATTGGTTACACTTACTGAATTAGCAAGTTGTATTTAGCTGAACGTTCCTGTTACTCATAACCAGTGAGAATGTCCGTTTACCAGGCATGGTTTTACAATACCAGTGAAGTTTTTTGTACGCATAGATTAGAAAGTTGCAGGAAGGAGTCATTATTTTCTGTATATCTTAATGACCACAAATCATAGAAGTCATGAGCTTACACCCACAAGGGTGATAGTGAAAAATTCTTTAAACTTCAAAGTAACTGTTACAAGGAAGATGTAGCTTTTCTGTGATATTCATTCCTTCTTTCAGAATGCTTACAGATAATAATGTGAAGTTATTTTAGCATACTTTGTTCTTTTTCTTTTTGGACTCTGTCTGTGCAATATTGTAAATCAGCTACAGCCTACAGATACTAGTCTAAACACTTAGGATGAGGGCCAGCATTATCGAGTTTGTGTTTTGCGAGGAGGAAATTTTTTTCTACCTGAATGCCATGAATCTATACCCCTTTGTCATGGTTGAAAACTTGAAATCACTACTTGTATCCCCGAATTTATTAAGCCATGGGTGAGCGGCAGGTTTTACCACGTTTGACTTTTTGGGGCAGTTACGGTGTATTTGGATTGAAGGAAATAGAGGGAAAAGAAGGAAGGGAAATGGAGAGATGGGATATCTTTTATTTGGATAACAAATGAGGAAGGGAATTGGAGGGGAGAGAACTGGAGGGATTAAATTGTAGGAAAATGATCCCTCCAACAATGGAGAGATTTGGAAAAAAAACTCACCATTCCTCCCCTCTTCTTTTCTTTCCCCTTTCTTTATCCAAACAAACTGTTAAAGAAATCTTGATACAAAAATCAACATGATTATTGATCAATTCCAATTGCATTATAAGTGCAATATCCACAATACAATCTGCGTTTGGCAGCGAGTAGAGGAAAAGAGGCTCGTCAACATACCCAAGGCTAAGCAGGACACGAGTAGCAAGGTTAAATTTTTGTTCGGCAACATCTAATAGTAGAGGAACAAGACATTTTGATATGATACATTAGGTACATTCATAAAGTACATGAACTATATGCTGTCAATTCGAGAGAAGTGGGAGAGGGTATAGACCGGTCAAGCTCTTTTGTCACAGCAGATATGTCTGAACTTCTTAAACATTCTGGCTTTTACTTGGCAAACACAGGTAGAGAGCCAGATGTGGCATCAATGTCTCTGTTGTGTGCTTGACTATGGTTTAGTCAGGCAAAAGAATGGCAAGAAAGACTATAACTCATTGTTCCATCATTAACAGTGACACTGTCAAAATTTCTCACATGGCGAAAAACCACTCCAGATTCGATATTAAAAATACACTAGCCAATGGCTTAGTTACAGATCTTGACATCATCTTCACCATATTCACCATCACCATTATCTTCGTCATCTCTGCTAAATTCCGCATATTCATCTAGTGATACAGCAGAGAACAATTCCTCAACTTTCCCATCCTGAACGGCTGGGGTTTTGTCTTGCCCTTTGGGTTTATCCTTGTTCATCTGTTGCAATAAGTTGGCAAATTTAATGACTCAATGAAACATACAAATTGAGCAACACCAGCACTGATGTAACAATAATATAAAGTAAAAACATCCATCAGTAATCAGCATAGACAGTAGCCGCCCCAAACAAGGTTGAAAAACTAATAACATGGGATAAGCTTGAATACTTGATACAGTACATTGTTCTCCCATATTGTTTACCAGAAAACCTTTTTGACCAAGGTCTTAAGCACTTAGCCGTGAATATATATAGATTTTTGGCAGGATTAGGGAACTTGAAAACCAATGTCATAATAGCAATATACCTGTATGTTATTTGTAATATTACTACCTCCCATCCCCATATATTCGTATCTTATAGGAATCAATAAAGGTATACAACTATACAAGTAGATAGCAAGCAAAGTCAAAAGCTAAATGCATAAGTTCCACTAATATTATTCAAAAATATGAAGATTATGTTTCTAAACAGGGTGCTCTCAACTTAATCAACAAATTCAAACACAAATACATTAAGTTCAAGTAAGTCAAATTCATCTGAAAAGAACACAACCTATGACAGTAATCACAGTATCACCATCGTTTCATGCCGTAACGGCCAGGCTGCTAAGAGTTACATAAAGGGCTTGGGTTTCAATCTATACTCAACAAGTTTATAGTGTTATTACAGTTCTAAGCATTTGCTTTCCTTGTTGCTTAAATCCATCTTTTCTCAAACAGATGCCAGTTCTCAGCTACATTTGTCAATTTGTTGCTAGAGGTTTATAAGATAGTTGAGCAGTATGGTAAATTACAGTAGCAATTACCCAGGGTAATAGGCAGGCACAGTTACCGACTTACCGCCAGTCTCACCATCGACGATCACAAAAGTTCTAGGACAGCCAAGTTCAAATTATACAGTCAAGCTAGCTTTTATATCATTAGGCTCATCCATACACTGGAGAAACGTTAGTGAAGGGGGTAGGCGGGAGTTCAAAATAGGCAAGTTTCCTAACTATTACCGTATAAAGTACAAAATGACTGCAAAAATAATAGGCAAAACAGCAAAAGAAACAGAATGCTGATGACTTACAGATCGCAATAATGTCCTCCTATCCCTCTTGCGAGCATTCTTTATAGCCTGCATTATGACATAGAGTTCCAAACTATCAGATATCAAACCAAAAAAAACAACTACAATCTATTCATCCCACATTCTTAGCTACTTATTATACCTCCTCAAGCACCTTCTGCTCAGCTTCTACTTCTGCCGCATCCCTGAATAGATTCACAAAGTTCACATATTAAACAAAAGTGCAATAGGTAATACAGCAATTATAACACCAAGCATAATTTACAATCCCAAAATTAAGAAAAAGATATTGGTACAGCTGAACAAGAAGTCCATAAAAGGAAGGTAAGATGAAAACCTTCCAACAAGCTGACCCACGCGACTACAACACTTAGCCATTGGCGGACCTGGCCTTGTGCATGGTGAGTCAAATGACTCACCAGGGCCCAAAAAAAATTTCTAAGTTTTTTTTTAAAAAAAATAAAAATAAAAAATTATTTTCTCTGGTTGATTTTGTTGTTTTTTGTTTGGTAAACTTTGAACCTTTTGTTAATGTTGTTGGGTTTTTGATGAAATTTGAACCTTTTTTACCATGTGAATTGTAGTAAGTGTTTATTTAGGATGTTTATTGATGTCAATTATGTCTGTCAAATTGTCAATACACCATTGGCTTTGGTAGATTTATATGGGGTTTTGCATATGTGCTGATTTGATTGGAAATTCGGACGATTGCTTATGATATAGTCGACCCACCCTAATGATATAGCCAATTATGTCTGTCAAATTGTCAATACACGCTAATGCTTGTACATATTTTAATCTTGTCAATTATTAGATAGCTAAGCTTGTCATGTTGTCAAATTTTTTTTTACATATTTGGTTATCGATTGTGACTCACCAGTCGGAAATTCCTAGGTCCGCCACTGTTGATGTTGCTTCTACCTCTACAAAGGCTAAAAGGAAGCAAGATGATGTTGCTTCTACTTCTGTAAAATGAAAAGGGAAAGCACCTGCTGCTGCTTCTGCTTCTGCAAAGGTTAAGGGAAACCTACCTGCTGCTGCTGCCTCTGCAAAGGATAAAGGAAAAGCAACCCATGTCTTATTCACAGCCTGCTCCAAAAATGAGGAAGCTTAATGGAATTAGGTTCTCAACCCAGACTCAATAGATGATTGTGTTGGTTGTAATTAGCATAAGTAAATAGCACTAGCAACTGATTTTTTTAGGTAATTTAATCACTTTGTTTTGGGTATTTGGGGGAACAGGTTATCTTATGGAAAAACTTGTTTTTTGGGATATCATTTTGGCTTATGAAAAAGTGCTTAAGTTTTAATCATCAAGTATTGTCAATGTTCTTTAATGTTTATATTGTGTCCAGCCATGTTTTATTGTTCATTGATACACTAGAATAACAGAGCAACAAAACAAAATAATTTGAATTTAAACAACCTTCTGATTTTTATTTAATATATAAGGATGATCAGTACATCATTCAACTAGCTAGATTGTTAAGGACTAAGTACAAACATCCCAATTCCCCTTACATGAATCCCTAATTTCAACTAATAATTTCTCCCAAATTATCATTCTAGGGTTTACAAATTCATTCACTTAATTAAAGTACAGAAAAACCAAATTAAAAACATCCCAATTGCAATCTTCATCATCTTCTTGCCAAAGCCATCGAAATAACCTTCATCATTGACCTCATCAACAATCCTCACAATATTTTCTTCAGGAACTCATGCAAAAAAGTGACAGGTACTGCATTTGTAGTAGGGCCTGTCTGGATTGGAGTGTGTATCAGAAAAACGCACATCCAGAAATCGCTTAAATGAATTGTGGCTGTAGTGAAGCTTGATTGCTCGAGCTCTTCCTATGGTGGCTGCGTAAAAAGAGACGAGGAAGAAGACAACAATGGAGGAAGTTGGGGGAATTAGGGGAGAAAGGGTTTTTATAAGCTGTTATCTGACTTTTGGGGGGGAAAAGTTAACCATGGTTAACTTTATTAATGATGTTTATGTTAAAACACCATCACTAATGTCATCATTAGGAGAAAAAAAGAATTAGGGTCATTTCGTATAATCCAAAATAAAGGGGGTCACCATTGGTGCGTAGCAAAAGTTTGAGGTCACCGTTGAGAATTTCCCAATAATAATAATAATAATAATCACATACCACTTCAAGGGCTTTTTATCTATAAATTAGTTTTTAACCCGACCAATGCCCCAGATCATGGTAAATATATTTAAACTAAATTTTTATGTAAAATTAGGTGAATTATAAATAAAGATTAGTTACATTTAATTTTTAAGATAATCTTTCTTATAAAATTAAAGTACTTGTACTATTTATTTATTTATTTCAAACATAATTGAACATCAAAATTCATTATCTAATATTGAGTATCCTAAAAATTATTAGTTTATTTCGTTCTTCAATTGTTACAAGAAATTCATTTAAGTTGACATATTTGTGGAAAAAAAATTAGAATAAAAAGTGCAACATATTTTTGGGTTACGTACATATTTTAAATATCTACTTTAATTTAGGGTTGTATGTATGAACAAATGAAATAGATGAGATCAATTTTGTTATTATAGATTGTTGTCAAATATACGTGTATAAAAACTATATATATTATTAAATTCCGAAATTTATGAATATGACACTATTTAATAAATCATTGTTGACATAAAATGTGTCATTAGAGTGGTGCTAAAAGCTTAAATGTATTATAATGAACGTAAGGTCATGAGTTCAAACATCAATGCTAACAAATTTTTGTTTGAGGAAATAATAGTGATCATTAATGGTCTGATATGACATGGCATAATTACATGTGTTTGGCAACACATGGCATTGACTAGATTAAATCCCGTGCAATGCATGGTTGTTAATTAATACGGAGTAACTATAATGACAATAATTTTTTTTCTTTTTTTTTAAAAAAAATTGATATAATATATTATGAAAAGACTCCGTATTATTAAAAAGTATGAAATACAAAGTACATGTTATAATGGACAATTTGATATTTAAGGAAATTTATTTTAAATTTTGTATAAAGTAAAAGTTATAATTTAGTTACAAACCTTATTTTTTTGTAACAATAAGTTTTTTTTAGTAAATAATTTTTGCGGGAAAAACTTTTTATATTATGTTGTCAAGTGTCTTGCTAAGTTTTGTCTTTAGTATAATGTATTATGTAATTGATTAATTGACTAATAAACCTTACCTTTGTGTTAATTATGCTAGTTTCAATGAATGCCGGTTTGATTGTGTTCAAAGCGTGGCCATAGGCTAATAATGGTATCAAGTTTTAGTTTTTTTTTTTTTTTTTTTTTTTTTTTTGAAAAGTGTCTTAGTTTCATAACAAAAAAAAAAAAAAAAAGGTATGCATCCATAATTAATCATATACCTATAATTAAGATCAAAGAATTACTAAAATATTGATTTTGAACGAACATTATATATATATAGTTTATATATATAGGGTTGGGATCCGGTGAGAACATGCCTTTATATGCGAACACAATCTTATATGAGAATAAATCACTACCGTTGATCTAATAGCTGAGATTAATCAAATAAACCCTCCTCCACAAAAAAAGCCCACACATATTTCACTCTCTAAGATTGAATAATACCCAGCTTATCTATCTCTCCACAAGCTTTGAAGGTCCATCAATGGCGTCTAGTCAGAAAATTCAAAGGCTAACAATTTCTCTCTCCTCTTGTTCACAGGTACATAATTTCCATCAGTAGTTTTCGAATTTCTTACTCTTAATTTGGTTTTTGGATTGAGATTAATCATAATTGATTGTTCATAATTTCCATCAGTAGTCTCTCTCATCTCAAATTCCATATTCATCTTCAATTTTGATTATTTTCAAATTTTCATTGAATTTATAGATTTATTTCGTTGTCAAGTCATGATTTCAATTTCTATCAAACCATTAAATTATAAAAATCAACGGGGAAACAAAATGAAAACAATTAAAACCTCTGAATAACATATTATTGGTGGAATCGATTGAAATCCAGATGTTCTTCAAATTACAAGTCAACAACAATCTAATTGAGTTATTATACTCTTCATTTATTAATTGTTATTTTTTCATAAATGATTTTTTCAAATTTCTTTGAACTTCAACTGTAAAGATAGAATTATGTTGATGCTCAATTAATGATATACTTCATATTATTTTTAGGTCAATGTAAGAGTGGAACAAAGCAAAAATCAGTGAAGCCCTGTATAACCATAATTTTTTAGGTCTATGATTTACTTTTCAAATCAATGTATTTCCTAACAATTTCTTTTGAAAATTAACTTTATCAAGTGAAACCTATAATGTAATTGAATGATGCGTATCTGATTATTTGTGTGATGCTTGTTATCTGGTAGCTGAATACTTAGCTTGCAAGATGTTGTCAAGAGTAGTATAGTGTAAGGATATGTAGGAGTGGCCCAACGAGCAAGGATCATGAAACTAGTATGTAGAATTTGTGTGGGGACTTAGCAATCTAATGAGCTGAGGTTGATTGAGAATAGCAATTGAGTTCTTTGTGCTCATCTTCTGTAAGTAAGCTTTCAATTGTTTCCTTACAATTAGCGATATAACTATTGACAAATATTTCTCATAAAACTAACCTACTAGCTCAATTGGTAGAGCATTGTGCAAATGCACAAAAAAAGTGGGTTCGAATCCCACATAGGTTTATTAATTTGTTCATGTGTACCTACTAGCCAAAATGAGTAATATTAATTATTTTGCTTATTTATGCAATGAGCAATATTATTTTGTTCATTTGTATAATGAGCAATATACATTTTCTCATCAACCATATGAGAAAAATATACATGCTCATTTAAACAAATGAGCAAAAATGTGCCTAGTGTAGTAAATGCGCAAATATATGCAACCTATTTGTGTCAACTAGCTAAAATGAGCAATATTATTTTGCGCATTTGTGCAATGAGCAATATTGTATTGTGTGAGTCACAATTTAAAGAGGACAAACAACTCAGTATCAAGGAATATTACTTGAAGATTTCAATCCATATGACCTAAAATATGTGAACATATACTAACCCGGAGTTCAAACCCTAAGCCTCTTATAATCCTTTCATTTGTTCAATATATATGATACCCCATCATGTAATGTAGCTATCATGCACTGTAGCTATCCTACAACCACTTGGTACAAAGAATCCAAACCCAACTCAACTAAAAAAAATGTAAAAGACATATTTATAACTCCTATGGGGGACAGAATTGCAAGCTTTATGCAGACGATGATACATAGTTCTAATATAAATCATGATGAGAAGTCCAAAATCACACCTCATATATGCTGAAGCTATATACTGTGTATAACAAGAAGACAGAACCATTAAACACATACTTGATGCTCACCATTAAGCTGAACCACCTTGAATGAATGCTATTCAGGATCTTAGGGATATTCACCCCACAAAGACAGAACTCTGTAGCCTTGTCTTCAGCTATGTCTTCGGGATATTTCTCTTGCAAGCATCCTAGAAAATCCCATTTTAAGAAAAGGGTAATCATAACTTAAATGAAATGAATGTGTTAACTTCCTATTATGTAACAAGGGTGATGATGTTCATTCAATTGGGTACAATTATACATGTTTTAAACTAGTAGCCTATGTAGGATTTGAACCTCATCTTCAGTGCAATGTAGAAACACAGTGCTAGACCAATTGAGCTAATAAGCTTACAATTTAAACTAGTAAATACTTGGATATAAACTTTGATCCAAGCAGAAGCAATACTAGTCTCATTATCTGATGAGATTTTAAACATTTCTTATTCAAGGTTGTTTCGGGGTTTTTTTTTATGTGTCCTGCGGGAGAGTTACCACACCAGAACTGGTAGCCGACCACTTGTACCTGTAAAAGCACGGAGACTCCGGTTGGTTGGTGTTCCGCCTCCGACGATCAAGTTAGAGTATGTCTGAGTGAGTAAGAATACGGAAAGTGAATTATCTCTCGAATTCCGGGAGATTCTGCAATTATTATTGCTCGGTAGTTGTATTTGTATTTATAATTGTACATGAATGTGCAATAAATGAGGACTTTCCTCTATTTATAGTAGAAGGAGATTAGTTCCCCTATTAGGGTTACGGGGCCACATGTCAGCAGGAGAGTGGATCCCATTGGGCCTCTATGGGGGGGGGGGGGCTGACACGTGTTAGCACCATATTGGGCCACGTGGCATGGGTAATTTTACCCCAAACATTTTCCCCTCACAGGTGTGACGTGGCTTGCCACGTGGCACCTGTGACACGTGTCAAGCTCTGGGAAGGTGACGGTTCGTCTCCTTCCCTCTATTTTTTTTAATTCAAATTTGAAAAAAGGAGGCGATGGTTCACCTTTTGAGTTTCCTTATAAATAGGAACCCCCATCCTCTCATTCCACACTGTTGCAAATTTTAAGAGAATTTTCTTCAGAGAAAAATAGAGCTCGGATCCCGGCTGTCGTTACTTATACAATCGTCTGTCTTCTCCCTACTCATCCGGTTTTTCGTCTGAGATAGCCAGTTAGCACCACTTGAGGGGTTTGCAAGCAATCACCATCATTTCCAAAGGCACACACGGATTTACCGTTTGTGCTCTAACACTTGCTCTTCTTAGAGGGTACATACAGTCGGTCAACCGCCTGTACCTCTAGCAAGCCATCCATTGAATTCCTCTTGCTTCATCAGCCGGTCAACTCTCTTTAACCTTTCAGCTTACTTTGAGGTACCGTCTCTACCCCTTCAGCTCTTTCATGCATTTGTGTTTCTCTTTTTTCTTTCTTTGGCTTTAAAATTAAATGGACTCGCCAACCACACACCCGGCACACCACGATTTAGAGCTCAGCCGGTCCCCTGATACGGCTGAGTCTAAGACTGGGGAAGTCACCTCTGGGTACTGGGATTCACCTTGTTCATCTTCTAATCCGACCGTCTCTGTCTCTGTGCAGGACACAATGGCTCGTGCTAGAAAAATAGTTGTAGATCCGGAGTATAGAGGAGAGAGCTCCGAAGAGCTGCCGCCTCAAACAAACCAGACTGAGATGACAAGGGAATCCCCAAGAGGTACCCCAAGCACCCCCAGTGATGGAATCCTGGCCTGGGGTCCGATAATGGAGGCGGTGAAGATGCCACCTCTATCTCTGGAGTTGAGGAAGAGAAAAAATCCTCTGGAGATGAGAGTAGCGGAGAAACCGCCTCTACATCAGGCTCTGAAGGCAGTAGCAGTAGCTATCTTATACCGGTTGTAGATAGCGAGGAGGAAGAGAGACCCACTTGGAATAATAGGGGTGATCCTCTCCTCATCACTGTCTCAGCTAAGGACCGGGCTAGCATGGAGAGGAACTTAGGGAATTTTGTCCTCATGTGGCCTCAGTACCGCCTGAGATGGGAAAAATTGCCTGGGAAGATAACCAGTGCAATGCAAACGGGTAATTTGGCTGCTATGAGGCGACCTTTCTAGCCGATCTCCGCTTCCCTCTTCATGATACCACTAAGGCCATCCTAAGAGGATACGGTCTAGGCATATGGCAGTTAACCCCCAATTCTTGGGTTAACATTTTGTGCTATATTGCCGCCTGCGAGATGCAGGGCCTAAACGCCGGCTGGGAGGCCTTCGCCCACATGCACTATTTAAGCCAAACTCAGGCTGGTGGAGAGCTTGGTATACTCTTACCACTTATCCCCAGTACTTGATGACGTTAGATAAACCGTCTAAGTGGTCAGACTGGAAGAGCCAGTTTTATCTGGTTCCAGCTCCCACCAAAGAGGAGAACCGCGAGTTCAGGACTTACAACCGGAAGCCTGAGCTCCTTGGGCAAAAATGTAAGATGCCCCGAGTCCCGGATGAGGACTATGAAAGGATAATAGGGACGGGGTTCTTTGAACTCACCACAACCGCCCTCTCAACCGATGAACTAATAAGCGTGCCCAAGAATTGGGTACCCAAACATGAGTTCTTGCGAGATGAGGCGTTCTTATCCAGCACCTAGTTTAAAAAATGTAGGTTGCATGAGCACCTGGCCCTATTATACCGCCTTAGCTATTTTATGCTTTTGAAATTTTTATTATCTTTGTCTAATCAGACGGTTTCTTTTCTGCAGTAAACGCTTTAACAATGTTGCCTCCACACAAGACGCCCGCAAAATCAGCCGCCGAAATCCGCAAGGGGAATGTGGAGAAGAAAAAAGTTGCCCAGGCAGCAAAAAAACAAGGTACATGCGTCTGCCCCCTAGTTCTTACGTATTTTTTGAAGTATATACCGGCTAACCAATATACTTGTCTTTTTGACTTAGGAGGGGAGCAAGGCGCCTCGCTTTCTGACCAGGTTGATCCAGCCCCGGCCGGGAGAGGAGGGAGCCATTTCAAACAAGTCCGGAAAAAACTCCTCTCAGGGGGTTCCCAGTCGTCTGACGGTTGGGGGAAAAACCCCTTTGCTTGGCAAGCCCATGCGGGTCAAGTCATACTCCCAGCTCCAGCCAGAAGACTCTTCTGGCAGCCAGCAGTCAATAGAAGGGACGTATGTAGCTTTCTCACCGTCTCTTTCTGGTGCAGATCTCTCCCCTCGCTGGCCGGATGTACAACAATACGCCAGGGCCATGCTGAAGGCCATTCCAAAAGAAGAGAAGGAGGCGATCCCAGAGATCAACACCTTCAATGCTGACCGGGTCATGGTCAGCCTGGCTGAGGTATGTTCCTCCAACTGAATATTTCAAAGGTATTAAACTGTTTGACCTTCTAACGTCGGCTGTGCTATTGCAGTCCATGCTACGCATGGAAGGGCTGAAGAGGGCCTACACCAGGAAGCAGGACGAGACGCGTTTGAGGCCCATAACGTTGCTCAATATTCCATGATTGTGCATGACTTAGAAACTAAAAGCATAATCATGCAACAGGCAGACTCCATCAAAAAGCTTCAAAAATCCCTCGATGAAGCCTGGACAAAAATTCATAACCTCCAGGCGGATAAAGAGAATGTTGAAGAGGAAGTGAAGAAGGCGGCGGGGTCCCTCAAACTCTTTGAGGCGACCAAAAAGGAGAACTCCTTGCTGTTGACTGAGAACTGCCACCTAAAGAAGGATACAGCTTCCGCCAGTCAGAACTTCCAAGCCACCTTGGAAGCTGAACAAAGCCGGCTCATCGAGGAGAATGAGCAAGACTGTGAAAACCGCATACAAATGGCTTGGTCCCAGGTACATTCGGATGCGGAATATGTCGTCTGGGAACTAGCCTACAAATACGCAGATCTTGCCATTTAAGCCAAGGAAACGAACCAGCCGGCCCCGGAGCCTTATGAAGTATGGGCCAGAAAAGAGATTGAGGCCATGCATGCGGATATGGGTGCAGACGGGGAGGAAGATGCCCGAGCTGAAAATGAAGAGGTCCGGGCTGAAGAGACCCCTTGCCCCTTCTGCTCCTGAAGTCGCCGCCAGAGATTCGGCTCAATCCTAAGCTTTGTTGATTTAACTCTCCGGCCTGCGTGTCGTGCATTTGAATGTATCTTTTTTTATCTCTTTCTTTCCCGGACATGGGTCCTATTAACAATTTCTTTTGGCTATAAGCCAATTTATACATTTGCCGACTGAGTCGGCTTTATTTCTATAATGTTTCAATTTCAATTTTTGCCGCTTTGCTTCAATTTTTTGTAGCTTCAGTTTTCGCATTTCTGGTTTGTATGCAATATCCCGGATGTATGAGCTTCCTTTCCCCTGGACGGTTGTGTGCGTGGTAGCTACCCTACGCTAAGCACGTAGCTGTCCAAACGAGCATTCGGAGAATAAGCAGGCAGTCCCTTAACCATTTTGAGAGTTGATGAATTGGCTAAGTAGGGATAGCAGATGGTACTTGCTTATGTCCATCGCTTATCTGATTGTTTGTTACCCTTCGGGTAATCATTCTTAAGCGCTCGATTGGAAACAAGCGGCCTTTGGCCGGCTGTAATACCTTTGAGTGAGGACCATAAATACCGATTGTGCCACTTTGGGGCAACATGCGGTTGTGTCAATAACCGGTTGAGTGCCTTTGAGCGGCCGCTTGCGCTACTTTGGAGCGTCATGCGACTGCATCTCAACCTTCACTTTCTTCTTAACTGGTTGGCGAGAGACCGGTTGTGATGCTTTTGAGTAAAAGTCGTGTATCTCTGATCGAGATTCCGGGAACCGTCTATGTCACTTGGGAACAACATGAGGTATCTCGATTTCAATTCCATATTCAAGCGACAGTTTTAACCTGGAAAGTTAGTTTTTAGCCGCTTGTACGTTTTGATAGAACAATGTACCACCCAAATGGGAGATGTTCTCTTCGACGATTTCACCCAAAGAGGCGTCGCCGGATGCCTGCTCATGTTGAAGCAGGCGGTTGGTTTAAGATAAAATCTGGCCTTTGGCCTCAAAATTTGTCCGGTCGTGCATTACACAAACAAGACTACAATATACAATAATTACGAAAATCTGGCCTTTGGCCTCAAAATTTGCCCGGTTGTGTAGTACACAAACGGGGCTTTGTACAGAACAGAAATTAATAAAGCACTTTTTCATTAATACTTTATTTACAAAAAATTACAAATCTCATAAGTAGTATTTTTTCAAGTTATCTACATTCCAAGTTCTGGCTAGCTGTCTGCCGTCTGGAGTTTCCAGGCAATAGGTGTCGCCTCTAACTTCTTCAAAAATCCGGTAGGGACCTTCCCAATTTGGAGTTAGCTTCCTTTGCTCATTGGCCCTGCCGGTTGCCTCCATTTTTCGTAGCACAAAGTTCCCCACTTTCAGAGGTCGTTTGTGCACTCTTTTGTTGTAGGCTCTAGTCATTCTCGGGCAGTATATTTCATGACGCAAAGAGACATTGCCCCTACGCTCCGGGAGTGAATCCAATGCCAAATGCATGGCCTCCCAATTTGCCTCTTCATCATAAAGCATGATGCGGAGTGTTGGCTCATGAAGTTCAATAGGCAGGACGGCCTCAGTGCCGTATGTCATGAGGAACGGGGTTTCACCAGTTGCCCCTTTTTCAGTTGTTTTGATGGCCCACAGGACGTGAGGTAACTCATCCGCCCAAAGGGCGCCAGCCCTTTCAGTTTTCTTTTTTATACCGTCTGAGATCATTTTGTTGAAAGCTTCAACTTGACCGTTTGCTTGGGGACGGCCGACCGATGCGAAACAATGTGAGATCCCTTGATCTCCCAACCAGTTCTTGAGGGTAGGCGTCTCAAACTGAGGGCCATTGTCAAAAACCATAGACATAGGATCCCCAAACCGGGTGATGATGTTTCTCCAAATGAAGGAGATAACGTCCTTTGTCTTAATGCCTTTGACTGCCTTTACCTCTACCCATTTGGTGAAGTAATCTACAACCACCAGAATGTACCTCCGCTCGCCTGTAGTAGGGACCTAAGATGTCCATGCCCCACTTTGCAAATGGAACCGGGTTGTAAATAGCCGTCAGGTCAGTAGCCGAACGCGGTGTATGAGCCAGCCAAATCTTTGGCACTTGTCACACTTCTTCACCATTTCCATGGTGTCTGCCTCAAGGGTAGGCCAGAAGTATCCCTGCCGCCTGGCCCTCTTTGCTAGAGTTCTGCCGACTATATGTGAAGCATAAAAACCCGCGTGCAGATCCTCTAGCACCTCTTTCCCCTTCTTTGGGGTTACACAGTTCAACCATGGCTAGAGGTAACCCTTCCTGAAGAGTTCTCCTCGATGGATCTCAAAACTTGAGACCCACTTCTTCAAGGCAGCCGCTTCTGAAGGGGCATTCGGTAGGATGCCGTTTGCCAAATAAGCCCGGATGGCATCCATCCAGGTTGAGCTTCGGTCAAGAACTCCAATGGGATCATTCTCAATGCTCCTCTTTTCCATGACTTCCCAGGAGATAGACCGAGGCGCATCACAGGAGGCGGATGATGCCAATTTTGATAGAGCATCCGCCTGGTTGTTTTCTGACGTGGACACTTGACTCAAGTTAAATTCGTCAAGTGTCCCGACCTCATTTTTGACCGCCTGAAGGTATTTGATCATTGCCGGATGGGTGGCCTCATAGTCACCATGGTATTGGCTGACGATCAACTGAGAATCTGAACAGGCATCAACTTTCCTTGCCTCTGCTGCCTTACACATGCGAATTCCGGCTAGCAGGGCCTCATACTCCGCCTCATTGTTTGAGGCTTGAAACTTGAACCGTAGTGCATATTCATATGTATCCCCTTCCGAAGACTTGCGAATTACGCCTGCACCACAACCGTTCATAGTAGAGCTCCCGTCTACATATACCTTCCAAACCTGATCAAATGTTTTTCGGCTGATCCAGCCTGGTCATTTCAACAATGAAGTCAGCAAACGCTTGACCCTTCACTGCTTTTCTCGGTTCGAAGATTATTTCCAAGTTTTGCATCTCAATAGCCCATTTGAGTATTCTACCGGATGACTCTAGGGTTGTCATTGGGTGCTTGAGGGGGTTGGTCTGTGTAGACTACAACCGGATATGCCAAAAAGTATGGTTTCAACTTCTTTATGGCCATAAAAAGGGCAAGGCCGAATTTTTCAACCAAGGGGTACCGTAGTTCAGCATTTCTAAGCGCATGGCTAATGAAGTACACTAGGAGCTGATTGTCATCTCTTTCAACTAAGAGAACGACACTGAGGACATGATCTGAGACGGCCAAATACATGTAGAGAACCTCCCCAGCTAAAGGACTGACCAGCCAAGGTAAGGAGTGAAGGTGCTCTTTCAGCTTTCGGAATGCCTCCTTAGCATTTCCCCCCCCCCCCCATTAAAATCTTGTCTTCTTTTTGATTTCTTAGAAGAAGTAGAGGCATTTGTCACCTGACCGGCTGAGGAATCTCCCCAACGCCGCCAGGCAACCAGTTAATTTTTGTACTTCCTTGACAATGCGGGGTGACTTCATGTCGATAACCACCTGTACTTTTTTCGGATTAGCCTCTATTCCCCTTTTATCAATCAAAAATCCGAGATGCACTTCTTGGGATTAAGCATGTCCTTATGCCGCCTGAGGGTGGTGAAGGTTTCTCGGAGGTCAGCAAGGTGATCCGTCTGCTGCTTAGATTTGACTATCATGTCATCAATGTACGCCTCTACGTTCTTTCCAATTTGATTAATGAAGACGGTATTAATCATATGCTGGAAGGTAGCAGGCGCATTCTTTAACCCAAACGCAATCACCGTATAACAGAATAGCCCTTGATCAGTGACGAATGTCGTCTTTTCTTTATCTTTTTTCCACAAGGGTATTTGATGGAAGCCTGAATAGGCGTCCATGAAGCTCATCAAATCATGACCGGCTGTAGAGTCAACCAGACTGTCGATCTTTGGAAGTGGATAACTATCCTTCGGACATGCCTAGTTCATATTTGTGTAGGCAACTCACATCTGCGAGGTACCATTCGGCTTCTTTACCAGAACGACATTGGCTACCCAATCCGGGTAGTAGCATTGTCGAATGAACCAAGCATCTATCAGCTTCTTGACCTCGGCGGCAGCCGCCTGAGACCTTTCCTCGCTGTGATTTATTTTCTTCTGCCTAACCGGCTTCTTTTTAGGGTCCACGACAAGTTTGTGAACAGCAAGATCCGGGCTTACGCCTGGCATCTCTTCCACTTCAAAGGCAAAGATGTCTTTGAATTCTTTCAATAGCTAGTGCAAGTGTGCACCCAACGTTGCAAAAGCTACCGTCCCCAACTTCACAGTTCGCTCTGGCCGGCTGTCTTCCAGAACGATATTAATGCTATCACCAGCCGGCTGGGGACGAAGATCATCTGACCGTTCCCCGACCAGTGATTGCTAATGTTTTTCTTTTTTAACGGCCACCAAGTGATCCGTCTTTCTCTTTTTGCCGGCTTCTTTGGGAGCAAACGCGGCTTCTTGACATTCATTAAGATCGATAAACCTCCCACTTTGGCCGGCTGCAACCACAGTGGGTTTGACGTCTGAGAGATAACACTATCTCGCCGCCTTCTGGTCCCCATTCAGGGAGCCTACCGACCCATCATCCCTCTCGAATTTCAGCAACATGAGAGACTGGATGATGACTGCTTTGGACTCGTTGAGGGTTCCCAGGATCAGGTTGTAGGCGGTTAATTCTTCGACCACCAACAATTTGACGACCATGTGTCGTCCTTCCCCCTTCTCACCGAGCCGGATGGGTAGGTCAATCCTTCCCACCGGATGCACTACTCCTCCCCCAAAACCGACTAAGGGGTGAGAGGCCTTGTGCATGCTGCTAGGTTTGTATTTGAGCTTTACCAAGCACCTACAGCTGATAAGGTCATACGAGCTCCCGGTATTAATGAGGATCCGGCCTACTCGCTGATTGGTGACTTTGCACTCGATGACTATGGGATCATCATGAGGCCGCCTGACCTTGCCCTAGTCTTTCTCAGAGATGATAACCTCAGGGAAGGTGTCTTTTGACGTCCAGCCCTCATCCACTAAGTTGACCTCCAACTTCCAGAGGTTGTCTTTTGTGCCCCGGATGGTTGGACCACCTCCGGCGAAGCCGCCTGCTATAGTCATGATTTGCTCCTCATCAGTGTCAGAGCTTATAGAAAGATTATCTGGCTTCTTGGACGGTTGTCCATTATTTTCCCGGGGGTTGCCCTTGGACTTCACAAGGTAGGTCTTCAAAGCCCCCTCATCAACCTGGCTGTCTAGCAGCTGCCTAAGGCTATAGAAACCATTGGTGTCATGGCCTATGTCCTTGTGAAAATGGCAGAACTTGGACTTGTCCCAGCTTTTAATAGGACTTTTCATTGCAGCCGGTTTCTCTATAGACAACCGGTCTTTGACCTCCATGAGGATGGAGGAGCAATCCTTGTTGAACTCGTACTTCTTCTGGGATGACTAGACAGGGCGGTCAGCCAACCAGACTTCTTTTCTTTTCTTGCCCTCTTCTTTTTTAGCCGATTGAGCGGGCCGGTTATCCTTTTTCTCAGATTTTTTAGGATCTGACGGCTGCTTGATGGCACATAGCTCCGTTGCCTGTATGTAGGCTTCGGCTTCCATCAGAGCTTCTTGGAGGGTTGCCACCCTCTTTCTGACTAGGTCGAATTTGAAAGTCGACCCGTCTTTCTGACCCTTGAAGAAGTCTGTGTAGGCAACCTCGTCAGACAGTCACTCGATCTGAATTCTCATTAGATTAAACCACCTGATATAGGATCTCAATCCTTCTCTATCTCCTTGCTGTATAGCCCCCAAATCGAGACTAGTCCTCTTAGCCGGGATGTTCATAGAGAAGTTAGACATGAACAAGTATGTCAGTGTCTTGAAGATGTTGATGCAACCAGCTGCCAGGTTGCCAAACCATCGTTAGGCTATGCCCTTCAACGTTTCCGAAAAGCATCTACACCAAACGGCGTCATCCAACCCCTGCAAATACATGAGGTTGGTGTATGCCATAAGGTGGTCTTCCGGGTTGGCGGTACCGTCGTAGGCACCAACCAACACGTTCTTAACCTTGGCCGGGTAAGCCGCTTCGGTTATCTCCCTAGAGAAAGCCGAAGGCTGTTCTCCAAGGTTCAACAATCGAAGTTGCCAGTCCATAGGCTGGACATTTTGTGCCATCGGTCCTCCGAAGAGGGTCGGCTGCATGTAAGGAGATCCATACGACATGTATGGTTGTTGGGGCACATACGGAGCCGGATGGATAATCTGAGGGCCAGTTTGTGCGGACATGCCGCCCGACTGACTCTCTCGGTTTGTCTCCGAACACCTCATTGAGGTATTAGGGAGACTGTCTGATAATGTCGACGTTGAAGCCAACTCAGACATTTGTTGACTTCTCTTTTGCTGGAGGAACATCCGGGCATCGGAGAACGTCTTTTTTTACCCATCCGGCTGTACTTGCCGGATGGCCTTCCTCTAGCCTGCTTCGGGGATGCGAAATTTTGAGAGATCCACCATGGGCCAATCCGGTCCATGTGGTTTTGGATTCGGAATTGGAACTCAGTCTTTCACCGGCTTCTTCCCAGAGGAAGAAGGATTCCTCCTTAACGGAGTAGGTTTCTTCCCAGAAGGAGATGGTTTTTTGGTCGACTGACCCTTGTGGGAGCCTGCCTTTTTGCTTATCAGGTCCCTGATTTCCCCTTTGAAGCTACTCATGAATTTCATGAGTTCGTCTCTGGTTACAGGGGCAGCACCCTCAGCCGTCTAGGGTTGCCCAGCCGGCTGGCCGGTTGGGTGGTTGGGGCCTGCTTTGTCGTGGTCCCGTTCCCTTATTTCCCTGGGACGGGGACGTCTGGATCTGAATGACCCGTCTGGGGCCATATAGGCTTCGACCTCTTGGTCGTCGCCACTATCTTGGTCCGTCTTGACCTCAAGTTCGGCCAAGGACGTTTCTCGTTGTTAGGAAGTACAGACTCATGGGATGCCATTCTGGAAGTACTCTCCCCACAGACGACGCCAAATGTTTCGGTATTTTTTTATGTGTCCTGCGGGAGAGTTACAACACCAGAACTAGTAGCCGACCACCTGTACCCGCAAAAGCACGGAGACTCCGGTTGGTTGGAGTTCCGGCTCCGACGATCAAGTTAGAATACGTCTGAGTGAGTAAGAATGCGGAAAGTAAATTGTCTCTCGAATTCCGGGAGATTCTGCAATTAATATTGCTCGGTAGTTGTATTTGTATTTATGATTGTACATGAATGCGCAATAAATGAGAACTTTCCTCTATTTATAGTGGAAGGAGATCAGTTCCCCTATTAGGGTTACGGGGCCACATGTTAGCAGTAGCGTGGATCCCATTGGGCCTCTCTAGGGGCTGACACGTGTCAACACCCCATTGGGCCACGTGGCATGGGTAATTTTACCCCTAACAAAGGTAGTCTCAAGAAAAGGCCCTGCAACATCCATTAGAGCTATACCTAGCTAGTATATAAGCTTTGGGATGAAGTCATCAAAGAAGAAGAAATAAAATCTAATTGTTTTTATGATCCCTCTTATACCAACCTTCCCACAGGGACATATTTCATCTAAAATTTTTGAATTGATATTTCTTAAAGTATTGTTTGTTCATTTGACAAATAAGCAAAGAATGAATAAGAATTGTTATGCGCTTCCATAAATTGTGATTTGTTGTAAATATCAATAAAAAAAAAGATTAACTTTAATTTTACATGAAACTTCCTCTTTGACATCAAAAAAAAATAGTCTCAGAAAATAGTCAAATGGACAAAAAATTATTTGCTCATTTGACAAGTGAACAAATAATTGTTTGCTCATTTGACAAATGAACAAATAATTGTTTGCTCATTTGACAAATGAACAAATAATTGTTTGCTCATTTGAGAAATAAGCAAAAAATTATTTGCTCATTTGATAAATGAGCAAAAAAATTATTTGCTCATTTGATAAATTAACAAAAAATTATTTGTTCATTTGACAAATGAGAAAAAAATTATTTGCTCATTTGACAAATGAGTAAATAATTATTTGCTCATTTTTGCTCACTTGGTAGATGTGCAAAGAATTGTTGCTATTTTTTGAAACTATGATCATCTAAAAATTATTTGACAAATGAGTAGAAACGTGTTTGATCATTTGACAAATGAGCATATTCGTGTTTGCTAATTTGACAAATGAGCAGATTCATGTTTGCTCATTTGACAAATGAGCAGAAATGTGTTTTCTCATTTTACAAATGAGCAAAGAATTGTTGCTATTTTTATATCTATGGTAATCTAAAAGTTACTTGCACATGGAATCTCACTAACAACTGTCAACAATAAATGATAAAATGAAGTTAAAATCACACATAAAACCTAATTTACACAAATTATTAAAATTACACAAATGAATCTCAAAGAATGTTATATGAAGAAATTTAGTTGAATTTGAACATTATTACCCAAACCTAGGCCTGCTAATCTTCTCTTCTCTTTCTATGCTCAACATGAACACAAACCTTATAAAAAATACATTGAAATTCATATCCCCTCCACAAAACCTTTATTTTCTCATTGCCTCTTAAGATCATAATAATAATGAAAACAAACACAAAAATCGTGAAACTTAATCAAACAAAGCCACAAATTGAAATTTAAATCGAAACTCAGAAAGTTCAAATCGAAAAATCAATTTGATTTACAAAAACATCGAAAATACAAAATTAAACATCGATTTAGAACCTAAAAATAACATTATAGCTCAAAAACAACAAATAAATTAACTTGATTTTAAATATAAATTCACTGATTTAGAGCTAAAATAATAACTCAAATGAGGTAAAAATGATTTAATAAAGCGAAATTAAAAACGATTTACTCACTTGATAGATTGTAAACAACAATGACAACGAATTTGATGAAGAATGGAAGGAATTACATTGTGATTTGAAGAAGTAGCCGAAATTTTGAAGAAGAAATGAGGAATCAGAAGACCCAAAATAATGCATGAAATTGAAGGAGGAGAGAGAAAGTAAAAGCGGAACCAAAATTTTTAATTTGTGAATTATTGTTATAAACTGGTGAATTGCTGTTATAAATTTCTGAATTGCTGTTATAAATTTCTGAGTTGCTGTTAAAAACTTTGAAATTGTTGTTACAAATTTAATATTGTTGTTATATACTGTATTGTTGTTACAAACTTTAATAACTTGTGAAATGTTGTTATAAACTGGTGAATTGCTGTTATAAACTGGTGAATTGTTGTTATAAACTTTAATATTGTTGTTACTAACTTGTGAATTGCTGTCATAAACTTTTGAATTGCTGTTATAAACATGTGAATTGTTGTTATAAACTTGTGAATTGTTGTTATAAACTTCTGAATTGTTGTTACAAATTTAATATTGTTGTTATATATTGTATTGTTGTTATAAACTTGTGAATTGTTGTTATAAACTGGTGAATTGTTGTTATAAATTTCTGTATTGCTGTTATTTACTTGTGAATTGTTGTTATAAATTACTATTACAAATTTAATATTGTTGTTATAAACTTGTGAATTGTTATTATAAACTGGTAAATTCCTGTTATTTACTTGTGAATTGTTGTTATAAATTACTATTACAAATTTAATATTGTTGTTATATACTGTATTGTTGTTACAAACTGTATTGTTGTTATAAACTTGTGAATTGCTGTTATAAACTGGTGAATTGCTGTTATAAATTTTTGAATTGCTGTTATTTACTTGTGAATTGTTGTTATAAATTACTATTACAAACGTTGATATTGTTGTTACAATAATGTTATAAACTTTAATGTTCTAAAGATTTTTTACAGTATGAAACAAAAGAAAGTTCAACGTAAGAGACCGAGAACAGTAGTTCAACGTAAGAGACCGAGAACAGTAGTTCAACGTAAGAGACTGAGAAGAGTAGTCCAAAACCTTCCACTGAACCAAAGATCTCCATTTATGGTTCAGAATGAAAAACCATTATCAGATGTTGAATTAAGGAGAGTTGTTGATTATGCTTTGTTGCTTGAAGACAAAACGTAAGTGTTCCAAACTTTACAATTAAACTTTAATTCTAGCCTTATTTTTGTGTACAACATACTAATGTTACTTTACGTTGATGAATATGAAGGGAAGAGTTATTTTATGACGACTTGAACTATATCACCAGAAACGAATTTTCATCATTGAAGGAGGGCACTCATATTGTAAACGAGATGATTGATACTTGGGAACACATTCTCAATGAAGTAAACAGGAAAAAAAACCCTCATTCAAAGGAAAAGAAAGAGAGATTTTTCTTCAGCACAGTTCCCTCGGTAAACATTGTTCCAAACTTATTCTCTTTGTATTATAGTTCAATAAAGTTCTTATTAACTATTAACATGTTGTGATTAACTAAATACATATTGTTATAAAAAATATATATATATACATATATATATATATATATTGTTACAAACTGTTATAAACAGATAATAGATTGTTATAAACTTTTGGTAAAGAGCTTTGACGTTGCTAGATCATCATTAGTATTTCCTTCCAAGGAGCGGAAAAAGATAAAGCCTAAGGATGTACATCTGGTCTATGGAGTTCCCGCCAGAGGAGCTAAGATTTATGTCTCCAAAGCTGCAGATGCAGAAAATCAAGCTCTCTTTCAGGTATTGAGGACTGAGTACTACTAATGTTATAAACTTCAGTATTATTGTTATAAACTTTTATTTTATTTGTTATAAACTGTAATTTGTTGTTATACACTTTAAGTTTTGTGCTGTGTTATACTGTGTGTATTCAGAAATGTAGAGCCCAATTCGGATTAAGGTCTGGAAGTCCTTCAAATGTCAGTCTAGTGAAAAGAATACAAGACCAAACAAGAGAGGCTGAAGTTTCTGATGATTTTTTATTAAATTTTGTCGTATCTGCTGTAAATTGTTGTATTAGGTCAACAAACAATCAGTTAGTTTACTTTAAATTTTTACATTGTTGTAAAGATATACAATCTGAAATTTACTATAGTATTATTACTTTGACCAGGGTAGATGTGGTGCGTTGGATCTTATTTGATCCAATGGTTGTAAGCTATTCTCACATATAAATTGTTCTCACATAGGGGAGGTAATTCTCACATGAGCCTCTTCCTCTATATGTGTGTGTGTGTGTGTGTGTGTGTGTGTGTGTGTGTGTGTGAGGGATAGCTCAAGCGGTTAGAGCTCTCCTTTCGATTTTAGGTGATCTTGGAATCGATTCTTATCACTCGCTCTTGTGGCTCTCTAAACACAAAAAAATAAAAATAAATAAAAATAAAAATAAAAACATATATATATAAATTTATTAAAATAACTAACTAGAATCCATTGACATACATTTGAACATAATTATATCACATACTACTACGTACGGACTTGCATTCTATTACATTTTAATTTCATCATAATTTGGAGTTATCAACTGTTTGGGTCCAATTTAGTCCAATTGGGCCTAGGCATTAAATGATCCAATTAAAAGCCCAAGGTCAAGGTTCAACTCTCCAATTGTGCTAAAGTCAAAGGTCAGCCCTCAAAGCAAGCCAATTGGGCTAAGGCCCAACTTCTCCATGTATGAAGAGGTATAAAAGCCATCAATATTCACATACACATTCATTCATATATTCTCATATATTCTCATATATTCTGATATATTCAAGAAAAGCCTCAAGCAACAAATTCTCTTGCATAGTGTTCTCTTTCTACACATTGTACTGACTTTAGCATCGGAGGGGCCTTCCTCGGCAACACCTCCGAGGCTAGTTTACGTGTGTTTACTGTGCAGGAAACCTTCGGCCCAACATAACTTGGACCGAATCTAGTCTTCTCCGTTTCAGCGGACCTTCGGCAAGGTCCCATTGTTTTCACCCGAAACAATTTGGCGCCGTCTGTGGGGAAGACTTTCAAAAAAAATTTAAGCCAAATTTCTAACCAAGATTATCTTGCAATTATCTTAGTAGCAATGGCTAAGAACCGCAAGAGCAAAGGCCTCCGTCAAGGAGCGGGCGAAAAGCCTAAAACCCCTACACCGTCACCCTCGCCGGACCGGAACTCTCCCAAGGGTGCCAGCTCGGGGGGAGGATCATACAAGGAGGATTCCCTTTCTCCCGTAATTCATGACTCTCATTATAGGCCGAGTCACTCTCGGTCTAGCAGGGGTGAGTCCGATCATAGGACACATTCAGTGCCCCAAAGCCAACCATCGACTGTGCGCCCTCATTCCCAAACTCGGCCGAGGACCCCTTTGACGGGGCCCAGCTCGGAAGAGGTGGCAAGAGCGCTGGCAGTGCTCATGGAGGCGATGAGGGCACAAAATATGCCTCCACCTCGTGATCGAACTCCACCGCATACCCGGCATCAGCGGAGGAAGCTAGACCATGATGGTGGGAAGCTTCCTTCCTTCCGGGAACTGGAAGAGTGGGAAGAGGATACCTGGAAAAATGAAAAAGAGAGGAAAAAGAACCCTCAATTTTTAAGAGGATCCTCATCCTCCCGACCAGAAACGCATAAGAGCAGCAGCTCAGTTTCTCGGCCAGAATCTACTCACCGAGAACCTGAGACTGTTCGCCGAAGCGTCCTCGACCGACTCGGCGGCAAGGAACCGAGCGTGCGCAGTCGCCTCTCGTTCCCTGCAGCCGAGGCCCAGACTTCCCAGCCAGGGACAAAAACCACTCCTACCTCTCTAAGAGGGCGGAGCGCGGTCCCTTCGGCCGGGAACAAGGGCAAGGCCGTTATGCTACCCGCCAGTTCACCATTCGAGCAATGGATACTGGAAGAGCGCGTGCCCACGGTTAAAATACCGTCGCACATCACGTATGACGGGACCTCGGATCAGAAGGATCACGTGGCCTCGTATGAGACTCATATGCATCTTTGCCCCAGATCCGAAGCGACTTGGTGCAAATATTTCCCAACCACTCTCAAGGGGGTCGCGCAAGCGTGGATCTCCAAGGGAGTAAAGCAAGGCTCCATAACAGGGTGGGATGATCTGTCCTCCAAATTTAGGAGCAAGTTTTCCACGGCAAACCGCCGAGAGAAGACTACTGCAGAACTCATGAGTCTACAACAGGGGGAAACCGAAAGCCTCCGAGACTATCTGACCCGTTTCAGTAACGAGTCATCCAGCGTCTCTCAGCTAGACCAGGGGCTAGTCGTTTTTGCGATGCAGAATGGCCTTCAGCCCGGAAAGTTCCTAGACTTCATGGTCATGCATACCCCGCAGACCTTGGAGGAAGCTCTGAATGCCTCGGATAAGTTCATCCGAGCCGAAGAATGGAACAAAGCGAAAACCCAACCTCAATTTGGGGGAGGGAAACAAAAACAAATACCCTTGTCTGAAGGCCAAGGCCATAAGGCAAAGGGAAAGTCAAAGGCCTCGGAGCAATCTTCGGCCAGCGACCCAAAGAAGGAAAAATCTGCCTCATACACAGGCAGATACGAATCCTACACCCCGCTCTCTCTTCCACGCGCCAAAATTTACGGCGTGACGAAGGAGGAGCAGAGTTACCAAAAGCCGAGACCACTCCCAGAGTGGTATCAGCGAAGAAATAAAAATCAGTGGTGCGAGTTCCACGAGTCTTCGGGACACAACACTGAGGAGTGTATCCAATTGAACGACCAGATAGAGGACATGGTCCGGAAGGGATACTTGAAAAAATACATCGCGGATCACCGCGAGAAAAAAGAATCCGAGAAGTCAGCAAAGGAATCTCGGCAAGACCTCGACTTCCCCCGGAAAAACAGTAAAAAGCCGGAGGGGAAATTCCCTCCGATCAATGTTATCTCGGGAGGAATATACTCTCGGAGGGAGCACAAGCGACACCTTAGAGCTTTGACTCACCAGGTGAACAACGCTGACATTCAATCTCCCCAGTCGCCGGTGCCGAACATGACGTTCACAGCCGCCGACTGCCGGGGGATAACGTTCCCTCACGAGGATCCGTTGGTGATCATCGCCACGGTGGCCAACCACGACGTCAGTAAGGTCCTTGTTGACGGTGGCAGCGGAGCAAACATTCTGTTCTGAAAGGCCTACAATCAAATCAAGCTGAAGCCCAAGCACCATACGCCGGTACCCTACCCGGTATCCAGGTTCAACGGGGCTTCAACTTATCCAGATGGGAAGGTGACACTTCCTGTCACCATCGGCTGCGATGAGGCAGCCAGGAACGTCATGATTGAATTTTTGGTCATTGACGCTCCTTCAGTGTACAACGTGATTTTTGGGAGACCCATAATTCATGAGATCCAAGGGGTCGTCTCAACTTATCATCAGCTGATGATTTACGTCTCAGACGCCGGCTTCCCCGAAAGGATACAGGGCAACCAAAAGGACGCCCGAAGGTGCAACTACCTCAAGCCATCCACTAGTCGCCCAGATGACGACAAGGATGGGGGGGGAGAAAGAAAAAGAAAGAGAGCCAAGCACCAAAAAGCCGAAATGCCTAAGTGCTTCGGCTCAAGGATCTGAATCCAGAGGTAAAGGGCCCGAAAGGGAAAAGGCTAGCTCTTCAGCTGAACCGAAAGATTCAGAGAGCCAGCCGAAGAACAAAAAGACTGGGACACCTGCTGACATAGGCAGCAGGCCAGATTCTGAAGAGTCCAGTCCATCAGCAATGGATATGGACCAACAGACTGAAACAGTTCAGTTGGCCGAAGGAGATGTTGAGAAATGTGTAACAATCGGGATGGACCTTGATCCGAACACCCGTTGTGAACTTATTCAACTCCTTCGGAACAACAGAGATGTGGTTGCTTTCTCGGCAGCTGATATGCCCGGGATAAGTTCAGACCTCATCTCCCATAAGCTTAATGTTGACCCAACGTGTCGACCAGTTAAGCAAAAGAAGCGGAATTACTCCGCTAATAAGAACCGAGACATCGCAGCCGAGGTCAAAAAATTGCTGGAGGCAGGATTCATCGAACCTTGCCAATATCCAGAATGGCTGGCAAATGTGGTGATGGTTCAGAAGCCCAATGGTACCTGGAGGATGTGCATTGACTTCACGGACCTAAATAAGGCTTGTCCGAAGGATTTCTATCCCTTGCCGAGGATCGATCAGCTAGTCGATTCGACAAGTGGCCATGCCTTGCTTAGTTTCATGGACGCATTCTCGGGGTATCATCAGATCTTCATGCACCCCGACGATCGGGCAAAGACAGCATTCGTCACGAACGCTGGGGTGTACAATTACAAAATGATGCCCTTCGGATTGAAAAATGCGGGGGCAACCTATCAAAGGCTGGTGGATCAAGTTTTTGCCGATCAAAAGGGTCGAAACATGGAAGTCTATGTCGACGATTCGATCGTCAAAAGCAAAAAAACCTGAGGACTATGTTAAGGACCTGGCTGAAACTTTCGCCACCTTAAGAAAGCATCAAATGAAGCTGAATCCGAAGAAGTGTGTCTTCGGCGTGAAGTCAGGGAAATTCCTTGGGTTCATAGTCAGCAAAAGGGGGATTGATGCCAATCCCTCCAAAGTCAAAGGGCGCTCGACCTTCCTGAGCCGAAAACAAAGCGGGATGTTCAGCGGCTCACCGGAAGAATGGCAGCCCTCTCGAGGTTCATTTCCAGAGCTTTGGATAAGGGGTTACCTTTCTTCAAAGCCCTGAAACTCCCAAAAACAAAAGAGCTCGTTTGGGAGGAAGAGCAGAAAGACGCCTTTAAGCAGCTTCGGGAGCATCTGGCTCAACTCCCAACGCTGGCTAGCCCAGCTGAAGGAGAAACTTTGTACCTGTATGTGGCCGTTAGCCCAGCCACCATCAGCGCAGTACTGCTGAAGGAAGAAAGTAAAAGTCAGCAACCGATCTACTTTGTCAGTCATACACTGACGGATGCCGAGACTCGCTACCCTCTACTCGAGAAAGTCGCTTTCGCGGTAGTAGTAGCTGCTCAGAAGCTGAGGCCCTATTTTGATTGCCATCAGATAGTGGTCTTAACTGATCAGCCGTTGGAAAAAGTTCTCGGCAAGGTTGAAAAATCTGGTAGGCTAGCCAAGTGGACTTTTGAGCTCACCGAATTCAGCATCAGCTACCGTCCGAGGGCTGCCATTAAGGCTCAAGCTCTAGCGGATTTCTTGGCCGAATGCTCATACCAAGAAGCGCTAGACAGTGAAAAGAAAGTCTGGACCGTGTTTACAGATGGATCTTCCACCGAAAACGGTTCGGGGGCAGGAGTAGTGATAACTTCTCCCGAAGGCAAATCCTTTGAGTATGCACTAAAATTTTCTTTTAAGGCCTCGAACAATGAAGCCGAATATGAGGCAGCAATCGCCGGCCTAGAATTGTGCATCTCCCTGGAAGCCGATCATGTCTGCCTGAAAACAGACTCTCAGCTAGTTGCATATCAGATTAGCGGCAGCTACGAGGCCAAAGAGCCCTCCATGATAGCTTATCTTGCCAAGATCAAGTCAGTCATTGCAGAGCTGAAAACTTTTGAGGTTCAGCTGATCCCAAGGGGTCAGAATACTCAAGCCGATGCACTCTCCAAACTTGCCAGTTCATCTCTTACCGAGCTGAACAGATCTGTATATGAAGAAGTGCGTCGAGAGAGAAGTGTCGACGAAGCACCTGAAGTGTGCTGCGCTGACCCAGAGCCTAGTTGGATGGACCCCATCCTAGCTTTCAAGCTTCGGGGAGAAACTCCCGAAGATAAAGCTTTGGCCTCCAATATGAAGAGAACCAGCTCTAGGTTCATTGTCTTCAGGGGGGAACTTCTGAAAAAGTCCTTCTCAGCCCCATTGCTGAAATGCGTGGGACCAACAGATGCAGATTATATCCTACGGGAGATTCACCTCGGCATCTGTGGGAACCACATTGGGGGAAGAACCTTAGCCCACAAGGCATTGAGGGCTGGATATTACTGGCCCACCATGATCGCAGATGCTAAAGAGCTGGTTCGGAAATGCGAAAAATGTCAAAAATACGCTCCAGTTATCCATCAGCCAGCAAGGGATCTTCAGCCGATCCTTAATCCACTCCCGTTTGCCCAATGGGGACTGGATATACTGGGACCATTTCCAGAGGCTGTGTACCAAAAAAAATGGCTGATAGTTGGAGTTGACTACTTCAGTAAATGGATCGAGGCCGAAGCAGCCTCGAACATTACAGAGCAAACTGTCAAAAAATTTATCTGGCAGAATATCATCACTCGCTTTGGCATCTCGAGAGTATTTGTCTTCGATCATGGGAGGAAATTTGATAACTTACCGCTGAAGCGGTATACAGATCAGTTCGGCATCAAACTGGCATATTCAGCGGTATGCCACCCGCAAAGTAACGGACAAGCCGAAGCTGCAAATAAACAGATCTTAAATGCCCTCAAGAAGAGGGTGGAAGATCAAAAGTCCAAGTGGATGGAGGAGCTCCCTGGAACCCTTTGGTCCCTTCGGACAACTGAAAAAGAGGCAACGGGCCATTCACCTTTTGAACTGGTGTATGGTGCCGAAGCCGTCCTTCCAGTGGAAATTGGCTCTGAGAGCCTTCGAGTGCACCACTTCTCGGCTGAGAATGAGCGACTGATGAGGGAATCTCTCGATTTCCTCGACGAAGTAAGAGACTCAGCCCGAGACAAAATGGTCGCTTATAAGCAGAGAATCAGCAAATTTTATAACCGAAGGGTCCATGCAAGGCCTCTCAAAATTGGAGACCTTGTCCTTCGGAATGCTGCTGCAGTTCAAAAAGGCCAAATCCATGGGAAACTCTCAGCTGCATGGGAAGGACCTTATGAAATCTATGATGAGCTTCAGCCAGGGACATACCGACTTCGGCAGTTGGATGGAACTGAGTTGAAAAATCACTGGAACGCTGATGTACTGAAAAAAATATCATGTGTAAACCCTTCGGGGCAGAACAATCTTTGTAAGTACATTTTGAATTAATGAAAGGCCTTGGAGCCGCCATTTATATAAATGTTTACAACTTTTTATCCTTTCAAAGTTTTCTTCGTTCTATCTACTCTTTAAGGGTTTTTTATTCAGCCTCGTCTGAAACCTTCGCCTTCAGGTAACTGGGTTTCAGATTGCTGACAAAACTCGTCTTTTTAAAGAACACTGGTCTTTCAGCTGAAGTCAAACTTCAGTAAGACTTGTTCTCCAAAGACATGAGTCCATGGACAATTCTGGGATATTGCCTTAACTGAGCCTTGTATCCCAGAGAGCCATTATCCGAAACATTGCCTTAAGTTGGCCCTGTGTTTCGGGTATCCATTTTTCAAAGATAGACAGAAAATCAAGGATAACAGCAACAGTTGAAAGTTGTTTAATCAGCCTCGTCTGAAACCTTCGCCTTCGGGTAACTGGGTTTCAGATTGCTGACAAAACTCGTCTTTTTAAAGAACACTGGTCTTTCAGCTGAAGTCCAACTTCAGTAAGACTTGTTCTCCAAAGACATGAGTCCATGGACAATTCTGGGATATTGCCTTAACTGAGCCTTGTATCCCAGAAAGCCATTATCCGAAACATTGCCTTCAGTTGGCCCTGTGTTTCGGATATGCGTCTTTTAAAGAACACTGGTCTTTCAGCTGAAGTCCAACTTCAGTAAGATTTGTTCTCCAAAGACATGAGTCCATGGACAATTCTGGGATATTGCCTTAACTGAGCCCTGTATCCCAGAAAGCTATTATCCAAAGCATTGCCTTCAGTTGGCCCTGTGTTTCGAATATCCATTTTTTAAAGAACTCTAGTCTTTCAGCTGAAGTCAAGCTTCAGTAAGATTTGTTCTCCAAAGGTGTTATCCGAAGCATTGCCTTCAGTTGGCCCTGTGTTTCGAATACCCATTTTGAAGAAATAAAGAAATTGTTTATTCAGCTGAAGCCATACTTCAATTTCTGGGGGGGCAAGAAGCACTATTAGTACAAGTTTATGTTCAGCAGAATTGAAGAAACAGTAAAGCAATCAAAAACAAAGCAACTGAAGAAAAGAGCATCAAATTAATAATTTATGCTCAGAAATTGAGCTACAAGTTCAATTAAACTGTATCGGCAGCCGCCCACAAGCGGAAAATAACAGCTGCCGAAATACGTACATAAGCAAAAAAATAAATTGTTGTACGACAAGGCAAGCTGAAGCAAAAAACAAGGCAAAAAAATTCAGAAAGCAGCAAGTCTAAAGTTAAGTGCATGATGAACCGCAAGATTCTGAAGACGACTGCCCGAGTTCCTATGCTTCAGCCCGAGGATCAGACTGATCAGCATTGTTGAGTCCCATGGTGGCCTCAATCCCAGCAGCAGAAGAAGCAGGCTTTGCACTCTGTCGAGCCTCCCTTTCCCTCTGTTCAGCCTCCAACTCCATTCTCTCAGCTTCTTCTTCGGCTTCCTCAGCCTTAAGAATTTCATCTTCGACTGGAGTTGCATACTTCATATGAGGGTCTTCGGGATTCTGGACCCATTCAGCACATTTGGACCAGTCCAGCTTCGGCTCAGCATGAAGGCAGACTCTTCGGCATACTCTGAACCCGTTTCTGAAACCCATTTCATATTCTTCCTGGGTATAGACACGGACTTTGAGTAGAGCCTCAGCATCAGCCAACTTTTTCTGGGTCTCCTCCAAGTCTTCCTTGGATTTCTTCAGCTCATCGGCGAGCTTGGAGGAGGAACCTTTCAACTCATTCAGCTCCTGCTGAACTTGGGAAGCCTCTGTCTGAGCCTGGGCCACTTCTTCTTTTTTGGCCATCAGCAGATCCTCAGCCTCTTGGAGCTTAGCTCTCTGAGCTTCAGCAGCAGCAGCAGCCTCTGAGAGTTGGACATCCTTGGCTTGGAGCAGCTCTTCAGCAGCCATTCTGCTGGCTTCAAGAGCTTCTAGCTGTTGCTGCACTTCAGCTTGTGCAGCAGCCCCTTCCTGGATTCGGCTCTCAATGGCAGCCTTGAATTTGGGGACGTCCACTCCCATGTGCTCCTGGAGGAATTTTTCCCCTTCCATCAATGGGGGAAAAACTTCCTTCTCCATAGCGTCGCAGAAGGTTTTGAGGGCTTCAGCAGCTTTTTTCTCGTATTCCTCACCCTTCTGCTGCTTCTCTTCAGCTGCTGCTTGCTTCAGCTTAGCAAGCTTTAACTCCTCTTCGGCTACCTTCTTGTCGTGCTCGGCAGCGTCTATCCTATCTTGTAGGGTATCTATCAGCTCTACAGTGAGAGTCTGATTGTGCACGAACTGAAAACAGGAGCACAAGTTAAAAAAAAAATAATAAAAATAGAGCTGATTTTTAGAGGAAATAAATGCAAGGAAAATCACCTGCATCATCAGCAGTTGGTTAGACCTGGCTGGGTCAGGAACTGATCTTCTGGATTCGCCCATCCCAACAGTGGCCTTCAGCGACCAGATTCTTGCCCTATCTACTTCGGACATGCCAGCAAAATCGCCGAAGTAGGCTGCAGCACCTTCTCGGTTCTGACCCCATATGAGGTCCCAGATGTGATCTGGGATTGGAATTCGGGGGGCCGAGAAACCCATTTCTCCAGATTGCAGAGTCTGGAAGGAAGGAAAGGATGATGACGGAGCTTCTTTAGCTTTTGATGGTTCAGCATCATCCTTCTCAGAAGAGTCAATTACTATGACCTCTTCTTCTTCAGGGGTGAGGACGAAAGCCTCAACCTCTCTGGCAATGTCTGCCGTGAAACCCTCAGCACTGGGCATCACGGTATCCTCATTTTTGTGCTCAGCAACACTCTCCTGAATTTCTTCTTGGACCCCTCCCTTAGATTCGGGAGTTCTCTGATCCACCTCCATCTCAGGAGGTGGCGGAGGGGTCTTTTGAGGTGATTGGGGTGGTGGCCGGGGAACCCTCGGCGATCCATTGCCTTCCTCGGGTTCCCTTATTTCAACGCCGATGGTCATCGGCCTCCGCTGAAAGTCATGAGGGCCGATGATGGCCATTCTTCGGCGCCTTTTCTGAAGGGGCTGCTCGTCCATGTCTGAGTCTAAAGACTCTTCTTGTATTTGGTCTTCGGGACGAACAGGGGCTTTCCCTTCTCTGTGTCTGTTACTCTCTTCAGACTGTAACAGACAGGGGGGAGGAAGAATGTGAGTACAAAAAAAAAAAAAAAAAAAAAAGAAAGACAAAGTTAAGTCTGAAAGCTCACCAAGGTCTTCAGCAAAGCCTCGCCTTCTTCAGCTGCCCTAGCTGCAGCTTCTTCTTCAGCAGCTCTGGAGGACCCTTCTCCTCCCTCGCAAGCTTCGAGAACCCGTGCAACCTCTTCGGCAGTACGGGCAGCTTCAGCTTCGTCGTCCAGCAGCTGAAACCAGGGGTCTCTCTTCTTCCACCAAGGCTTCTGCCTCTGATACAGAGCAACAGCCTCAATTTGGAAGTGGGAAGAGTCTAGATGAACTTTCCTATGCCTCGGTTCAGTGATAGATGGGGCCCGATCAGTTACAACTCGTTCTCGGTTGACGCCAAGACGAGTGTAGTTAATGTCAACGTTGGTCTCGTCCCGTTCTGAAAAAGAAAAGGGGAAAGGTCAGTTCAGTTAGGTTGGCACAGCATAAAAAAGCGAAGTGAGGAGAAAAAGAGATAATTAAAAAGCCTCGGCCCCACCCGAAGAAGCTTACCATCCTTAAACTTTCGGCTGAGGCCAACAGCTGCTAGCATGTTCTCTTGGAAAACATAATGCGTATCGGGGAGCCAAGTCTCCGGGATATGCTGCATTCGGCCGCTGCCCCCCCGGTTCGGCAGCTTGCCGAAGATGTTCTGCTGATTAAGGTTCGGATCTGGCCCGTTATCTGCGGGGGGACCTAGACTTCCCATGTCGAGATCAGGCTCAGCAAGGTACCGGGGAGCGCTGAAGACGCAAGGGTGGCCTGGGTCCGTGGGTGCCCTAACCCAAATCCATTGACCTCTCCAGTCCTTGTCTGAAGAGTCGTTCGGCCACATGGTCAGGTACTGGAGCCGAGACTCAATTCGGTACCACCCAGAACCATGGCTTCCGTGCCCACTTTGAATATTTGGCACTAGCCGATGAAGCTTTTTGAAGCAGTGCAGGTTCGGCACATACTTGAAGAACTTGCAGACCCATAAGTATGTCATCACCCTTCGGATGCTGGTGGGAGTTAGTTGACATAGGGAGATATTGTAATGGATCAGCAAGTCTCGGACGAATACGTCCAAAGGGAACCTCAGCCCATACTGAATTTGTCTTGTGTACACCCCCACATACCCCGGGGGTGGACGATGGATTCTATCGGATGCCGCGGGCATTCGGCACCAATACCCATCGGCTTCAAAAATGCCGTAATGCAACTCAATTTGCTCGGCAAACCGATATTATTCGGCATTCTCCACCCACCATGAGTAGGGGCGGTTCTTTATCATGGCCGAAGCTACTTCGGCATTCTCCCACTCTGAAAACCCGGGGAGGATATCCCAAAGGACAGCGGAAACTTCATTGTCCCGTCCAGAAACGCTCGGCCCCACCGTTCTCTGAGGAGGAGCCGAGGAAATTGGAGTCGCCCTAATCCCTTCAGCAGGGTCAGACTCTGGCCTTTGTCCATTCCAGGTCCCAATCCTGTTCCTATGATCGGGAATTGGCCTTGCTCTTCTTGGAGCACAGGCTCTACCTCTAACTCCTCTTGCCATTGATTATTTCGAAGAAAAAAGTCGAAAAAAAGGGAAGGAGTTCGAATTCGAAGAAAAATAAACTGAAATCAAAGGAATTTACCTTAATCTGAAGCGAAAGTTGCCGATTTACAAGTTCGTAGTGGCAAGTCTCAGTTTCTAAGCTTAATGCTCGGGGAATTTGCGAAGTTTTGATGCGGGTTCTTGGGTTCTATCAAGAATTCTGGGTTTGTGTTGGTGAATAAGTGAGGAGAGATGACGCGCCTCTGATTATATCTCCAGAAATGGGAATACGGGGAGTCCGCGTTTCAATTTCTCTTAAATACCCCACTAAGTAACCGTTAAACACACGACCTTGCGATTAAACTGCCCATTATCCGTCCAACTTCCACAATCATCCGCCTTAACCGTTGTTATCTCATTAATTACGGTTTAAATTCAATTTTTTGGATTAATTAAATCATTTACTTCCCTCTTTTTCTGAATTAAATCAAACCCGACCCGTCATCCTTCCAAATCGGGTCTGGGGGGCAAGTTGTTTGGGTCCAATTTAGTCCAATTGGGCCTAGGCATTAAATGATCCAATTAAAAGCCCAAGGTCAAGGTTCAACTCTCCAATTGTGCTAAAGTCAAAGGTCAGCCCTCAAAGCAAGCCAATTGGGCTAAGGCCCAACTTCTCCATGTATGAAGAGGTATAAAAGCCATCAATATTCACATACACATTCATTCATATATTCTCATATATTCTCATATATTCTGATATATTCAAGAAAAGCCTCAAGCAACAAATTCTCTTGCATAGTGTTCTCTTTCTACACATTGTACTGACTTTAGCATCAGAGGGGCCTTCCTCGGCAACACCCCCGAGGCTAGTTTACGGGTGTTTACTGTGCAGGAAACCTTCGGCCCAACATAACTTGGACCGAATCTAGTCTTCTCTGTTTCAGCGGACCTTCGGCAAGGTCCCATTGTTTTCACCCGAAACATCAACTATAAGTCGAGGAGCTTACCCTAGGGCAATTTCTTTTGAACTCACAACCACGATTTGGAATTTGATTCGTCCTGTAAGCAAAAGCATACGAGCAGCTTTGATAATATGGTTGGCCACAAACTGGCGTGGGTTGTGGTCTATAATAAGTGAAGTATCCCAGGGGCCGGAAGTTAAACGAAATATTGTCATAGCCGCCACCGCTGTCGTCGCTGCCAATAGTATCAGCTACCCCAACATATGGTTGTGGTGTGCTCATTCCACTGCTTGCAACTTCTACACAAACAAGTATTTGAAGAATTATTACTACTTTCACCATCTTTATGGTTTTTTTTTTCTTTGACAAGCTAAGATAAGGTGTGGTAGTTGCAAGCACGAGTAAATTTTAAATGAATTATTTGCATTACTTTATAGAGTGGGCGCATACATTTACGTACGAATTGGATAAGAAATAATAGGTCAGTTATGGTTTACCATATTACTCACTGTTACACCAATTAAGCCTTGGCCTATTGAATCCTTTATCCAAACTCACTCTTAAAAAAAAATAGATAAATAAACAGTAATGTTAAAAATCAAGATGTGTCAACTAAAATAGATCAAAAAAGCTATGTGGTAACAATAAAAGTAGTTTCTTACCTTATACTGAGTATATAAAGTGTTTAACTCCCTTTTATACCAATTAATTTGATACACTAACATTTATGGTTTCATAAGTGAAAATTCTACATTATCCTTCAATAAAAAAGATTACCACAAAAATGAAAATATACTCGTACTTAGTATATATTACGGGTAGGGGTGGGACTTCGGTTTGACAGTTCGGTTTGACTTTGGTTTGAAACGGTTTCGGTTTGAAACGGTTCGGGTTGAAACAGTTTCATTTAAACGGCGGGTCGGTTCAGTTCGGTTCTGATTAGTCACAGGTCGGTTCGGTTTCGGTTTATTTTTGTACGGTTTAAATTCGGTTCAGGTCATAAACGATTCGGTTTATAAACAGTTCGAGTCATAATCAGATCGGTTAGACACGGGTCAGTTCAGGGGCGGGTTTACTCGGGTCAATGCTGGTTCGGTTTTTAAACGATTCGGTTCATAATCGGATCGGTTTGAAACAGGTCGGTTCAGGGGCGGTTTTACCGGGTCAACGTCGGTTCAGGTTCACATCGGTTCGGGTCATGAACGAATTATTTTGAAACGGGTCGGTTCAGGGGCGGGTTTACCCTAGTTAATGCTAATTCGATTCATATCGGTTCGGTTTATACTCGGTTTGGTGCTAAAATCATTCGGGTTAGTTTGGTAATCAGTTAAATTGGATCGGGTTGAAAAGGTTCATTTCTTTAGCGAACTAGATAAAGTCGGTTTGATTCGGGTTGAAATTGAGTTCTAAAAAGTGGTTTTGACCAGTTAGCGCGTTTTGTTTTATATCAAGTTGGGACTAGTATTTCCATTTCATTAGCAGGTCAGTATAGGTTGGTGAAAAAAAAATGGATCGAGTAGAAATTGGGTTTAAAGAGTTTTTGACCGATTAGCTGGTTTCGTTTTATATCAAGTTGGTATTTCGTCACTTTATTTTTAGACATCGGATTATATACAATTACACAAATCTTCATTTATTCAATTATTTTATATCATGTTAATATGTTATGTTTCAAGTTTGGTTATACTCTTGTTGTTGTTTATTAGATATTATCATATTAGTCTATTATAAATTTATAATGTATTATTGTTTCATTATCAAATATTATCAGGTTATCAGCTTCTTGTTGGATTGTTTTAGATATCGTGTCATGACCATATTTTTATGAGTTGCTACTTTGAATACGATAAATCGATTCAGATATCAGATTATATAGAATTACATAAATTCTCATATTCTATATCATGTTAATGTGTTATGTTTCAAGTTTGGTTATAGTCTTGTTGTTGTTTATTAAATATTAGTCTATTACAAATTTATAAGGTATTAATGTATTATTGTTTCATTATTGATTATTATGAGGTTATCAACTTCTTGTTTTTAAAGATCGCGTCATGACCATGATTTGATGAGTTGGTACTTTGAATACGATAAATCGATAATTGATATTGTAATAAACTAATAATTTAATGTTACAGAACTATATTTGGATATTTAATTAAAATCACAATTATTCAATTTCCCATTAGTCTAATAAAGTAATAATTGACAATTGTTTGTAACTATTCCATAATTTTGGTGTTAAAGTTATATTGCTGAATTACTTTGTTCTCTTACCCTCTCTGATCACCTTTTAAGATTACGTGCCTACAAGGCTGCAACATATATATGTTGCAACTTGCAAGTTAAAGAAAACGGATGGAGAAGTAGAAGTATTCAATTAGATCGATCATCAACTATTTTAAGTTTTAATAATCAGAGACATTTATTGATTATCTATTCATACCAATGATAGTATGATATCAATCGTACCATACATTATTATTTATTACATATAATAACTAATATACATTAAATATGTCGTATTGAATCAATTTGAATTTCCAAACATTTCTGTTTCTTACAATTGATAAGTTACATAAAGTTAATCATTTTTTAAGAGTACAGTAGTGTTTTTATTAGTACGTAGCTATGAATAAAAAAAAACATACTATCCTAATCCATCATTCCACGATCCGTGTCACCGTCTTAAATTAAATATTAGCCATTGATTTTCATGTCATCTAACGGCCTATCATCGCACCATTCCAATTCATGATCCGTGTGTTTTCTTTTCCACTAATCAAATCACTCTTACCATTGTCTCTTTAGTACTCTTTGATTTCTCTCTCGTTTTCTCTCTCCTCTTCTGTAATATTATCAATTTTTTGAGCCATGGCTGCTAATATGCTCACTGCTCTCCCGTTTTCTCTCTCATCTCCTCTTCCATCTTCCTTTCTTCTTTTCCCTTCTTCCATCTATTTTCTCCTTCTTCCATCTCGTTTTCCGTCACCGTCCACCGGCACCACGCACGACGGTTTTTATGGTCAAATTCGACCACGAAACTCTAGATCTAGTTGTTTCATGATATAATTTGGCCTTTTAAAACCAAATTCGAGGCCAAATTCAGGATTAATATAATAATATATAAGGTATTTTCGTTCTTCCTTTTTTTCTGTTTTTTTTCAGGTTGTGGGCGACGGAGGGGGCCAAGTAAGGGTGGGTTCGGCGGCGGTTAGAGTGGGTTCGGGTGGGAGGGGAGGGAGGATTTTTCAAGGGAGGGAGGGAGTTTTATGGTGGGTGAGTAGTTAGAGTGAGTGGGGGGGGGGGGGTTTCGAGGATGTTGGGTTTCGTGGGGATGGGTGGGGTGGGGTTACAGTGGGTTTGGGTTTTTTTTCCGATTTTTTTCGTATGGGGTAGGGTGGGGTGTGTTACGGTGACGGTGGTGGGTGTGGTTGGGGTTGGGCCTGGTTTTTTTTTTTTTTTTTGTACAGTGACAGTGGTGGGTGGGGTGGGTGGGGGTGCGTTACGGTGATGGTGGTAGGTGGGGTGGGGTATGGGTCTGGGTTTTATTATTTACGGTGACGGTGGTGGATGGGGTAGGTGGGGGTTTGGGTCTGGGTTTTTTTGTATTTACGGTGGGTGGTGGGGTGGGGTGGGGTGGGTTATGATAATTATGGTGGGTGGGGGTGGTGTTAGGGTGTGTCTGGGTTGATGGTGGTGGGGTGGGGGTGGGTTACGGTAACGGTGGTGGGGTGGAGGTGGGTTACGGTAACGGTGGTGGGTGGGGGTAGTGTTAGGGTGGGTCTGGGGTGACGGTGGTGGGATGTGGTGGTGATAGGGTGAGTCTGGGGTGACGGCGGGGGTGGTGTTAGGGTGGGTTACGGTGGTGGGTAGGTGGAGGGTGTTGGATTGGGTGGGTGGCCAGATTTTTTATAATTTTTTTATTCAATTTATAACTCCTAATTTAGTTATGCAAGAATATAATTTTAATTTTATAATAGCAAAAAAATTTATAAATTTAAATTAATAATTATACGTACAAAAAATTGTACTGTTAAACTACATTAAACATCAAATGTATTCGTGGAATTCTAACAAATTGTTAAAGGCTGTAAATAGTCCAATTTGAATGGAACGGGTTGTAAACGGTTTGTAATCGGATCGGTTTAAACGGGTTGCGGTTTGAAAATAGTTCGGTTTAAACGGCTTAACAGGTTACAACGGTTTGGTGTAAACGGTTAGCGGGTTGTAAATGGTTCGATTTAAACGGTTTTTTCCTACTATTCAAACGGTTTCGGTTTATAATCGGTTCGGTTTAAACAGTTAGCGGGTTAACATTAATCGGTTCAAACGGTTTCGGTTTATAAACGGTTTGGTTTGTTATCGGTTTACGGTTCGTAACGGGTTAACATTAATCGGTTTGGTTCGGTTTCGGTTTGACATTATACGGTTCAGTTCGGTTTTCGGTTTAAAGCTAGCGGTTTACAAACAGTTCGATCCGTGATGGTTCGGTTTGATAACGGACGGTTTCACGGTTCGGTTTGAAAAGTCCCACCCCTAACTACGGGTCTACCACTATGATATGTAAAATTACGGAGTAATACCCTTGTTTAGTTGTTTGTAAATCAAGATTTACAATTTTGATCACTTTTCCAAACAATAATTATGTCCAATTTTTGTAGTAGTTCTTGTCATTAACAATAACAAAAACTTACTGGCCAGTCAGATCAAGGCCAAGATTTTAGTGAAGAAGACTATTGTGCCCGTGACATTTTTTATACATACGTGCTTATGTTGTTTGTCGGTCTAGTTCAATCATAGAGGATTTTTTTTTTTTTGCTATCACAAAAAAAAAAAAAAAAAAAAAGAAAAAAAAAAAAAAAAAAACAAACAAACAAAAAACAGAATATGGCCTATTGAATGGAGAATGAGATATTATTAAACTATACTCCGTACTTCGCTTTCGACGACAACAAGAACAACAACAAAAAAAAAAACACTAAATTATACTTCGCATTATTAGTAACTACGGAGTAACAAATATGTACGGCCAAAGCCGCTAAACCCTGAAAAACAAATACAACAGATACTTTGCTCAGGAAAGACTAAACCAGATTTGGTATCAACAAGATAATCTAATGATGTACTGGTCGTAGATTTACTGTCTATTAACCTCTTCGAAGTGCCTTCAACAACGCAAACTACTTTGAGAAAAGTTATCACCCGAGTTTGTTGATACACTACTATCAATAAAGCCAACATCGGTAGCACTTATCTAGATCGAAACTTTGATCCGCTGTACCATTAGTAATTTTGTTATTTTCAGCAGCTTCTTGAAGTTGTAACGCAAACTCTAACCCCCACACTACGTCCCCCATCGAGGGACGATCACTCCCTCGATCACGTACACACATATCAGCAATCTCTCCGAACTTCCTTAGACTCTCAGGTGCAATATGGCCCATGAGATTTGGGTCTACAATAGTGTGGAGGATCCCTTTTTTATATTGGCTTCGTGCCCAAATTGCTAAGTTTGTTTGTTGTTTGGGAAGATTTGGGTTCACTACAGCACGAGCACATAACACTTCGAACAATACTACTCCAAATGAGTAGACATCAGACTTCTCAGTTACTTGATGACGCAAATAGTATTCAGGATCTAGGTACCCTGCACTCCCTTTGACTGCAGTGCTAACATGAGTACAACCCAATTGATCAGTGTGATCGGGTCCTACCTTGGAGAGGCCAAAGTCGGAGACTTTGGCCCTCGTGGCATATACTCATAAATTAGCATCAATTCACCCTTGTCATCACAATACCCAATCAATGACACTAAGTTTACATAGCGTAGCCTTGAGAGCATCTCGATCTCGGTTTGAAACTCACGGACGCCTTGTTCGGACGTAGGGTAGAGTCGCTTGATAGCCACTGTGGTAGCTCCACCGTCTATAGAGCCCTTGTAGACCTTTCCGAAACCACCCCTACCTATGACCAAGTCCTCGTCGAAATCATGGGTGGCAACCCTGATTTCGGTGAACGTGAAATGGCGACAAAGTTCAGACGGCAAAGATGAATTCATTATGCTGTTTGTGTCCGTGTTTTTTTCCTTGTTTGCCCTTCGTTTATAGACAATCACGCAAGCAATTAAGAAAAGGGAGATAAAAACCGTACCACCGATTGCGCCGCCTATTATTAGAAGGAAACGATGGTTTGATCCTTTTCCAAGTTTTGCTGGAGGACTAGGCACTTGTGGAACTTGTGGTGGGTTAGGAGCTGCAAGATTCGACACGCCGTGCCCATCTAATTCACTAAACTTCATAATCTCCAAACCATTCAAAAAGGCATCTATGAAAGGTGGCCTAAAAAAAACACACAACATGCAGTGACACAATTAGTGACGGAACAAAATACAAACGTGTTATATAGTGGGATAATATAGGATTTGGACAATAATTATAAGCCAAACTTAATTTAATCGTACTGTTATATTTTATCAAAAAAAGGTTAATTGCACACAATAAAATGTAAGTTACTTACGTAACGTTCCAAGGATGAAGATCAAGCCTTAAAGGAACTTTGGTTCCATTCCCGGCACCACCACCATCGACTCGTATGACATAATCCTTAAACATAGCAAACCCAACACCCCCTGATAACATAAAAACATCGAGCCCTGTATCCGCGTCCAGATTATCAATGTACACGTTGAAAATTTGTAGACCACTCCTTGTTATTGAAGGATTCCTTTGACTAAAATGAAGTCTTACTAGGTAATCGAACCCAGGATCCACATCAAAGCTCCAACTTAGATTACTTCTCAATTTGGTTTCTATGGGTAAGTTCCCCATTATCCTCTCCGTAGCATACACCAATTTTGGCGCAACATATGCACCGATCAACGCGTAATAAACCACCAGCTCGGTCCCATATGAGAGGCCACCCCACTGTCCTTTCAACCCTCCTGGGACTAGATAATTTTCGTCATTGTACCACTTGCGCCACATGCTGCCAGAGTCCTCGTTAGGGCTAATATGATTGCCGCCAACATTAAGACGGTAAACAGTTTGCAACGCGGTGGTATGAAGTGGAGTGTATCCTGAGCTAGGATTAGAGAGGTATTTCAATGGTGTCGTCTTGGTAAGATTAATATATAGCTCTTGAGGAATTGGCACTATTTCAATGGCATTTATAAAACCATACTGACCTCCATCTCCTGGAGTAAAGGTTAAGTTGAGGTGGTTTTCGACGGTTACATGGAACTCGATTATAGGTTGTTGAGTATTGTCATTGGGGGAGTTAAGAAAAGAGCTAAAGTTTTTCAAGAGAATGAGTTGGTTTGCTTTTAGAGAAAGAAAGAATTCGGAGTAAGGGATGTTGTTGTAAGAGGTGAATGTTGTAAAATGTAAGCGTAAGAATTTGGGGCCTGGAGTGAGGGAGAAGTTGTAGGTAAGTGGGGATCGGAATAATCGAGCCGTGTCATACGGATGACCTTACTGCGTGGTGTTCGTGGCGGCGGTGGAGATGGTGTTAATGTTAGGAGGAGCGAAACTGGGATCGTCGTCGCTCTTCCACACACGGTTGTATATGACGACAGCAGTAGACTTAGGGATGCCACAGCTTATAAACAAAGGTTGAACAACAGATGATGATGATGATGATGATATTGAAGAAATTGCTAAAATGTTTATGATTAAAAAGATGTAAAGTGGGTTCATTTTTAAAAAATTTGTTGCAAAATGTATTGGTATGTGAATGGATTTCAGAAGATAAGGTCTGAAAATTTTGGTTTTAGATTAATATTTGTGTCTTAGGTTGATTATATTGAAGACTTCAGTTTGGAACGTTAGTTGACTCAGTTATGGATGACTTTTCAAGGATGACTCTTCAACATTTACAAGCAATCACAGTCAATTCGTATATGAAGACATTGCTAAAAGGTTTATGATTAAATAGATGTAAATTGGGTTCGTCTTATATAAATTTGTAGCAAAATATATTGGTATGTGAATGGATTTGGAAGATAAGTTGTGAAAATTTTGGTTTAAGATTCATATTTGTGTGACTTGGGTTGATTATATTGATGACTTCAGTTTGGAACATTAGTTGACTCGGTTATGGATGACTTTTCAAGGATGGCTCTTCTACATTATTGTTAATTCGTTCATGAGTTTTCTCATTCCAGTTTTTATTTTGGAAATTTTAACTTTTGTACCATTAAAAGACCTTTATTTAATTTTTGGTACATATTCAAAATTTAGTTTTATTTTACTACCTACCAAATTCTAAAAGTATAGGTTTTGACATCACTTAACGGTTTCGTTAGAGTCCCATTAGTGGTCAATTGGTCATCAAATTAATTTTTAGTCTCGTTTTGCGTGAAGAAAAATGTTCCGTTGAGGTTTTAGGGGTCATTTTAGATCTTGAGGAGTTAAAGGTCCAAATTGAGATCGGAATTGACAAAAAAATAACGTAAGTGTCTCATTTTGCGTGTCATAAAATGTTCGATTCGTGTGTCATTACTTTTTTTTGCCGCAAAAATTGTTCGAACACAAAATGAGGCACTTACGTTATTTTTTTGTCAATTCCGAGCTGAATTTGAACCCTTAAGCGCTAAAAAGCCCCCTAAACCCCTACCCAAACAATTTTCGCGGCAAAAAAATGCTTCATATTACTTGAATCCAAGGAGTATAAGCTACTTTCTTTTATCACGCTTGCCAATGCAAAACTTTAACTATCCATAACTTTAATTCTTCATAAGTAAAAATTATAAGAGTTATATATTATGATAGTACTTATTGAGACGAATTTAAAAATATCCTACATCGACCGGCACATAGCTTTTAAGCAATTTAATTGACTTAAATAAAATAAGAGATAAGTGGGGTAGTTGAAATATTAAAAAATTCTAAAAGAAAGATAGTGGGGTTGATAGTTTATTGAAAAGTAATGAATGTGAGAGGAAATAAATAATAATAAAAATAGTGATGGGTTTGGATGGGAACCATGAGATGAGAGAAATATAATATTAAAATTTAGTTTTTTGCCAAAAAAGGAATCTAATTTTTAATTGGTCGAAAATATACCTTTGCTTATGTGACGCGCCGAGTGCTCTCCAAAAATGCCTACTTTATTTATATATATATTATATTAATTTTATAATCATAATTCCTCCGTTCTTTTTTACTTAACCCGCTTTGACTTTTACGTTATTCACCACCCCTCCTTTAAGAATTTTGCCACGTAAGTAAAAACAACGAATATTGATTTATTAGGATTTAATTATTTAAAAAACTAAAAATTATCTTTTAAAATAATCATCTTTAGATATAGGATTTATATACCTACTATTATAAGATAAATTTTGATAGTGTTTATGATAAAAAATAAAAATTATTCCTTAATTATAAGTAAATTAAAATTTGTGATATTTACCATTATAAATTGACGCATCATATGACACCAACAAAATTTCGTATTAATACAAAACCAAACCAAGCAAATTTTGTGTCATTAATTTTGTGTCAGTTTTATTAGGTCATCAATGGCTAGATAATTCTTAGCCTAATTTTTAAAACCCATGTTTAAATGAATATTTGTGATTATTGCTTAAATTGTGTTTATTTGGGATACTTAATGATTATATGTTTATGTTTTGTTTACTGAATTTTGTTTTTACATACAGATCTAATTTAATCAGATAATTATATTCGAGCAAAAATCTTTGGAATATCAAAGTACGAGTTTCTCGCCTGATGATCCTATTGGATGAGAAGGTATTATATCTTTATAAATCGTTTACATTTATTAAATTTTTTAATGAACCTTTTAGTTTTTATCAATTAATTTTATGATTAAAACAATTTTTTTGTGATTTAGGTAGCTTAATTAAGTCATAAAATTAACTTAATTTTTTATTTTTAATTACAGGGTGATTACGTTCATGCCTCAATTAATTCAACTTTGTTCTACAATTTTGTTCAAAATTGATTCAAGGAAAAGTTTACTCCATTAGATACTTTTCAGTCGTTACAAATAAGAATCAATATTGCACGCATTGTCAGCGACAGCAAAATAATGATTCAATTTTCCAAAATACTATTTTTTGGGCGATTGGAGACGATGAAAAAATTCCAATGCATAGATTAAATTTTGTATGATTACAATTTTTAGATTAATTTCACAACAATTATTCACTTTCTGGTAAATATTTTAATTTATTATATAAGACTATAAAGATTAATTTTATATAAATTTTATTTTTGCTAACATGTTCAATTTATTCACTTTTATTAGGTGGAAGATATATGGGTGTGAACAAAGTTAGTGATCTTATCGAAATTTTTTTTTAATACAAATTTTTTTACATCGAATTATTACATCTAAATAACTATTATTTTTAATGTTCTTATCAAAATATTTATTAGGGGAATAAATTACATAAAATTAATAAAAAATTATCCTTAACAAACAATAGCAAAGTAATCAAAAATATTATGAGTATGATCTAATTACAAAAATTATTTTTATGAGATTTTATGTATAAAAAACCGTGGGATATTAGGATTTGAATTATTAAAAAAAATAAAAATTATCTTATGAAGTTAATGGTTTTATCTAAATACACGATTAATAAGATGTTTTTTCCACAAAAAAAAAATAAAAAAAATAAAAAAAATAAAAATTAAAACTTATAGCGCAATAAAAAACTTTACCTTCTTTAAACATTAGTCTAAAAAATTGAAAAGACAGATAATTTGTTAGAGATCAAGAGATCACAAGAAATATACAAAATGATATATAGATTTGAGAGTTTAATTTCAAGTGTAAAAGGCAACGAATAATGATTTAGAATTTAAATTATTTTAAAAATAAAAAATTATTATCTTTTCATATTAAAGATCTTATCCTAATATGTAATCAATGAAATATCATATTTACAATCTATTTTTATTTTTTATTTTGAAAAATATCATATTATTGTCATATAACTAACAACAACGAATAAAATACAAATAACAATAAATTAAGTAGCATTATAAATTACATTAAAAAAAAATTATACTTTTGTAATTGGATATATCATTTTAATTAAATTATTATTTGTTTTTTTTTTTGTCTGAAATTATTAAATTGTGGAATGAAGAAGATCGTTGAGCAACGGTCTCAAATTGAGACGTTGAGCAACGGTCTCAAATTGAGACGTTGAGCAACGGTTATGCAGCTGGCACGCGGGTCGTGCCTTGCGGGCTCGTGTCGTGCTGGAAATTTTGAATCTCTGAACGTGGCACGGCCCACGGCCCGCCGACCGACCACCGTGTCGGGCCGGGCCACCTCACAGGTCGTGCCGAGCTTTGTCGTTCACCGGGCCGCGCCGTGCTGCCCGTGTGCCGCCCCGGCCCATGCCCACCTTTAAGCAAGGGTGTCTATTAGAGGTGATCAAAGTTAGCCCGGCCCAGCCCGTTTGTCCGATTTTGGGCAGAATTTTTGGGCCCAGCCGCCCCGAAAATTTATTTTTTTTGGACGGGTTTGGGAATGCGTTTTTATGCATATTTAGTTGATTTTTTTAGGGCCAGCCCAAAAAGCCCGCACGGCCCGACCATTTTGGGCGGGTTTGGACACAAAAACCCCCCGAAGCTTGGCCCAGCCCGGCCCGACCCAAGAAGTGGGCATAATTTTTTAGTTTCGGCACGGCCCACCCAATGATCACCTCTAGTGTCTATGTAATAACACCACAAGTTACTATTCATAAGCTACAATATTTGGTTTTCATTTTTATAAATGTTATTATCAAATTAGATTTTTTTATTTAATTTTTTTTGAATATTATCTCATTAAAAATTAAAGATTTTGGTCAATAAAAGTGCCCCTAATCCTTCAAAACCAAACTCCAAAAAGGTTGGTAGATTTCTCGTGGAATACCAATAACTTAGGAAATTGGCCATTAAAAAATAAAAATAAAAAATAACATAGGAACTCCAAATTTCTGATTCCCTTTGATTCTCTCTCAAATTCCGCCATCTTTTCTAAAATATATGGATTCCATGAAAAAACCCCCAAAAAGTTGCAGTCTTTAATTTCCTTCAACAAATTTCAATCACGGCTTTCTTTGTGATCAACGCCCAAACAACCCCCAAATCCCACCAAAAATCCCAAATTAAAAACAACAATTTTGATCGATTGACAAAATTGGGTGTTGATAAATTGAGAACCCCTTCTCCTCACGGAGGCAGGGGTGCTCTGCCTTCTGACGGCGGTTGCCCTTCCGATCTCCTCTTCCTTGCTTGTGGTGGCTTTTCTGTCACTTACCCTTTTCGTCTTTTTTCTTTAATATTTCTGGGTTTTTCTTAGATTTTGCTGATTTTCTGTTTTTTTCGAGAATTTTTGGGAAGTATAAAAATGGGGGTTTTGGATAGAACTCTTACTATTAAGAGGGTTCCCACGGTTCTTTCTAATTATCAGGAGGAGGGTGATGTTGGGAAGCTTGGTTGTGGGCGCAATTGCCTTGGGAAATGCTGCTTGCTTGGTATGAATTGATTTTGGTGCAATTAATTTTGTTAATTTTTTTTATGAGTTTGATTTGCATGATGTTTTTTCGTAATATGCGTTTATAATTTGATCAAGTAGGTGCTGCCTTTGTTGAATGATTTGATGTTTTTCTTGTGATCATGACATTTATGGCTCAATTTGCATGAACATCCAATATTTATGTTGAAAACCTGTTGCATTTATATCGAAAAGTGCATTTTTGGATTGTGCTATTTTATTTATCTATTATGTTTGGGATTATAATCACATTGACTAGTTATAGAGATTGCTTTATTGTTCTTTTATATGTTTGCCCATGACTTGATCATGGAAGCTTGTTTAAGTTTGATTCTCTTAGGTATTCTCCTTTGTAGGATTTAGATTCTGAATTTCATACAATTGTTTGTTGAAGTTGTTCTTATCTCCTTGATTCGCTCTTGGTTGTGTTCGTTTTACAGGAGCTTGCACTCGAGCTTCTTTTGGCTATTTTTTATTCATGATCCTCTTAATTTGTTGGAATCAAGATTTCTTTTGGGATATTGTTGAGCAATTGCTTTAGAGATGAGATCAAGATTAGTTTGGTTTACTGTATGATTAACATATGCTGTAGACCTGTAGTTCAGTAATTGTAATCAGTGTAAAGCGTGAGATTAACACATGTGTATTATCAGTTGTTTGCATTTGATACAAGATGAGAATCGAGAACGTGTAGCTTTGAAGGATGAGAGTCAATGTGTGTGTGTGTAGTCACTAGTGTCTCTACATAAAGATACAGATGCAAGGACTTGAGGATTACTAAGAAGCTTCTGGCTCACTCTAGTGTTAGGTGGATTTGTTTCCTGCCTTAGCTTTGTGCATAGAATATACTACCCCATCTATTCAATCCATTTGTTTGGTTTTGTTTTCAGTGTCAAAGCTTCCTTTATATGCATACAAGGAAGAGGATGATGCTATGATTGAAAATGGCATGGCCTATTCTTTGGATCAAGGGCCTTCTATTTCCTTTCTACATGACCTCTTGCTGGGACAGTGGGAGGACAGGATGAGGAAAGGGCTTTTCAGATACAATGTGACCAAATGTGAAACTAAAATTATAACGGGAAGATATGGATTTATTGCCCAGCTTAATGAGGGACGTCACCTGAAGAAACGGCCCACTGAGTTCCGGATTGATCAGGTTCTTCAACCATTTGATGCTAACAAGTTCAATTTTACAAAGGTTGGCCAAGAAGAAGCACTTTTTAGGTTTGAACCTAGTAACGACCATATCACTCATTATTTTCCAAGTGCACCTGTCACATCAGAATCCGATTCACCAAACATTGTTGCTATAAATGTAAGTTTTGTTTGTATATCTCAGCTTTGCTTTTCTCGCTGTCTCCCAAAAAGCAAATTGCCCTTTATTTTTGCATATTAGATTAGTTTGTCCAAGAAAAATTGTGTGGTGTGGCTCATGGGTAATTGGTTTGATTGTCAGGTGAGCCCGATAGAGTATGGACACGTTCTTTTGATTCCTCGTATATTTGATTGCCTGCCTCAGATGATTGATCATGCAAGCTTCTTGGCTGCTCTTTATTTTGCAAAAGAAGCAGCTGATCCCTTCTTTAGAGTTGGCTATAATAGTTTAGGTGCATTTGCCACGATTAATCACCTGCACTTTCAGGTAAATATTAATAGAAATCTTTTGGACTGCATTACGGACTGCATTTTGACTTCTGTCTATATCCATGTGCTTAATTTGTTTTTTACTTATGACAGGCTTATTACTTGCAAGTGCCTTTCCCAGCTGAGAAAGCACCAACTCAATTGATATCTGAAGCACAAGATATTACTCGTAATGGAGTTGTGATATCTCAAGTTTTGAAGTATCCTGTTCGGGGGTTTGTCTTTGAGGGTGGTAACACTCTTCAAGAGTTATCTGATGCTGTTGCTAATTCTTGCATTCGCCTTCAAAGTATTAATGTCCCTTTCAATATTCTCATATCTGGTTGTGGGAAAAGGATATTGTTGTTCCCTCAGGTAATCATTTTTCTTTTGCAACCGTGATCCAACCCTATAGAGTAAATTGTGTCACGCTTTTCTTAGTGACTTTTGTGTCTAGTTGCATTTATATCTTGTTGGGATTTATTAAAGGATGCTGTCATCGTGTTCCATAAGTTTACTGCATATTTCATATCTTACAGACTTGTATATTGAGGCGGGACAGGGTTGGGGGTATGTTTCTGATGGAATTATGTGATTGATTTTCATTTTAGTAGCTAATGTTTTTCTTGAAATCAGATGTTTGACAAATGATTGAAATGATGTATTCCTTCAATTAATGGCATGTTTGGCTGTTAATAATAAATGTTGGTAATGGACTAATGGTGATTAGTTTATAGGTTTTTGTAACTTTGTGAAGAAGATTGCCAATGGCCCAATACCCATGGACCCATGGTAATGCTAGTGCCTCCCCAAATACCAAATTTTCATTACCATTTTAGGGGTGGTATTGTGTGAAAATGAAAATTGTTGACAAAAATACATGTTTGTAGGTGAGGTTCCATTGATATGGTAATGGCCATAGGATTTCCTTGCAAAATTACATACAAATCCATTACCATTCCCGCCATTAATGACCGCTTACCGAATGTACTGTGTATATTATTTTCAAACCACTGTTTTAGTGTTTGCTGTTCTTTAGTGCAATTGAGAGTAAGATGCTAGTGCTTTGCAAGGAAAGAGACTAATATTTGATATTTTCTTTTGAAATACAGTGCTATGCTGAGAAACAAGCTCTGGGACAAGTGAGCCCAGAAGTGCTGGACACACAGGTGAACCCAGCAGTGTGGGAGATCAGTGGACACATGGTGCTGAAAAGGAGAGAGGATTTCGACAAGGCATCAGAGGAATATGCATGGAGGCTTCTGGCCGAGGTATCTCTGTCGGAGGAGAGATTCAATGAGGTGAAGGCAGTAGTATTAGAAGCTTCGGGGCTGAAAGAGATTCTTACTTGTGGGACTTGCATAAAAGAAGAGGAAGGGACTGAGGAATTTCTCCAAGAATCATGTGAATCGGCTCAACTGCTGCCAAAAGATTGTATAGTTTTGCAGTAAAGTTAGCAGCCAGCGTTGGCACTGATGCAGTGTACTAAGTGCCTTACCGCCTGGCCTTCACTGTGCTAACTTTTGTACTCCCGTGTACTTAAGAGAGCTTGACCTCCATGTTAGGCCACACTGCTTTCTCTGCTTTTTTTTTTTTTTTTTTCATTCTGATATTTTTCATAGGCTAGATTATAATTTCTGTATAATAAATCAGGATACGCCTGTAAAACTTCTCAAGTCCTGGAACTCCAGAAGCTCTATCTGAGAAGCAAATGTCTATTGTCTGTAGATATCTACATTCTCAAAATAATGTACCATTAACTGTTGGAGTACGAATACCCTTTTTCTGCTATTTTAAGTTTTTTCCTGTTCCTCAATTGTCCTGAGCCATCGCCCAGTAGTTTGGACATCTTCGTCATAACCTCGGAGAAAAAATGACACCCAAGAAATTTAGTTCTTAGTATCTCGGTCTACTAGCAACTCTGTTGATCACAATGTTATTCTAGTAATCTCCTCATCTATTACGGCCTCCCTTTTTAAATACCAAAACGCGTCGATAATCATACAAGTTGTCAACAATGTTATGCTAGTGGTCTCATCCTCATAACCTCATCAATTAAGGTATACCGTATTGAATAACAGTCTCATCCTAATAACCTCGTCTATTACGGTCACCCTTATTAAATAACAAAAAGCGTTGATAAACATATATACGAAGTATACAAGTTGACAACTTGAGAGTTTTCGTTTTCACAAATAACAGATTCGCAGGCCTCTATGTTCTATCAAATCAAACTTCGGAAAGCTTCAAACTTTTGATATAGTTTTAGGGAGGATTTCTGATGGGCTTTGGAAATGGTCTTCGGGACATAAATGGCCTTTATTGAAGACACTTAAGAGCCCAATTAATATCTGATAAAGTTTTATGGAAAATAAGGAGGTTTTTTTTAATCGTGACCTCTTTGTTACATTTGAGAATTGAGATTGACTTTTTTTATGTGAAATATTCTAAACTTTCACAACTAATACTCCATTCTCTGATTCTCAAGCAATACTCTTATTTGGGTTTGTTAAATACTTCCTCCTTTTTCAAGTAATTGATTTATTTGGACTTTATAATATTCACACTTTTTTTATACTCCCTCCGTCCCCGAAATTTCAACCCTTTTGGGTTGATTTCGCGGGTATTAAGAAGTTAAATTGGAAGTGTAAGAGTGTATGGGGAAACTAAGAAAAGTACATTGAAAAGGGAAATTTACATTGAAATTGCAAAAAAGTAGAGAGAGAAAGTAATAAAAGTATATAGAAAAAGCAAAATTTGCATGGGGAAGCTAATTTTGCACAAATATTATTGCAAATTAAAGGGTATTAAAATGCAAATGGGATGAACATTTTGGGACTAAAATTAGGCCATAAGGGTCGAAGTTTCGGGGACGGAGGGAGTACCATTTTTTCAAAGTATTATTAATGCTTTTTAAAAAAAATTGTCATAAATTCTACTAACACATCTCAAATTCTCAATTCATACCTCTAAAAAGAAATTTATTATAATTTTTAATTAATAAATAACTAAAGATATTAATAGTCAAGTCAAGCATGATCATGTATATAAATCCATTTATAGTGATTATTATACGGATTAGATAATGGAGGAACAACCGAACAAGTATAATCCTTATTCTTAGGAGTCTTAATGGCTATAGCACTTAAGGGTTCGAATACATTCTACACATGATTACTAAATGCTTATTGTTTTCATTTTTAGATGCCTATGTGTATTACTAATTTAGTAATGTAGATAAGACTTTATCAAATTATTTATGTCACCTCAATGCTTTAATCAACTTTGGATTAATATGATACTACAATAGTAGTATTATACAATGATAATATAATACCCCCTCCGTTTTATATTGATCTTCTCATTTAAATAATTTTTGTGAGGTAAAATTGGTCAAAGTGAGAAAATCAATATGAATTGGATATAGTATCATCGATTACAAAGTAGAAATATAAGGGATAAACATATCGTGGTAGAACTCTCCACTTCCTCCGTTTTCTTTTACTCGCAACACAACCTTAACCTTTATGCACATAGTTTAAGGAGGTGATTAGTGAAAGTAAACAAATATTTTAACACTAGATTTATTTATTTTTTGAACAAACATTTTAACACTAGATTAGAGAAGGGTTAGGTACTATGTATTTCGTATAAAATTTATTTTTAATTAATTTACACTATAATATCTCGATTTCAAAGTGTGTATCACAAAACTGTATTGTAAATATTTAAAAACGGAGGAAGTAAATTATATGTACAATCCAACAAAATAATTTTTTTTTAGACAAATTTAGAAAGTGTTAACAACCAAATTGAAGCAGTAAATCAACTAATTAGGAATCTCGTACTAATGTTCTTCAACTATATTTACTTATTAACGGGGGCAATTGTGGGTCCATCAACAGAAATAGTTGCGGTGACTCGGTGAATGGTGACCAATCTGAGCATTGAGTTTCTGGAGCTTGGGCCCACATATAGAATTTTAGAAGATGATTTTCTGCTCTTTTATTTCTTTTGAAGAACTGTAGCTGAAAACAACTTTAATGAGAAAATTAAAAAAATTCATTGACAAATTCTTCTGACATTATTTAGAATAGGTTATATATGTACGACATGTTCTTTTCCCATATATTACTCCACTTCCTTCTCCACATTCGCAGGAAACCTTAGAAAAGTTCTAAGCTAAACAACAAATCTTAACGATAATTCATACGGAGTAATTGTTGTAATATACGGAGTATGTGACTTGTATACATTACTTTATACTATGTATATCGTATTTATCGATCTCTATATATTTATCCATTGTAACTTTGTTACGTGAAAGTGTTTTGAAAAAATAAGACAAAACGAGATTAGGGTAATACTATAATATAAAATGATGTGAGATAATAGAGGGTATGTGATAGATAAGGGATTAATTATACGTAGTATTTTGACATAATTTCAAACGTTTTACAAATTTGGTAAAGAATATCTGAAGTAATTACGGAGTATTAAATAAAAAAAAATATTGTTAACTCAATATAATTACCATAGTAGCACAGATAATACTAAATCAAAATCATGCAAGCGAAAATGATAATAATTACCAAATAGAGAATTAGAAAATAAAATTATGATTTGAATAATTTACATTGATTTTGTACGCAAAATCATTTAGTAAACAATTAAAAAAACCTGAGCCATATGCTATTGCCGCGCCCCATTGAACATTTCAGACATGTCTTGAATTTTCGCCACATGACTAATCAATTCTTCAAGAGTCTATATCGTGATGAGCATTATAATACACTAGATAATGATGTGTCACGATAATTTCCTCCAATGAAGGAAAACCCCCAAAATTAACCAAATAATTTTGTGTGTACATTAATTATTATAGGTAATGCACACTTGATTGTTTTTGTGGTCATAAAATTTCTAGTATGGGCAACTCGCTTTCTTTGCTAGCACTGTCTTTGTTACACCATCCGTTTATGAACACGATTAAACTTATACGAGTATATTGATAAGTGATGATTTCATAGTATGGTACGGCATGCACCATTTTAGACGCACCTATTACCCTAGTTGTATGTAGTTCACACGTTAAAATCTTACCCCAAATACACGTTATAATTCTATATTACAATTGTCACAAGTAGCCTACTAGCTCCCATATCGATTACACGATTGTCAAATATACACCGTGTCTGTCAATTCCATACCATAAATGAATCCCATCACGAATCAAGCACTAAAATCGACAAAATTGATCGTAAAACACAATATTTCTTAACTCATATTTAGAAATTGATCAATTGATTAAAGAAAACCTAACTGAATCTAAATAGAATAACTCCACAATTAGAATAAAATAAACAAAAGAGTATTACGAATTAAAATGAGAAATTAAACTAAAACCAGTTAGCAAGCAAAGTGTATTCACAAGAATACTTTTCCCTTCTTAAATCCCTAAAAAACGTTAATTAAGAAACCATTAACTAGCAGTAGTATATTTAACCACTAATTAACAATCAAAAAATTACACTTAAAAAAAAGTAGTAATTAAAATTAAAATTAAAAATCATCACCTATACACAATTAATCTTCTTCTTTCTCTCTCTAGAATAACGAACGATTTCATCGATCAATTCAATCAATGAATCAAGCGGCCATCATCTTCTTAAACTCCTCGAAATCGACATGACCATCACCATCAGCATCAACAGACTGAATCATCTTCTTACAATCTTTCAATGAACATTTCTCACCTAAACTCTTCAAAACATCGTATAACTCACGCGCTGAAATCTTACCGTTGCCATCTTTATCGTATAAACTGAAAGCTTCTTGAAGTTCCTTAGTGGAGCCGGCATTGCCGCCAGATCCGGCGTGAAACTCGGAGAATTCAGTTAGATCGACGAAACCGTCGCCGTCTTTGTCCATCTCATCCATCATCTTCTTCACTTCTTCTGGCGGTGTTTCCGATCCTAGGGCTTGTAAAAGAGATTTAAGTTCCGACGCCGAGATCTTTCCGTCGCCGTTTTTGTCGAATTTCTGGAAGATTATCTCGATTTCTGTTTGAGATTTTCTCTGAGGATTTGAATTTGAAGTAGAGTTTTTCGACATTGATGAGACGAGAGGAGAGAGAAAGTGAGGGTTGAGAGGAGAGAGAAAGTTGAGGAGAGGAGAGAGAAAAAGGGGAGATTAAAAGGTTTTTTTGGGAAGGTAGTGATGGAGTTGTTTTATAGTTGGAGAAGACGCGGTTTTAGGAAGACGCGGTTGAGTAATAACCAACTTTCTTTTCATATGATTTATCAATTTTTTTTAATTTTTTTAGATTCTTTTTTTCTGTTTTTTTTTTTTAGTTAGTTGGGGCCTTGGGGGTAGTAGTGCTGTTGCTGCCTCTTATTATACAGTTAGGGTTTATATTATTAATTATGTAAATAATGGATGATTTCAGAATTATTCAAAATGGAGAGATGTGATAATGTGTCATATTGTTATGGTTGAACAAAGCAAGTAAGCAACAGATTATATCATTGAATCATTCTTTTTAGTTCCCTTCCAGTGGTGGACAAAGCTATTTGTTTAACCACGACCCAAGTTGCAATTTAGTACTAATCCAATGCGATCCAATTTTCAGGCTGGTTTATGTGCTAAATTTATAGTCCACGACCTAGTCAAACTTGTTATGAACTTATCCTATTTTGCGACATAAATTCACTTTTCAAATACACCTTAACAATCTGATACAAGCCCCGATTAACCCACGTCTTAAATTAATGAGAGTAAGCCCTAATCCAATCAGTATAATTTGGTACTTTATTGCTCCCTCTTCACAACCTAGCTTGCCTCCAACCTATCTAGCCTAACTTAAAGAACTAGGATCGTTAATATAAAAAGGACGTGATAATAGAAACCATTTGAAATTTATGCATATCTTACACACGCTCTCTTTCATCCGTTTCATAATAATGGACACATTTTGATTAAGGCATAGCTCAGACTATGTTGTGATAAGAGTCAAAGCATGTCAATGATTACAGAACGAAGAGAGTATCAATTGGTATTCTACTTATACGGGTACAAATTATGAAAATAAAGTTGTCTGGATATATATAGAAAGATGATATAGTGACATATTAAACCCTTAGGGTTACATATAAGATACTGAAAGTGGAAAAAAATACACAAAATATAACAAATTAATAATTGTTACGTTGATTAATGTGTATTATACATCAAATGTATCCAATTAATACACTAATGTAGTATAATCAATAAAACATAGCAAATGATCTTCAACCAAAAAAAAAAAAAAAAAAATCATAGCAAATGATCAGCATATTAAAGTTAGTAATTTATCTTAACAGTTAACGACAAGTTTGGGCTTTAAAACGTACACGAGAAGTGTGTGCAAGTAAAACCTTAGAAAGTGAATAAACTCCGAAAACGTAAAAGTAAAGCAGTTAATCGAAAGGGATAGACAACCAATTTATTGTGATCCATGTTCGAATAGAAGCTCCATGTGATGTAGTTATAGGTCCTATACTTTTCTGTGGGCTTTTTGGTTCGGCTTCTTTTTTTTTGGACGCGTTTTTTTGGGTACAATTCCAATCAATTTTACTTATACTATAGTATATAGTCTATTGTTTGTATGCATATTTATTATCTTCTTAATTGGTGAGTGACACAGCGGCCACAAATCCAGATTTAGCGGACCCGATTCACGGATCTGCTTTTCTCAACGGAGTTGTAGTTCAATTTATTTTATTTATTTCATGAGATGGGAAACATTATGTCAAACACTATACAAGTATACAGTGAGAGACGGTATATGATAGCCTGATAGCCGGTAGGTCACATGTTCAATTCTCTTATTCATATGTGTAATTTGTAAGGAGGATTTTGTCTTATCATAATGAAATTCCTTAAAATTTAGTTTAATTTAGATTAGCAGGTTAGATACCTTATGAGTGAAGAAAAGGGAGGCATATTTTGAATTGAAAACAATTCTACAAAACAATTGTACCAGTATGAGCAAGTATCCCCTCCGTTTTTTTTTTTTAAATTACAACACTTTAATTGACACGAAACTGTATGTGGTTGATTTAAATTTGTTAATATATTAAGTGAGTGGGGTTTGTTAGTAATTACAAAAAAAAAAAAAAAAAAAAAAAAAAAAAAATTGATAGTGGATGTACAATTGAGATAACACAAACTATTGGGTGCGGACGTCCGCACCCAACAGTTCGTGCGTTCGTGCCATTTTGCCTTCTCTTTCTCTCTCCTTCTTCTCCTCCTTTCTCTCTCTCTCCTCTGCTCCTTCTTGTTTCTAGATCTAAATCAAAAGGTTTGGTGGCAGTTTGGGTGCGATTTTGGTGGTGCAATTTTGTGGTGGAGATTGCGGTTTGGGTGTGGTTTGGGTGCGAATTTGTGGTGGTGGTTTGGGTGTGGTTCGGTGGTGCGGTGGTTGGTGGGTGAGGTGGGTTCGGTGGACGATGGGATCGGTAGGGGGTGGCGGTGAGGATTGTGGCTGGGTTCAGTGGACGGTGTGTCGGTGTTGTTGGTGGTATTGTTCCATTGAAAGAGGAGAGAGAAGGAAATGAAAAAGAGAGGAAAAGAGGGGAAAGAGGAGAGAGAAGGAGATGAAAAAGAGAAGAAGAGCTTCGTATATGTTATGTTAATAATATAAATTATGTTGTTAATCATACTAGCCAACAAATGACGCATATCATCCATTAATATAAGCATATTAGCCAATTGATGTTTGATATCAGTCAATATTAGGGACATATCAGACATTAATAAAAACGTATCAGCCAACAAAAGGAACCTATTAGCCAATAAGAGTAATATATATCAGCCAACAAAAGGTACTTATCAGCCAAGAGACGGAACATATCATCCAACAAAAGGATGAAATCAGCAAGCAAAAGGTATAAATAAGTCAATAGAAGGAACATATCAGCCAACAAATGAAGCATATCAGCAAACAAAAGGATGAAATCAGCAAACAAAAGCAACATATAAGCTAACAAAATAAACATATCAGCCATCAAAATAAAAGTTATAAGCCAACAATTAAAATATACATATCAGCCAACAAAATAAATATATCAGCCAACTAAAGAAACATATAAGCCAAATGATATCTGATACCAGCCAACAAAAGGGAAAAAAAACATATCAGCCATCAAAAGGAATATATTAGCCAACAAAAAAAACATATCAGCCAACAGGCAACACATGAAACATATCAGCCAACATGTAAAACATATCAGCCAAGCCAGCCACACGAAAATTTGCGTGCGGACATCCGCACGCAATAGTTTCTCTTGAGATACAAGCAAGGAATAAGAATGAAAAAAATATTTTAGTAAACAGTAAAAAAAAAAAAAGTGTGAGTGTGTATGAGTGGGGCCACGTAAAGTGATATACGAGTATATAATAAAATACTTCATCCGTTTAATTTTACATATGTTAATTTATTATAAATCATAAAATTTGGTCAAAATTATTCAATTTTGACTACATGAATATATGGGTCGAATTTTTAGAAATAGAGGTAATAATTAATAGCCCTTCACATTTATATTAACAATTTTTTTGTGAAGAAGAGGACCAGACCCATACTTATACAAATATACTATGTTAGTGTCCATGCGATGCATGGATTTAACCCCAAAAAATTGCATAACGTTACGTTGTATATTATTAAATTAGTTTTAAATCAATACGTAACTTACTACAATAATAACGTTTGATACTCCAATCCATAATTCAATTCAATGGTACGTAGAAAGTGGATAAGAAAAACAAACGAAATAGGGGATGAGATAGGTTGACATGAGATGAAATAGAAGAGGATAGTTTAGCTCGATAATTTATTTGGGGAAAAAAGATAATAAAAAATGGAAGACTGGTGGTGCTCCAGTTTGTCAAGTAATCCGCTGAAAGCTTTCATTTAACACCATGGATGACACACGCACCCCCATCAGGAGACTTTGACCCCATCAGAGAGACAAAACAATTTTTTTTTGGTACATGAAACATTATGATCAATGACATTCTTTAGATTTCAACCTATGAGTTATGCTAATACTATTTTGTGTTTATGGGATAGAGAATTATATTTAATTCTCAATCACCTCATATGCCTTATACTACATTATTTCATGCACATCTCAAAGATGTAAATGGTGTATATTAGAGTTGAAGCGGATACAAATTGAAGGTATAACATTATAAAACCATCATGACTAAATTTTGATTATTCTTAACTAAATATTTTTTGAGGGAGCACAGATTAATCCCTGAGATTAACATTCCAATTTATCTCCTCTCACACCTTTATGCATTGATTTATGCACCACTTTGTTATTTAAAAAAAAAAACATTATATGGTTAGAGGAGATATATTTACAGATTTATCACTGAGATCAATTTGGATTTTCCCATATTTGGATTAAGTAATACACTATATAAAATCGGGATATTCTCAATGGTAACCCCCTATAATTGCTACACACCAATGGTAACCCTTCTTTTTTTGGATTATACAAAATGACACCACTTTTCTGTTTTCTCCTAATAATAACATTAATGATGGTTTTTTAACTTACATATCTTTAATAAATTTAACCATGGTTAACCTTTCCCCCCCAAAAGTCAGCAAACAGGTTATAAAAACCCTTTCTCCCTTGATTCCCCCAACTTCCTCCATTGTTGTCTTCTTCGCCATCCAAAATTACGCAGCCACCATGGGAAGAGCTCGAGCAATCAAGCTTCGCTGTTGCGAGTGTTCATTTAAGAGGTATCTGGATGTGCGTTTTTCTAACACACGTTCCAATCCAGACAGGCCCTACTACAAATGCAGTACTTGTCACTTTTTTGCGTGGGTTCCTGAAGAAAATATTGTGAGGATTGTTGATGAGGTGAATGATGAAGGTTATTTGGATGGCTTTGGGAAGAAGATGATGAAGATTGCAATTTGGATTTTTTTGATTTGGTTTTTATGTACTTTGATTAAGTGAATTTGTTTATTTTTGGACTTTGTAAACCCTAGATTGATAATTTGGGGGAAATTAGGTGAAATTAGGGTTTCATGTAAGGGCATTTTGGTTGTGTGTACTTAGTCCTCAACAATGTAGGTAGTTGAATGATGTACTGATCTTCCTAGCTAAATAAAATCAGAATTTTGTTCAAATTCAATTTCTTATGTTTAGTGACTGTGTTATTCAACTGTATCAATGGTTCATATAATATAGCTGGACACAATATAAACATAAAGGAAATACTTGTAGATTAAAACTTAAGCAATTTGTTCACAAACCAAACTTAAGCAATTGTACACAAACCAACTGTTAATATGCCTTGTTCCCCCCAAAATACCCAAAATAAATTGATTCAAATACCCAAAAAAATCAGTTTCCAGTGCTAATTACAACAAACACTTTCATCTACTGAGGCTGGGTTGAGAACCTAATTCCCCTAAGTGTCCTCCATTTTGGAGCAGGCTGTGATTAGGACATGGGTCTTTTACCTTTATCCTTTGCAGAGGCAGAAGCAGGAGCAACATCAGCTTGCTTCCCTTTACCCTTTGTAGAGGCAGAAGCAGCAACAACTTGTTTTGCAGTGGGGCCTCCTTTACATGTAGCTGAGTTGTGCCCAAAGCATTGACAGTTGCTGCACTTAATGGTTTTGCTTCTCTTGCCCTTCCTTTCTTCATCTTCATCCCTTCTTCTCTCTCTACAAGGCCTGCCAACTCCTCTTTTCATGGCAGGAGGTTCAATCTTAGGCATGTCAAAGTCAGGCCATTGATCATTGTCAGGGATGGAGTTGATTCCACCAGCATATGCAGCTTTATACCTTCTCACATAGTACCATTCATGGACAAAGTGTTTTGGATCAATCCTTGCACGCAAGATGGCTCTCATGCCATGCCTGCAAGGAATTCCAAAGATCTGCCATACCCCACAAAGGCACCTTTTATCAGCAAAACTGATAGGGAGCACTGATTTTCCATCAGTCACCTCATACCCATCAGCACTAGGGTATGCCTTGCAACACCTGGACTCTTGAGTTATCACTTTAAGTCTAGCCTTGATGTTTGGACATATGTCATCATCTACCCAATTTGCAGAACTTGCTTCCTAGTGCACATCCTGACCATTGTTGTTCTTCTAATTCCTAACAGTAATAAGCAAAAGTGTTAATGCTACATTCACCAATATAGACACATTACATGTACATAACAAAGAATATGTTACCTTCTAACAAAGTCAGAACAGGTCTTGCTCTGTCAGTACCCAATGTGGCATTAAAGCTTTCCACAAAGTTGCTTTTGTTTACATCACATTTGATAGCCTCATTGAATTTGTGCTTGGTTCATGTTGATTGTGGCCCAACTTTAGACAGCCATATTAAAGCAGCTGGATTGACCTTCTGTAGCTGTTCCATGGCTTTTTTGAATGTGAACTCAGAATATGCCCCACAAGCCATCCAGAACAGGCTAAACATCAAAGGGCCAGGGAATGGTTTCTTCCAATTCTTTACCAGGTGCTTGCAGCAATATCTCCTTCCAGCCTTTGGCCACAACTCAGTTAATGCAGCATCAATACCCTAAAAAAATAAAAGATAGATATAAGACAAACACATGCTCAAGGAAGCTAACATATAAAACTGAGGATAAGTTTTATACCTTCTGTCTGTCTGAGATAATGCACCACTCATCCCCTCTCCCACTGTCTTTGAGCAAGTTCTTCAAATGCCACAGAAAGAACTTCCAATTCTCTGTGTCCTCAACTGATACAATTGCCCAAGCAAAGGGGAATAGCTCATTGTTTGCATCTAGTGCCACTGCAGATAACAGGACACCGCCATAATTCCCCTTTAGGTGAGCCCCATCAACACCTATAAAGCTCCTACAGCCAGCTAACAACCCATCTTTACAGCCTTTGAATGATATAAAGATGTTTAGGAATTGCAAAGGCCTGTCAATATGATCTTGAGGTGTCCAAGCACAGAATGCAAAAGAACCTGGGTTTGTTGATCTCACCATTTCACAGTAGTCAGGAAGTTGGGCATATGAGATGTCATGACCCCCATAAATATCCCTCAGAGCCTTTGACCTCATCCTGTATACAGTACTTGCAGACATTTGTACTCCATATCTTTGCCACAGTAACTAGTTCAATGTCTTGGCAGAGATATCATTGTTGGCTCTTATTTCCTCCATCAACACTCTTGCTGCCCAATTGGTAGACACCATTGGATTCTTCACCTCTAAACCAGAACAAGTGTGCTCCATGTTCTGAATGGACTTGATTGCCCATGTAACACCATCAGGAAGCCTAGATGCATGCAGCCTCCATTCACAGTTAATGTCAGAATATGTAACCGTCCACCTCATATTAGATGCCTTGAGAACAACTACATAAAACCCACTTTGTATGCAGTAATCCCTCACAACATCTCCCAAATGCTGTTTATCTGTAAATAATTGCCATGGTTTGATGACAATTTTGCCAAACTCCTCCTCATTGTACAACTCTCCATTTTTGTACAAGTTTGCAAAGTAATCTTCAGCTTCATTGTCATTATCCCACACAGGGCCTTCCCAAGGATCAAAGTTGTCATCAACTGGGCCTACATCATCAAAAGTGTCATTATCATCTTCATCTTCATTTTCCTGATCTACATTGTGATCTTCCTGATCATCTCCTTCTTTAGAATCAAATTCACCTCCATCCCCTTCATCCCCTTCATCACTCAGATCAGCTCCATCTCCACCTAAACTCACAATAAGTTGGTTTGATGGCTCAGTTGCTTCATCATAACTTGTTCTGATAATCAATCCCCTCCTTTTAGTTGTAGTCCTTGGAATTCTCTTACCAAATGTGGTAGATGTCTTGGAAGATTTAGAAGATGTCACTATCTCCCCAGAGGGCCCTGCAACTTGCTTTGTGATAACATTCATCTCAGTTATAGGTGGTGCAATCACATCCATCCTAGCTTCTGTATGAGTTTGGAACCTTTTTCTTGGACTTCTTCTGAGTACCTGCACTAGTTTGGCTTGTTCTATAGGTGGTAACCCTAGTTCTTTCCTCATCTCTTCTTCTCTCTTCTCATACCTTTCCCTAGCCAACCTCTCAGCCTCAGTCTCTACTGCATTCTCTAATTGCTTCCTATACCATGCCTTCAAGTCTCTTCTAGGTCCAAGATGCCATATCCTACCTCCTGTCAGCCTGACAGGTGCTTCTTCCCCCCTAACTCTACCCCTACATTTCCCCCTACCTCTCCCTCTAGGTCTCCCCCTCCCTCTTCCTCTCCCCCTACTCATGTATTCTTTTTCTTCTTCCATTTCCCTCATCAAATCAGCCCAGGTATCATCACTAGGTACTGCATTATATATTTCAACTATAGGGTTTTCAACAGGTTCACCATCACTTTCATCATCAGCTTCATTATCTCCCTCATTAACAGGTTCACCACTACTTTCATCATCAGCTTCATTATCTCCCTCATTAACAGGTTCAGGAATAGGATCTGGAACTGAGTCTGCAGGTTCTCTGACATTGGATGAAATGTTTCTCCTAGGGGTTAGTTTCGTAGGACTCTCAACATCTATCACAGGTTGACTTGAACTACCCTCTAGATTCCTTAGACTTCTCCTAGGGATTCCCTTTTCAGGATCACATTCTGTTGTACCCAACTGTCCCACACTTTGTTTCAAATCAGCAGCTATTCTACTTGCCCTCAAAGTCCTAGCAGCCTTCAGTAACTCATTTGGTGAATTAGCCTCACCCACCCATATATATATATAAGGTCTCTTCCATTTAGTTAGCAAACATTTTCATCAAGTCTTGATCAGTAATCAAGTCCACATGTTTCATTTTGTGAACATAAACAAAACTAGCATGTTTTGGCATTGGTTTTTTTACTCTCAATAGCTTTATCCCAATACTCTATCACTAGGTCAACTAGGTTGACTGTGTCAATATCCTCAACTACCACATCAACCTCAACACCCTTATACTGAAACCTCAACACCACTGCATCACTCATTCTAACACCATACCATATTCTAAGCACAAACACAGACAAGCAAGTCCATAACACAAAATCAGTAAACAAGACAACATACATTTTCAATTTAGGGCATAATACTTGAACAAAACCACATTAAACATGCAACAAAACGATCATGCCAAAACAGAGTACATAACATGCACAACTCAAATGTTATTTAAAAATTAGGGTTTTTTAATGCATATCTGAGCTTCTTTTTGGCAAGAAGATGCAGAAAGATTCGATCTTTCACCAGGTACCTCCGATCCTTAGCCCAAACTTCAATACCCTACTCGTAATTGTTGAAATCACAAAATTAGGGTATCACCGCCTTTTTTTATGGTATTATACACTGGCATTCAATGCTCTGCGTTTTTTTGTGTCTCGATGAACCCTTGATGGGAAAGCTATCACAGGGAAGAAGATGATGAATTATGATGAGGGAGAAAGAAGGAGAAAGAGAAATAAATGGAGGGAATGCAAAACGGAAGGTTGGGTGAAATAAAAGGGGGGCATTCTTGTCTTTTCGCTATTTTGCTTAACCATGGTTTAATTTTAAGTTAAAAAACCATCATTAATGTTATTATTAGGAGAAAACAGAAAAGTGGTGTCATTTTGTATAATCCAAAAAAAGAAGGGTTACCATTGGTGCGTAGCAATTATAGGGGGTTATCATTGAGATTATCCCTATAAAATCACTTAAGAAATATATATATATATATATATATATATATATATATATAATATATATATATATATATATATATATATAAAGTAGGCATTTTTGGAGAGCATTCGGAGCGCCACGTAAGAAAAGATATTATTTCGACCAATAAGAAGAAAGATTTGTATTTTATTTTTGAAATAAAAAATTATGTCGCCACCTAGATAAAAGTAACGAATTAGATTTGATATATCTAAAATTTTAATGCCACGTAGATTATAATCCACGAATTAAATTATTTTAATGAAAAAAATAAAGTAAAAATTTAGGAAAAGATAAATTTATTAATTCAATACTACGAGTATAAGAAATCCAAAAAAAATATACTAAAAAATATTTAAATGATAAACAATAAATTAAATAATTAAAAATCTTAGATGATTGTTAATTATAATTAAATTAAAATTTGTGATACCTACCATTATAAATTGACACATCATACGACACAAAAAAAATTTCGTATCAATAAAAAACTCCATCAAGCGAATTTTGTGTTAGTAATTTAGTGTTAATTTTTGGTCATCAATGGCCGGGTAATTTTTAGCTTAATTTTTAAAATCCTATGTTTAAATTAGTATTTCTAATTATTACTTACATTGTATTAATTTGGGATACTCAACGATTATATGTTTATGTTTTATTTACTAAATGTTTTTTTACATGCAGATCTAACACATCATACGACACAAATAAAATTTCGTATCAATACAAAACCCCATCAAGCAAATTTTGTGTTAGTTTTAGGTCATCAATGTGTGGGTAATTTTAAAAATCTTATATTTAAATTTATATCTGTAATTATTAGTTACTTTGTATTTAGATACTTAACGATTATTTGTTTATGTAATGACATACGATTAGATGTTGTATACTTAATATATGGATGACTTTAGTTATTTTTGGAGATGATGAAAAACTTCCAATGCATAGATTTGATTTTATACCGCAACAATTTTTCATTTATTGGTAAATATATTGATTTATTTTATATAGACGTAAAGATTTAATTTATATCAATTTCAATTTGGCTAACATTTCACGGTTCAATTTAGGTTGGTTGTAGACGAGGTTGGTGATTCTATCAAAATAAAAGATATTGTAAAATATTGAATAATGATTTAGGATTTAAACTATTAAAAATTTATCATTTCACATCAAAGATTTTATATAATGGAAAAAAATATCATATTTACCATTTATTTATATTTAATAAATTCATTATAAATTATAGTAAACAATAAAAAATATTAAACTTTTGTAATTTTGTCTGAAATTATTAAATACAATAAATCAAATAATTAAAAATATTAAAGGAAAAAATCGTGCACCGCACGAATTTCCATCTAGTTAATATAATATGGAGTAGAAGATCATAGTCTTGGAGGATTATTTGTGGTGGATCGCGCCGCCCAATACTCGTATTTATAGTCGATGTTTTGGTGGTATGGAGGAAGAGTCAGAAACTTCTTTATAAATTGCTACATTAATCTAGAAGTTTCTTGAACATTCACTATTTTTAGTACAACATGCAAGTATCTACTACAGTATCTAGAAACTAATCATGCATTGAGACGAATTGAAGTTGATTGATCTTATGGACTTTAAGCCACACTAACCCATTATTTATTTTATTAGAGAAACCATTGTATTTGTCCAGACAATACCCTAAATTATTACTTTAAGCACTTGTAATATGAGACGGAGTAGATTACATATAAGTTCATCTTTTAATTTTTTTTATTTCTTTATATTAATTATCTTTACAACCTTTGAGTACTTTAGCTTGTGCATCTTTTGTATTTCCTATGATTTTGTGAAATATTGTTTTTTATCCGTTATGTGGTACACATCTCTAAAAGTTGAATTATTTTAAGATAGTTTTCTACTTTTCTACTTATATAATTTTTTATGTTGAGAATATGTTAATGACTAGATTTGTATTACTTGAATTTATTTTTATTTGAAAAAAGTCAAACATAATGCTCCACAAAACCTAAGAATTTCAAATCAATCAAAATATCTTAGATTTCTATTTTTTATTTTTAAAAAATGAAAATCCAAAAAACAATAGCCAGAATTTTGCTTCCCCCACCTGAACAAAACCATCCACCTCCTCATCTCCAAACAAGGCTTTCTCAATCAAGTCAACACTCTCAAGCTCTTACTCAAACTCACTCCAAATTCTTCCCAATTTATCTCACTCATATTTTCAGCTCAATCACTATCATATTTTTGCATTTTATTTTCTTGAAATTAACCATATAATAGCATAATTTATAATTTTGTACTACTTGTAAATTATATTCTAAAATATATTTAATGGCTCTGTATTTATCCCCTTTTCACTTCACTTCTCTCTCTTCCAAATCTGATTATTCTTCACCCTCTAAATTTCCTGGCGCCGCCGTCTTTTTCCGGCGAGAATTTCCCGGAACTTTTGTTGCTCCGCCGTCTACTGATTCCGGCCGCCGTTGTATCTTGAAAGGTACCAAATTCTTTCTCAAATAAATATATTTAATTTAATTTAGATTTCTTAGATTATTTTGTCAAGTTTAGTGAGTTTGTGTTTATCAATGTGACAGTTATTAGTAGTTATATTATGAACATGAATTAGTTGAGGTTGTTAAAAAAACAAAAAATGGTAATTTTGCCCTTGTTTTTTTTATTTTTTTTATTTTTTTTTTAAAAGTACAAATGACGTGATTTTGAAATTGATTTCCCTTGAAATTCACGTGATAATTGAGAGTTGATACTGGATTATGTTGCAAAAAAAAAAAAAAAGGGTTTGGAATTTTAGGGTAAAACAAACCATTGATGGGTAATTGATTTGGGGTTTGCAAAAATTCTAATTGTGTTTGAGTTGATAAAGATTAACTTTAACTTTGATTATTAGTTGATAAACTATAAATTTTGGACCTTGGATTGATGATCGCCTATAAAAGTAATTTTTGTTGACATGGGTACTTCTATAGATGAATTGAAATTGCTTTAATTAGTATTTTCAGATCGAATCTAGTATAGTAGTCAATGCATAAAGTTTAACTTTGGCTGAAACCAATTTCAGCAATGGCTTTAGCAAAAGTGTTGATAGTTGATACTATTAAAAGGCTTTAGCAATGATTGATCAGCATTTGCTTTTCGGGCATTTTGATAGACTTTATAGTAAATATCTTTTTTAGTTATAAGTTATAACTATTGATTTGCAGTTTTGGTATGAAATGGGCTCAAGGGAAAAGAGGAAATGTCATTAGCTTATATGAAATGGGCTCAAGGGAAAGGGAAAAGGGAAAAGTAGTAAGTAGTAGAGAATTGGTAATAATTCTGCTAAACTATTGATTTTTTCTTTTTCTTTTTCTTTCCTGTGCTATGCTAGGCTTATCAAAGCATAGTAAGTTTTATAGTTATGGCCTTTATGGGTATACATATCACAATTTCCACTTCTGATTGTGAACCGTTGTGCAAATTTCTTGGTACTTTTATCCTCTCTTTCCTTTTCTCTACTAGATATATATCATCCTACAACTCTATTCTTGCGTTAGCATTGCCTCCAAACTTCATACCGCAACAGTTATCTTTATATATCATGTTGTTGCTTTCCCCTTCTATTCTGGTCTTCTGGGGTATAGTTCCTAATATTGACAAGTTTGATTATTTGATATATCGAAGATGTGGGGGTGGTGCTTAATCTTGTGTACATGATCTTTTTTCTCCTCTTATTTGATATGTTGTTGATTATGATATTGATCCTTCCAATGTTTATTATTTCATCTTTTGTAGCTAGGGCACAACCAGGAAATAATGGTTCATTTGAAGCAAGTGAGTCCTCCCTTGTGGTTTGCTTCGGGGAAATGCTTATTGATTTTGTGCCCTCAACAAGTGGGCTTTCCTTGGCCGAAGCACCTGCATTTAAGAAGGCTCCCGGTGGTGCCCCTGCCAATGTTGCTGTTGGAATTGCTCGTCTAGGCGGTGCATCTGCATTCATAGGCAAGGTAACAATCCCTCCTTGTTACTGTGCTGCACGTTCCATTGTTTCATGTAATCACTGCTTTTCAGTTAATTTCACAGCTTTTCCTTTATAAACTTTCAATATCCTGTACTTTGAATTTTATCATTTGAAGCAGAGCTAAATTTACCTCAGTATCCTGCACAAGACTGTCCTGTTTCTAACGAGTAAAACCATCTGTTTCTAATGACTAGAGGAGAATGAATATCAAATTCTCAATATTTGTAACATAATGTAATAGACTAACTTACCGCAATTATAATTTAAGACAATTTGCAAGAACCAAAGCTTAAACTTGAGTATTTGATTCACTGATGATTGAATTACAAGGGATAGGCATAACTTGAGGTTATGAATCTCACAGTAGCTTGAGGCCACAAGTCTCTCATGTGTTTTCACTAAATTCTCGATAGTCTCTACTGTCCCCTAACTACAATACATATACTCAAGACTTAACTAGAACATGTGACATTAATTAACTAAAATAGAAACCCACAAAGGTTATGATTAAAGGAGGCTGCCTTCTTTCCTCAACTTCCCCTTAATTGGCCTTGTCCTGTTGTTCATTGTTCCTTCTCACAATTGACCCTTTCTGCTGCCCCTGTTTTGCGCGCCTGGAGTACACCAAAAGTGGTGGTTGAATTGGTCCGATAGCTTTGTTGACCTTATTGACCCGTTCCATAACATCACTCCCCCCTGTGAGCTTCACCTTGTCCTCAAGGTGGAAGGAGGGAAAGCGCTCATTGACTGCATCGAACTCTTCCCAAGTAGCATCATGCGCTGGCAAACCCTTCCAAGTGAGCAGCACTTCAAGCACGAAAACAGGTCCTTTCTTAATGGTGCGCACCTCAAGCAATTCTGCTGGTTCCACCAACAATTCCAAGTCGGGGGAGAGTTGGGGTGGAATCGTGGGCGGGCAGGTAGAGTCCCCTAATGCTCGCTTGAGTTGTGAGATGTGAAACACGGGATGGATCTTGCAATGTGGTGGTAGTTGTAGTTTATAAGCTACTCTGCCAATGCGCTCCAAAATTTCAAAAGGCCCATAGAATCTGGCAGCCAACTTCTCAAATGGTCTCTTCGCAAGTGATTTCTGACGATAAGGTTGCAATTTAAGGAACACTCTTTCCCCAATCGAAAATTCCTCATCCTTCCTTTGTTTGTCCGCGTAACCCTTCATTACTTGCTGGGCTCGGTTCAAATTCAATCGCAGCTCGTCCAATATCGCATCCCTCTCCATTAACATTTCTTCAAGACTGCTAACCATGGTTTGACCAGCCCTCAAACGCCACAGCTTGGGTGGATCTCTCCCGTAAACCACTCGAAAAGGTGTCATCTTAGTAGAGGTGTGGGGTGAGGTGTTATAAGAATACTCCGCCCACGGGAGCCATCGAGCCCAACTCTTTGGTTTTTCCGCAATGAAACATCGCAAATACATCTCCAGGCTCTTGTTCACGATCTCCGTTTGACCATCGGTTTGAGGATGGTAGGACGTGCTTCTTCGGAGATGCGTTCCTTGCAATCAAAACAACTCCTTCCAGAATATACTCATGAAGACTCGATCTCGATCCGACACAATGGATGCCGGAAATCCATGAAGTCGGACAACTTCTTTGACAAAGAAATCTGCTACTTTGAGGGCGTTAAAGGGGTGTTTGAGACCAATGAAATGGGCATACTTCGACAAGCGATCCACCACTACTAACACCGCGTCGCTTCCTCGGGATAAGGGAAGACCCTCCACGAAGTCCATTGAAATTTCCTCCCAAACGGCCTCGGGAATAGGGAGCGGTTGGAGCAATCCCAACGGCCGCTTAGTGATAGTCTTGCTTCGTTGACAAACATCGCATTCCCGAACAAATTTAGCCACATCTTTCCTCATCCCGGCCCAAAACCAATCGGCGGTGAGCCGGAGATAGGTCTTGAGCTCACCGTCATGGCCACCAATGGGGGTACTGTGATACTCCTGCAAAAGTAAAGCAATATATTTTGAATGGTTAGGCAATACAATACGATCTTTATAAAAGAGTCTATCCCCTTCAATGTGAAACCCTTTAGGCCCTTCTTTCCCTTGTTTCAAGCCCAACATAATCTGGCCCAATCCTTTATCATTCTCCAGCTCCTTCTCAAGATCAGTCCAGTCCACATAACAAGAGTGAACTAAAGACCCAAACTCAACCACTTCATCTTCTTTCTTCGTCCCCTTCACTGGTTTGATAACCAGAGCTTCATCCTTGCGTGACAACGCATCAGCCACCCTGTTGGCGGTGCCCGGTTTATACTGAATGGTGAAATCGAACCCCACGAGTTTCCGAAGCCACCTCTGGTATTCACTACTCACTTCTCGCTGCTCAGTTAAGTACTTGAGGCTCTGCTGATCCGTGCGCACAACGAATGATCGACCCAATAGATAATGGCGCCACTTCGCCACCGCCAATGAGATAGCCATTAACTCCTTCTCATAAATCGATTTGGCCCGAGCTCGCACCCCCAAGAGTTTACTAAAGAAAGCAATTGGGCGATCTCGCTGCATCATTACTGCCCCCAATCCGTATCCGGAGGCGTCGGTTTCCACCACGAAACCTTCGCGGAAATCAGGAACAGCCAGGACCGGGGCTGTGGTCATGGCGGTGAACGCTGCCGTGGCTTCTCCCGTCCATCCGTAATTTTCTTTCTTCAATTGAGCCGTGAGGGGGCCGGCAATCTGAGCATAGTGTTTGACAAACTTGCGATAATAACCCGTTAATCCCAAAAATCCCCTAAGCTCACGGAGATTCCTCGGGGTTTTCCACTCTACAATGGATCGAATTTTATCTCCATCCATGGAAACTCCCTGCTTCGATATGACATGACCAAGATATGCAATTTCACCCTTCCCAAATTCGCATTTCTTATAATTTGCATATAATTGATTTTCTTCCAACTTTTGAAGGACCAACTGTAAATGATGGACGTGCTCTTCCACTGCCTTACTATATATTAAAATATCATCGAAAAAGACCAAAACAAACTTCCTTAAATATGGCCGAAAAACGTCGTTCATAAGTGATTGAAACGTCGCCGGCGCATTTGTGAGGCCGAAAGGCATCACGAGGAACTCATAATGCCCCTCGTGTGTCCGAAAAGCCGTCTTGTGAGTATCGCTCGGTCGAACCCGGATTTGATGATAACCGGATTTCAAATCGAGCTTGGAGAAAACCGTTGCTCCATGTAACTCGTCTAATAGCTCATCAATAACCGGGATTGGATATTTATCGGGAACGGTTTCCTTGTTGAGGGCCCGGTAATCTACACAAAACCTCCACGAGCCATCTTTTTTTTTCACGAGTAAAACCGGACTTGAGAAGGGGCTAGAAGACGGTTTGATAATCCCGGATTCGAGCATTTCCCGGATAAGCCTTTCAACTTCATCCTTTTGAATTTGTGGGAATCTATATGATCTCACACTAATTGGGTCGACCCCATCTTTAAGAACAATGGAATGCTCATGGCCCCTTTCTGGTGGCAGCCCATTAGGCATATTGAAGACCCCTTTAAATTGGCCCAAGACATTCATCAAGTAAGAAGGTGGGCTAACTTCAGTTGGGCCCATTTCTTGTGTTTCAGCTTGGTTGAATTCGACCCAAAGGCCTAACTTCTCTTTTTTAAGCACCCTCACCATGGCCTTTAACGAAACTTGGGTCTTTTCGAGAGTAGGGTCTCCGGTAAGGGTCACCGGCACACCTCCGATGTTGAACTTCATGATGTGAGTACGCCAATTAGTCACCACCGGACCTAACTTCTCGAGCCATTGAACTCCTAAAATTACCTCGGCACTCCCTAAAGTGAGAGGAAAAAAATCCTCAATAACGGTGATACCTCCCCTCAATTCCACCTTGACTCCCTTACACACTCCTCTACCACGAATTGTATCCCCGTTTCCTAAGGATACCGCAAATTCCCCACCTTGTGAGATGGGTATGGCCGCTTGCTCTACTACCGAAATAGCTAAAAAATTATGAGTAGCCCCGGGATCAATCATCACCACTACTTCTTGCCCTTTTACTACTCCCCTCAACTTCATCGTTTTTGGGTTGTGTATCCCGATCACCGAGCACAACGACATGCCTCCAACTTCTTCCGACAGGGTGTCACTTCCCAACTCCGGCCCTTCGTCCTCCAACTCGACTTCACCCTCCGCGACTAACAACACACTAAGCTCCTTTCTCTTACAACGATGCCCTACACCCCACCTTTCATCACACTTAAAGCACAACCCTTTTGCCCTCCTTTCTGCTAACTCACTCTCGGTCAACCTCCTCGTAACCCCGGAAACACTTTGACTTGGGCCCGACGTGGCCCGACCCAAATTCACGGACCCTTGGGACTCAGGAGCCTTGGCCAGGGTTTGGGCGGCCCACTGCTGCTGCTGGGCAGCCCGTAGGAAGCTATGAGGCCTCCTTTACTGAAGGTTGGGTTGCCTTGCATTGGGCCAGAGAGTTTGAGGGCCCAGCCGTTGACCCACCTCTCCAATTACTTAATGGCTTCTTTCCCAGCTGAACCCAATTCTTCTCTTCTATTCTTCCTGCCATTTCCATGGCTCTTTCAAGGTTAGGCGGGTTGAGGAGTCTCAGCTCCGATTTCACTTCCCTGTTCAACCCGTGGATGAATTGCCCTAACATGATACTCTCCGGCACGTCCTCTAGCGGCGCCGCCATCTCAATGAATTTCCGACGGTATTCTGCCACCGACCCCGACCCTTCTTGCGTCACCGCCAGCCACTGTTCGTGGAGCGTTCCCGAGTGGGAAGGTCGGAATTCGCTCAAGGCCCTCTGCTTGAGGTCCGGCCACCCATAAAAAGGCCGCCGCTTTTGCTCCCACTGGAACCATTTCAGAGCGGCTCCATCCATCGCCACTACCGCTACCTCCATCTTTTCCTTCTCCGTCAATTTGTAAAAATCAAAGTACATTTCGGCCTTCGCCGTCCAATTATCGGGGTCTGACCCGTCGAAGAGTGGCATCTCCAACTTCCGGTGCTTCCAGTGACCGCCTCCGCCACCGCCGCCGCCCTCTCTGGCTCCTCTCCAGCGCCAATCCCCTTGTTCAAAGTGCGGCCAGTCTTGCTCTTCGTACGGCTTCTCTCTACCTGGCGTGAGGTTATTCCCCCCACCCAATCGCGGGCTGTTCTCTTCCACCACCGAATAGGTTGCTGCATTCCTTGTGCTTGAGGTTGCCTCGTTTTCTCCAGTTCCTCCTGTAATTTGGTGATCTTCTGGCGATCGATTGCGGCTTGTGTATCGACCGTGGATCGGAAGCGAATCAAACGTTCCTCCACCTTATCAACGGCGGCTGTTACGTTCTCCTCGGTTTTCTTCCTTTCCTCCGCGATTTTTTGTCTCTCCTCCTCCATGGCAGCCCTTACGGCTGCTGTTACTGCTCGCGACAGGTTGTCGTCCGGGGTTTGTAGTTTCTCCACGATGGTAGCCATCTGGGCTTTCAGGTCTGCCAGCGTTCCCTCCAGGGCGTCCACCCTCTGCGAGGTGCTGTTTTCCATCTCTCTCTTTTTTTTTTTTTTTTTTTTTTTGGCTTAAAAGGGGGGTGGTGGATTCCGGTGACCACGGCCGCAGGACCACCGCTCTGATACCAAGTTTGTAATAGACTAACTTACCGCAATTATAATTTAAGACAATTTGCAAGAACCAAAGCTTAAACTTGAGTATTTGATTCACTGATGATTGAATTACAAGGGATAGGCATAACTTGAGGTTATGAATCTCACAGTAGCTTGAGGCCACAAGTCTCTCATGTGTTTTCACTAAATTCTCGATAGTCTCTACTGTCCCCTAACTACAATACATATACTCAAGACTTAACTAGAACATGTGACATTAATTAACTAAAATAGAAACCCACAAAGGTTATGATTAAAGGAGGCTGCCTGTGATGTTATGGAACGGGTCAATAAGGTCAACAAAGCTATCGGACCAATTCAACCACCACTTTTGGTGTACTCCAGGCGCGCAAAACAGGGGCAGCAGCAAGGGTCAATTGTGAGAAGGAACAATGAACAACAGGACAAGGCCAATTAAGGGGAAGTTGAGGAAAGAAGGCAGCCTCCTTTAATCATAACCTTTGTGGGTTTCTATTTTAGTTAATTAATGTCACATGTTCTAGTTAAGTCTTGAGTATATGTATTGTAGTTAGGGGACAGTAGAGACTATCGAGAATTTAGTGAAAACACATGAGAGACTTGTGGCCTCAAGCTACTGTGAGATTCATAACCTCAAGTTATGCCTATCCCTTGTAATTCAATCATCAGTGAATCAAATACTCAAGTTTAAGCTTTGGTTCTTGCAAATTGTCTTAAATTATAATTGCGGTAAGTTAGTCTATTACACATAATTCATATTGGTATATGTATTTAATCCTGTTACATGAGTCTTGTTTATGGGTGAAAACCTGAATCATACATTTTGCTCCAGAATTTAAATGCTTTGCTAAACTACTTTTAGTTTTACCATGAATGATGAGGCTTGTGACAGTTCATGATTCTAGTATCTCAAGCACAACAGACTTCATTGCAGCAGTTAGATATAACTGTGTGACTGAGTGTATGGATAATTTGATTGTTACGTCCTATACAGAATTATCTATTGCAATTTGTACAGCAAAAACTTTCTTGGATATCTTTAGTGTCTTAAGACTTGCATGATGTTATTATTAGTCCTAGAATGGACTTTGTGGCTGAATTTAATAGAAAATTGTGGTAATTCAAGGAGCTCACTCACAAATCTAGACACAACTATTAGACTATAGCTATTGCACAACACTCAGTTTAGTCATTATGTGATGCTCCATGTTTCCCCCACTTCGCCTATGTGAGGACTAAAAGCCTAAAACACTTTGTTGTTTTGGGGCAAGTCACACCTCAAGACTCATGAAGCTACAAATTGCAGAAATATAGTTGAACTTGAACATAAGGCTTTCTCCTTCAATGCATTTTTATTTTTGGGGGGGTCAAGAATTAGTTGCTCTTAGTATCTTTGGTGATAATTTGCTGTCATATTGCTGTTTATTTGCACAGTTGCCTTAGATAAGCTCTTCTGCTGTGTTTCTGCATTATCTGTACATGCAGGTTGGTGAAGACGAGTTTGGGTACATGCTTGCTGATATTCTAAAGGAGAATAATGTGAACAATGAAGGAATGCGATTCGATCCCGGAGCACGAACTGCGCTAGCATTCGTGACATTGAGGAAAGACGGGGAGCGTGAATTTATGTTCTATCGTAATCCTAGTGCTGACATGCTGCTTCAGGAATCCGAGCTTGATTTTGAGCTTATTAGAAAGGTATTTAAAAAAAAAAAAACCCCTTTCTGATTAAATGTAGAGACCTTGCTATATATAGTGCATACAAGTACATCAAATTTTTTTGTTGAAAAGTTAGGACTTGTGAGCTTGAAGTGCATGGATTGCAGTACAGTACTGATGAGAATCACTGTGACCGATGCTATGAAACTAAAGCACAACATTGCATGCATGTTTAACTAAGGCTGAATCATTAAGTAATTTGTTTCCATGTTATTTTCTTGAGGACTATGATCAGAATCCAAAATTCTTCGGTGGAAACCGGAAATGATGGATTATTCTAACAAAGTAAGAAAACTGAATGTTGCATTTAGCTTTTCTGCTTTAAGATTAAGGATTTTATGTGATTTCAAGAAAACAAGCTATCTACTGACTAATACTACATTTACTTAACAATCAACAGGCAAAGATATTTCATTATGGGTCAATAAGCTTAATTACTGAACCATGCAAAACAGCTCACATTGCTGCTGCTAATGCCGCTAGAGATGCTGGCGTGCTGCTCTCATATGATCCCAACTTAAGGCTTCCATTATGGCCATCTGCAGAGAGTGCGCGCGAAGGGATCCTTAGCATTTGGGATACTGCAGATATTATCAAGGTTGGAGACCAACTGTGACCTCATGCTTAAATACTGTTTTATTTATAAAATTTAAAGGTAAAAGATGGCTCTGACAGTTCATTTGGGTATAGATAAGCGAGGAAGAGATTTCCTTTTTAACTCAAGGAGAAGATCCTTATGATGATAATGTTGTGCGTAAACTATACCATCAGAACCTCAAGCTACTGCTTGTGACCGAGGGAGCAGAAGGCTGTAGGTATTATACCAAGGTAAGACTTTCTAAAAGCAGAGAAAGAAAAGCAAAATAAACAAGAAAAACTATTGGTAAAACAGTGTATTTGTATGTGATATGTTTGCAGGAGTTTAGCGGTAGAATTGAGGGTTTGAAGGTAGAGGCTGTAGACACCACAGGTGCGGGTGATGCCTTTGTTGCTGGAATGCTATCCCAACTAGCTTCTGACACGAACTTGATTCAGGTAAGGTTCCGATACCATATATCTATTACTGAGAATTGTTAAAATGAATCCGGCCGCATGGTGGTGTAGACTGTAGAGCCTTGTGTGTGGGGTGAGGGTCAGGAAAAAAAAAAACAGTGGAATCAAGTCTAAGCAAAGTGCATTGAAGTGTAAAAGATGCCTGCCATGAGACAATATTATTATGTCACGCATATTTTGTGGTACTTTTGCAGGAAGAGGATCGCTTAAGAGACGCTCTACGATTTGCCAATGCCTGTGGTGCATTGACTGTTACAGAGCGAGGTGCGATTCCTGCTCTGCCAACTAGAGAAGCAGTGCTTAATGCAATGCTGAAGTCTGTGGCTTAAGATTATGGTTGAATCCATGTAACTTTTGTACCACTATTCCCTCATTTTTAGGCCATAATGATGCTTAATAATATTATTTGCAAGGTCAACTTTGGTTTAAATAATGGCCCTTGCATTATTGCATGTCGTGTATATTAGCGTGCCAAATATTAGTGTGGCTGCAATCTTAGGATTTGCCGGCAGTTTTCTTACATATTGTAATCTTGACTATTCTTCCAAACAATTGAGAGATGATTTGCAAACATTTTCCTTACCCTTGATGAGTTGTGAATGAAATGCTTCAATTTTATGTAGTTACACCGAAATTTTGCTAGATTTTTTTGTTTTTGTTTTTAAAAAAATTGTTCTCTTACATAAACTCTGTTTACGAAGTTTTTGTTAGAGATTCCCTGATAAACTGCTTCATACTTACGTTCATCAAATAAATGCTTAACGACCCTACTAATACCCATGAAAGAAAGAGAGAGCCATCATCCAGAATTACAGATGCATAATGGACTATAGACCCTGATTTGCTGTCATTTATGTCTGAACTTAAGGCTTATGGACTAATGTTCATTAAGGTAAGACGCAACCTAAGAGAAGTACAAACAAACCTGTTGATATGATGTTATCGTAATTTTTGTACTACGTATAAAAAATCTTCCTTATCCAAGATTACCAAAATTCTGTGGTAAATAAATCCATAACTACAAATAGGACTCTAGTTTTTGAGTCTTTAACTATTTTTAGCAACAATAATCAATATTAGATTCTAATTACAACCACATCGTCAACTCTAAGCTTAAGGCGATCCGATTAGTAAGCTAATTAATACTCTAAAACCAATGGAAGACCTCAATACTCTGAAATTAATAAACATCTATATATATTTAAAACAAATGTATATCTTCCAAGAACTTAGAAATTTTTAATCCAATAACTAAACTGGCCAAGAGGTTATTTTGTTTGCCATTAACATTGAAAATAAACATGGCTGCTGAGGATACACCTCAAGACATTTCTGATAGGGAGAGAATCTTCAAGCGTTTCGACACCAATGGTGATGGCAAAATATCATCCTCTGAGCTTGGTGACGCCCTCAAAACCCTCGGCTCAGTCACCGCTGATGAAGTTAGAAGGATGATGGCTGAAATCGATACTGATGGTGATGGTTTCATTTCGTTTGATGAGTTCACTGACTTTGCTCGGGCTAACCGTGGATTGGTTAAAGATGTTTCCAAGATCTTCTAGTTATTTAGCTATAAACATTACACTAATGAACATGGAATGGTGTCTTTGGCTCTTGTATTTTTTGTAGAAAATATGCTTTTTCTTTGGTAGAAATACAAGGACAAGGCACTAAAATCACATGAATATCTGTAGGTACATGCATGAATGTTTTAACATAGTTGTCGTATCATTTCTGTAATATTTTGATGAATTGTAAGGTTTCAATCTTTCGCATTATTTGATATGCAAGCAAGGAATTGAATCTACATGTGATCATGTGATTTCATGTCTAGTTGTAGGAATTTTTTTATCCTATGTTTCCGGAAGGTGTATGCTATATTGTAATAATTCTGAGTGACAAGCGCGATTTTCTGACTTAGAATCCATACTAAAACAGACCTATTCCTAAATTCACCAACCCGAAACAAACCTGACTTGGACTCACACAAGAACTTGTATGGAAAGTGTGAAAATGTAATTGTTTCGGCATACTTTTGTTCATAGGATTAAGGCTTTGTTGTTGTTGTATAGACGAAACAATAAAGTTTTATTCAATTAGGCTGCAAGGCAAATCAGACTACACAAACATTTATAATTCATTCAAACAATTCAGGAGCAATTTTCTGACTTTCTCATTTTTGATGTGGCTGATTCTAAAAGACTCGAGTCAAACAATAAGACTTCTTGAAAATAATATTTGAAATAAAAAACATGTTACTGAAATACATAGGTCAAGTGCATTGACATTTTATCAGAAATTTCTTGCATCAACACTGCAGCAGAGTTAATATTACAGATGTGAAATTGAAGTGTCAAAAAAAAAATATATATAGAACAGACTCAATCAATCTGAAATTCTGGACAAATTTCACAATGTTAAGTTTCTCAGTTCCCCAATCAACTTCCTAACGAGAAGCTCGATCCCTCTCGAGCAACACATTGAAAATAATTATGTACACACTGATCCTACTTCTATACAAAACATTTAGCATCCCCTGCTCCTATCACCCCTGATGAAAGAGCCTGACAATTTCTCTCAATAGTCAACTAACGGAGAACAATAAACAACGCTGATGTAGAAAATGGACAGCCATTCACACACAAACAAAAAAAGTTCACAGGACTTTCATTAGTGTCATCGACCATAAAGGAAATCATCATCTTCCAGCTCAGATGCTCCAAGCATAGCCAAAGCCAAATGAGACTTCATTTCACTTTTTGTTCGTTGTAATATTGGAGGAACATAACTTCTTCGACTGCCTAAACTTGCCTTACCCTTAACAAGGCAGCCTTCTCCTCTTAGCAGAATGATGGCTTCATTGATGCTTGGCCTACTAGATTCTTCACCGCTCACGCAGGCAGCTGCAGCACGTACCAATTGGGTTATAAGTTTTGAACTTTTAGGAGTAACTTTAGCTCGTGGGTCAAGCAAACTGTCAAATGCTGAGCCTCCCTGGTCCATTAGTGGCTTCGCCTGCAATAGCAAAAAACGATGATTTAGTACATTTTGATTCACACCTGAATACAGTAGCAGAACACAACATTGTGATCTTCAAAAAAAATTCACATTTACTCTAAAATTTTGAAATGCCTTCGTAAACAAAACTTCGATACATTCAGAAACACTAGTATAATTTTTTAGTATTCATGGATTTTGATACTCTTATTATCAAATAGAGCTGCATAATTGTAAAGATATGGTAGGTCCATTACGAAGGAGTCTCAAGGAAATTTTTGATATAAAAACAGAACATTTTCAAAAATTATCGATAAATGAACTAATGAGCCATGTCTTTGTCAAACTAATTATACACCGTACAGGCTGTTGGTGTTAGTCGCCATTATCCTCTACCAAAAAGTGGGGACTACCAAGAGTACTAACCATATTCATTGAAACTAAAAATCAGTTGATGGCCTCACTAGAGTTAATGCTATAACCCTCTTGCACATTTGTACTAAGGAAAATAAAAAGGATCAATCGATCTTAATCCAGAACTAGTCAAATACCACAGTCTCAGCTCTTCTGGTCAGCGTATACAACGAAAGCAAACCGGCAAATGTCATCATCAAAGTTAATGCTGTAACCTTCTTGGTGAATTGTTTGTTTTAGGATTATCTAAGGAGGACCAGATTATCTTAACACCTAGTCGAAAACTAGACAATTACTACCAATTTAGCTCATATTAGAGGCACTTAATGAAAGGAATACAAGATTGAAGCAGTAACATACCCATTGAACCAGGTTCTCTTCTCCGGATGGCCTTGATGATTCTATTGGTTTTCGGCCTGTTATAAGCTCTAAAAGGACAACTCCAAAAGCATAAACATCAGTTTTATCGGATACCTTCCCGTGTTGGAAGTACTCAGGAGCCAAATATCTGCAAAAAATCAGGATTCACTGAGTAAAGTAAAGAAAAAAGTAGAATTGCTGCACAGAAAACAGATGAAAAACCAATTTATTTCTTTTTCAAAATTGACAAACAATAATAGTTCTATTCATTTGTAAATCCATACCCAAATGTTCCTTTCACAGTTTTGCAAAGGAAAGGGACTGATGGTGCTGCAGTCCATGTTGCTAATCCGAAATCACATAGCTACAAAATTCATAAATTCAGTTTAGGCATCTTATCATATATTACAATCAAAGCATAACATTAAATCCCCGAAAAAAAAACCAGCAATTCACCTTTGGCCTTTTCTTGGAAGACAGAAGAATATTGGAGGGCTTTATATCTCTATGAACAATACATTTTTCAGTTCCATTATGTAGATATGCAATAGCTTCTGCAATTCCTACAGCAACTTTATACCTTGCAGAACATGAAAGCGACGCAAAACCCTTCCCACTCTTCTTCTTACCTGCAAATAACATCTCATATTTAAATTTTCCATCCAATATTTACACAACACCAATGAAAAATCTCATAAAACAACAAAGAATCGCGCTAGCTATACCGTGCAAATGTCGCTCTAGGCTTCCACTGGACACATATTTGTAAACCAAGAACAAGCCTTCCTCAGGATCAATACAAAATCCCAAAAGAGGAACGATGTTTGGATGTTCAAGAGAACTTGCAATCATCAACTCTCTACAAAAAGCCTTGGTATTCTCCTTATCCTCTTTATCTAACCTCTTAACTGCCACTGCTGTTCTCAAAAACCCAACTCTACCTCTAAATACATAACTCAATGCACCTCTGCCCAATACTCTACCTGATTTCACATGAAATATACACCAAAATCAATCCCAAATTAACAATTAATACTAAAAAAACAAAAAACAGAAAAGATTCAAACAAAACAAAAACAACCCATTCAATAAATTTAGAAAAATCATGAATTGTAAATTTTTTTTTTTAAAAAACAAAAAAGATAAAAACTTTTTGCAATTAATACAACAATCAACCAAAAAAACACAGAACCAAAGTAAAGCAACCCATATAATCAGCACAAAAACGAACAAAAACCCAGAAAAGAATGAACTGAATTAAAGCAAATCCATAATTTTTTTTTTTTAAAAAAAAAAAATTGAAATGATGAAAGCAAATGAGAAAAAACACATGAAAATACCTTCAGAGAAATTGCGGGTAGCAGAAAGAATTTCAGCAAAGCTAAACCTGATCAAAGAGTTAGCAACAGGTGAAATACTCTTCTCCAATGATTCAATCCTTCGCCATTTTAGCTCTTTGGAGTTGGAATCACTCGAATTATTATCCAAATTCACCATCAAAATAGTAGTGGAAGAGTTCAAATTAGCAGTTTTTAAGGAATCAAGTTCCTTTTGAGAACATAAACTGAACCTAAAAGAGGAGTGAACTGAGTGAGGTTCACAGTTTGCTAAATCACCACCAGATTCTGCAAGTAACCATGCTTTATTGTGCTCTGAATTACTCTTCTTTTGCCCTTCATTTTTGCCCATTTTTGGTACAAAACAACCAAACCCAAAATCCCAAATCATATTCATCAAAAAAGATTTAAACTTTAATTCATTGTAATTATCACAACAATCATCATCATCATTGTCAATAGTATCACTATAAACAGGGATTAAAGAGAGAGCATTTGAAGAATTTGTAAGAATTTGTTGGTTATCAGTGTAATCACATTGGGAAAACCCCATTTTAGATCTCAAAAAAGAATATACAAAAAACCCAGAAAAAAAATATAAAGAAGGATGAAAGAAAGATTGCTACTTTACTTGAAAGAGAGGAACAGAATACAACAGCTTTTGAGAAAGAGAGAGATTATTATGAGAAAATTTTTAAAGTATGTGAATAATATTATAAAAAAAAAATGAAATGTGAGTGATTAGAGTAAACCAAGATATTAATAATTAATAAAAATTGTTGGTTGATAAAGATTTAATTAAATGAAGAGGGGGTGAGGGGGGTGGGCTGTTGAAGATGCTTGATGTTGAGGAGAATGAAGACAATAAGCACCTACTTGGGACCGTTACTCCATTATTTGGATGGTAGTGAGGTTGGGTGATCGATTTATTAGGGGGTTTATAGTGTGCTTTCGAGGATTGATTAATCGACCTAAATAGAGGGTTTTTTTGGGATGGAAGAAGTCGTCCACGTATTGTTTTTTGGTAAGCATTTATGTTCGTCGTGTTTTAATTTTGGATTATGAGTTCATATTGGGTGAAATTTGTCTACTAATGATCTTTTAGGATATACTTCGTACTATGATCAAATCTTAAGGATTGGGATATTGTATGTCTAAAAGGAATCTAAATATATGGTAAAGACGTGTGTATATATCTCTAGAATTTGGATATTACTCATATTAGTCATAAATATTTAGATTGGACTTAACTACTTAAGTAACTATGTGGTGATAAGGTCCAATTTAAGAAAATAAAGTATAGAAAATTATAAGGTCTTTGACCCCTTTGCCTTGAAAATTTTTTCAATTTGACAATTTTGGTGTTATTTTGGTAACTAATTAAATTGATTTTTATCATTAAAAGTTTCATTTACTTATTAAAAGCGATTATACATTTATACCTAGTCAATGATGTTTTTTGCCCATTAATTAGATGTAAAAGTATAATATGGATTTATTATAAAATATTATATTTACTTAACAAAACTGGTTTTAATTAGAAAATAAAGGTGTGAATAGTTTCCATGTTGGAAAATCAAAATAAAATTATTGGTCAATGAGATTTGAAAAAGAGTGGGATAAAAGTGGTCTATATATATCTACGGATCTACCTAAGAAGAGAAAAGCAAAGAACAAGATATGAAAGGTTGTGACTTGTAAAAAAGATATGGGGATTTGGACGTTGGGATATGAAGATTAAAAAAGTAATAATAATACGATAATTAGTAGCCAAATTAAACAAGTATGATTACTAGTTTGGTGACCATCCGACACTTTTTCATTCTTCACCCCTTAGCAACTAAGCATGACAGATGAGATGTTTTATTTATAGCTTCGTTTCCTCACCACTTGAAATGCAAACTTTTTTAATACACAGTGTTTATTTGTTATTGCTATGTATATACTCTGTACTTCGGAAGTATTAAATACCCCGTATATTATGTAATTTATATTTTAAAAGTTTATGTAAAACAGATTTGCATTATTAAGCATCTATGAAAGTGTAGAGGGTATTTAATACGAAGTATGAGTACGTACTTCGAATCTATTTTTTAATTCTCATCCCCTTCTCGAGTTTAAATAAAAACATTCCTGTTAAACAGTTAAAGTAAGCTGATAAGAGTATAAACTACATTTAATGTTTTTCATCTTTCATTTATTCATTTTATATTTTTTTTTCTAGATCAATCTCTTTTGAGATTTAGGGTTGGGGTTGTTGTATTATTTTTGTTTGTTTATGGGACACAAGATTACAAACACTTTTGTACAAAACTTTTATGCTTTGAAAACTTCAAATGTTGGCTAAAATTGATGTGCAAAAGTGTGGTGAAGGTGTAAGTGTCATTTCTTAGAACACACGAATTGACTTTTACTTATATTCCTTAACCATAATTGTCATTACGGATTACTCCTATATCTAAATAAACTTAGGGTTTGCTACAAATTTATTTTTATAATTTAATTTTGTTATAATTTTTATTAATACACAATTAAAAATATTATGGTCAAAATGATGCATTTTTTTTTTTAAAAAAAAGGAGAATAAATTAATACAGTATAGGATAACTCGATATGGAAATAAATTAGGAAAATCAAACATCAAAATAGAAAGTGTAACAATTAGTATGGAGTTCTACTATATGAGCTACATGTATTAGACCATCTCCAATGGTGAGACTTGAGAGAGTTTTTTTAGGAAAGAGAGAGTATTTTTTGCAAAAGATACCAATAAGTTGGTATCTAAACTTAGCAACTCCAAAAGAAAGTTGTTAAGTTTAGATACTCAACTTTGAGTCTCATTTGACAAAAAGTGTGGGCCCTTTATCAATATTATAATATATTTTGTAATTTATTTAATTTTTTTTTTTTTTTTGAAAAACTTACAATATGGATTTGGTGGGCCATAAATTGAAAGTGACATTAATATACTTTAGAGAGTCTCACCATTGGAAGTTAGATTTCACATGAGTTACTAAATTGAGAAATGGGTTGGGTATCACCATTGGAGGTAAAAAACAACTCATTTTGTATTTCAATATTCAAAGTTCGGTCTCACCAATAGAGATAGGTCTAATATATGCATAACATGTGTTATTAATGCATTAAGTAATGGTATGACATGGGCAGATTTAGGAAAATGAGAAATAAAAAGTCACCAACAAATTAAAATTGGTTAGAATTGGATATACTACCTTCTTCTTCCTTTGGTTTTATTCAGCTTTCTGCCAAAACTAACGGTTTTTACTTTTTAGGTATGAACTTTCTAGTAATTGGTTATGGCTTCTTAATACGTAGTATTTTTCTTTTACAACATTAAAGGACTAACTTTAAGAATATAGCAACATACTCCGTATAATGCATAATCTAAGGAAAAAAATGAATAAAATAACAATGATGCAAAACAATCTAAATTCAGATTTAAGAAGTATGGAAGTTAATTGCACATGATCTTTTATGAAAATCATAAAGGGTATCACGCTATCACCTATCATTATTCATTACAGTAGCAGTTAATACTAGTATGGGTGCGGACCTTGTAGTGGACTAGTAGTCATTTGGAATGATTAGCACTATAGCAAGCTCTATGTGATTTGACGTAAAATATTTTTAACAGGAAATGATCTTTTACAAAAAATACTCGTACTTCGTAATGAAAAGAAAAAAAAAACACCCCACACATTTTCAATTGTATTTCACTTTTTTTTGGTTTTGAATAATAATAAGGAGAAAACGAAATTGTAAGAAAGAAGGTGGATTGGAGGCTTTAATTTGTAGGGCTAATTAGTTGATCATTTACATTGTTATCATCACTCAATTTGTAGGGCTTTCAAATGCTCAAGACAATGATAGCAATTTATGTAAGAAGCTATTGATGAGTGGTCGGTTGAAAATGGTAGTTATTCAATTGTAGTTTGATACTCTTCCTACTTTAAAACCCTGAGTAAAAGGGTCACCTAATTTTATAATGTACTTTAATTCGTATCAATCAATCAATCAATAACATAATACTAAAACAGACACCGGAAATGACACATGTCACTTAATGGTGTCGTTTTTTCCCTCTAAAAACCATTTTCCAAAAATAAATGTTATTCTAACTTTATTTTTCTTTTTATATCTTTTTAACTGACAGCTTATTTAAGACAATAAATTTATATATTATAATACCAATTAAAGATTCTTATTACTAATATTAATATTATTTGTTTAAAATGATTTTTTTTCCTGATCAATTACACTCATATGGATTTAATTTATAGTATGAAATATAAAAACATTTTTACGTTGTATTGCATCAAATTGACTTTAACACAGAAATCTATAACTATAACTATATATTATATTAAAGGAGAAACCAAGAATGACATGCGTCATCTCCTTTATTTTTAAAAAATTTCCCACCAAGATAATTTTTTTTTTCCAAAGCTTCTTAGAGCAAGATTAGCCCTGTGTGGTCTTAAGATTTTAATCCATTGCCACATTAGATTTTATATTAAATTTAATTATATTTTTTAATTTTTAATTATGTTAAGCCTCAATTAGATTTATCTCTTCATTCCTCAGACTTATTTTAGATTTCTTTAAAATCTTTATTAATTTTTTTTTTCCTTTTAACTTATATATTTCATTATACTTTTTTGAAATACATATATATTTTTAATATGAATATTCACATCGGTGTTACAAATTTCTAATCCAATTTAGATGTCATAGTTGAAAAATAATAGCAAAATAGATCAAGCAGAAAAATCAATTAAAATGGAACTACATGAAATTAAATGATTTAAAAATGCATGAAAATTAAAAATTACACATATTGCATTAAAATAATTGTAAATGTAAAATAAAATTGACTAATGTAAAATTGATTTGAATTTAAATAGTTGTATATGTAAAACATTTTTTTTGTTAAACAACGTACATAAAAAAAAATTTGAAGAAATGTTCATAGATTTAAATGTATTTAAAAAGTAATTTTTTTTTTTCTTCAAAACACTGTGTTTTGATGTATATAGGAAAAACACTGTGTATAGAGTGTAGAGTTGAGTCTTAAGTTGAGTATTGAGTTTTCAAGACTCCACTTCAGATTTTGTTAAGACTCAGCTTCTTAAATGCATAAAAAAACACAAGTTCTTGTCTTAAGACCAAAAACTTTAAAAATGATGATGTCATCCTAAGTCTTAAGACTTAGAGCTAATCTTGCTCTAATACTATGAAATTATATTTCCTTTACTATTTGATAATCATATTCCATTTATACACATTCAACAAAAATATTATTCTTTATTTAATACTATGCAATAATATTTTCTTACATATAACTATGTGACGTAATCTGTAATTATTGATATTGTAATACTCCCACGATTTTCTGTAATATGATATAATTTCATTTTTATTTTGTAATTCTGAATTTTTTATCTTATTTCGCATGCAATTAGATAATTTTTATAATTAAATATATTGTTAAACTAATAATAAATAGTGAAAATTACCGTGCATGGCACGAGACTTAATCTAGTTAATCTTATAATTCAAAATCTAAGGAACAAATGAATTTTTTGTGTGTTATTATTCTTCCCCTAATCACGTCATCAATGTATTAATTTTTGTGCATTAATAATATTATTGTGATTTGTAAAAATCATCCAATATTGAACCAATCAATTACCAGCGTCCAACACATCCATTATGCAAAATGAGATATGAATAAAGTACTCGTATAAGAATAAACTTTTTTTTTTTACGAGAGCAAAACATTCAATTAAATAGCAAAAGCGTCCATGAGTACATACGGGGTTACAATTGGAGGATCACAATGGTCCCATATTTGCTCAACATTAAAAGGAAGAAACTTTGCAAGATTGTGTGCTACTTCATTGCCCTCTCGCTTCACATGACTCCACTGCAAGCTATTATAGTGAACACTCTGAGCCATAGCATCGCATAACGCCGAGTCAAGATCGGTAAGGTGAGTTGCGCCCTTTGAGAGTCTAGATTAAACTTAATTAATATATTAAATTTAAATTTTACAAAAATACCTATGTTTTATATTTCATATGTACTTGATATATATATCAATTAACCTAAAACAACACATAAATCAATTGATAAATAAGTATCTAGTACAAGTGTGAAACAAATAAACCATCCTTAATTACTTATTGTAACATAAATTATGTTTGTTTTCAGATTATATACGAAGTATATAAACTCAAATGTATCCTATAACTTTTAATTAAACTAAATATGCATGTGAACCAACGTAGTTAAAATTAGTACATAGCCAACAAGTAAATATGTTTAAAATCAATAAAAAGTAAGTAATATAAATAATAAAATTTGCTATTTTATGCATAAACGTGTAGCTCACCTGTGACTGATAAAGAAAAGGCATTTTAGACTAAAAAAACATAGAAGTAGACGAACGATATATATCAAATTAGTCAATAACACAAGGTTTTTTATAATTTTTATTGTAGTCGTGTATAAGAGGACTTTATAATATGTCACCAAACTCATCTTAACTAAAAATTTAATGACTTTTCTTATCTTGGTCGATTGTGATTGCACATATTTTGCTCACGCAAGAAAACAACTCCAAAACAAAACCAATATGAAAATAAAAATAGAATTTGATGTACCTAAACTAATTAAGTGTCTTTATTAAAACTAACCATATGGTATATATGAGGATGACAATCAACTTGTATACATTAAGAAGTTAATACCGTTTTAAATTTAGTACAATAAATAATCTAGTAGGAGCTGAGGTAAACGTATGGTATTCGGTAGAGCTCTCACCTTCTGATTAAGACGGTTTAATTAATTAATATTTTTTTACCCTCAACTACATAATTATATTGTGGGGGTTTTCCTTTGAATTTAAAAATTACTCGTATAGGTATCTAAATGATTAGTATTTTCTGTGAGTTTTGTCATTTGTGGGTAGTAAATCGCTTAGTAAAAACTAATACTTCCTCCATTTCTTTTTAGTTGACACGTTTCTTTAGTCACGTTTGCCAATGCACAACTTCAACCGTACCAGTAATATCTTTAATTACCACTAAACAAAAATTATAAAAAGTTGATATTTTGAAAATATATATCGTGACAAATCTAACAAGATCTCACACGATTATACTTTTCATTACGTTTAAAGCACAAAACACGCTCAAAGGGGAGTGAGTGAATAGTGCTAAAGTCAAAACGTATCAACTAAAAAGAAACGGAGGAAATATATAAATGAATAAAGTAAGTCAAGTTAGTATTTAGAGAATTCCAATCCTTTTATATTCAAAGTATAACAAATTACCACCTTTTTTTTTTTTTTTTTTTGTAAAATCAAGAAAGTACAAAATCTCTTCTGAAATGAGTTTGGTGAAATACGACACCTAAATTCACATTTAAAAGTCGAAGATGTAGCGAACTGCTTTAATCTCTTCCGGAGTATCTCATTGTCATTGACCAACTCTAGCTTGACTCTATGGCACTACAGCACTACTACACACTACCCATATACTCGTACAGTTGTACAGAGATACTGTATATATATACTCATCACAATTTCTCAAGATAGCAAGTAAATACAAGGTGGAAAATATAAGAAATGTGGGACCCATAAGATAGGGTCAATATTCCTCAATCCTCATGCACCTAATTAAGGTGACCCTAATTAAAACCAAGTGGACCATAAAATACCTAAGGAGACATAATATCTTACACAAGACATACATTGGATCATATTTAAAACCATATCTTATAACAAACACTCCTATCATTTTGACACTTATTAATTATAATGGCAATTGTAAAGTGTACATCAACAACAATTAGGGGCCACAAAACTATATAAATGAATGAAACTTCTTTAATTACACCTTTTGTCTCTATATAATATATATATATTAATGCACATACATGCATGTTCAGAGATCGAATTATTTTCTAATGAACCCACTAATTATGTAATTATGGTTTTCCCATGCATGATGAGTTGCCAAAAATCAATCATTTAGCAACATAATATATTATATAATATATATTATACTTTCATGATTTAACCTAAAAGCTCATTTTCAACTTACATATATTATTTCAGAGCTGTTTTTTTTTTTTTTTTTTTTTTTTTTTTTTTTTTTTTTTTTTATCTCTTTGCACTCACATCATTCACTCTAAATACCTTAAACCATACTCGCATAACGTAAGATTACAGCTATGTACTTATGACTTATGAGAGATTTTATTACGGGAGCTAGATGCCTAGATTTTAATGAATGATTCGATATTTAATATCAAGTTTTTATAATTTTTACATATCATATCATGTAACTAATATATAAAGCTAAACTTTTAGTCAGGTCACGAGACAACGAAACTTAGAGTTCCAACTTTTCGCCAAATGTCGCACCACATTGGCGACAAATAAAGATTATCTTGACATGTAGGATTTATTTGAATATATTTTTTTTTAGAATAGGATAAAAAAAGTTGGATATATTCAGTAGGATAAAAAGTTATTTTAGTGTTTTATTTTCAATAAAATTTGGATAGATTTAGTAGGATAAAAAAGTTAATTTAAAGTTTTATTTTCAATAAAACTTTTGGTTTAGAATGTTATTTTCAATAAAATACCAATATTTCTATACAAATGAAAAAAAATTAAAAATTCAAAGAGACCTGTTATTATATATAATCCATCCTTTTCTTAGGTGTTCAGAGAAAATGAAAAGAGATCACAGCTTTGAAAAACCGTTCTTTTTGTACATTATTACTTCTAACTTTTTTAGATTTTCAAGTGATTATTAATCCATAAGATACCCATAAATGGACAAGTATGATTGTCAAGTGATTATTAATCCATGAATAAAAAATTCTAATAACATATATATTTTAGATAAAAAGTTTTATTTTAGAATTAAATAAACAACGCGGGTATCGCACAGGCACAAAACTAGTTGGTTATTAAAGATATTACCAATTGAAATAATGCTCGCATCGGCAAGCATGAAAATAGAAGTACTGCAAATAAAAAAAAAGAATAGAGCAAGAGTACGTATACCATATTTCTAACTAAGGGCTTATTTGACATCGTTTTTTGTTTTAACCAAAAACAGGAAACCAGAATAAGGTGTTTCCACTTTTTTGTTGACAGTTTTATTTCAAAATTACCATGATTTTAATAAGTTTAACTAATGTCTTCAAAAAAAAAAAATTAACTAATTTTTGATTCATTATATGACTTATATCAGGCCTGGCCCTTACCATGGGGGCTGCACAAGGCCCAAATCCGGTTAGGGCCTCAAATGTAAATATGTATATATAAATTATACTGCAATAACTTTCAATGCATGCTAACTATATCCTAGTGGTTTAGAGAACTCATGTTTGCTGCGGGGAAATCAGTGGTTCAATTGCCACTAAACAACAAACCCTAATTTGTTTTTTAAAAAAATAAATCGAGTAGAGAAAATTCATGTACCAATTTATTTTTAAAGGTTGGGACGGCCCTAACTTATATCATATGGTTTTGAAAAACAAAAAACTGAAAACCACAACAATGTCAAACAAACCCTAAGTTCTTTGTTTTTTTTTTTGTTTTTATTTAACTATTTATATATTCATTTTGAATACCTTAATTAAGCCATATTAAAGTAAGAGTAATAGCGTAATACCTTAATTAACCCATATTATATTTGTTTCAATATGTACATATGTATATGGTCGTTGTACTGTAGGGAGCTAGATGCCTAGAATAATGTATGGCTCGATATTACAAAAACTAAATTGCTCATAAAGGTATGCATTCACATTGTGAACATACCATAAACATGCATGCATGGTACAATGGTACGGTTCTTTAATGAGACCACGTACCATATAACATGCAAAATGGAGTAACGGTGAAGGCAATTAAATTAAGAGTAGTTTTAAACTTTTAATGATTCTTGAAGCAAGGAAGCACGTAAAGAGGTAGATCGATCACGAACAAACACAATAACCCATAATCATCATTCCCCAATACCCAAGTTTCTCATGCACACGTGATGATGGGCCCATTTCTAGCTTATGACAAAAATAATTCCCTAAAATTTGGTAAGCTTAGCTTTGCTCCCTTGCAAAATTTCTCCTAATCAATGTTTTGCTCAACTAAACAAGTTACTTTAAATTCTTAGTTTAATTAATTTAGTTTATATGTGTAAGAATTTTGCAAGCCTTCTAGAAACAATCCCTTTCATAGTCTAATGAAATCATTATTCCAAATCTTAGTTATGTAACAGTAAATTAAACACTAGTATTAGATTGTCATGTATTTTGTGACAATGCAAGTTCATGATTTTTAAGATATGACACATTTTTCAAAGTTTAGTCAGCATGCATGTCCTTGTTTGATTTATTTTTATTTTATTCTCAACGTTCTTCTAATAAGTGTGTGTACACTACTGAAAAATAATATGATATGCATACAATATAATGCGTACTTAATTAGCTTTTCTACAAAATAAAAATACACATCTATAAATATAATTTAATAAAATAACTAAGTAAATAATTGAAGCACTACTTTAATCATAAATAAATAAATAAATATTAATCCGTTAACATAAGTTCCAAGGAATGTTTTCAAAAAAAAAAGTTCCAAAGAATTATTGCAAATGATGGGAAGAATATTATGTACGAAGCATTATTTGTTCATGTTTATTCACAATATTTGGCAGAAAGATTAATTTAGTAATTTAGTATTCTTTGCTCATAAAGGTGAGGTGCACTATCACAACTCACAAGTAATTCCAAAAGATTAGATTATTCTCGTACATTTACAAAAATGAGTTTATTATGATTATTGGTTGATTAGTAGATCATCGACTGATGATGGATATGCAATAATCATCAAAAATGTAGTTTTGGCCAATTTGTAGAAGAATTCATACTAATTACTCGTCCAAACTACAAATAAAGATGCAAGGGCCATGTGCAAATTAATAACATATCCACATGTATAAACAAATAAAACAATCACAAAATCTTCAAAAAATCAAAAAGTTTCTAGAGTTGTATGTGGATTGTGATTCATGTTCAGCCCTTTTAATCTTTTAGTTATAATAATGACTAAGCCATGACTGTGGGCGTGCCGGAGTGGTTATCGGGCATGACTAGAAATCATGTGGGCTTTGCCCGCGCAGGTTCGAATCCTGCCGCTCACGACTTTCTCTTTGCCTCGCTTTTTTGAGATCTTAAAAAGGAAAATAGCTAAAAAACACATGATAAGACCGCTAGAAGGAGGGGTCGAACCTCCGACCTTGTGGTTAACAGCCACACGCTCTAACCAACTGAGCTATTCCAGCTTCCGTATCTATATCCATTAAATTTTATATATCTTAAAAAAACACAAAAAATCTAGCACTCAATATTATTACGAAGTACTTATAAAAGCATTAGAGTTTGTTTAATAAATCACACTAGAATTCATACTTCTTCCTCTCAAATTAAGACCACTTAATCTTCCATTATAGAGTATATGGACTATACTGAGCTCAGCAGGCACAGGGAGTTGGTTGTTCCGGGCAGCGATGGAGCCACATTTATAACATCAACTTCAAAGCTGATATTCTCTGTAGGTAAGTTCATCATGCATAATATAGTAAGGCAAAGGAGGACGATCATGTTTATTGAGTGTTGTCGAACTTAAAGAGGTCGAATGTTGATATTATAAAAGTTGGTAATAAACTTGAGCTTTTCTGTTAACATCAACTTCATCATAGAGCAACCCTTTATAAAATTAACCATGAGAGCACGAAATAGTAAATAACTAAGGCAAACTGCTCCATGTAATTCATCAAAGAAATCATCGTACAGAGTAAAAAATGTCTCACTTATTGAGGGTACATTCTGATTATTCTCTTGTTCATGTACTCATTTTTGTTTTTGTTTATTTTTTGTCAATTCTAATTAAGATCATGTGCGAAGAGAGTGATGTAGAAAAACTGGTTAAATACATCACCAACCACGAGTAATTCTGGGGTGGAACAGAGGTTCACATCCTACCACTCACCTTAAAGGCCTTCGACATCACAAGTGAATCCAAAAAGCTTTTGGAGTACTACTTTTTTAGGACAACTCAGTCTGAAAAATCCATGTCGGTTTTCCTTCGTATCAAGTATCAACCAAGGACATCTGGAGTTGATACAGAAGTTACATTTCAGCACAAATTATCAGGATGAAAATGAGTGCCACAAAACCAAGGGCTATTAAGCAATATAGTAGAAGACAACACCGGTCACATGAGAAAAACTTCAATGCTCAAACACATGAAAAAGAACTATGGATAAAAACGAACATAAGTATTTTCTCCCTTATTTACAGAAGAAGAAAAAAAAACCATCATAAGATCAATTGTACAGTTCTGGCTACTGAGTACAGGGTGTGCCTCCAGAAACATTTTTGGAAAGGGAAACAAATTAGTGTTTAGATTTATGATTATAATGTTGACATCCTTGTTACCGCTGATCAGCAAGTATCCCTGAGTGAGTATGACATCACACCGGCAGATCAAAAATAAGCCAATGCTTCTAAAGGCTCCCACTTGTGCAGGTAAGGGGAACACAGTCCACACCCTTGCAACAGAGAGGCTGTATGAATCTGGAAATGACATAGGAAGCCTGGAGAGTGATATAGCAAACCTAACGAAGTTTCCACTTCCTAAATAGTTCATCATATACAGGACCTTTTCCTGCCTTTACTAGGTTTTGTTTCAATTTAGACAGTGTAAAGGAACTCAACTTTATCTTCCGTTCAATCATGTCTTCAGCATACTTAACTGCCTCTTGAACTCTATTGCAGTCACGAAGCCCTAAAACCAAGAAATTCCCAGTCTCTTCTAACTCAGACTGATAATTCTCAACCATGAATTTCCAGACCTTAATAGCCATGTATGGATCCCCAGAGTCTAAGAAAAGCCTAACAGCAGCAATGCAATTAGCTTGGGTTGGTAAAAATTCATTCTTCACCATCTCGGTAAATACAGATGAAAGCTCATCAAGCTTACGACTCTTAACTAAGTATTGAAACAAAGTATTATAACTCTTTGAATCTGGAAAAACACCATCATAAACCATCTCATCCAAATACCTTCTAGCTATATCAAAATTAGCAAGATGAGAATGCAATGAAATCATCATATTGTACATTTGAGTGTCAGGCCTGAAATCGCTCCTCACTGTCATCGCTTCCCACAGCAATGAAGCTCCTCGGGCATCACTCTTCCTCACACAATCCTCCAAGGCAACCCCAAAAAACTTCATCCCAGGGGAACACCTCCTCTCCTTCATGGTGTTCAAGAACTTCAAAGCTTCATGAAATCCACTTGGAGCCTTAATCAATGTGCACAAAAAAGAGTCATAAGCCGGCACATTCCTAGGGTCCCAACCAATCTCCTCCACCATCTCTCCAAAAGTCCGCTTCGCACCAGCTACATTCCCTTCATTCTCCCACCCCTCTAACAATATAGCAAACGAATCAGCATCCAACCTAATCTTATCCTTTGCAATCCTCAAAAACTCATCCGCTTTCTCTGTCTTCCCTTCCCTACAAATCACACTCAAAAGCGAATTCAATGCCACAATGTCCCTAGGAACACCATACTGATCCATAACCTCGAACGTCATAAATGTCTCATCAACCCGATTCCCTAACACATAACTACTAAAAACCGATGCAAAAGTCGCAAGCGAAAGAATCCCTTCTTCCTTCATAGACTTAATTGCATCCCACATTGCATCAAACAATGAATTCTTCCCTAACAAATCAACAACTAAATTCCAAGCATAAGGGCTATGTCTATCATTCAATTGGTACCCTGCCCACCTAAAGAACTTCACAGCAGCAGCAGGACAACCATATGACAATTTAAGAACTTGTTCAACATCTTCCTGAGTTACCCTAATACCATTATCATCTAGAACTTTCGCAACTGATAAAGGTGGGGTACTAGCTACAATTTCACACATTAATTTGATTTTTGGGGGTAAATTTGGGGATTCAAGATACGAAATAAAAGCTGGGCGATGCTTACCCAGATCATGAATTTGGCGTTGAGGGCTTTTGCCGTGAATATGGTGGTGCTTCTTCGATGATGGTGGTGATGGAGATCGATCGCGGCCGTGACGCCGCTTTGGTTGCTTCATTATGCAATCATTCCGATGGAGAAAACCCAGAAATTTTGGTGATTAAAGGGAGAATTTCGTTAGGGTTTCGGACAGTTTAAAGCTTTGAATGAAAAGGATGATTTTTACAGGAAAATATAAGTCTAGCATAAACCCTAATTCAATTTGGGAATTTATTTTTTAAAATTCCCCAATTTCAAGTGTCTCACGCAAAAGCTAATGCCATGGCCCCGTGCCAGATCTAATTTGGTATGGTTTCAATTATTTATTTATTTATTTATTTTTTATTTTTTTTAAGAAGCCTTAACAAAGAAAAACACACTCAAAAGCTAAAAGGACCAGCAAAGCAATTGGCGACGACGAGCGTGAACAGCCAACCAGTGAGCTGGGGCAACCCACTAACGAGGAACCTTGCGAAGCTTGCAGATAGAGAACCGCAGGAGAGAAAGTCGAATATCTTGCAGCAACCAGAAGAAAAAAATATCGCCATCACGACCATCCCTCAGAAGAGAAAAGAGATTCGAGCAGTTGGAGTAGATAAGAAGACGACGAAAGCCTCGGCGATCAGCAGCCCGAAGAGCCCACAAACAAGCCTGTAACTCAGACTGAAGAGCCGAAGAAGAGTAAAAGGCCCTCGAGCAGCCACCCATTACAGAATCTGAAAAAACATCCCTAAAAATCCAACCTGCTCCCGCGCTAAGATCCCTAGCACTCCAAGCCCTATAAAAAATAATGCAGACATCAAAAGTAGAAGAGGATTCACCCTGCAGATAACAAGAATTAGAAGCTACCAAAGAAGGGGGAGAAGGTCTTCCCAACGAGCAAATGAAGACCTTGAACCCTTGGGCTGAGACACTTAGCTTCTAGAAAACCATTCTTGCACCAAATGGAAAATCGTGCTAAGAGACAACACTGCGTGTCTGAAAATCTTGTGGTTATGTGCAAGCCAAACTGCCCAAAAGAAGCAAACAAAAGAGACCAGACCGTCCCAATTTCGAGAGGAACGAAACCCAGAGATCGTGTCAACGGACCAATCGTTTAAAGGTTTCCCATGCAAAAGAGGAGGAGAGGAAACCAACGGAGCACAGGCCCAAAGATGGGAAGTGAAGGAACAATCACGGAATAGGTGATCTGACGTTTCATGTGCCTGGTAGCAGAACACACAAGTTGGGTCTGTCGGAATTTCCCTAAGCTGCATATTCCCGGAGAGAGACAGAGTATTGTGAAGCAATTTCCAACAAAACATTGTATTTTCGGCAAAAGAGGTAATCCCTAGAAATGCTTCCACCAAGAGGTTTGAATTGCACTAGAGACCCCTGAAGACACTGACTGATTAAGCAACATAGCATAAGCAGACTAAGTAGTGAAAGATCCATCCCTAGAAAATTTCCAGTAGACGAAATAATCGTCCATCGGCTGAAGAGGGCGATCCAAAGCCAGGATGCGAAGCACTGTAGAACTATCAAAAAGCCGATGAATTGAGGTCGAATCCAACACGTAAGAACGCAGATTAATAATAGAAGAAACATGTGTCGGAGATGTTGACACACCTAAACCGTCACGAAAAACAACAGACCCCCGGTATGGTTTCATTTAGGGCTTAAGCTATTGACTTCCTGTTTAAGTTGACAATTGGTACAATATTCCATCCATGGCCGAACCAAGTACCAAAAAAATATGAAATACAAGTATACAACTACAATATACAAGTATTCACTTCCCTTCAACTTTGATCTTACACTCGGGGATGTATAATATATACTTTGATGAATATAAGAATGGGGTAGTAAAGTGAACAAACTCAACAAAGATTACAAATTTTACAATTTATTAATGTATCATTAATTCATTATGTGGTGAATCTGAGCCTTGGTATGTTGCTCTCTTGGTCTGTCGCCCTCGAAACCGGCCTATGTTAAGAGCATATATAATAGGTAAATAATGTATACAATCTTAAAATTTAATACATTTTTTTTATTATTGTGATGCTCCTTGTTAAATTGAAATGCTTGACAAAATCACTCGTTAATTGGTGTTACTTATGCGACTGTTGTGTGTTAGAAAAAGCTAATCTAGAGAAATCTAAAGGTATATCATCCAATGTAATTCTAGGACATAGTCTAGAAAAATCTAGTGAGATAATATCTAGAAAGTCCGAGGAAAATATTAGTTTTAGAATAATCTAACATTTGATATTATCATATTTTGTATGAAAAATGTAGAATAATTCAGATTAACCTATGTAACTTCTCAAAATATGTAGTGTGGAGTCATACAATATCCATAAGCAAGAGTTCCTTAACATTAACCTACCTCCAATTTCTAATGAATGAAATTTCATATTTTATAAAATCGGGTCTATCAAACTTTCACATATCATTGTGTGCTACTAAGGATGATCTTTGTGTGCTATTCATTATTTTGCCTCACACTGAAGTAGGCATCCTTGAACATATCAAGTTGTTCAGTATAATCATCTTTTTGGGCATTAGATTTAAGAGTTTCTTCCTGGTTCTTATACAACCATCCTACGATTATACTCATCTTGCCTCTGATTGAATGATTCTTGCGGCTGATGATTAAAGGATTCTTGTCTCTGACTTTTAGTCTCTAACCTTCCTTCGAGGTTTCTGACTTGTTCCTCCACTGCAAATGATTAGGGGATTTTGCTCCCACCAATCGGAATGCGCCACGTGAGCCAATCAGGTCCTGCCAAGTGTCCCCCAGTTGGAACTGTCAGGGCTTGCCACGTGGCACACGCCTATTCGTCCACCCTGGACCTATTATGTCATGACACGTGGCATACTCCATGCCTAATGGAGAAACCGGCCACCTAGGCCCAACTTCCAAGGGAAGCCCAATCAGCCCAAGGTTAACCTAAACCTAGGATTGGCACGTTTCCCAAGGTTATAAATACCTCCCTTAATCCTCATTAAGGGAGATTACGCACATTAAACACTCTCACCTAGAGAGACCCAATCACTTTTATTTCCGCATTAATTACTCCTTAATCAAGTACTAACTTGACCGTCGGAGGCGGATCTCCAATCATCCGGAGCATCCGTTTGTTTTGCAGGTACAGGCGTCCGGTTCCAGTCTCGGAATTGTAACTCTCCCGCAGGACGTCAGAAAACCCCGAAACATTTTGGCGCCGTCTGTGGGGAGAGTACTTCTGAGATGGCATCCACGTCTATACCGACTCCTGAAGAGAGGCGTCCCCTGGACGACCCTCAAGTTCAGTCGGACCATGATACTGAGGAAGAATTTGAAGTTGAAGCTCACACAGCTTCAGACGGGACCCTAAGGGCCTGACGCACCCGTCATACCGAAAGGAGGGAACGGGAACATCTTCAAACTGGACTCAGTGATCCAGCAGGCGCACCGCCTGTTCAGCAGCAGCCGGATGATGGGTCTGCTCCCATTACAAGAAACGAACTCATGACCTTCATGAGGGGCTTCAAGGGAGAGATTCAAGAGTTGCTCAACAAGAAGCCTGCTCTGGCCAAGGAGCAGTCGGCTAAGAAACCTTCCACATCAGGAAAGAGGAAGCCAGTTCAAGGGCGAGAGGCGACCCCTCATCCTAACTCTAGGAAGTGGGAGGCGCCTGCCCTTGATTTCACAAAGTACCACTTTCCTACTCCAGGAAAGAGGAAACCTGTTCGTCATATTCAGGCGGACGGGTCGAAGAAAACATACACAGATGCTCGGCTATTGCTAGAGCAGAAAAAGAATGACCGATTGTCAGAGTCGGCCTCTACTTCAAACTTCCAAGACAGACTGCGTAATACCTCGATGAGGCATACTCAGTCTCATCATGAGAGTCAGTCAGGCGGTACCTCCCGTCAGTCCGGCTTTCATAGTGACCAGGCGATACCAAACTTACCATTTGTACCGCAACGACAATATTTTTTGCAGCCACCTCTGTTTGGTGGGCATGCAGCAAAGAATGTCCAACCTATGGACTGGCAGCTACGGTTGCTTAGACTTTGGGAACAACCGTCAGCCTTCTCCAAGGAAATTGCTGAAGCCGCTCAGCCGGCTAAAGTGAAAAATGTATTAGTAGGCGCCTATGACGGCAATACTAACCCAGAAGACCATTTGATGGCATTCACCAACCTGATGTACCTTCAAGGGTTGGATGATTCCACTTGTGCAAGTGTTTCCCAGCGACTCTCAAAGGAATCGCACAACAATGGTTCGGCAACCTGCCGACTGGTTGTGTGAATAACTTCAGGACGCTTGCTTACTTATTCACCTCCAACTTTGCCATGAACATACCTACGAAGAAGACGACCCTTGATTTAGGAACGATTCAGCAGGGCGAGAAGGAGGGGCTTCGTTCTTACATCAGGCGGTTTAACCTGATGAGAATACAGATTCAAGGGTTACCGGATGAGGTAGCCTATACTGACTTTTTTAGAGGCCTCAAAGATGGATCGACATTCAAATTTGATTTGGTCCGAAAGAGGGTGGCGACTCTTCAAGAGGCCTTGATTGAAGCAGAAGCCTATATACAGGCGACTGATCTTTGTAGTACAAAACAGTCGGACGGGAAAAGATTCGACAAAAAAGAAGGGCGACAGAAACAGTTGTCGAACAAAGATGAGAAGAAAAGAAAAGAGGTCTGGGCGGCTGATTCCTCTAAATAGCCGGCCCAGAAGAAGAAAAAAGAATTCAAACCATACTCCCCAAAGTATGCGTTTAACAAGGATAGCCAAGCTATCCTAAAGGAAATCAAGGGACGGATCTCAATTGAGAAGCCGGTCCCCATGAAGGGTTCTGCAAGCAACCGGAACCAAGAAAAATTCTGTGATTATCATGAAGATGTTGGTCATCACACCAATGAATGCATCAGTCTCATGCGGTTTCTGGACCGCCTGGCTGAGCAAGGCGATCTTGACATTTATGTCAAGAAATCTACAGGGAACACTTCCTCGAAAAAGCAGTCGGCCAAAAAGAGTCAACAGGCCGACAACTCTGATATAGATGATGCAGTCGTCTACACCATTGCAGGCGGCTTCGCAGGAGGCGGTCCCACTATTAGGGGCAACAAAGACAATATTAGGCGGCTAGATGTAAATTCCGTTCACCAAGGACGACCCTCCAAATATTCATTTCCTGAGATTTTCATCACTGAAGAAGATCTAGGAGGGGTAAGGGGGCCGCATGACGACCCTATCGTTATTGAATGTAAAGTGGCCAACCAGAGAGTTGGCCGAATCCTTATAGATACTGGAAGCTCCTCAGATCTTATCAGTAGCAAATGTCTGTCAAAACTAAAATATCAGACTGATTGCATACATCCGACATCCCACCCTTTAGTAGGGTTTGGAGGAGGAGTCTTCCACCTAGTGGGACGAGTGGATTTACCCATCCGCCTGGGTGAGAAAGGGGAAGGACGACACATGGTAGTCCGGTTCCTGGTAGTAGAAGAACTCTCGGCCTACAACATGATTCTGGGACGACCAACCCTGAATAATTCCAAGGCTGTTATAATCCCATCTCTTATATTTCTCAAGTTTGAGAGGGATAATGGAACAGTCGGGTCCCTAAGGGGAGATCAGAGGATGGCCCGAGAGTGCTATCTCTCGGATATCAAGCCCACTGTTGTGACCGCTGGGTCAAGTGGTGGAATAACAGACCTTGACACTGTCAAGAAAAGTGCGCCTGTTCAAGAAGCAGGCGGCAAGAAGAGAAAGGAAGCAAAGACAGAAAATAGCAATCATTGGCAGAGGAGCGGTCGGACGAATTCCGCCCTCAGCCGGCTGGTGAGCATACAGACCTGATCTTAGACGACTCACGTCCTGACCGAACAGTCAAAGTTGGGACGACTGCTCTGAAAGTCTTGGGTGACGATTTGCACAAACTATTGAAAGAATACAAGGACATCTTTGCATTCGAAGTCCACGAAATGCCAGGCATTAGTCCTGACCTGGCGGTACATAAGCTGGCTGTGGATCCGAAGAAGAAGCCGGTAAGGCAGAAAAAACGGAACCATGGCGAAGAAAGAAGTCAGGCGGCAGCCGCCGAAGTTAAAAAACTACTTGATGCTAGGTTCATTCGGCAATGTTACTTCCCAGACTGGGTTGCAAATGTGGTGCTTGTTAAAAAGCCGAATGGCACCTGGCGAATGTGTGTAGACTACACAGACTTAAACAAGGCGTGCCCCAAAGACAGTTACCCTCTGCCTAAAATTGATAACCTGGTCGACTCAACAGCCGGCCATGCTTTGATGAGCTTTATGGACGCCTACTCTGGTTTCCATCAAATTCCTTTATGGAAGAAAGATCAGGAGAAGACGACCTTCGTCACTGATCAAGGGTTATATTGTCACACGGTCATGTCGTTCGGTCTTAAGAATGCCCCGGCCACCTTCCAGCGAATGATAAACACTGTGTTCTTTGATCAGATTGGGAGAAACGTCGAGGCATACATTGATGATATGATTGTCAAGTCTAAGCTTCAGATAGATTATCTGTCGGACCTCCGAGAAACTTTCGCCACACTCAAGCGGCACCATGTCATGCTCAATCCCAAGAAATGTGTATTCGGAGTTGAGTCTGGGAAATTTCTCGGATTTCTTATCAATCAGAGAGAAATAGAGGCGAACCCTGAGAAGGTGCAGGCGGTCATCGACATGCAGTCGCCTCGTACCGTCCGAGAGGTTCAGAAGTTAACAGGTTGTCTGGCGGCCTTGGGAAGATTTCTAAGCCGATCAGGCGACAAATGCTTATACTTCTTCCAAGCCATTAAGAAGAAGGCAAGGTTTGAATGGGGGCCGGATGCTGAGGCGACCTTCCAGAGATTGAAAGTTCACTTGCATTCCTTGCCGAGGCTGGTCAGCCCTTTGCCCAAAGAAGTACTCTATATGTACCTGGCCGTCTCTGATCATGCGTTAAGCGCTGTTCTTCTTGCTGAAAGAGACGGCTGTCAGCTCCCGGTCTACTTTGTCAGTCATGTATTGAAAAATGCCAAGTTGAGGTATCCCTTAGTGGAGAAATTTGGTCTTGCGCTCTTCATGGTTGTTAAAAAATTGAAGCCCTACTTTTTGGCACATGCAGTCGTCGTGTATACAGATCAACCTATCAAGCGGCCACTGACCACCATGGAGTCGTCAGGCCGGATGATCAAATGGGCCATAGAAATTCAGAGCCTCGAAGTTACTTTCGAGCCTAGAAAAGCAATGAAGGGGCAAGCTTTTGCTGACTTTATTGTTGAGATGACTCGTCCCCCTGATTCTCGAGATCTAGACCAAGTCTGGAAGGTATATGTGGATGGAAGCTCTACTTCAAATGGTTGTGGAGCAGGCGTCATATGTTAGTCGCCAGAGGGCGACAGGTACGAGTATGCTCTACGCTTCAATTTTCAGGCCTCAAACAATGAGGCAGAACATGAAGCTTTACTAGCCGGAATCCGCATGTGCAAGGCGGCAGGGGCACGAAAGATAGACGCCTGTTCTGATTCACAATTGATAGTGAGTCAGTATAATGGCGAATACGAAGCAACCCATCCGGCCATGATCAAGTATTTACAGGCGGTACGACAGGCAGTCGTATCCTTTGAAGATTTTCATCTGACTCAAGTGCCGAGATCAGAAAACAACCAGGCGGATGCACTTTCAAAATTAGCATCATCTGCCTCTTGTGATACTCCTCGAACTGTTTTTTGGGAGGTGATGGAGAAGAGAAGCATCGAGGAAGACCCTATTGGAATCCTAGACATAAGCTCAACCTGGATGGATCCAATCAGGGCATATCTGACAGACGGTACCCTGCTGGATGATCATCACCAGGCGGCAGCGCTGAAAAAACGGGCAGCCAGTTTTGAAATGATAAAGGGAGAACTCCACAAAAGAGGGTACCTTCAACCCTACTTAAAGTGTGTTACTCCAGAAAAGGGACGAGAGATACTAGACGATCTTCACTCTGGTTACTGCGCTTCCCAGGCGGTACGTCACTTGCTCAACGGACAAGGCGGCAGGGCTACTTTTGGCCTACTTTAGAAGCAGATGCAATGGAGATGGTGAAAAAATGTGACAAGTGCCAAAGGTTTGGCAAACTAATTCACCGACCGGCTACTGACCTCACTACCATTCATAGCCCACTACCGTTTGCTAAGTGGGGCATGGATATTCTGGGTCCCTATACGCCTGCTACAGGCGGAAGGAGGTACATACTTGTTGCAGTCGACTACTTCACTAAATGGGTGGAGGCGGAGGCTGTAAAGGGAATCAAGACGAAGGATGTAATTTCATTCATCTGGAAAAATGTCATCACTCGGTTCGGGGTTCCCATGTCTATGATTTTTGATAATGGTATCCAATTTGAGACGCCTGTTCTCAAAAGCTGGTTGGGTGACCAAGGAATTGCACACCACTTTGCATCAGTCGGTCGTCCACAAGCAAACGGCCAGGTAGAAGCCTTTAATAAAATCATCTCAGACGGTCTCAAGAAAAAGATTGAACGAGCAGGCGGCCTATGGGCGGATGAATTACCACATGTTCTCTGGGCCATTGGGACGACTGAAAAAGGGGCGAATGTGGAAACTCCATTCCTCCTAACGTACGGTGCGGAAGCTGTTCTTCCAATAGAACACTACGAGCCGACTCTTCGAGTAATGCTATATGACGAAGAGGCAAACTGGGAAGCCATGCGCCTGGCATTAGACTCACTCCAAGAAAGGAGGGGCAATGCTGTCTTGCGCCATGAAATTTACCGCCTGAGAATGACTAGATCATACAACAAAAAAGTACACAGGCGTCCACTCAAAGTGGGAGACTTTGTACTTAGAAAAATGGAAGCAGTTGGTAGGGCTAATGAGTTTGGAAAATTAACTCCCAACTGGGAAGGACCCTACCGAATCTATGAAGAGGTCAGGGACGGTACCTACCGTCTGGAAACACCAGACGGCCAACCGTTGCCTCGAACCTGGAATGTAGATAATCTTAAGAAATATTTCTTTGAATGATGTAAATAGTCGAGGGCTACTTAATAAAAAGTTTGATGTTTCATTCAATTTTGTACTAAGAGGGGCATGCCTACTGACAAACAGTCGGCTACTCTCCATGTTTAATTTTCATTTTTTACCTAAGAGGGGCATGCCTACTGACAAACAGTCGGCTACTCTCCTGTTTAATTTTTATTCTTACTTAAGAGGGGCACGCCGCTTGTTCCACACAACCGGTTACTCTCCCATAACACAGTTCACCAAGAACTATCAAAGGCTCATGGCTAAAATGATCAGACCAGGCGCCAAGCCAACTGATCCAAATATAAATTCAATTCGACTTGTCCCAACATTATAGCAGGCATCCGACGGCATCCATACGGATGAAATTCGTCGCAGAGAGCAGCTCCCTTTTGGGTGGAACATTGTTCTATAAAATCATTACACGACACCTATACGGCTGTCTAACCAAGACAACCACGTAGCCGTTTCTCGGACAAGGATACCTCTCACTAAACTGACTAATCAGGTCAAACGAGTGTTCGCAGTAACCATCCGTGTCAACCAACCGACTGAACTACTTGGGATAAGAACAGTCGGTCTCTTAAGAGTTAATAGCCAAAAAACATTGGTGAATAAAGGGGAACAACCGGTGCCCACCGCTTGATACCTCTTCTACTCAGTCACTTGGCGACTTGGTAACAATTATGTTTACTTGGTCACTCCTTAAAAATTTAGTATGAAACTAAAAAGATGCTCATACAGCGTCTGTTCACACTAGATTAAATGTGGCGGGGAACAGTCGGCCTGGACCGACTAAAGTCTCTAGCTAAAAACAAACAAAAACAAAACAACACTCGGTCAGTATATGCATAAACCCAACTCCAAAAAGAGAGTGAAAGGTTCGAAGCTCACCAAGGGCGCCCCCTTGTTGGGGGAGTCGGTTGAGGACTGTTGCATGATGGAGGCCCGCAACATGGCCGCCACAGTCTTGGAGGCGGTAATTTTGCTCATGGCGTCCGCTGAAAAAACAAATAGCAAAGTTAATAAAAAGTCATAACAGTAACGCATGGAAAAATAGAGTATTCGACAGGCCGGCTACCTCTTGAGCACCGACTGCTGAGGCCACAGGCGGCCAAAAAGTACTCGTCGTAAAGCCATTTGAAGCTCGGGACGCAGTGCAGGGGTACTTGCTCTCGTACCCCTGAAGTAGAGTCGACCCTCGACTCTACTTTAAGGAGTCCTTTATCCAGGATCTCTTTCTTAGCCTTGGGGGGAACAGGCGGCATGCTGCGGCCGCCTGCAAGAAGAGGCGGATTCCTGTTCCACCTGTTGAAGCGCTTGTTCAGCTCGCTGTCTGAACTCTCAATGCTAAGGAAGGTGCTTCGCCAGTCCTTCCACTTGTTCGCTTTACCTCTTGTCATGAGGTAGCCTCGGTGGCTTGTCAATTGATACCAGCCGGTACCGCCTGCCTTAGGGGTCCGGATGAGGTAGTTCATGTGGGCGAAAGCCTCGAAGTTTGGCTCCACCCCGTGCAGTTTGCACCCGGCCACATAGCCGAGTACGTTGACCCAGGAGTTCGGGGCTAACTGCCATAACCCCAACTCATACCCATCCAAGATCCGCTGAACAGCCGGATGTAGTGGGAAGCGCAGCCCAGCCTTGATGGCCGCCTCGTAGCAGCCAAAGCAGGCGCCATCATAACTAGTACCAGCCTGCCAGACGACTGTGTCTTCTGGATCCGGCACGAACACTAAAAATCCGGGGCCCATTGTGTGGTTCGCAATAAAGCTCCCCACTTTCTCTTGCATGGCCGTGATCCGGCCCCGTGGGACAGTGCAGTAGTAGGGGTATTTTGCTCTCGGTAAGAGGCGGATGGCTTCGACCAATTGTCCCCCTTCTCAACTGCGTGAGAAAGTCTTGCCTCTTGTAGGCGACTGTATTTCTCTTCTGTGTCCAGAGAAGCATGACCAGAAGAGCTAGACTCGGATTCGTCCTCTGACGAGTCCGAAGAGGACGACTCCTCCCCTCTCCCAGAGGGGCCCGCCTCCTCTCCTTTAAAAGGAGTAGGAGAGAATGTAGACTTGTCAACTGTAAAATTGGAAGGGGTCACTTTGACTCCTCCCTCAGAACTGTCGGCTTTCAAGCCGCTTTGGTTCACTTCCACATCTGGCGCCTGGTCAGATGTTTCACTAATCGGCACCCTGTGGGAGGAGCCGTCTGAGTTCGAAATCCTAGCAGTTCTTTTTGTTCTGGCCATCATGTTCTGCATAGACACAGAGACAGTCGGACTTTGTATAAAGGGCAAAGATGGGTCCGGAAAAGGGCAGGCGGCACTCCTAGTCCTAGATTCAGCCGTCCCCGGTGACCGGCTGATCACTAACCTAGGTCGTGTCGTGTGCTTCCGTGGTGCCATTTCAAAAAAGAATAAAATAAAGAGAAAATTAAGAGTAAGAGAACCGACGGTTACCTGAACGAGTGATGTTGATGGAGTTCTGAAAATCCTGTGCAGTCGGCTTGACAGAGCAGGCGGTAGGCAGAAAGGGTCCAAAATGTCAGAGCAAGTTCAGGGGTCCGAATGTTCTCTCAAAAAGTTCTCAAGTGTGAAAATGACTGAAGTCAACACTCTCTTATATAGGCGAAGTGAGAAGGCGAAGGGTCACTTCCAAAATTCAAAATTTGGGCGGGAGAATCGCTCGGCCTTTCGCCGAGTGACACCTGTAGCAGGTCGTCGCCTGTCGCAGTGCGACACCTGTCACAGGTAACACGTGACCAGTCACGTGCCACCTGTGAGGGGCAAATGATTAGGGGATTTTGCTCCCACCAATCGGAATGCGCCACGTGGGCCAATCAGGTCCTACCAAGTGTCCCCCAGTTGGAACTGTCAGGGCTTGCCACGTGGCACACGCCTATTCGTGCACCCTGGACCTATTATGTCATGACACGTGGCATACTCCATGCCTAATGGAGAAACCGGCCACCTAGGCCCAACTTCCAAGGGAAGCCCAATCAGCCCAAGGTTAACCTAAACCTAGGATTGACACGTTTCCCAAGGTTATAAATACCTCCCTTAATCCTCATTAAGGGAGATTACGCACATTAAACACTCTCACCTAGAGAGACCCAATCACTTTTATTTCCGCATTAATTACTCCTTAATCAAGTACTAACTTGACCGTCGGAGGCGGATCTCCAATCATCCGGAGCATCCGTTTGTTTTGCAGGTACAGGCGTCCGGTTCCAGTCTCGGAATTGTAACTCTCCCGCAGGACGTCAGAAAACCCCGAAACAACAGTTGTTTTCCGGGGATTCAATTCAAAGCTAGTGCGGATAATTTAGGCAGCATTTTTAATTTGATACCACTGATGCAAGAGTGTAGTAGAGATTAGAACTTTTAGAGAGAGAAAGGGAGGAAATGGAAAAGAGGAAAACAAAATAAAGGAAGAGAGGGAAAAATAGAGAGAAAAAGAGCCAATTGACTATTTTCTTAGATCTTTTGGTTATGGAATCCATAGAGTGTAATTTTCTTGAAAGCTTTTTTCGCAATAATCATCTAAAATACAGAAAAAGAAATCAATATTTAAAGATTAGAACAAAATTTTGACTATTTCATAATTTGAAATGAAAAAAATCTATATTACTTGTAATATGCGATTGCCGATGATACCTAAATGATTTATGGAATATTTATTTGTCAAAGAATTCTTGTGAATTGTTAGGTGGAAATGCAGGTTCCTTTAATTTTTCATTGAACCTAGATCAAAGATATAGTGGAAAGTGAAAATAAGAAAGAGATCTTCAATTTTTTATTTTTTCATTTTTTTTTTGCAGCGGGAATTTGGATATGTAGGTATCGGTAGAGGTAATAATAGGGCTAGCTAAAAAAATTAATTTCATTGTTACTTAGGTTTTAAGTGTCACACTTTTGTCAATTGAAAATTTCAATCAAATTTATAATAAGTTTCAATTAAATCGAATAAGTTCTAATAAGTTTCAATAAATTCCAATACGGTTTGTTAAGTTTTAATCAAGTTAAATAAGTTCGGATAATTTTTCATCATTTGTTGAAACTTGAACTTATTGGAAACTAATTAGAATCTAATATATATATATATATATTATATAAATAAAGTAGGCATTTTTGGAGAGCATTCGGAGCGCCCTGTAAGAAAAAGGTATTATTTTGACCAATAAGAAGAAAGATTTATATTTTATTTTTGAATTAAAAAATTATGTTGCAACCTAGATAAAAGTAACGAATTAGATTTGATATATTTAAAATTTTAATGTCACGTAGATTATAATCACGAATTAAATTATTTTACTGGAAAAAAATAAAGTAAAAATATAAGAAAAGATAAATTTATTAATTCAATACTACGAGTATAAGAAATCCAAAAAAAATATATTAAGAAATATTTAAATGATAAACGCTTATAATACAGTTTGATACCTATCATTATAAGATAAATTTTGATAGTATTTATGATAAGAAATACAAATTGTTCATTAATTATAATTAAATTAAAATTTGTGATACTTACCATTATAAATTGACACATCATACGACACAAACAAAATTTCGTATCAATAAAAAACCCCATCAAACGAATTTTGTGTTAGTAATTTTGTGTTAATTTTTTGTCATCAATGGCCGGGTAATTTTTAGCTTAATTTTTAAAATTCTATGTTTAAATTAGTATTTCTAATTATTACGTACTTACATTGTATTAATTTTTAAAATTCTATGTTTAAGTTAGTATTTCTAAGCTTCAACCATTATCTAAAAATTCAAATATTCAATGGTATGCCTTTTTATGTCAAGTACTTATAAAAACTATACCAATTTTGGCAAATTTAATGATACTAATTTCTCATGCTTCCTACGTCCCTAAAAAGTTTGAGATAACTCTTATAAATAATGCTTAGACAAAAATGTCCTAGTAAGCCTAAAAAGAATCATCAATAAATATGGTAGGGTTGATGAGTGCGTAACAAAAGCAAATTAAAGATATAGAGATTGAGAAATAAATTAATAAAGAAAGACAAATAGTAAAGACTAAAGAGGGACACACAATACCCATGACCTATATTTATAGTTTAAAACTAGGTTAAATCCCGTGCCATACACGGTTTTTTTCACTCTTTGTTACGGAGTATAATTTAGAACTATATTTAAATATAAAAAATAATTTGGTCTAAAATCTATTTCTTATTTTATTCCAAATCAAACAACTGAAAATGTTATTTTTTTTATTTTTTTATTTTTCATCTTTATGACTACATATTATATTTTTAATTCAAGCTTTCTTCGACTCGTATTTTGAACCCTAATGGCATTTTTTTTATTTATATTTCACATTTGATCGTCTTCCATTCACCAATTATGTTAGATCGAAAGATTAATATTCATGAAACTTTTTTTATTTTTTATTTTTTTTATAAATAATCACTGTACATTAAAAAAATTAATTACTTATATAGGAATTTATATAATGATATGGTTAGATATCTAAGTTGGTAAATATATTACTTTACGATTTCTTTTCCTAAATTTAGGAAAAAAAATATTTTGCGTATATTCTCTATCAATTTTTATAAAAGTTTTTTTTTTCCTTACAAAAAAAAAAATATATACTAAGGACACACCAGAAGATGACGCATGTTATTGCTGGTGTGTCTTTTAGTATATACTAGGTTAGTCCCGTGTGATGCACAATTTTAGCAATAAAACTTTTGCTCTTATGTGCATAATATAAATAATTTTTTGTAAAAAAATAATGATCTCTCTTGGTAGATATACTGAACTAAAAAAACGATGTTAAATATTCTAATTAACTTCATAATTAAAGTAAAATATATGAAATTTTAGCATTATATATATCAGCTTAGTTGTTTTGTTTCATAATAATTTTTTTTACAAGAATTAATAAAGGGTAGAAAATTCAAACTCATACCATCAGTCCATCACTGATAAAATGTTGAGAAAAAAAGATTCTATACAAGAAAAAAGAAAAATGACAGAAACCAACCATCAATTTTTTAATTTTTTTTTTCTCCATAGGAAAATTGGTATTTAGTAAATTTAGACATAAAAGCTTTTTAAAATGTATAATTAATTCACCTTTTCCAAATGTTAACTTTAGCTTGAAATGGAGAAAAAAGATGCTATTTAAAATTTTGGAGGGATTGTTTTTAATAAGAAGCTGACACATGACAATGGTGATGTCAGCGGTAATTACTTTAGTATTATTTATAGATAGAGCTTAGAAGAAATGACCGGAAGATTCTAAAATTTCCTTCGTCACTCTTATAATCATAATATTGTAGAAGGTTCACGAACCATATCATCTTATCTTAGCATGATTTGTTATATTGGGTCATATCGCGCTTCTTCCAAATATATGAGGAATAAATTTGTATTTTTGAAAACGTAGTTATGATTTTCTAAATCAATTGAAATTGGGAAAAAAATGTAAGAGGAAAGAGTTGTGTTGGGTTCACAGTTTCACCATATATGGGCCTAGGCTAGTGGCCTCTGGGCAATACTCATCTCCGAGTAATTTTTCACCACGAAAATGTTGGGGTTTACTTCAGTCTTCAGCTTTATGGTTACAGTTTTAGTTTAAGATAGTCTACTCAAATTAATACTCTGCTCAGTGCTCACCAACTTTTGATTAATTTCTTCCCCAAATTCCCAAATTTATTGAAAACCCTAATTCCAAATTTTACTAAAATTCAGTTGAAATCAAGTACTATAATGGCGGAAGAAGCTGGTTTCCAGCCCATCTCACTGCTATTGTTACCCCAGCAACAGGAACACTCTCAAAGTAAGCTTCTTTTATTTTCCCTTTTTTTACCGTGCTTTTTATTTTGGGTTTTAGGAATTTAAATGTCAGCTTCTATGCTTTTTTATTTGATAGATAAAAGTGAATAAATTTTGATTTTTTATTTTTGATTTTTTTATTTTTTTTTATAGTGAGAGTGAATAAATTTGAATTAATGCTGTTTGTTCTGGGAATTGGGGTGTGTTTAATTGGGATTTATTACCTTTGTTTGTTACAGATTTGTTTAAATAAGTGTATGCATGCTTGATTTTGTTTCTGGGTTTAGTGGGTAATTGTTGAATTAACGGCTAAATAAATAGGATGAAGAAGCATAATGTTTGAAATTTGAACGAGGGAATTGGGGAGAAAAGTGAACAAACTCAATGAAGATTACAGATTTTATAATTTACTGATGTATTGTTATGCGGTGAGTTGGAGCCATGGTATGTTGCTCTCTTGGTCTGTCGCCCTCGAAACCGGCTTGTGTTAAGGCCATTAATTATCAGCATTAATAATAGTTATACACCGTATTATACATACAATCTTTAGCATTCAATATATTTCTTAATATGATGCTCTGTATTGAATTGGACTGCATGTCAAAATCACTCGTTGATTGGTGTTTGTTGATTGGTGTTATTAATGCTTGGGGGCGGAGGGAGTAGTTCTAGTAAAATTGCACATAGATTGCTTGTATGCGACTGTTGAGTGCTACTGAGGATGATCTTTGTGCACTATTCATATTTGTGCTAGGGTTTAACGTAATAATGTGTCTCACACTGTAGTAGTCATTACTGAGCATAATCAACTTGTGGAGTATAATCAAGTTTATGTGTCTCACACTGATGTAGGTATCCCTGAGCATTTGCTGTACAAGAATCGCTTGCAAGAGTATGCTCAAAAGGCAAACATACCGTTACCAGTTTATCGTACCATAAACAAAGGAGGACCTTCACAAGCTCCAAGATTTACGTCTACTGTTGAGATAGATGGAGAAACTTACACATCTATGGACACACTTACTAACAGAAAGGCAGCTGAACAAGATGCTGCAAAGCATGCGCTGGAAGGAATATCTAAGAAGATAAAGAATTGTATATCCAAGAAGACAACTGAAGGAGGATTTCCTCCAATTTTTCAGGTACATTACGTATCAATAATAGGTTGAAATTATTTAGTGCTTGCGGTTTGCTAAAATTCTTTGATTTTTTTGCTTTCCACCTCTTCATCAACTTAGAGTTGTGATTTTTTTTCCCCTCATTTGATTCTTATTATTGATAGCAACCATAATTTCGTGTTCTATTGTGTGAATGCTTGATAACTGCTCTTTATCCTTTCTAAACTACACCAATTCTGAATAATTAGGTCTATTGAATAAACATGAGAATGAGATAGATATGCCTACTATATGATGATTTCCAATTATACAAAACATCCTTAATCTTGCTCAAGTGGGAGAGACCATACAACAATAATCAGGGCTGTTTGTATCACAATTTCCCAGATTAAAGAAAAGCAGATGGTCATCTCATCGGATTGAATAAGTAATTACTTTACTATCATGCATAAGTGCACAACTATTTAAGGAAACCATTTTAACGTTGCACAATGATGTAAGACATAACTTAGAAAGATGGGCAGCTTTTGAAGATAGAATTGTATATTCCGAGATTGATCTTCATTTCTTTCTGTTTCAGTTCAGATTTATGCCTTTGATTTTCCTCTAATATTTCATATTCAAATCTATGTTTTAGGATAAGGTATTTTGTAAGTCTATTCTTCATGAGTTCGCTGTGAAAATGAATATAGAAAAGCCCAAGTATGATACTGTGAGGTCGGAGGGGCTTATTCCTGTTTTCATTTCCACTTTGGAATTCAGAGGGGTAAGGTATGTTGGTGAAGCTAGTGTAAACAAGAAAGAGGCTGAGCAGTTAGCAGCACGTGCTGTTATTTTATCCATTTTAGGTATGTTCTCACCTTAATGTGAAATTTATACATTCAAGTTCTAGCTGTGATGCACGATTGTATATATAGCTCTTTACATGGTATCTTTGATTGTGCAGCAACTGAAGAAGGAATGCATCTGTCAGAGATTATCAAATCCAAAGCTAAACTTTTTTCTGCAGTGCATGAGCATATTCATGCAAATGCAGATACATGTGTCTCCTCTTTGCAGCCAAATTCCGGAACGGCCCTTAGGCCTTCTGCAATCAAAGGAGATGCTGAAGGTACTTGTCAAGCTGGTGAGATTGTGAAGGTTGCTGCATTAGCCGTACCAGACCAATCAAGCAAAAAGGAAGATAATGCTGACCAAGCTAGTAATGGGATTGGGAATGTTGTTGCATTGGCCCTCCCAGAGCAATCAAGTGTAAAGGAAAAAGTTACTGACCAATCTAGTAATGGGATTGGAAGTGTTCTATTGAATGTTCTCCAGGGACAGTCTCATATTCTACCCAGACATGAATTTAGAAAGCCAGTACTAGAGACATATTCTGAACCAGTTCCGCTTACAATTGAATTTATATCTTCACTTGGGGAAGAAACTCCTTTAGATGCATCAGATAGTGTGGGGAAAAGGAAGCGTAGAAGGAAGAAAAGGGCTAACAAGAAAGCCAAAACTGAAATACAGTAAGTCTAATTGTGGTTTCCTGTTTTTATTTTTGTATGCATTTTGCAATGTTCTTGGGGCATTGAATCTCTACCTGGTTATATCTTTGGCTTTGTCAAGACCCTAAAGGCCTAAAGTTAGTGTCTTGGTAATTTCTTTTTTTCTTTCTTGGGTAAGTAGAGTATCATTGACTAATTTTTGTTATTAAATCTTAAGCATGGGGAGTGGGGGACTAATTTTTCAGGAAGGACATGCTAAAGTTTTAAAAGTGAAAGTGGCCACAACCTGGCCACGACTACATTTCTTTGGTAAGTAAAATTCTATTACCAAAACATTGCATTTACACACAAAAGCCGAGTTGGAAATTGGACAAAATTTTAGGATCATCCAAAGACCAAAAGGCTAAACAATACATGAACCAACAGCCTGGTCCAGTACATACATTGCACACTCTAAACCAACTTTTATCCTCTGTACTGACTTTCTTTTTAATTATGTGCATAATCTTATTTTTTTGCAATGAATTTAATATCGTGTATGGTTGTATGAGGACGGAGATAAGACAGAATGATGCCAAAAACATGATTCCTTGTATACCAAATACTATACAAAACATCTCATAATATAACTGTTATCATTACAAACTGTATGCTTAACATTTTGTGCAAATTTCCCTACGTAATCTACCTTGTTCAAAAGTGAATCATTCCTAGCTTGCCATAAGCTGTATACAGCAGCTGCAATAACTGCTTTTATGACCTCCTACCTAAATGCATAGCCTCTCTAGCTTCTTCAAATCCACAAAACCTGCTGGGGTAGGCTCCTTTATGTATTGGAATCCTTTACCACTGCTGTAAGTTGGTCATGCATGATTTGCTAAACACACATTTATGGACAAAGATTTTGGTGGCTTACATTGCCACCAGAGAGATTAGGCACCTATAATGCATTGCATGCATGTGTTACTACTAACTTACTTTGATCTAATATATGAGTCGTGTCAACAATTTTTTTAAAAGTATCAAGATAAAAAGTTAATTTTTAAATATTGTTAACATTGTAAAGTGGCACACAGGATTGTTGATTAATGATACTACAATGATATTTAGTAATGCATTGGTATTGTAGAACGACTTGTATATATTGGGTCAAGAAGGATTAGGTAAAATCACTCATCTTTTGTTTCAAATGGAGTATTTCATTGTATCTTTCTATTCATTTAGGTCCTTTTGGTTTAAGTAGTGTGAGGTTTATTTGTGCATTATGTCTTGCGGGTCACAGATCTGTAAGTCTGACATTCAGTTCCAAAATGAACTAATTTGTCAATTATTGTCTACTACAAACTTTTTCCCCTGAGTTGTAATAATTGTTGTTGAGCTCCCAATACCGTCTCTTCTTTTAAAGGGCGGGGGGAGGCTCTCTCTACTTCAAGCTTGTGCTGCTTTCATGTGTGCATGACATATGCTGAAGCTTGTTGACTTATAACATGTTAGTGAACTTCCCGTTCACAGATTTTTTTTTTTTCATCAATTCTATCTTTTCTTATAATTACAGGATTCAGTGATCTAATTTCTCCTCTTACTAGGTAATACTGGTATTGAACCTTTGTTGTATTTGAAGACAACTCTCGAACAAGTGGAACCTGATAGAGATATATGAATGCGCATAGAGACTTGCTGATGTGCTTCCATTTTGTCAATTGATACCAAGATTACCAACTGGAATAGTCTGCCCCAATTACTACATCGTGTATTTAAGTTCCTATGATGATTTTCTATATTTTGTTGTATATATAGGAACCATGCCTTAAATAGTGGCAAGGAATTAGTTTTTTTTGGCTTGGGTTCTTGTATGTGGCAAACCAACTTTTGTAACAAACAAGCAGTATTTTTGTAATTTTTAATGTGCTATTTTAGACCATGAATCAAATCATGTTTTATGCTTGTATATAAGGTGTAATACTCAATTTCTGATTTGTCATTGACCGTTAACCAGCTATACACAACTAATGACTGTCTGATGAGCCTCAAGCTCACAGCTCTGGCTCAAAGTTCAGAATGTAAGGTATTCAAAACCTAATGGGCCAAACTGGTTTCAGTTTAGCTGGGCCAACTGTTTGGACTCTGGCCTAAGGAGAGCGTAGTAGCGTATGCAGGGCTGGACCGTGTTAAAAAGGTACTCATGGCCCAACAGTTTTAGTACTTTTAGATTTGGGGTTGTCTGTTGGGCTAAAAATAAAATTGTACTTTCTTTTTCTGTAATTTTACATGGTTATTGTTATCATAAATAAATGCCATATTGGTGTATGCTTTTCCTTTTCAAATAAATAAAATAAAATAAAATAAGAAAATAAATAGTAAAATTGATGTATGCTTCTCATGCGCTAAAAACAAAATACTACTTTGTAAATAAAATATTAATAAATGTATTCCAAAATCCAAATTTCAAAGAAAACGTGTATTTTGTCCTTGTCTCCTTTGGATGATTAAATAAGCATGAACTGGTTGAAGAGATACGACAGAAAAATCTTTAATTTTTTCCTTTTTGGTGAAATTATATTATTAGATTTTTTAGATGATTTTACGGCGGTCATTTGAAAAATGACTACCATATTATTTTAATAATATATAATATGATCGGTTTATTTTTTCACGTTATAAAATGGCACAGTTAGTCTTATAACTAGTATAGAACCCGTGCAATTGCACGTTATAATAAGTTCATATGTATAATTTACTTATCAAAATAAATTTAAATAATAATAGTGAAGTAGAAATCAAAAGTTATGCTCTAACATATATAGCTCCTACCTAGAAATATCTTAGCATGATTTAACATTGGTATTTACATAATTATTCTACTATTATTTTATCTATTAAATTATTTATAACCTTAAAATTAGGGATGACAAGTGGGTATAAAAATGCTAGTCCCGCATCGCACCTGCCCTAGATGGAGCGGATATGGGTCCAACTTTGGCCGGTAAGTAGGCAGGTACGAGTACATAAGACATACCCACCATGGTTAACGGGTAAGCGGTAGATTTGATGTCATACCCGTCTATAACCTGCCTACCTGCTCAATTACCTGCCAACTTATTACTATCACTAATTTTCTTATGTAATTCTTTTTGTATTTGTAATGATGAAGGACTACTTTTTATACAAATAAATTGACTACTTATTACTTGTATAATATATTGTTAAATTATCTATTTACAACAATTTAGATAGCATAATGACATATTCTATAGAAAATTATCAAACAAATGTAATATTATAAAACTTTATATGCATGATCTTTCATAATAATACTCATAGTAGTAGTTTTAGAATTTTCAAAGTATATATGGAGAATACATTAGTCCAAATATATATGTATGGTTTATTATAAATATATGGCCAACATATATGTAGGTGTATAAATAATTATGTTGATATTGCCAAGGCAAAAAATCCACACCCAAGGCCAAATTATCTACTCTTACCCAATATTTATGAAAATCTATATATATCAAACTTAGTAATAATTCAATGAAATATTTTGCAATCTTTTGATAATATTTTATTGCCAATAATCTTTTGTGATATTTTATTAACTGTAATTTAAGGCGGGATTTTTCTGTATGGCTGGCCGTGTGGCCGGAGTTACTCGAGTTACTCGGTCAGGGGTTACTCGAGTTGTCGTGATTACTCGAGTTACTCGCTCAAGGGTTACTCGAGTTGCCGGGGTTACTTAAGTTACTCGGTCAGGGGTTACTCGAGTTACTCCTAACCGAGAAGCAACCCCTTGAGTAACCCTTGACCGAGTAACCCCTGACCGAAATAATCCCTCAAGTAACCCCTAATCGAACCCTCAAGCTAAGTAACCCCTGACCGGGTAACCCTGATCGAACCCCTCAAGTAACTCCTGATCGAGTAACTCGAGTAACCCCTGACCGAACCCCTTAAGTAACCCCTGACTGAATTCCTTAAGTAACCCCTGACCGAGTAACTCGAGTAACCCTGACTGAAACCCTGATCGAGTAACTCAAGTAACCCCTGACCAAGTAACTCATGTAACCCCGACCACACAGTGTGGCCAGTCACATATAATAATTTGTGTGATTTCAGTAGTTATATATTCCAATTAAAATCATTCCAACTCCACCAACTGATTATTCTCATCAAAATCCGCCACTAATTATTAACTTTTGGGGTAAGATCGAAGACTAACATCCAGTAAGTCTAATACTTATTTACATAGGATATATACTTTTATAATCACTCTTAAAATCTAACTTTTGGGCATTCTAAAAGATTGGTTTCAGAACATATTTTAGTAGACAAAGGTTTTTAAACAGCTATATCAAAGTGACCAGTAGGACTAAGTAGGAGATTATTTTTAAGTGACCAGATTATATTATACACGATGTGTGTTTCAAGATACTAAAAGTCTAAAACACATTATGATTCATATATACTAAGTAGGAGATTATTAAACGTAATTTTCAAAATGGCGTAGATTTTTTACAAAGTCCTTTGTATATTATAATATTTTCTAATTAAAGAAAATATTTTACAAAGTACTTTGTATATTATAATATTTGAAGATTTGATAAAAATTAAATGATTAAATTAAAAAAAAAAAAGAATAAAAAGGCGTAGATTTTTTTTAATTAGATATAATCGTACTTACCGAAATGAGCCAAAAGATGTGAAAGATAATATCTTAAGATAAAAATAAATAATAAAATGAAATATTGCAATAATAATTAAAAGATATTATAAAAATTTCTTTATTTAAAAGTTTGTAAATGGGCGGGGAAATATTAATTGACAGAGTGACAAATGTCATTTTTGCATCTAGGCGCCCTTTATTTTAGTATATATATAGATATCTACAATGTAAATATAATTTTGAAAATTTTAATCCAACATAAAATAAATATTTTTTGAGAAACTTTAAAATAAGAATAAAAATTACATAAATGAAACTAAAAATTTGATAAATAAAAAAATGTTGATAATAATATTTAATACCATTAATAAAGTAATATAATTAATTACTTGGAAAAAATATATCAATTATGAACTATATATATTCATTAAAACATTATGATAGTCATATTTCAAACGACTACTGTAAAAATTTCAGATTTTTTATGGTAAAAAAAAAAAAAAAAAAAAAAATCTTGCTTATTTTATTTCTTCCAAACAAAATTAAAGAAATAAAATAATTGGATTTTGGACCATGCTAAGAGTCAGCCACTGCTATAAGGGCACAAAAATATGAATATACGCCCACAATGTTTGAAAGTTACTCAAAATTATATGCTAAATTTTGCCTTTATCCTCATTTTCCTTTACAATTTAGCGGCTCATAATAAGTCAACAAGATAAAAACCTTGTTTTTTCAACAAAAGCATATTTTTGCAATCATAAGTTTAGAAGAAAGGACAAAATTGGACTAACTTCCAAGCTAAATTCCAAGTATTTGAAGGTTCCTTTATTCCAATTTTCTTTACCAAGTCCGAATCATTGGGGGCAAGGTTTACTTATACATTATGAACAAGCTCATGAAGTATATACTAGAGTCTAGAGATGTCAAAAACCAATCCAACTTATATAGGTATAATAATTTAGTAAGTTTAAACTTAAACCAGACCCAGCCATATCAAATCCGACCATCTATTTAAAGTGATACCTTTGTAAAGTTTCGATACACCCTTATGCTTAATCTGAATTATTAACACACAAAAGAATGTCTCAAAAGATGTAGTAACTCTTGTTTCCCTTTGTTTTTGGAAGTATGTTAGAGATGAATTCCACTTTTTAAAAATAGTTTATTATCAATCCGTAACTCTAAATTATTTAAATGTTTGTTGTATCATTCTTAAAGAAAGAAGTATAGAGATAAAGTTACTATGAGTACAAAAGAACACCATTCAATCTAAATAACTACGAGTACAAATGTTTATGATCTATGAATCGGAGCTGAAAAAACTCTATCTACATTAGATATATTTTCTAAAATAGTAATCCGTACTTTGTATTAGTACCTAATAGCTAACATTCTGCCTTTAGTTCATTATAAAATCGAATACATCATTTTCCGTTTATCTACGGAGTAACATCTTGATCATAAAAAAAAGAGAGAAAATAGTTTGAATTAAAGACAGATGTTAGGAGATGTCAACAATGTTGTTCGAAATTAGCAAAAACACGGAAATGCTCATATTACATTAAAGAGCCTCGGAAGTTAACAAAGAGCCAACATGCCTAAGCACAAAGTACAACTACCTCATTTATTACTGGAGTATAATTATTAATTTTTGTAATTTGCAAAATCCAAGGGTGAGATTTTCAATTTTGTACTAATTTCTTTATTTAAAAAAATAATGGAGATTTTTGTTGTGATATGATTCATAATTGCTACTTCCACTAATAATATTTCTTTAATCATACCCGCTGCTCAATTAATATGTCTGGCCTCTAGCTAGTGGCTCAAGAAGGATTTTATTTTTATTAATTTTTTTTGAGCTAATCGTAAAAGAAAATTTGGAATTATTTAATTTGTGAAAAATGTACGAGTTGCTTCGAAAATTGTTACTACGAACAAGGAATAAGTTAATGTAATTATGTATGGGAGTATGGTTGGTCATTTTGGCTAATCTAATCCTTATACTACTCCTACATTAGTCCTGTGGAATATTTTCAAAACATATATTAGTCCTATGGAATTGTTCTATTTTGAAGGTGCCCGTAAAGTTCATTTTGGAGGTAAGTGGAACACTACTGATTATTAAAGCAAAATTAACCTCAATAGCACCAACTATAAGTTGGGTGCAGAGAATAGCACAACCTTGCTCGAGTGCACTCTACATCACAAACTATGAAGTTTGCTGCACAAAATGTCATTAATGACATCGGAGGACGAAGATTCTGTCAAAAAAGTGTATTTTTAATGTTTTAAACCAATTTTCATCCTTTTTGAATCTTCTATAACTTATTTAATCACTTTATTATACCTAACACGTGCTCCCTAGTTACTTTTCTTTAACTTATTTTGTAATGACGTTCATGATAAATTGCAACGAATGGATAATGTTTGGCAAAATAAATCGAAATCTAATGACACAAATTAAAAATTCCCAACCAACACATACATCAATTTCAACAAATCATCATAACAGTACAGTACACCAACTAATATCCTAATTTCATGAAATTATGAAGAAGAAAAAAAAAGACAAATAACCAAATGCATGTATTCAGCACAGAGATAAAAATTGAATTTCAAAATTTACCAAAGTACAATTTAAAGAATATCTTGTGCCAATTGATTGTCTAGGATTTTAATGTTGGTTTTCGTCTTATTCCTTGTTTACCTTGGTGTTCTTCAAGGAGTAGTATTAATTTTACTAAGTGGGGCAATGGGTGATAATAATAATGGGGGCAATTCCTTGGTATAGTAAGAGAAAATTTTTTTAACAAAAAAGGGGTGAAAATTGGTTAAATATATTTGAATAATAAAAGTATGCTTTTCTGGCAAAATTTCCGATCTCTGATGTCTTTTATGACATTTTTTGCACCGAACTTAATAGTTTGTGATGTAGAGTGCACTTAATTAAGGTTGTGCTATTCTTTACACCTAATCTATAGTTGATGTTACTGAAGCCAATTTTACCGATTATTAAGGATAAACCTCTTAGAGTTTTAAAATTAAGATTGTGAAGTCATGTTTGTGAGAACCATTTCGATATTTCAGAACTTGATAGATACCTGGAGGCCGGATAATGCATCCAACTTTCTTTAACAATTAACAGGTAGATAATTTTCAGTTTCATCCTTGTCATTTGACCCATAAATATCATTGAAAAAGTTACAACTCATCTAGCTTAGGTTAGAGTTAGTATGGAATAGTATTATTCTTCCCAATATTGCAATTTAACTAGGAATCCAATCTTAATATAAATTAAGGGAAAGCTGTCTATATGGATTTTCTAATATACCCTAAAAAAGATGTAACGTCATACATGCATAGGAAAGTAGGAATAGGATTTGATAATGTGGTAGCCTTGGACAAAGTCATTGCCAATCAGAAATATTTCAAATTCAAATGGGAATTCATGGTAAAATTTCAAAGGTAGCATCATCCTTAGGGTTACATTCATTTTACGGAATATTACAGAGTAACGTTGAATGATGTGTAATTTTTTAACTTGATAGTCGATACAATTTGAATAGAGTTCTCCATATTAGAGTTATAACAGGGTTTTATTTTTGCAGAATTCAATAATCACCAAACGATAATAAAAGGTAATAATTTGACGTAAGCAAGTTTAAAAAAATGAAGAATAGAGTGGGAAAGGCATAATCTCCTAGAGACAAGGGAAGTGCGAGCGCTTGTTACAATGAGAGTCATAAATTGGTCCCCAACGTCGTTGTACTTGTACTGCCTCTTCTTCCAATTCATGTCTTTTACTGAAACATGTGCTCTCTTAGCTTGTTTCACCCTCATGATTCACGACTTTTTCAAATTCTATGTACTAGTACTCAATCTTTTAATGCTGCATTTTTGACAATCAAGATTTCAGCTAAGTTGTACTTCGTATATGATGAGCATCATGATTCATGGCATTGTACGCATAATAGATCGAAGCTTTAAATGTCGTTGCTCGATATTTCAAGCAAACCTTTTTTTTTTTTTTTCAAATGAAGATGTATATATATACCTCTATTTATTTAATAAATCTTTACACACTTTGATTAATAATACTATAGGTTGTAATGAAAAAGTAAAATAATGAGAATGAATTAAATATATGTAAAATCTCGAATTATATTGCCGGCAAAACACATTTTTTTTTGTTGACGAGACAAAGCAACTTCATCCTCAAATAATGTATACACCTTGCTTCATTTTCACTATTGAAATTTATCACCGCCTATCATATAGACCAATAGAGAGGGTTGATAAGCATGATTTTTGGGCGGTATTAACAAAAAACACCTATATTTACAACAAGAATCTGTATATTTACCAATCAATAAAAATATTTATAATAAGAACACGAAAACAATTTGTATGTAGATGTCCATAGGTATAAGATATTTAGCTATTGTCTCACACTTATAGCTTATTGTAGCACATCATTACAAGTTAGCTACTACTTAAACTAAGGTAAGAAATTACTTGTACAGTTGAAAAGAAACTCATTGTTTCACCATATACTAATTGACTAATTGTTATGACTGTTGTTGTTGAACCATATCATAAATAGTTTTACCAATAACCTATTTGTTTGAGCGTAACTATATTTGAAAAAATTCATAATATATACGTAATATCTTGTATGGGGTGGGATCAAGAACCCCATCCAAAGTACAATCTTGCCAAGAACTTACAAGGACGGAGGACTACAACATTGTTTTAAGACCATGTTGGTTAATTTGATGGCTCCAAATCAAGCCAAAATGATAGGTTTTGCATGACCTTATATGTGGAAGACTTAATCTCCTCCCCCTCTCCCAACCAAGGGTTTTCAAGGGAGAATGACGATGAATGAGATTTTATTAATTGGAATATTTAATAGTATCAAGGCCGTCTGTAAGTCTGTTGACGTTATGATGTCTTGGGTGAAACAGCTGTCAAATTGTCGACATAAACATGCTCTATGTACTCTGTTAAGAACTTAAGATGGACAAAATTTTGCCATTAAATGAGCCACGACATTCTCAACTCTATAAACGTATGTACAAAAAAAAAAAATTCAAATTGTGAGCTAATATAGGAACATCCTCTACCAAAATAGAACTCCGTACTAAAATTGTATTTGACTATTACAAAGTAATACTAAACAGAGAAAACCTATAATTGTGCTTACCTAATTATAGAATTTGTAGATCTGCCACTCATTACTGTAGCTAAGTCGTGATGACGCCAATATATATATAATCTACAATATGATGCAAACTGATTAATTAGTACTCCTAAAAACAAATTAATTAAACTTCTTAATTCCTATAAAACACAAAAAAAGTCCTAACTCTACGTTAATCAACAACAAACAAGCCTAAATTCATGTTAGCTTCCCAAGACACAAATTCAATCCAAAATTAACACGTATAATTATGCATAAATTACTAAATTAGCTTAGGTGAACTGTCTTTTACTACTGTACAAAATAATTCTTGAGTAATAATAATCTTATTATTGATATTAATGATATAATATAAGGTAGCTAGCTAACATACAAAGAAAAAAATTATACCATAATAATATAAAATTAGGAAAGCCACGTGAAATAGATAGTTCTAAATTCTAAAATGATGGAAAAAAAATAAGGGAAACTAGGTAGGAAAGAGAGCAAATGAAAGAATTGATGAAAGTGAGAGTATTAAACTCATGATTTATATGTTTAAAGGAATCTCTTCAGACGTGGGCTTCGCGAAAGATCCGCCGATGTTTCTGCTCTTTTTTACTCTTTTTTTCATCCGCCAACTCTCAATCCCAAGGTATACATTCATAATTTATCCGATTATATGTGCAATTAGCTTAGCCTTTTTTTTTTCTTCCCTTTTTTTTTTTATGGGTGCAATTCATTATGTCTATTATGTAAGTATGTTTCAAGGGTACACCTAGAGATATCGGGTTATAAATGAGCAAAAGAATAGCCTTAGATAGGACACTGAACATTAGGTGTGTTTGAGAATAGATATGATTTATTTATTTTGATTTTGCGTTCTGATTGAATTAATTTGTGTTGATTATTTATTTTTTCCATAACCTAAAAAAAAAAAAGATTTTTTTATAAACTTGTTGATAATTTAACCCTTTTAAGCCACACATCTATCAATGCCATAAAAAAATCTTTTTAACAAAACACCTACATCATCATCCCTTTAGTATAAGTACCTTCAAACCTTAATTGAGTTCCCAACAAATAGGTCTTTCCCTCAAAAACCAAACTCACCTAGCTTGTTCATCATAGTTAGGGTTTGAGCCAAACTCTATATAGCTAGAAATCAACTCAAAAACTCAACTAAATTAGAAAATACACTAGTAGAAAATCTTGTTCCCTCTAAACCTTTTTTAAGTAACTAGCTTTGCTATTTCTAGGCATGGCACTTGCAAAAGATCATCATCAAACACCCTCTTGTTCTTTTTATAGTAATATGTTAGAAGCCGGTTCATCGCTTCAATTCCCTCATATTTCCCCTTCTGGATTTGATAATTTTAATAAAAAACGAGAAGGCGATGCCCTAGAAAGCCCTAGTAGCAATAGTAAGATAATAATGAACAATAATACTCAAGTTATGAGCCCTTCACCACCCCTATCTAGCTCAACTAGTAGTGCTAATTCTAGCAACGGCGGTAGCTTTGTGATTCAACACCCTCAAGCTTCAAATTATCAACCTCATGAGGAAGCTCACTCCTTGATTAACTTCAAAGCCGGGTACGAAAGCTTGATGCATAGTGGTGGATCATTACTTAGCTTCCAACAAGAGGATAATACTACTTTTAGTAATGATCATCACCACTATCATCCAATGTGGGAGGCTAGTAGTAGTAGTGGTATGAGTCATGATCACCTCAAATTAATGAAAAATTGCACCTCAAACTTGCGCCTTTTGGAAGAGGTTAACTGCTTACAAACCGCAAGTGATGGTGGCTATCAAGATGAAGCTAATGAATGGCTCTACACCGAGGCCATAACCGATCCTCCTCAAGAGTCTGGAACACCACAAACATGCTTCAACAAGAGACCTCATATGGTATATAAATCATGTTCAACAATTTTAATTTTTTTTTTAATACATATTTTATGATCATCCTTTTTTTTCATTAATTATGTTACATGCTTGTATTAATTAGTGATACATAGACATAGATCTTCAGTAATTATGATACAGGAGAATTGAACATAGTTTCATGCTTAATTAATATAATCCGGAGTTCATTAATTTGCTTTGGTGAATTAAATTTGCATATCTATGTTTGCATAGTAATTAGTGAAGCTTTTGAAAATTATATTGTAGAATACCTAGGTCTATGTTTTTTTTTTTTTTTTTTTTTTTTTTTTTTAATATTTGTTTGATTTACTTAATTTGAATGATTTTGTAGGAGGAAGAAAACATGCAAGCCTCCAAGAAGCAGTGCACAAGTGCCTCAAAAAAGTCTGCAAAAACCAAATCTTCAACCTCAAAGGATCCCCAAAGCATCGCTGCAAAGGTACATAAATTTTGCTTCTTTCATGAACTTTGAATCTTTATCCATGTGATTTATAACTAATTAAAAATGTGTGTGTATCAATCCAGAACCGACGAGAGAGAATCAGTGAGAGGCTAAAAATTCTCCAAGATCTTGTACCTAATGGCTCCAAGGTATATATATGATCATAAACCCTAATTGTTTCATCAATTATGTTTTCAAATTTATTTTGTCAAATACTATGTTTCTAATACATTCACTTCTTTAGGTTGATTTGGTGACCATGCTAGAAAAGGCTATAGGCTATGTCAAGTTCCTACAATTGCAAGTAAAGGTAATCAATCAAATCTCATCCATATCTTGTTTTTTTTAGTAATAGTCGCGGTAGTATACCATATTTTTTTGCACTAGCTAACCTAATACATAAATTTTGATTAGGTATTGGCAACCGATGAATTTTGGCCCGTGGCAGGCGGAAAAGCTCCTAACATCTCACAAGTAAGGGAAGCCATTGATGCAATTCTTTCAACCCAAAGACCAGAAGGAACAACAAGCTAAGTTAAGCCAAGATGAAGCTCGATCGATCAAAGTAGGATGAAAGAGAGAGGAGAAAACACATTTCCAAGGATGTAAGAATATGAAGTAAAGAAGAGACAAAAGGAATTGAAAAAATAGTAAAGAAATAAGAAGTCATAGGGACAAAGTTCTCAGACAAATTAATTACAAGTAGTAGCAAAAACCTAGGTAGTTCTACTTGAAAGTTTTTGGTTAGATTCCATCAAGGAGACAAAAGATATATATTGTCTAATTAATGTTTATTAATTTGTTTGTATTTCCTAATATAACTTTTTTCTTCCTGCACTTGAAAATCATAAATGTAATGCCAAAATTTCAAGCTGTTGTTTGAGTTTGAGATTTTATGAATAAGATCGAGAACTTGCACCAAACAAAATAAATTTTAAATTAAAAAATGTCTTTTTGTCTTCTTCCGTATACACTTACTTCAATTCGATGTCTTCATGCGTTTTCATGAGTATATATGGACGCACGCAGCATCCTAGATATGATTCTTATTATATAGCTCCTTATATCATACTATGCCCTATAGATTTACTATTGATATGCATAATATCACGGGATACTCAACACATTTTATTTAGGGACGTAAACAGGCAGGCTTGCGAGAGTTTCTTTGATTAACAAGATGACTTTTATTTTGGATGATCTATCTATTACAAGAATAATTTGTAATATCTCAATCAAAAAGCAAGGCTTAATATTTACTATCCATGTATATCCATTATCTTATTTAATGTTTAGTAAGAGACTTATTCATATGAATAATATCAATTTTAATTATCTCCCATATAATTCTTTTATATTTAATAGATATATCAATGATCATCTCTTGTGAATGTCCCATTTTAAAATCAAAAGATAAAAATTAATAATGTTGAGGATCCTAAAAATGCAAATATTATTACTCATATTTAATTTATTGTTTTTCAAAGATATATAGAAGGATTTATAAGAAAATATAGTTGTTCCCATAAAAAAAAAAAATACAAATAGTTGTTTTGTAATATTGACTTATTTTGAAATGAAATTAGAAAGATGTAGAAAGAAAGTGTTAATATGCATGGAGAGTAATAACTCCATTGCCTCTTGAATTGTGAAATTCAATTTACTTCACCATATTTCATACTTTTGTTGCATGCATTGTCAATTGTGAAATTCAAAACACTTCACCATATATCATATACTTTTGTTGCATGCATTGTCAATGCTCAAGGGAAGTCCTTGGCTTCATTATTTTTTTAATATGTCTAATTAAATTTGCATAGTTGTAATTGTTGTAAAGTATTAATTTAGATAAAGTGATAAAATTGTCGACATAATTTGGATAATATTTTCAATTATCTACATTTTTTTATTGTCATTTTCGAAAACCACCTAACTATAACTCTGTACTGTTTTAAACAAAATACATTAAAATAAAGCATGGGATTGTATCACAACAATAAACTACAGAGTACTATAATTCTTGTTGTGCGACAGCGGAAGCAAAGGTCGTAAACAAACAAGAAAACAATAAAGAAATTCAATGCAAACAATAAGAACAACACCAAGAATTTACGTGGTTCACTATCGATGTGATAGCTACGTCCACGGGCACCGAGATCGAATGATTTCACTATAAACTGGCAAAGATTACAAAGATTACAATGAAGAACTTAATCACTCAAAGTATTCTCTCTCTTGTGTTTCTCTCTCCGTCTCCCTAATAATGATAATAGGAAGTTTATATAGTAGTGATTCCTAATTAAGATATACTTAGGTTACAATATCAATTGTTGATAAGTATTAGGTGACTCGTACTTCGTTGCTTTGTCCGCCCGATCGGGCGGACATTACCCGGTCTGACCGGGCGGAAGAAGAAGAGGTGCCTGGCAAATTCGTTGAAGAAGCTGCTCTCGCGCGCCCGACCGGGCGAGCTTTCGCCCGACCGGGCGAGCCTTCGCCCGATCGGGCGGACATTGCCCGATCGGGCCGGGCGGAAGGGGTTTTTTGGAGTACTTCGGTTGTTGGAAAAGACGTGTTCTCGCGCCCGATCGGGCGGGCCTTCGCCCGACCGGGCGATCTGGGTTTTTTCAGCGATTACGAATTTAATATTTATCATATTGTGATATTGTAACCTAAGTATATCTTAATTAGGAATCACTACTATATAAACTTCCTATTATCATTATTAGGGAGACGGAGAGAGAAACACAAGAGAGAGAATACTTTGAGTGATTAAGTTCTTCATTGTAATCTTTGTAATCTTTGCCAGTTTATAGTGAAATCATTCGATCTCGGTGCCCGTGGACGTAGCTATCACATCGATAGTGAACCACGTAAATTCTTGGTGTTGTTCTTATTGTTTGCATTGAATTTCTTTATTGTTTTCTTGTTTGTTTACGACCTTTGCTTCCGCTGTCGCACAACAATTGGTATCAAGAGCTCAGGTTCAATCCTTGGAGAGTTTCTTGAAGATAACAATGGCAGGAGATTCAACAATAAGAATTGAGAAGTTTACCGGGAAAAATAGTTTCGGGCTATGGCAAATTAAGATGAAGGCTCTGTTAAAACAACAGCAGATATGGCGTCCGTTGGCTCCAAAGAGTACTACTTCGGAGTCAGGAGACGGACCGACTGACTCGCAGTTAGAAGTTATGGAAGAGAAGGCACACTCTACCATATTACTTAGTCTTGATGATCAAATCATCACGGAGGTTGCTGATCAGGAAACGGCGGCTGGATTGTGGCTGAAGCTGGAGTCATTGTATATGACTAAGTCGTTGACCAACAAATTATTACTGAAACAGCGGTTGTTTAGCCTCCGGATGCAGTCAGGTACTTCCTTACGGGAACATCTAGAAAAACTTAACTCTATTTTGCTTGATTTACGTAATTTAGATGTTAAAATTGATGATGAGGATGCTGCGTTGATTTTACTTGTATCTCTACCGTCTAGCTTTGAGAATTTTGTAGAGTCTTTTGTTGTTGGTAAGGATTCTATAACCTTAGAAGAAGTGAAGGCAGCACTTCATACTAGGGAACTCAGAATGAAAGCTACGAGTGATAATGGGGATAATGGTAGTGGGTTATTTGTTAAGTCCGGAAAGTCTAAAAAGAATAAGGGGTTTAACAAGGGGAACAATGCTGGGTCGGGTGCTGGAAACGGCAAGGATGGATCTAGTAAAACTACTACTAAAACATGTTATTACTGTAAAGAACCGGGTCACTTTAGGAATAATTGTCCGGTGAGGAAAAACAAGTCCCAGGCTGCTGTAGTTGAAGAGAAACCGAATGAGAGCTATAATTCAGAGGAAGATTTAGCATTAGTCAGTTCTGCTAGGTCTGATGATTTATCTGATAACTGGGTTCTAGATTCGGGGTGTTCGTTCCATATGTGTCCACGTCGAGATTGGTTTGATACATATGAACCTCGCAATGGGGGTATGGTTATAGTCGGTAACAATGCTCCATGTAAGGTCACAGGTATTGGTTCCATGAGGTTGAGGACTGTTGATGGGCGGAGGTTAACTTTGACTAATGTACGGCATGTTCCTGCTTTAGGAAAGAATCTGATTTCATTGGGTACCCTGGATGAATTGGGGTACAATGGTGTGTTTTCAGATGGGGAGTTGTGTATTTTCAGAGGTTCTGAGTTGGTACTTAAGGGTATCAAAAGGAACACCCTCTATGTTTTTGAGGGTGTTACACTGCCTAGTTCTGCGGTTTGCGCATCTGTATCTCACCAGGAGATGACTAAGATTTGGCACATGAGGCTTGGTCATATGGGGGAGAAGGGGATGCAGCTATTGTCCAAGAGGGGTCTTCTATCCGGGGTCAAGGTTGCCAACCTTGAATTTTGTGAGCATTGTGTGTTTGGTAAGAAACACAGGTCAAAGTTCAGCAAGGGTGCTCACATTACTGATGCAGTGCTCGATTACATCCATTCAGATTGCTGGGGTCCATCTAGAGTTGAAGGTATGGGAGGTTACCACTATTTTGTGTCATTTGTTGATGACAAGTCCCGATACACACGGCTTAGGTTGCTTAAGTCAAAGGATGAGGCCTTCAAAGTTTTCAAGCAATGGAAAGCTTTGGTGGAAAATCGACAAGGAAGGAAGATCAAGAAGCTACGAACGGACAATGGGCTAGAGTTTTGCAAAGACGAGTTTAATCAGTTCTGTGCAGATGAGGGTATAGGTCGGCATCATACTGTCAGGAAGACACCACAGCAGAACGGTGTAGCAGAACGGGTTAATCAGACACTGCTAGAGAGAGTTCGATGCATGCTCTCTAATGCAGGGCTTGGGAGGAGGTACTGGAGTGAAGCTGTGTTAACAGCTTGTTATGTCATTAATAGGGGTCCTTATTCTGGAATTGATTCCAAGATTCCGTTTGAGATCTGGAGTGGTAAGTTGCCTAATTTTTCGAATTTGAAGATTTTTGGTTGTGTTGCTTATTATCATGTTATTGAGGGTAAGCTGGATCCACGAGCCAAGAAGGGGTGTTTTGTTGGGTACGGGGATGGTGTGAAGGGGTTTAGAATTTTTTCACCTTCGGAGGGTCGGGTCATTCTTAGTAGGGATGTTACTTTCGATGAAAACACCATGTATTCAATTAAAAATGCAGAGATTTCAGATTTGAGAAGGGAAGGAGACAATTTATTACAGACAGATGGGGTACTTGAGGTACATCAGTCTACCATTGCTGATTTACCTCGGGTACAATATATTGATGATGATGCTGATGTTCCAGTGCCGGGTACTCCTGAACCTGAGATTACTCCTACTCATTCTAACTCTGGGGATGAGGTGGAGCAATCTAATCAGGGGTCATCTAGTCAACCTGACACCATTCTTGAGATGCCTAAACGAGTTATCAAGAAGCCTGTTAGATTGATTGAAGAGATGGAGGGAAGAAATTGCTGTGTTGATGCGATGACAGGTTATGCATTGAGTGTAGCTGATGATGTAGAGTCATTTGAACCTGCCACATATAAACAAGCAATTAGTTGTAGTGAGTCTGCGCAATGGCTTGCCGCAATGGGTGAAGAGATGCAGTCTCTTTACAAGAACAGAGTGTGGGAACTGGTAAAAGTACCGGAAGGGAGGAAGCTTGTGGGTTGTAAATGGATTTACAAGAAGAAAGAAGGGTTGTCGGAAACTGAGCAAATACGTTTTAAGGCTAGGCTAGTTGCTAAGGGGTTCAGTCAGGTAGAAGGGGTTGATTTTGTTGAGATATTCTCACCTGTGGTTCGACATACTTCTATCCGTGTGTTATTGTCAATTGTAGCACATTTTGATCTTGAGCTGGAGCAGTTGGATGTTAAAACGGCTTTCCTTCATGGCGATTTGGAGGAGGAGATTCTGATGAAGCAGCCCGAAGGATTCGAAGTTCCTGGAAAGGAACACTATGCCTGCAGATTGCTAAAGTCATTGTATGGACTTAAGCAATCCCCCCGACAGTGGTACAAAAGGTTTGATTCTTTTATGGTTTCACAAGGTTTTGACAGGAATTCATATGATTGCTGTGTGTATCATAGTAAGCTGGATAATGGTTCCATGATTTATCTTTTGTTATATGTTGATGACATGTTGGTTGCCACAAAGAATAAATCTGATATTGCTAGATTAAAGGAGATGCTTAACTCGGAGTTTGACATGAAAGACTTGGGTGCAGCTAGGAAGATTTTGGGTATGGAGATCTACAGGGATCGGGCTAGAGGTAAGCTTTTCTTGACTCAGAAAAGCTACATTGAAAAGATTTTGTCTCGTTTTGGGATGGAAAAATCGAAGCCTATAAGTACGCCAACTACTGTTAGTTGTAAGTTGTCTTTGTCTATGTCACCTCAATCAGAGGAGGAGTTGTCTTATATGTCTAGAGTTCCATATGCAAATGCGGTTGGTTGTTTGATGTATGCTATGGTCTGTACTAGGCCGGATATTGCGCATGCCGTTAGTGTTGTAAGCAGGTTTATGGCTCGACCTGGGAGGGAACACTGGCAAGGGGTGAAAAGGATTTTTCGCTACCTGAGAGGGACAGCTGATATTGGTCTTGTGTACGGGAATGATAAGGAATGCTTGGTCACTGGGTACAGTGATTCTGATTATGCAGCTGATGTGGATACCAGGAGGTCTGTGACTGGTTATGTGTTCACTTTGGGTGGTTCTGTGGTTAGTTGGAAGTCTACATTGCAGTCATCAGTTACGTTGTCAACTACTGAAGCTGAGTATATGGCTTTAACTTCTGCAGCTAAGGAGTCTATTTGGCTCAAAGGCCTAGTAGGTGAACTGGGTATTGCACAGGATTTTGCTACAGTGTATTGTGATAGTCTAAGTGCGATTTGCTTAGCTAAAGATCAAGTACACCATGATCGGACGAAGCACATTGATGTCAGGTATCATTTCTTACGTACTGACAAGAGGATTAAGGTGAAGAAGATTGGGACTGCTGACAACCCGGCTGATTTCTTCACTAAGCCTGTTCCGTTTAGCAAGTTTAAACATTGCTTAGACTTGTTAAATATTGATTACTACGTGATGTAGTAGGCCCTGAGGGGCGAAGTTGGGGAGCTCCTGGTGTAGGTGTGTTGGCCTTAAGGTGGAGCTTGCCCGGGGCTTGTGATGCAGGTGGAGCATTATGAGTTGTTATACTTGGAGACGAGTATGTGATGGGTCTTGGTTGAAGACTTATCGGGATGTATGGCTTATGCATGAGTCTTGCATCGGGTTTGGCTTGAGATGTTTTTCACTATGTCTTGATGGGGTCGTTTGCTGACTACGAGTTCTCGTCAAGGTGGAGATTGTTGATAAGTATTAGGTGACTCGTACTTCGTTGCTTTGTCCGCCCGATCGGGCGGACATTACCCGGTCTGACCGGGCGGAAGAAGAAGAGGTGCCTGGCAAATTCGTTGAAGAAGCTGCTCTCGCGCGCCCGACCGGGCGAGCTTTCGCCCGACCGGGCGAGCCTTCGCCCGATCGGGCGGACATTGCCCGATCGGGCCGGGCGGAAGGGGTTTTTTGGAGTACTTCGGTTGTTGGAAAAGACGTGTTCTCGCGCCCGATCGGGCGGGCCTTCGCCCGACCGGGCGATCTGGGTTTTTTCAGCGATTACGAATTTAATATTTATCATATTGTGATATTGTAACCTAAGTATATCTTAATTAGGAATCACTACTATATAAACTTCCTATTATCATTATTAGGGAGACGGAGAGAGAAACACAAGAGAGAGAATACTTTGAGTGATTAAGTTCTTCATTGTAATCTTTGTAATCTTTGCCAGTTTATAGTGAAATCATTCGATCTCGGTGCCCGTGGACGTAGCTATCACATCGATAGTGAACCACGTAAATTCTTGGTGTTGTTCTTATTGTTTGCATTGAATTTCTTTATTGTTTTCTTGTTTGTTTACGACCTTTGCTTCCGCTGTCGCACAACAATTCTTGATATAATCGGCAATTATAATGTAAATTAATACTTGTAAGCTTTTACATTTCAATAATAATAACTAGTTTCGCTAAACCAAATCTTCGAAAATTTGATTTGGTCATATAATACTCCATCTCTAGTCTCTATAACGTATAGCAGTTCTCTTTTTGGGCCTATCAAAACAAATTTTTTTCTTTGTCTTACCTTAGATGAAAATCTTATACAGTACCTTTGTATAGTCTGAAATTGTCAGCTTTCTAAAAATAATTCAAATTGAAGGAATCTGTTAATTATTCATCTAATTTAGTGATCGAGGCAATCGAACAACAATTTTTAATTAATTAAGAATACTTGAAAATTGAGCTTCAATGAGTAATTAAATAATGATTAAACGGTGTACTTTCAATAATAATCCTTTCTTAAATAAAATATCTAATAATTGTACTACCAAGTATGGTGCTAGTGGCCGTAATTGGAATCAGGAACATTCTGCAAAGTACTCGAATTATGATTTAAGCCATACTAGTAGCTGAGTCACGCACATGTGTTAAGATTATGCTATTTTCCCCAACTCGATAACTATACCCGTTTTGACGAAAATATCACAATTAAATAATTTTTCTCCCTATCTCAATCAGTACATTACTTTGACTTTTATACTATTCAATTGCAAAAAATAATCATATATTAGCATGTAAACTTTTGTATATGTAGGATTACTAACAATGTACATTCACATATATAATATAGAGTATCAATTTATTATAAGTTAAACTAATACAAAGTATACAATTCATGATTTTAATTGTCAAAGTTGTGCATCACGAATGACAGTCAAACTGATACACTTATTAGTTATTTAGGTGTAAAGGAAGTATAATGTCTAGATCAAGTGAATAGAAAGCAATTTTAGTGTAAGAAAACACATAAGGCATGCATGATTTAATACATAGATAAACACCCGTATATTTTATATTTTTTGTGGTTGAATTTGAACTCGTAACTTATGTACCTCAATTATCGCCAATATGCCATTAGTGAGAGTTAAACTATTGAAGTATGAATGTAATTAGGTCAATTTACTTGTACTGTATACATTCATAAATTTGGTAATTGCTAATATCTTATTATCTTTGTATATATTTCAAGCAATTTGCAATGAAGCGAAACTGGGGTTAAGTAGTTGTTTAGTTGACTAATATAAATAATTGTGATGCCAATTAATGATATATAACACCTGTTGTTAATTGTTTTATCGTGATTATACTTGTAATTATGAAGGTATAAAGAGTAATTATGAGGGTATAAAAGCATATCTTTTGGATATTCCTGTTGACTAAGATTAGACTGGTAAATAATTTCCTTTTTGAGGCTTCTGATAGAAACTGTCTAGCTAACTGTGTCAATCATAAATCCCCTGAGAAAGAGATGGGATCAACCTATTTTAAACCCAATTAATAATTTGTCATCTAGTATATTATGAGATTATTAACATGAGTTTGAGTTAAATATATGAGTATATGAGATCATGCAGTAAAATAAAAAATTTAAAAAAAAAAAAATTAAAGGGGAATTTGTTTGGTTCCATCACAATTTTGAAGTGTTCGTCAACACAACAGATTAAGTACGTTCGGAAAAGATGAGTTTTGATATGTTTAGTTTTGAATACGAAGTATTGAAGATGGAAAGCATGTGTAAATTCCATTAAGGTCCTGGTTGGTTTGATGTAAAATATTTTTAATCAAAAATTAATTTTCGTGAAAAATCACAATTGTAAATTAGTTTTTTTTCTATTTGGTTTCTTACAAGAAAAGTTAAGTAAAAATGTGAGGATAGATGAAAGGAAAGTAAAAAGGAGGTGAGGATGAAAGAAAATGTGGCTTCTCTTATTTTATAAAGGAAAATGTTTTTCATCATTAAAAATGCAACTTTCCACCCTTAGAAAAATTATTTTAGACCCTTCACAAACCCAAAAAAAAAAAAAAAAAAAAAAAAGATCGTTTTCCATAAAAATATTTTACATGGCACCAAACGGGGCCTAATATTCAACAATTATTCTATGTTATGCATAAATATAATGTGAAAATTATAATGAGAGAAGAAAGAATAAAATGAGAAAATTAAAGAATAAAATGAGAAAATTAAAAATGAGAGAAGAAAGAAAAGAGGCCTTTGGTGAAGAAGGGGGACCATGACAGGGCACGTGTCTCTTTAATTGGGCTTCACATGCTTAACCACATGCCCAATCCTCCACTGAACGGGCACAGTTCCGAGGTTATACAAAATATATCTTACTCTAACTAATCTTACTTTTAATTAGGGTTCAACACCAAATTATCTCCATCTAAATTTCTTTTTTTTCTTCTTTTTTTTTTAATTACAATGATGATAGTTTTATGTTTGTCAATACATATTTTACATCAATAATTTTAAGTAAAGTTTTGATATATTTAAAGTTTATAAACAAATCTAATAAGATTTAACTTAACTATATATTCTCTAATGTATAAATCACAAATAACAGTTAAATAAGTGTTTTTTTTTTCATTCGAATTTTCTTATGGTAGAATGTTTTTAATTGATCAAACAAGTTAGTTATACTTAGTTCGAATGATATCACGAATCAATAATATTGCACGTTTAAGTGATTAAGACGACACATATATGAAGTTAAGAGATCAAGCAAGCCTTGTTATAAACTTCGTATATATTTGTATATTATCACTTATTTGAGGTAAAAAAAGTAAAAAAACACACTTTGAAGATAGGCAAATTTAATAAGATCATTAGATCGATCAGACCTTGACTCGAGCTCATGTAGAGCTTGTTATATATGAGTCCAAATGACCCTGCTTTGGGGCTTGACAAACTCGAGCTAGTGTTTACTAATTATGAGGGGAGTCAATTAAGTAGGATTATGATAATTAAACGAGTAATTAGCTGACAAGCTAAGTGACTGCTGACGACATACTTGTTTCTAGCTAGATCCATGTCTCTCACCTTTGGGGTTAACCAACAATTAAATCATAAAAAATCAACCTTTGATTATAATTGCATCTCTTAATATGATATAACGATAATTTTTGGGATTTGTTAAACATCGCCCACAAATTACTACATAAAGCCCACAAAATTCACTTGGTTTGACAATATTGCCCTTGACCTAAAAAAAAAACACTCACACTCTCATCGCTCATCTTCTTTCAACCTCTCTAAAAAAAAAAAAATTCAAACAACGACAATGTTGAGGCGGCAAGGCAAGGAATTGGCGGCGGCGGCGGAGGGAAGGAGGTCCCAAGGAGGCAAGGTACAATTTGTAAAAAAAAAAAAAAAAAAAAAAAGGAAAAACCGCCGTGACGGAGGTGGGGCGCCCTGGCTGGACGCCCAGCCAGCGGTGGTGGCGCCAGCTGCAGACGCCGCCACCAGTAGGCTGGCGCCTGGGCTGGACGCCATAGCCACGGTTGTGGCGTTTATTCAAGGCGCCGCAGCCGTGGCTGTGGCGTCCAGCCCAGGCGCCAGCCCACTGGTGGCGGCGTCTGCAGCTGGCGCCACCACTGCTGGCTGGGCGTCCAGCCAAGGCGCCCCCCCCCCCTTTTTTTTTATATATTTGTTTTAAAATATTGTTTTTTTTTTTTGTGTAATATCTTTTTGAATTGTTTTTATATTTTGTTGTTTATTTTTATAAATTTTTTCAATTTTGTTGTATTTTTTCTATGTTTATATTTTGTTTACAATTATTTGTTTGTTTTTTTTGTACATTTTGTGTAGAATTCACTGGGTCGTCATGGTGCGGGGAAGAATGTAGAGCTTCTTAGTAGAAGCTATTCAGTGGAGAGGTCGGGGCATAGACATGTCAGATCCCGTGGTATTTCGGCCTCAGCTCGTAGAGAACGGATCCACCGTTGGGATGAGGATGACAATGACGATGATGATGCTGAGGAGGGTGACCAGGAGGAGGAGCAGGAGGAGGGCGCAGATGAGGATGAGGATGTGGACGATGGCAGTGGACCATATGATGATTACGGTCCATTTAGTCAGAGGGTTGATGACATGTACAAGACACATATGGTGGAGGTGCGTAAGGGTAGTGGTGGTAGGTTTGTTAGTAGATCTGGCACATCATCTGCGTCCACTGTATCTGGGGCAAGCAGGAAACGGTCGAGGGCCGGTAATGATTCTTGGGTTGTTAGGAGTGAGGTGCCCGGTGGGCCTGTTGACGGGAGTGTGATTCCTAGCTTTCTAGGACACATAGCTGCCCGTATTTGGGAGGACCAGGAGAGGCCTTCAGTTACGGGGTTGTTGAAATGTCATACCCGGGAAAAGACTTGTAGCTTTTTGCGTACATGGGCTGAGGCTTGGCCGGCGGAGAGCGAGATGTTCGAGCGACTGGAGGGCACTGGGGTGAATCACGTTCCTGCCACCATGCACGATAAGATTGACAGTACGCTGATCACGGCTTTCATTGAGCGATGGCAGCCGGATACAAACTCTTTCCACCTTCCGTTCGGTGAGATGACGATCATGTTACATGACGTCGAGGCCATTCTGGGGATTCGTGTTGAGGGTAAACGACTTTGTGCTGTGGCTGATGCGGATCAGGAAGATTTGCTGGCAGAGTTGTTGGCGGTGGACAGGGCTGCACTGTACACCGAGGCGCTAGGTGTTTGGGAACACGGAGGTGTGAAGATCGCATCCGTGTTGCAGCGGTGTTTGTACCCCAGTGCACGTAGGACGCACGACGCACAACTGAGTGCTTATGTTTTTCTACTCCTCGGATGTACCTTGTTTCCGGATAAGAGCGGCGGAAACAAGCTCAGGCCACGCGACATAGTAGAGGCGTGTGACCCCGACAGTGTAGGCCAGTTTTCCTGGGGATCGGCTACGTTGGCGTATTTGTATCGCCAACTAGGATTTGCGAGTCGGGCTGACGCGGCAGGTATCACTGGGTGTCTGACTCTATTGCAGACCTGGATATACGAGTACTTTCCTGCATTGCGACCACATCGTGACCCAGTTCCTGTTGTTGATAGTCTGGAACAGACCCTTGCGCAGTGGGAGTCGTCGTCGAGGAGGGATTACTGATGGTTTTGTCATTTTATTTATAGAGCACTTTAAATATTATCGTTTTAATTTATTAAATTGGACATTATGTTGTAAGTTTGTAACATTTTAGATTGTTCTTTTAGCTTCCAACTTAAACATATTATCATTGCTGTTTTTAAATTTTGATATAACCATTCGTGGATCCGCGCAACTTACCCATGCAACATATAGAATGCAGTAAGCAATACAATATAAAAGATTAATGTTCTCATTAAAAGAGCAACGTACAAATAAGATTACAAATAAAGAATGTAAACATGAAAAACTAAAATGCAGCTAGGGTGTTCCATTCGTGGATCCGGTCTACCACCCCGTTGAGATTTATGAGTTACTACTACCAAGCAAAATCCAGCTGCAATTGCAACCTGTTTTGCCCAATCAATCGCCTGTTGAGCTTCTTCGAATGGACCATCATGTCCAAATATCCCACTGTAATCATTTCCGTCTCCACCATAATCCTGCATCAATTATATATTACAATAAATACATTTAACGGATAATACATTTAATTTCTATATTTACACAGAATTAACACAAAAAAAAAGCATAATTATATATAATCAAACTTAATTTTTATAAAAACCCAATTCGAATTTTCAAACTAAATTTAAAAATATACCATTTCGAATTTTCAAACTTAATTTTAAAAAAACCTATTTCGAATTTTCAAAATTAATTTAAAAAAAAACCATTTCGAATTTTTTTAAAAAATCATTTTCGATTTTTTTTTTAAAAAAATAAATAAAAAACAACAACAAAATCAAAAAAGAAAAAAAAAATTTATAAGGGTGGCGTCTGCCAGGGCTGCCACAGCCACTGGACTGGCGCCTGGCAGGGCCGCCTCAGCCAGTAGAGTGGCGCCTGGCCAGGACGCCAGTCTGGTGGTCTGGGCGTCTGGGCTGGACGCCACTCTGGTGGTTCTGGCGTCTGGCTTGGACGTCCAGGCTACGGTTTGGGCGTCCATCCTAGGCGCCGGAGCCACTCCGACGGTAAACCGTGAATTTTAACGGTGACTTACCTCGTTTTCCGTCGACGACGACGTACCTCCGGCGTCCCCCGCATCTCCGGCCTGCCCTCCGGTCTCCCCCGGAGAGCCAGTACGGCTCCACATTTTTTAAACCGAGATTATTTCAATTTTAGAAAATGGGCATAATGGTCACACCAAATCATATTTGTGGGCTTTATATGGTAATTTGCGGGCGATGTTTAGCGATTCACTAATTTTACAGTAGCCTTTTGAAAAGTGATTTCCACAATGCTTATTATGTGGGCATGATTTGATTAGATGTAAAATGTCATGTAATCTTTGACTTTTCAAAACATATTTTAATTAAAATTTATTTTTGTAATTTCTGAAATTCTTTTTTATTTTCAAAAATTATATTTTATAATTTCTGATTCTTTTTAATTTCTTAATTAATTTCAGAAATTCAAAATTTAAAATTCAAAATAAAAAAATTAAAATTAAATAAACTGTTTTTCATTGTTTTGAATTTCAACTGATGATTGAACACGGCGGCTTTGTGGCGTTGATGCTTCCACCACCAATAAGATGGTTGTTATGGTAACACCGATCGCGGCGAGCAAACTCCTTCTCAGTCTCACGTTTACAAGCTTCGATTTCTTCTTCACGACATTGAGGGAGATGGCGAGATGGGTTGTTATGGTGGTGACGGGTATCATCCCAATTTTTCCGGGTATCATCCCAAATTCTCAAGAAATTATCCCAATTTTTCTGCGTATCAACCAAATCATTGCCAGGTTGAAGCCTCTCAATTGAAATTTTTTCCTAGAGGCGGATGCACGATGCTCCATGCATCCGTTTTTTTTTTTTTAAAATAAGGCGGAATGAACATATAGTTGTTCAGTAAAGAACATATAGTTGTTTTGTAAAGAACATATAGCTATTTTATAAAGAACATCACATATAGTTGTTTTGTAAAGAACATATAACTATTTTGTAAAAAAACATCTAGCTTTATGTTCTTTATATATATCTAAAGAACATCCGCAATATTAATAAATAACATGATAATATAATGTAATGAACATTATTTTTATTCAACCACCATAATCTAAAGACAAAATTCAAAGAACATTTCAAAATAAACAATTAACATTATGTCACAAATAAAAGTAAATTATATTGACAATCAAAGAACATGGAGATAAAGAACATTATTTAACAACATGTTATGTTCGTTACAATTCTATAACATTTTCTTTTCACTATAACTAAATGTTCTTTACATTTCTAAACAATGTTTTTTCCGCTCTTTTTTTTTTATTTTTTATTTTTTTTTTGGAAGGGATGCACCATGAGGATTGTGCATCCGCCTGCAGGAACCACGCGTTGCATCTCAATCTTGTAAACAATTTTCTTAACCACCTTCTTACCTTTCCTTCCACTAATTTTCTCAGTAAGTGACCTATCAGCTTTCTGGGTTTCATCTATAGAGGTATTTTTCTTCTGCTTGGGTTTTGAGAGGTCAAGAACTTCATCAGATGGAAGAATTGTTTTTTTATTTTGATTTTTGATTTTATGATATTAATTAAGAAATTAAAAAACGAATTTTCATAAATTATAAAATATAATTTTTGAAAAAAAAAGAAATTACAAAAATGAATTTTAATTAAAATATGCTTTGAAAAGTTAAATATTACATGACAAATTACATCCAATTAAATTATGCCACGTAATAAGGCTTGTGGTAATCATTTTTCAAAAGATTACTGTAAAATTTTCATTAATATAAACCCTTGATTTTATTTTTATAGTACTGTCATCTCTCTTTTCTTACATGTTTCCGCGTGCAAGACAGAATTCCTCCCCTAAATAATTTAACATAATTAAATTGACAAATTGATTCTCACTTTTCATATTAATTGGCTAAACTTCTGATTAGAATATTTGCTCATCTTGATTTTTAATGATTGAGTGGCTTTTGTCTTTAATTTGTTGACTATATTAAACCCAAGTATACTTTAAGAGATTATTATATTACTGCTACTAGTACAAAATAATAGCTTTGAGATTCGAAATTCACCAATGATGTCACTATTTTCTCTTAAATATATAGTTTAATTAAGTTAAATTATTAGTTAATTGATGGTTTGTAACACAATTCGTGGCCCCTAGTACGATTAACAATTTAATCTTTTGTCTTTTTTACGACTATGTGTACCATAGTACAAATGTACAATAGTACTAGCAACAACATCCAAATAAATAACTTGTACGTACCTACTAACCTATATGCCATGCGCTAACATTGCACGTACTTATTAGCTTTAATAAGAGTATAACCTTAGTCCAAGAAATTAATCAATTCATTGATATTGTCTTTATATATATATATATATGGATAATTATAAAGATGATTATAGGAATACAGGGGTTAAGCCTTTGTTTGGCATAGAGATCGAGTTTTGATAATAAATGGTTTTTAATACTTATTTTTCATCTAAATCTACCAAATACTTTTGTACAAGTTACAAATCTAAATCTACCAAATACTTTTGTACAAACAATTAATAATGCAAGGTAATTCAAACATCTAACGCAACTTAAGTTAAGCTTAGATATGTAATTATGCAAAGATATGAGCTTTAGTCCAAAAAAGTTATGTTCAACTTTATTATAAAATTGAGTCCGGGGTTCAAATTTGGCCAAAAAGTAGTTCATGTACTTCGTATATATGTGCACCTTTTCAGATTGTTCAGACCCACCTTTTTCGGCGTGATAAATGAATTAGATTATTGATGATCTATCCGGCCTATTAAGGTATACATCTCCAAATTGTGTTTCATCACAAAATTACTCAAAAATAAAAGTGTGACAAATATTTAAATACAAACGAAATTCTTTTTTTTTTTTTTTTAAAAAAAAAAATCTGTAAACTTGTAAAATTAAATTCTCTTACAACTCTTGTAAGTATGAAATTAATTATTTTATTTTTCTACAGATCATATCGTAGGATATTAATCAACTTTTGATCATTGTGTGGATATATAATATATGTCAAAGAGCAGAAAAAAGGACAACTATTTTTTGTTGGCTTAGATATATATGTAATGCGAAGCCACTACGTCAAATTAAAATTATAAAGCACAAATTATATCTCGATTTTTCATTGGTCATCTATCAAATAACCTATTAATCATTTTTGTCATTATGTACAAACCAAATAATCCACCATAATTTGATTATACTGTTTTGATTATCAATCTAATCAATAATGATTAAGGAATTAAATTGATGACAATTCAACTTAGGATTAACCTAGCTGTTCCGGCACATGATGAACCCACAGAATGAGTGTGCCTAACTTGTGTCTGCTTACCTCATCCTATACTTAAACCAATTTTATATATATATATATATATATATATATATATATATATATATATATTATATATATATATATATATATATATTATATATATATATATATATATATATATATATAATTCGTATAAAATTAAATTTTTTTTTTTAGAATGAAGTATACAATTTTTTCCGAACATGTATGAAAAAATCTAAAATTTATGAGTATTAGCTCTAAATTAATAAGAAAACTTTCACTAAATCCCGGATTTTATTTATTTATTATATATATATATATATTATAAAAGTATACAACTAATCATTTGGGAACCCGGCCTAAAAGAAGGTGTAAATCTGACCTCGCTATTTTTTTATAAAAAAAAATGATTTGAGAATTGACTTTTTTTTTTTTTTTTTTTTTTTTTTTTTGGAAGAAAAGAATTGTAACATTTTGTATGCAATTGTTTTGCACATAAACTTTATAAAAACTTTTATTTATGTTATATACATTCGAACAACAATACAACACCCATTGTATATAAATCCAATTGTTTCAATAAAATGTTAGGGTTTGAAAATAAAAAAATATTCAGCAAGATTATTAACTCAATTATTTATCGGTTGAGGTTTTTAGTCAAATTAAAGTGGCATGCCATACTGTTAGTAGCACGTGGAAGATCACATAAATGATTCATACGAAGAAGTAACAATGTAAGTATAAATGATTAGATTATGAAGACCTAACTTTAATTAATCAAATTGGGTCAAGTGGCTGAAGCTCCTAACTCTAAAGCCACTCATATTTATCTGGTTTATATTAATTTAATTTATGGTCTGAAAATCATCATACACTTAACATATGCATGGGAATCAGACCAGCGGTACATAAGATGATTGATGAACCCTGATATATATGATGCCACCATGCCATCATGAAAATTAAAGAGTTTTCTACATACTACCCTTGTGTAACCGACTATTTAAAGTTGTGCTCACTATTTTTTCATATTACACATGTTACCCGTTAGTTATAATTTTTTAATATACTATGTTCTTGTCGTTAACCTGACATTAAGTAGTAACACAAATTCTATTATAACTCGATTGGTACTCCCAACCCACTAGTTGATGGTTGAACTCCAAATTCAACTCAACTTGCCCTAGTTACATTAATCTTCTAGTTTAAGACCAAAACTACGAAGTACAACAAATTTATTAGACTTTTCACCCACAAATTAAACATATAATTAAGTTGAATGAATTCTTACCAATTCAATATATAGTAAAGGTCGCATAATAACAACAAAGAAGATTATGCAAGTTGATAATCTAGATAAAAGGACATATATATCAATCAATCTTTAGACCAAAATAGATAAGTTTGGCGTTTAGTAGGCGTGTATAGCAAGTTAATTAATTAAATCCGACATTAGTAATAAGACGAAAAACTATCTTTGAATTTACATAAATAAAACATATAGTCAAATGTAAACCCTAATTATAGACGTGTGTCACCACTACTTGCGGTCGGTAGTTAAGTAGTTTCCCCTCAGGTCTATACCAACGTTAGTTTAGTACTTAAGTTTAAGTCTTAATCTAGTTTAAGTTTAATTTTAATGTTAATTGGCCGGTTATTAGTTTTAGCTTATGTCACTTCCACTTGCAAGTACAACCCCCATGCTCACTTTACTTTAGATCTACCAAACATACCATGAAACCATGATTAAATACTTATACTATGGTAATTATATATTAATTGACTTCTGATTAGGATCTTTATCGAGTACAGTTTTATGACAGTGAATTACTTAAAGTAATAATCAATAACGGAATCAAATTTGTCCTTACCTTAATTATCTTGTAAAGAATGTGATTAAGAATGTATAGATTATAAGAAATATGTATATGTAAGGACATAAATCAATTAACCTAGCTTGGATAATATATATACCCAAGTAATTTGGAAATGTTTTGTCGTCTTAGGTTAATATAATCATATTAAGAAAATGTGACATGAGTTAATTTCTTCAAAATCAATAAATCATGAAAATATGAATGGATAATTATTTGAAGTAAATCTTAACATAATTGAACATTAATTACTCCTGTAGATGCTCTTTATAATATGTAATTATGTTGGTTTTAAGAGGTGGCAAGTATAGAATTACAAAAAATTCATCTATCTATCATTCACTTGGGTGTTTTTAAGAAAATTCTCAATAAGTCCACTAAAACTGCGTGGGAATATCACACTTGACACGCATTATATTATTTATGAGTAATTGTCCCTAATGCATTGTGGATGTAATGCTCTAAGTACTCTAATACCATGCACTTGTTAGCATGTAATCGATCCCTAGCTTCAATGACAGTCAACAATTCACGAGAATGAAGTAGATCGATCATACATGCACTAACATGAAAATCTCCATCAAGCAAGTATATGCTGACACCTTGCACAAATACAAAATCATCATTTTTCATAAACAATGGAACACATATATATTATGGGACCACTTACAAAAGTTGCGAGAAGACAGATCATTTTTAGATGATTGAAAATAAACCACCAACCCCTACATACAAAAGGAGACACCCCATGCTTAAAGTTTAGAGAGATCTCACATCTCTAAAAAAAATACAAAACCCTAGCTGAAATATTTACATATACCAATATCTCTTAATTTAATTATATCTTCGTTATAATCGGATTTCAGCTTCTTTCTTAAACATTTATGATAAGTACATGTAAACTAGAGTATTTTATACATACGATGTCTCATTACAACAATAATATAAAAGACGAACAACTAGAGAAAGTACGGAGTAAATTAAAATGGACAAATAACTAAAAAAAAAAAAAAAGCGATGACCGATTGCTATTTCATTCACTACTAATTCATTATTTTGCCCTAGAACATAGAATTTGAATGAACTTTCAATTTTGGGCTTATGATGATTAATTAAGTTATAGATTAATCGGGCTTTTCATCTCATGTTCCTGACTTAATTACCATATCTATTCATATATGCCTTTGCGGCCTCGTCTCACTTTTATGATGATATTGAAACATAAATCAACAAATTTTGATCTTGTCACTTTATGTTACGTTTTTTTCATTGTCACACCTCGATCATGTACTATATGCATTGCATGCACTCATCTCAAGCAAGAAACAATGCAATTAATCCACAAAATTAAAGATATTATATTTATTCTTATGATCAATCCTCTTATGCGTTGTTCCATGTGGTAATTGTCCCTAAACATGTAGTAAGCTAAGGGTGATGAACCTAGAGAGTGATTAACTAACTAACTAATAACCTAAATTATCATATCATACTTTGGTTAGCTTATAATATGTAATTAACCTAATTAATTAAAACTGATTATATTTCATTTGCATTGATAGATACTTGTATTATCTTGATAACAGTCCATTTATATTACGTAAGAAAGAGAAGTTAATAAGATGATTGGAAGATACAAATCGCGAGAGACAAGGAAAAAGCATATAGTATACGAAAATGTTATTTTTATTAAAATGAATCTTAGCTTCGAGGCTAAATGTGAGGGGTCGATCCAAATGTCGATCATTTAATTGAATTTCTGAAAAAATTGTAGAAACAAAGGAATAACGTCACGTGTGTGGAGAATGCATGGGGAACGTTGCTCAAATCGACATCTTCTACGTGTCTAGTTAGTAGTGGTCCACTCTTCTTAGCACGTGGAAATTACAAAATAATCAGAGTACTAATCACTGACTAATTACAGTAAAAACACTGTGAAATGTGATACAGTCCAATGATCCAATCTTCATGTAGGATTATACGGAGTAGGATATAAGTACTACTTGTGAATAAAATTATGTTACATTGGAATTTTTTCAACCAATATATACTGTGGGAAATATGTTTGTTTTTACTCAAAAGGATCAAGTCATAGATCATAGATGAGATCTAAGTTGAATGTTTATCACTAATTCACTACTAATCAGTCGTTAATTAAGGTTAAAATTTTAGTGACGTTTAGAATAAGTATAGGTTTTTGTGATCAAAGTGATGCTCTACTAGAAAAATAATTGTTAATTGTGACTTGAAATCTAGTGCAATGGCGAAGGGTCGACTTCAAATGCACGTATCTCTCAATCCAGAAGTGATTTTGAGGTGATTCAAGTTGGATGTGATAGCTTGTTTCAAAAGCTTTCCAACGATAGGTCATGTTGCCAATTCCGATAAGCAACGAGAAAGTTACGACCGTTTTACAAAGAACTATCGAAGCTGGGGAAGGGACACGGACGTGCCCTAAATAGCACGCCCGTGCCTAGTCCAGTGAAGACGTTTTTGCTTCCTATTTTCGGGTTTGTTTATGACGGCTACTAATGATATTCCTTGGGGAATAATCTAGGGTTTCTTTAGGGTTTTCTTATGATATATAAAGAGTCGTTGGGCGGACAATTAGAAGTGTTAAATATTGATTAATTAGCCTAGCCAATTCAAGCCGTTATGTAACTCCACTTGAGATATTTTGTGAGATGAATAGTGTTGTATCTCCTTTGTTTTATCTCTTGTTTATCCTCCATGAAAGCTAATAAGAAAATATTATCCCTTACCCTGTGGATGTAGGTCATGTTAACCGAACCACCTATATCTATGTGTTCATCTCAATTATTTTCTACTCTATTTCTTAAATTTACGTATTATATATTGTTTTCTATGTTCTGCGTATATCAAACATATAACCTAAATCAATCGATCCTCATCTATTTCCTAACAATAATAATAATAAAATAAAATATAAAAAGCTTCAATCACAATTATCTTCATTAGAGAATACAAATAATGGTTAAATACTGATTATGACCTAAAGAAAAAAATTATTACAATGCAGATTACTTCTCTAACTCAACTTTAATTATTTTTTTACATTTTAATATTATATAATTAATTAATTTCATTATTGTTAAATAACAGACACAATTTGACTTTTACACTATTTATATAACATTGAGTCAACAAACGCACCGTTACAAAATAATACAAGGAAAGTAATTTCACACTCGGAATTTACTTCATATATCGTTAATTTTCCTCAGATAAAATAAGAGAACTTAAGTCTTAAAGCTCAAACAACAATTTCATTCGGATTGTTAGCAAGGTGTTTTTATTATTTAAATTTATGATGATAATTGTTGAATAATCTATTAGGCCTTGCTCTTTAGAGCTGTTATGCTCTACTGAAATCTGCTCTGCCCAGAAGCACAAATGAACAGGCCCTTACTTTGCACTATACTACTATTTACAATACTCTACTACAGCCTAAATGCAGATTAATAAGTATAAATTTCTCTTAAAGAGCAAAAAAAAAAAAAAAAAAAAAAAAAAAAAAAAAAAAAAAAAAACTTTACAAAGTTATGTTAACGAGTCTCAAATCTCACTTATGTTGATAGCCTCATGGTTTAAAAATAAAAAAATAATATAATGTTCATAGCCTCATATTGGGCCGATAAGTACGAAGTATTCGTAATTCGAATGCTTACAACCTATCAGCCCATTACAAAACTGGACCCAAGCCATAATATCTTATAGGAAATAGATTATTGTCTGCATTATATTATACCATCAACAAATTCACTAATAACTTTGCTTATTGATACATAATCTAGCTACTTCTCTATCTAAACTTCTGTCTAATGTTTATCAATTTCTATAAACTCAACAATGTTCATAGTCTATTCGATCAAAGCACAGCCTTGTTAAAAGTTGTCTCTCTCTTTTTAATTTAGAGAATTCGTATCCTCTAATTAACACATACAAATCCAGGTCTTTTATTAAAATGGGTAAAATGAAGAGGACTCACCTAAATAGGGGAGGCAAGAGAAATCTCTTGAATTAGGCCCATAAATTTGAACCGTAGACCACAAGTATTTGAGGTGGGGAGCAATCTCATTACTCCACCACCTCAACCTCATACAAATCCAAGCTAGTATTGTCAAAGTTGGACGTAACATTTATCAATAATTTTTGCTTTCACTATCTATTCCAACTAATAAGTCCTTATACTCTTTAATGGCACTAGTCGCTTTACTCATGTTGTGTGTACCATTATCTCTAATAAACTACAAGTCAAAATTTAGGCCATGTTTGATATTATTGTCAATATCGATTTCAATTTTTGAATATTATAGTATATTTTTTTTAAAAAAATCAATCATTAACCTGTATAATGAGTTTAAAGTTAATCATAGTTATACTATTTTTTTTGAAAAATAACAACAACAAGAGAAAACACATACACATACACATACGAGTACTTTTTTTTCCATAATTTTGTTTCTAATTTTCAAAAAATTTAATAAATTAGAAAGAAAAAGGGCAATGGATCAGATGAGCTCGTTATATTACACTCTTCCCTCAAAAAGATGTTACAATTTACAAACCTTTTAAACAAGAAGTTACTAAGTTCTTTAATTTCATTTGATATTGTACATTTGTACTAATTATCATCACTACAACGGTTTCAAAAAAAATATAGTAAAAATTATCATCCACAACAATTGAATATTTTTTCCGTTGACTTTTCCCCTCCCAACCATAACAATTACGTATGAGAAATGACAATTAACTAATTAAGTATTAATGCTTCACCTGGAGAATACAATGTGGGCTTTTTGTATAATAATAATGGGCCTAATGGGCCCATATAATTCGTGCAAGAAAAGACAGGAGAAATTACATGATTGCCTTTTAGTCCAATAAAACATTGACAACGTGAAAATTGATGATTATGACGAGTCAGTTTGTAATTGCTGATAATTCCCCTAAAATCCAGACAAATTGGTAGCTAATCTCCAATAACATTCAACTCTCTTAATACAAAGCCCACGACTCCACAAGACATCCAATACTTTGGTTTTTTCTGTCCAATAATTTGAAAATTGGATTAGGAATGAAAGGTGGATTAAACTTTGTGGATTTTGCACCGTTTTTATCTCAATTTGATTAATTGTAGATATGTTTTCGAAAGACATTGGGCATTTATTGATATCAAAAGTTATATGTGTTATGAGTAGTAGGTAGGTAATTTATGAATTTTAAACCATACTAGTCTTTTTTTTTTTTTTTAAAAAAGCAAATCAATTAATCAAAAGTCATACGTCATCTATAAATGAAATCTAAATCAACAATTACATAAAATTGAATCAAATAAAGGTTTCATTCATCAAAGCTACGATCGTTAAATAGATCTTGGAGTGTGGTACATCTCTCGCACATATCACTGGAATATACAGCCTTTTCAGAGAGACGGTCTAACAATTTATTGTAGGCGTAAGGATGATTTTCATCTTATTCACTTGAACACCTTTGAAGATTTAACGACCGCTGCGATCTCGGACAACTCTTTACCAACAAATTGATAATAAGGAAAAATATGATTATCTTTTTAATAAACCCTAACACACAAAAAAACCCTAAACAAACAATAAACAACAAAACTAACAACTCTACCATAGGGAGATGGACGAATATCTACACTACTTGTGTAGATTTATTGAAAGCAAAATTGCAAAACTAAAGAAAATTAAGGGAAAAGGGTCGGAAATAGTCTATTTTCGGTCTAAACGGCCAAGAATTTGGAGAAACCCTAGAAGAGAGGAGGAGAGAAGAAGAGAGGAGAGGCAGTGAATCACTACTATACTCAGCTCGTCTTATATCAGTCCGCATAGACTCACTTTACCCACCTAGACTGACTCATTTATTTTGTTATGATGATCTTTTGCAAATTTGTTTAACTATAATATGGTATATAACTATATATTTAAGCTTCATGTTTATGTAAAAAAATAAGAATCCCTACTTTTTAAAAAGTGGGAGAATACTCTTATGAATAGTGTCATGACATATAAACCCTTAAAATGTTTATTTACCATTATACCCCCATTAATGTTAACTGTTTGTCTCTCTATGCGTTATCCCTGATGTGATTGACTAATGTTTTTCCTCTTTCTTCCTCATAAGCGTCACTTTCTCTCCTTCCTCCTCTACCTCTCTACTCTCTCTCTCCTCGATTGAAGCAACTCCATCGAAGTAGGTGAAGCAAACTATTAGTTCTCCATTGAAGCGCCTATTGTGCTTTATCTCCTCCATCGAAGTAGTTTCTGATTTTCACTTCAATTTCTTTTTTTGCTCTATTTGTTTATTTATTTTTTTTATTTTTTATTATTGAATATCAAATCAATTGGACTGCTTTGCTTTTGCCTTTCAACCATCCTAATGGTGCTAGCATCTGATAGAAATTCATTCTACCCTGATTGAAAGTTTTTCTTCTCACCTATTATAATAATTTCGGTTGAAATTTGTGTTCATTTCTAATCTATCTTGTTCTGCTTCGCTAATTACTTTGGCCATTTATTTCATTCTAGGTTTATTCTCATACTTTCTTGTTGGATTTTTTTTTTGTTTAATATGACTTTTTGCTTGTATTTTTTTATTTTCTTTGTAACCTAAAAATTTGGCCTAATTTAGTGTCTAAATTGAGCTCTAATATTGTAGCCGATTTCGAATTTTTGCTAACTTTACTCTATATCCTGTCAATCACTGAAGTGTTGGAGTTGGCTGTAAACACAGCACAAAACAAGATTGCAATGATGAATGTGCAAATAAGGCTATTATGTTGGAGTTCCCGGCAAGGATAACAAATTCGAGTGCTTAGAAGTGTCAAAATAATTAATGGTTGCTTTGAGAGTTTGAGTCCACTAAAGGGAATGAGCATCAAAGGAAAACGTAGTCTCGCCCAAGGCCAGGTTGGCAACCTCTTGGTTTTCTAAGTGATACTTTGTATATACAGTTCTTATTAATTGCAACAACTACTACGTATAACAAAAAAATTATGAACAAAAAAAATTACATTTGTTTTTGCTGTTTAGTACATCTTTCATGTTGAGATTTGAGTTGAGGTGTATCATGCATGTGTATTAAGTAGGATTAGAGCAAAACATCAATTGGCTTACTTTTAATCATAAGTCAATAATACATGGTTGCTTGGTATGAATGTCTGTCCATATGTAAAAGAATTTAGATATTTTTTGCTTAGTTGTATCCGTTTCTACATTATATGCTAGATATTACAAGTAATAAATTTATCACCTTGTGTTCTTCTGTAAAGTAGAGAAGATCAAACTTTAGAAGTCGAAAAATGCTTTGTGCCCGTTGGATTTCACTAGCATTAGCTAGCTTCTATTACAGCCTTAGTGGTGGGTAATTTACTCGCCGATAAAAAAAAAAAAAAGTTATTTCATGAAATTCAAACCCAATGGTTACGACTTATGAGGTTTTTAAAAAAATACAGGTTATTTCATGAAATTCAAACCCAATGGTTATGACTTATGAGGTTTAACAAGTGCAAAATATAATTATTTAATGGATTTTAAGATCGGAGAAAACAATCTTGTATATTAAGATTAAAATTAAGTTGTTAGGTACCCCATACCTATGTGTATGTGTATGTTTTTGTTTGCAGATGTGATTGAGAGGCTTAACACATGATATGGAATACATGATGCTGATATATACGTATGTGTATCTTTTTATTTGCAGATGTGATTGAGAGGCTTAACAATCTGAGAGGGAGAGGCATGGCTTCATTCAATGTATTCGTGGTCTTCTTAAAGGTAGTCATACATTATCTTGTCATCATTATTTTTTAAGGCTCAATACGTAATTCTTCTAAGATGTCTAACACTTGCTGGACATGAATGTAGCAAGGTAGTGGTGGAATCATAGTTAGTGTTATAAGTTTCATACTATTACTTTGGATGCATAGTAGTGTAGCTGAAGTAAATGTAGCAAAAACTTGAATGTTCTATATGAAGCCCAAGGAACTAAGGAACTCAAGTGTGGGTTGGTGAATCGATTGGGTTTCGTATACTGCAATTACTGAAAACTGATGTCCATGCTCATGATATTAAATTTACAAGGGTATTGGTTCATATAAAAGTTCGTGAAAGTGAAATCCGAAAGATCATATGAGCAGCTCTAGCAAGGAGGGGGAAAAAAAAAAACTAGAAGCTAAGACAAAGGTTGGTCAAATACAGCAACTAGAACTCGTGTCCAAGTGTAAAGCCACATTTCTTGATGTATTGGAGGTGTGCTTGCATCACACAGAAGAAGTCAGTTTCAACCGTTCATTACAATTACTGGTATTGGCTTGTCATGACTGTCTCAAGCATTCTTCGAATTGGCATCTATTAATCTAAAGTTTTTATCGACATAATGGACCCTGGTCATAATTGAAAGTTAAAATCATTGTAATTATAACACCATACATCTGTACAAGTAATTAAACAATTTCCTATCTTTCATACTTTTTCGTTATAATGCAAGCTTATTTTTGTCGATAATTCTATTTTTTTTTTGAGGGGGGGGGGGGGTGGGGAGGGATAACTCTAAATTACGAATAAACTCAGCAAAATTTGACTTGAATATGAATACGATTACTGCTTGAAAATGTAAGTTACTTAAGAGATTTTGTATTTTGGTTAATGGTTGTTGAGATAGTTTGGTTAATTAGTCATTTTTGCCCGTCTACTACATTTTTTGCCCATTTAAGAAACCATTTAAGAAAATAACTTCAATAGTTTTGTAACTTTAACAAAACAAATTAATAACATATAATTTCAATTTACTCCTTAAAAAATTTGTTTTACATAGAAGAAGAATAAACAATAGTTATATGACATTTACAATAATTATTATGATCACAACTGTAACCGATTAAAACTTAAAGCGAGGTGTATTTGGTATCTTATGTTTTTCAAAGAAACTCAATGGACAAAACACTAAGAAAATTAAACTAAAAGAAAAAATTATCCTTAAAAATTAAAGGTAAGAAATATAGAAAATAGACTATTTCATCCTAAACAATTGAGACAAATGGGATCCCAAAATAGTGGTTGCTAGGTTTTAGATTTAATTGTCACATTACAATTAAATAATACTTCTATTCAAGAAAAAAAAAATGAATAATAATTTTTTTTTTTTTTTTCTTTGTTCACATCCCTTCTTTTTCTTAAGGCTAAATGATTGATAATTCGTAAATAAAAAGTTGTTTTTTTCACATTATAACCGCATCTCTTTTACTCTCTCCAAATTATTATTGTTCGTCTTTCTATTTGGAATTTGGTCATTGTTTAGTATTTTTTTTTTCAAAGGATATCACTACTAAGTATTATAGAGACTTCAAATTAATTCTATTATGGAATACAAGAAAATGTGATGTCTTGTTAATTGAATCATCTCAATGTGTACTTTAAATATAGCAAACATTTTACAAGTCCTTCACTAATTCTAAAGTAGCTTGCTAAATTTTTGAACATTGCAAAGATACACAACATTTAACACATTAATCGCGTATGTACAAATAACTTAAATATAAAAGGTCATGCAAACAGGCATAAGGTATTAAGACTAACTGCAATAACTCTTCTTGAAACACTACCGATGCGCGCGTGGATACCCCTAGTAATAATAAAAGAAACAAGTACTAGTAAGGCCATGTCGGTTCACTTTAATTTCTCTTATTTCAATATAAAAATAAGTTCAAATAAAGATTAATGAGTTTAGATAAAATTAATATTAATAATTAGCTCTAATAAATTCATATAAGGGTTACGGGTTATCAATAAGTTTGGATAAAAGTTCTGATATAGATGATAAATATGAGTTGAATTCTTGTATAACACACCCTAAATTAAACGAAATATTAGCAAAAAAAAATAAATAATAAGTGAACGTGGTAAATTACAATTCAAAATAAAGTTGACAAAATACAAAGTTCAATTATTCAAAAAAAAAAAAAAAAAGTTCAGTATATATTTCCCTTCCCTTCACTATCTTATAAATAAATAAAAAAAAAAAAAAAAAAGGTACACGTACTTTTGGAACTTAAATGAAATTTATTTCATACAAACTATACGATTATGAAGCTTCACCAACTATGTTAGATTACTTTTCGTGTGAAATAGACCAAATAATAAATCTCTTACGGAGTACGATGTTTGAGTAATGAGTATCATGACTATCATCTATACATTATCCTTAATTAAGTGGAGATATTGGCAGTCGTACTTATAATCGAGTATCATATTTCTTCTAATTATTTAACATCACTTTATGATCATTATTATATGGAGAGCATGTAATTTATAATGAGTAAATTGAGGTAAAATAAATTAAATATTGTTGAATATTGATTAACTATAACGGTGGTCAAAAATCTGTAATGTCTTACATTAACTTTATTAATTTTCTTACTATTTTTTTATGATAAAATATAGTTGAAGGCAAAAATTAGTACTTATTAATCAAAATGGAATTACACATGTCCATCTTAGCTAACTCTTACGTATACTCTGTCCTTTCTTCCACCCATACTATCTTTTAAACTAATAATGTACAAGCTTAGAAATCTTTAAAAAATACCGGGTAGTTCATTGATATTTCAAACGAACTAAAACAATAATATACAATATACATCATAATTTAACACACATCCGATCTAGTGAAAAGATTTATATACCTCTCAATCACTTGATTGTGGGATCAAGCTTCACTAGAAGCACTTGAATTAAGAATTTTCTTACCTCTCCCTTTACTTCTTGAGGATATAACTCATCAACTCGGGGCGGGTTAATCCGGAGAGATTCCGGTCTGATTAGACTACTCTTCTTTTAACCTAACTACAAATATATACTACCTCCGTTAACTTTCAATTGCAACAAAGGGGAATTTTTTATGAGATATAAAATATTCCTTTGATGCAACTAAAAATTAACGGAGGTAGTATATCCGTTCTAGCAATATTGCAATAAGAATGAAATTGCACATTCATTTTATATGCTAAATATCTGTAATTATATAAGAGTGGAAATTACTTTTTAATAAATACGTAGTATATTACAAGACGAAAGTCAATTGTTACAATATTATTATAGCGGAGGAAGTATTAAATGAAAATGTTAGATTGTTTGTAGGTTAAATATATATAACAATATTTATGTTAGCATTGATCTTCAAGTAGTAAAAAAATTCCTTTTTTTCCTTAAATTTTTTCTTATCATTGGTCTTTCTTTCACAACCTCAAAAACTTATTTTGATTAACTCTGTCCTAGTGGCGATAGCATCCCATATTCTTATGTGCTTTGAAATGCCGGCATCCATTGCGAATAAAGTAGATTCTCTTCTAGCCAGGTTTTTCTGGGCTAATAGGAAAACAAGGGTATGCACTGGGTGAACAAGGAGACACTGCATCTTCCAAAGGGAATGGAGGGACTTGGAATTCGTAGTTTAGGTTCATTCAATAAAGCCCTTTTGATGAAGCAAGCATGGAGAATTAGCCATAATCCACAATTGCTTCTTTCAAAAGCCTGCTTAGCACGTTTTCAGTCTCCATTTTGCAAAGGAAGTCTGGTTTCTCTACAGCACAAAAATTACTGGTGGGGTATGCGGGGTCTTACAAGAGCAGGTAACCTACTTATCAAGGGCTGTAGTTGGAAATTCGGGAATGGAAAATCTATATTGGCGGGGAAAGATAGATGGATGGCAGGTAAGGTGGTAGAATTCAAGTCTCATGTTACTTTATCCCAGGCTAAGAGATGGAAAGCAAGTGATTTCATGACACCCTTGGGTAGTGGGTGGAATCACGCTAGACTAGTTTCTTGTTTTGAGAGGGAGTATGTGACTACAATTGCGAGTTTGGAATTACCGGATCAAGACACGGAGGACTTTCTATATTGGCATTATCACAAATCTGGCAGCTATACGGTTAAATCTGGCTACGCTTTCCTAAAACAATCAGAGGGAGGTTTTCCGCCAAATAGTTCGACGAACATCTTTAAGGTTTTGTGGTCCTTGAATATCTTGCCTAAATGGAAGGTGTTTATCAAGCGGGATTGCAACAAAGAGTAATTTGAGAAGGCGGGGTATGGATATTGATATTAGTTGTGATTTATGTCAGTTAGGTGATGAAGATTTACAACATCTTTTCAGATTCTGTAGATTTGCAAAGGAAGCATGGAGGGGTGGAATTTTGCATATCCACTCAGAAGCAAATGCAGACCAGCCATTTTTTGATTGGATTTTGTACTATATCCGGCTATTCTTTGGCCAGGATGGAATCAATGGTCATCAACCACTTTTTTTATAGCCACACTTTGGGGGTTGTGGGTTGCATGAAATAATAGAATATTTGGATTAACTAGCAGTGATCAAGGGTTGACGCCGGCTATTATTTCAGAAGGCCTAAGGCAGCAAGGTTTATTTGCGGAGGTCTCAGGGAACAACCTAAGGTGGTTACATCCTCCTGAAGAGAGTTTGGATCACCCACCGGGATTTTTGCGAGCTATTTTACAAAATGAAGGCAGGGAAGGTCCTTTTACAATGCCAATACTAGTAGATGGCTCATGGAACAAGCATACACATAGATTGGGAATGGGGTGGTGCCCGGAGGCTATAGAGCTTGGTATTCAAGAAGAGTTGGGAGGAGCGGCTTACGTTTTGGCTCAATCGGCTTTACATGCGGAGATGAATGCATGTCGTGAAGGTCTACGATGGGGGGCAATGCGTTTACTACATGATGTCACAATTTACACGGATTCTGTTTCTCTGGTTAAGATGCTCAGGGGCGATACAATCACAGATGTCAGTTTTCGATGGACGACGGATAACATTCGTCGAGCTAGTACGGCATTTGCATGGTGTAGAATCCACAAGGTTCAGAGAGATCGTGTAGACAAGGCGCACATCCTTGCAACCACGGCTAATAATAGTTTATCTCCTTTTAATAATGTTGTTTAGTTTGAGTGTTTAAGCTTATGTCCCGAAAAAAAAAAAAAAAAAAAAATCTTTATTCTTGCCCCAGTAGAAAAGGGAAAAAATGAAAATGAGAGGTAGAATGTCACCCAATAGTGAATATAGCATTCGTACAAAAAGCAAAGTCTTCAAGTAAAAACCCTTGAGTTGCAAGGAAGGAATTTTTCATCCACAGTATAATTTGGATAAACTTATCTTTTTTAAAAAAAAAATGAAAAAAGACAATAAAAATTGTTATTTGTAGCCGAAAGCGTAGCTGGGCCCCCATTGGTTGATGAGCTGACCCAATTGAAATGGGTTTGTGCAACAACATGTTTTGATCACGCTATTCAGGCACTTAATTAATTTAATTTCAGAATCTTGTCAAAATAATAATAATTATAATAATAATAATAATAATAATAATAATAATAATAATAATAATAATAATAATAATAATAATAATTTCAGAATTTTTTCAACATATTATTGATAATTTTGCTTAGTTTAGTTAGATCACGTGCAATTAACAAATTATTTGATCGATTAAGATTTTAGAGTACATGCAACCTAATATTTTGTCTGCGATTAACTGCCAATCTTTCATAGAAAGTTAAAATAATGCAATAAATTCTTACCACTTTACCACTAATATTGTAAGATGTTTAACAAGGAGTAGAAGATTTGTGTGTCTATGGTATACTCCGTAATAGAAATGACCTATATAGATTCCTACTAATTAGGAACCTCGTATACTCGTATGGATCAGCTTGATTTATTTTGCTTAATAGGGTGGGTGACTCTGGCTCGAAGATCTTATGAAAGTTAAAGAGAGGGTAAAAGAACTCTGTCGTCCAAGTATTCTTAACAGTTTTGATACATATACTACGAAACACTAAATTATGCATAACAATAATTGTGGAGAGTTTTGGTCCACAAACAAAGCTAAGGAGATTCCATACTGAAACCAATTGGCAATAGAAGAAGTAACTCCTCTACCTTATGAAGTGGAACCATCTCTCCTCTTTCTCCAATGTGGGAACACTCACAAGTGGGTTATAATAGGTTTCAACACTCCTCCGCGATTAAATACCCAGTTTAGAAGAGATCCGCAACCCAGACTCTGATACCATGTTACTTTTTGAGAGAATATAAAATGGATCTGGACAACCCGAACGAGGAGGAGAGTTTTGGTCCACAAACAAAGTTAAGGAGATTCTATAATAAAATCAATTGGCAATAGTAGAAGTAACTCCTCTACCTTATGAAGTAGAATCATCTCTCTTTTTCCAATGTGGGAACACTCACAAATGGGTTACAATGGGTTTCAACAACAATGATTGATAAATGAAAATTAAAGTTAGTTCCTAGAAGTATATATGTATACATTGATGCGAAAATCTGAATCTCTAGCTTTATTTATTATGTACGGAACATTATTAATATAATTCTTGTCAATTTGTCTTGTGTAAACCATTTTACCTAATTTATAAGTGAAATACGTAACAAGTCACTTTTTAATAGGAACCAAATACAATTAATAAGATGTCACTCTTCAGTTTCATAAATAGTCAATTTCTAACATAATACTGTATTAAAAGCCAATTCTCAGGTCTCAACTACGTATAATGTCAACCCAAGTCTAGTCGGTCACACAAAGATGTTACGACGAAACTGACCAATGGTATCGTAACAAGTCACTTTTTAATAGGAACCAAATACAATTAATAACATGGTATCGGAATCAGCGTGACACAATGGTCACGGGTTCAGATCTCATCCACCCTCCACTTTCAAGTGGAATATTAAGCGCTCGGTATGAAGAGGGCCCATGCTACATCTACACTTCAGACCCAACGAACTTTCGTGTGAGAGGGCGTGATAGAGTACAAAACAATAAATATATAAATAGATTATTTACATAATCTAACTGTTTGGGTCCAATTTAGTCAAAATTGGGCCTAAGCACTAAATGATCCAATTAAAAGCCCAAGGTCAAGGTTCAACTCTCCAATTGCACAAAAGTCAAAGGTCAGCCCACAAAACATGCCAATTGGGCTAAGGCCCAATCTCACCAAGTATGATGAGGTATAAAAGCCATCATATTCACGTTCATATAAAAAAATTCTAAGTCATATGCTCATTCTTGCATTCAGAAATATTCCACAAAAGCCTCAAGCTACAAACTCTCTTGCAGAGTGTCTTCCTTTTACACATTGTACTGACTTTAGCATCGGAGGGGCCTTCCTCGGAAACACCCCCGAGGCTAGTTTACGTGTGTTCACTGTGCAGGAAACCTTCGGCCCAACACAACTTGGACCGAATCCAGTCTTCTCCATTTCAGCGGACCTTCGGCAAGGTCCCATTGTTTTCACCCGAAACAATTTGGCGCCGTCTGTGGGGAAGACTTTCAAAAATCTTTAAGCCAAATTCCTAACCAAGATCATCTTGCAATTATCTTAGCAGCCATGGCTAAGAACCGCAAGAGCAAAAGCCTCCGTCAAGGAGCGGGCGAAAAGCCTAAAACCCCTACACCATCGCCCTCGCCGGACCGGAACTCTCCCAAGGGTGTCGGCTCGGGGGGAGGATCATACAAGGAGGATTCCCTATCTCCTGTAATGCATGACTCTCAATATAGGCCGGACCACTCTCGGTCTAGCAGGGGTCAGTCTGATCATAGGACATATTCAGTGTCCCAAAGCCAACCATCGGCTGCACGACCTCATTCCCACACTCGGCCGAGGACCCCTTTGACGAGGCCCAGTTCGGAGGAGGTGGCAAGAGCGCTGGCAGTACTCATGGAGGCAATGAGGGCACAGAATATGCCACCGCCTCGTGATCGAACTCCTCCGCATACCCGGCATCAGCGGAGGAAGTTAGACCATGACGGCGGGAAGCTTCCTTCCTTCCGGGAATTGGAAGAGTGGGAGGAGGATTCTTGGAAAAATGAAAAACAGAGGAAAAAGAACTCTCAATTATTTAAAGGATCCTCATCCTCAAGACCAGAAGCGCATAAGAGCAGCAGCTCAGCTTCTCGGCCAGAATCTACTCGCCGAGAACCTGAGACTGTTCGCAGAAGCGTCCTTGACCGACTCGGCGGCCAGGAACCGAGCGTGCGTAGTCGCCTCTCGTTCCCTGCAGCCGAGGCCCAGACTTCCCAGCTAGGGACGAAAACCACTCCTACCTCTCTAAGAGGGCGGAGCGCGGTCCCTTCGGCCAGGAACAAGGGCAAGGCCGTTATGCTACCCGCTAGTTCACCATTCGAGCAATGGATACTGGAAGAGCGCGTACCCACGGTTAAAATACCGTCGCATATCACATATGACGGGACCACGGATCCGAAGGACCATGTGGCCTCGTATGAGACTCATATGCATCTTTGCCCCAGATCCGAGGCAACTTGGTGCAAATATTTCCCAACCACTCTCAAGGGGGTCGCGCAAGCGTGGATCTCCAAGGGAGTAAGGCAAGGCTCCATAACAGGTTGGGATGATCTGTCCTCCAAGTTCAGGAGCAAGTTTTCCACGGCAAACCGCCGAGAGAAGACTACCGCAGAGCTCATGAGTCTGCAACAGGGGGAAACCGAAAGCCTCCGAGACTACCTGACCCGTTTCAGTAACGAGTCATCAAGCGTCTCCCAGCTGGACCAGGGGTTAGCTGTTTTTGCAATGCAGAATGGCCTTCAGCCAGGAAAGTTCCTAGACTTCATGGTCATGCATACCCCGCAGACCTTGGAGGAAGCTCTTAGTGCTTCGGATAAGTTCATCCGAGCCGAAGAATGGAATAAAGCAAAAACCCAACCTCAATCCGGGGGAGGGAAACAGAGGCAAATACCCTTGTCTGAAGGCCAAGGCCATAAGGCAAAGGGAAAATCAAAGGCTCCGGAGCCATCTTTGGCCAACGACCTAAAGAAGGACAGATTTGCCTCATACACAGGCAGATACGAGTCCTACACTCCGCTCTCTCTTCCACGCGCCAAAATTTACAGTGTGACGAAGGAGGAGCAGAGTTACCGAAAGCCGAGACCACTCCCAGAGTGGTATCAGCGAAAAAATAAAAATCAGTGGTGTGAGTTCCACGAGTATTCGGGCCACAACACTGAGGAGTGTATCCAACTGAAGGACCAGATAGAGGACATGGTCCGGAAGGGATACTTGAAAAAATACATCGCGGATCACCGCGAGAAAAAAGAATCCGAGAGGTCAGCAAAGGACCCTCGGCAGGACCTTGATTTCCCCCGGAAAAACAGTAAAAAACCGGAGGGGAAATTCCCTCCGATCAATGTTATCTCGGGAGGAATATACTCTCGGAGGGAGCACAAGCGTCACCTTAGAGCTTTGACTCACCAGGTGAACAACGCTGACATTCAATCTCCCCAGTCGCCGGTGCCGAACATGACATTCACAGCCGCCGACTGCCGGGGGATTACGTTCCCTCACGAGGATCCGTTGGTGATCATCGCCACGGTGGCCAACCACGACGTCAGTAAGGTCCTTGTTGACGGTGGCAGCGGAGCAAACATTCTGTTCCGAAAGGCCTACAATCAAATTAAGCTGAAGCCCAAGCACCTTACGCCGGTACCCTATCCGGTATCCGGGTTCAATGGGGCTTCAACTTATCCAGATGGGAAGGTGACACTTCCTGTCACCATCGGTTGCGATGAGGCAGCCCGGAACGTCATGATTGAGTTTTTGGTCATCGACGCTCCTTCAGTGTACAACGTGATTTTGGGGAGACCCATAATTCACGAGATCCAAGGGGTCGTCTCAACTTATCATCAGCTGATGATTTACGTCTCAGACGCCGGCTTCCCCGAAAGGATACAGGGCAACCAAAAGGACGCCCGAAGGTGCAACTACCTCAAGCCATCCAGTAGTCGCCCAGATGACGACAAGGATGAGGAGGAGAAAGAAAAAGAAAGAGAGCCAAGCACAAAAAAGCCGAAAGGCCTAAGTGCTTCGGCCCAAGGATCCGTGCCCAGAGAAAAAGGTCCCGAAAGGGAAAAGGTTGACTCTTCAGCTGAGCCGCAAGACTCAGAGAGCCATCCGAAGAACACAAAGACTGGGACACCTGCTGACATTGGCAGCAGACCAGATTCTGAAGAGTCCAGTCCATCGGCAATGGACATGGATCAACAGACTGAAACAGTTGAGTTGGCCGAAGGAGATGCTGAGAAATGTGTAACAATCGGGATGGACCTTGATCCGAACACCCGTTGTGAACTTATTCAACTCCTTCGGGACAACAGAGATGTGTTTGCTTTCTCGGCAGCTGATATGCCCGGGATAAGTTCAGACCTCATCTCCCATAAGCTTAATGTTGACCCAACGTGTCGACTAGTTAAGCAAAAGAAGCGGAATTACTCCGCCAATAAGAACCGAGACATCGCAGCCGAAGTCAAAAAATTATTGGAGGCAGGGTTCATTGAACCTTGCCAATATCCGGAATGGCTGGCAAATGTGGTGATGGTTCAGAAGCCCAATGGTACCTGGAGGATGTGCGTTGACTTCACGGACCTAAATAAGGCTTGTCCAAAGGATTTCTATCCCTTGCCGAGAATCGATCAGCTAGTCGATTCGACAAGTGGCCATGCCTTGCTTAGTTTCATGGACGCATTCTCGGGGTATCATCAGATCTTTATGCACCCCGACGATCGAGCCAAGACAGCATTCGTCACGAACGCTGGGGTGTATAATTACAAAATGATGCCCTTCGGATTGAAAAATGCGGGGGCAACCTATCAAAGGCTGGTGGATCAAATTTTCGCCGATCAAAAGGGCCGAAACATGGAAGTCTATGTTGATGATTCAATCGTCAAAAGCAAAAAACTAGAGGACCATGTAAAGGACCTGGCTGAAACTTTCGCCACCTTGAGAAAGCATCAAATGAAGCTGAATCCGAAGAAGTGTGTCTTCGGCGTGAGGTCAGGGAAATTCCTGGGTTTCATGGTCAGCAAAAGGGGGATTGATGCCAATCCCTCTAAAGTCAAAGCGGCGCTCGACCTTCCTGAGCCGAAAACGAAGCGGGATGTTCAGCGGCTCACCGGAAGAATGGCAGCCCTTTCGAGGTTCATTTCCAGAGCTTCGGATAAGGGGTTACCCTTCTTCAAAGCCCTGAAACTCCCGAAAACAAAAGAGCTTGTCTGGGAGGAAGAGCAAAAAGATGCCTTTCAACAGCTTCGGGAGCATCTGGCTCAACTCCCAACGCTGGCTAGCCCAGCTGAAGGAGAAACTCTATACCTATATGTGGCCGTTAGCCCGGCCACCATCAGCGCAGTATTGCTGAGGGAAGAGAGTAAGAGTCAACAACCGATCTATTTCGTCAGTCATACACTGACGGATGCCGAGACCCGCTATCCTCTACTCGAGAAAGTTGCTTTCGCGGTAGTAGTAGCTGCTCGGAAGCTGAGGCCCTATTTTGATTGTCATCAGATAGTGGTCTTAACTGATCAGCCGTTGGAAAAAGTTCTCGGCAAGGTTGAAAAATCCGGTAGGCTAGCCAAGTGGGCTTTTGAGCTCACCGAATTCAGCATCAGCTACCGTCCGAGGGCTGCCATTAAGGCTCAAGCCCTAGCGGATTTCTTGGCCGAATGCTCATACCAAGAAGCGCTGGACAGTGAAAAGAAGGTCTGGACCGTGTTTACGGATGGGTCTTCCACCGAAAACGGTTCGGGGGCAGGAGTAGTGATAACTTCTCCCGAAGGCAAATCCTTTGAGTATGCACTAAAATTTTCTTTTAAGGCCTCGAACAATGAAGCCGAATATGAGGCAGCAATCGCCGGCCTACAATTATGCATCTCCTTGGAAGCCGATCATGTCTGCTTAAAAACAGACTCTCAGCTAGTTGCATATCAGATCAGTGGCAGCTATGAGGCCAAAGAGCCCTCCATGATAGCTTATCTTGCCAAGATCAAATCAGTCATTGCAGAGCTGAAAACTTTTGAGGTTCAGCTGATCCCAAGGGGTCAGAATACTCAAGCCGATGCACTCTCCAAACTTGCTAGTTCATCTTTTACCGAGCTGAACAGGTCTGTATATGTAGAAGTGCGTCGAGAGAGAAGTGTCGACGAAGCACCTGAAGTGTGCTGCGCTGACCCAGAGCCTAGTTGGATGGAACCCATCTTAGCTTTCAAGCTTCGGGGAGAAACTCCTGAGGATAAAGCTTTGGCCTCCAAGATGAAGAGAACCAGTTCTAGGTTCATTGTCTTCAGGGGGGAACTTCTGAAAAAGTCCTTCTCAGCCCCATTGCTGAAATGCGTGGGACCAACAGATGCAGATTATATCCTACGGGAGATTCACCTCGGCATCTGTGGGAACCACATTGGGGAAGAACCTTAGCCCACAAGGCATTGAGGGCCGGATATTACTGGCCCACCATGATCGCAGATGCTAAGGAGCTGGTTCGGAAATGCGAAAAATGTCAAAAATATGCTCCAGTTATCCATCAGCCAGCAAGGGATCTTCAGCCGATCCTTAATCCACTCCCGTTTGCCCAATGGGGACTGGATATACTGGGACCATTTCCAGAGGCTGTGTACCAGAAAAAATGGTTGATAGTTGGTGTCGACTACTTCAGTAAATGGATCGAGGCCGAAGCAGCCTCGAACATTACAGAGCAAACTGTCAGAAAATTTATCTGGCAGAATATCATCACTCGCTTTGGCATCCCGAGAGTATTTGTCTTCGATCATGGGAGGCAATTTGATAACTTACCGCTGAAGCGATATACAGATCAGTTCGGCATAAAACTGGCATATTCAGCAGTATGCCACCCGCAAAGTAACGGACAAGCCGAAGCAGCAAATAAACAGATCTTAAATGCCCTCAAGAAGAGGGTGGAAGATCAAAAGTCCAAATGGCTAGAGGAGCTCCCTGGAACCCTTTGGTCCCTTCGGACAACTGAAAAAGAGGCAACGGGCCACTCACCTTTTGAACTGGTGTATGGTGCCGAAGCCGTCCTTCCAGTGGAAATTGGCTCTGAGAGCCTTCGAGTGCACCATTTCTCGGCTGAGAATGAGCGACTGATGAGGGAATCTCTCGATTTCCTCGACGAAGTAAGAGACTCAGCTCGAGATAAAATGGCCGCCTATAAGCAGAGAGTCAGCAAATTTTATAACCGAAGGGTCCATGCAAGGCCTCTCAAAATTGGAGATCTTGTCCTTCGGAATGCTGCTGCAGTTCAGAAAGGCCGAATCCATGGGAAACTCTCAGCTACATGGGAGGGACCTTATGAAATTTATGATGAGCTTCAGCCAGGGACATACCGACTTCGGCAGTTGGATGGAACTGAGTTGAAAAATCACTGGAACGCTGATGTACTGAAAAAATATCATGTGTAAACCCTTTGGGGCAGAACAATCTTTGTAAGTACATTTTGAACTAATGAAAGGCCTTGGAGCCGCCATTTATATAAATGTTTACAACTTTTTATCCTTTCAAAGTTTTCTTCGTTCTATCTACTCTTTAAGGGTTTTTTATTCAGCCTCGTCTGAAACCTTCGCCTTCAGGTAACTGGGTTTCAGATTGCTGACAAAACTCGTCTTTTTAAAGAACACTGGTCTTTCAGCTGAAGTCAAACTTCAGTAAGACTTGTTCTCCAAAGACATGAGTCCATGGACAATTCTGGGATATTGCCTTAACTGAGCCTTGTATCCCAGAGAGCCATTATCCGAAACATTGCCTTCAGTTGGCCCTGTGTTTCGGGTATCCATTTTTCAAAGATAGACAGAAAATCAAGGATAACAGCAACAGTTGAAAATTTTTAAAATCAGCCTCGTCTGAAACCTTCGCCTTCGGGTAACTGGGTTTCAGATGGCTTACAAAGCTCGTCTTTTTAAAGAACACTGGTCTTTCAGCTGAAGTCAAACTTCAGTAAGACCTGTTCTCCAAAGACATTAGTCCATGGACAATTCTGGGATATTGCCTTAACTGAGCCTTGTATCCCAGAAAGCCATTATTCGAAACATTGCCTTCAGTTGGCCCTGTGTTTCGGATATGCGTCTTCTTTAAGAACACTAGTCTTTCAGCTGAAGTCAAACTTCAGTTAGATTTGTTCTAAAGAGGTTAGTCCATGGACAATTCTGGGATATTGCCTTAACTGAGCCTTGTATCCTAGAAAGCTAATATCCCAAGCATTGCCTTCAGTTGGCCCTGTGTTTCGGATACCCATTTTGAAGAGGTGCAGAAATTGCTTATTCAACTGAAGTCATACTTCAATTTCTGGGGGGGCAAGAAGCACTCAGTGCAACTATGTTCGGCAGAATTGAAGAAAAGAAACAGTAAAGCATTCAAAAATAAAGCAACTGAAGAAAAGAGCATCAAAATAAAGTAACTGAAGAAAAGAGCATCAGATTAATATTTCATGCTCAAAAATTGAGCTACAAGTTCAATAATTCAATATCGGCAGCCGCCCACAAGCGGAAAATAACAGCTGCCGAAATACGTACATAAGCAAAAAAATAAAACTGCTGTACGACAAGGCAAGCTGAAGCAAAAAACAAGGCAAAAAACTCAGAAAGCGGCAAGTCTGAAGTTAAGCACATGATGAACCGCAAGATTCTGAAGACGACTGCCCGAGTTCCTATGCTTCAGCCTGAGGATCAGACTGATCAGCGTTGAGCCCCCCAGCAGCAGAAGAAGCGGGCTTTGCACTTTGCCGAGCCTCCCTTTCCCTCTGCTCAGCTTCCAACTCCAGTCTCTCAGCTTCCTCTTCGGCTTCCTCAGCCTTAAGAATTTCAGCTTCGGCTGGAGTTGCATACTTCATGTGAGGGTCTTCGGGATTCTGGACCCACTCAGCACATTTAGACCAGTCCAGCTTCGGCTCAGCATGAAGGCAGACTCTTCGGCATACTCGGAATCCGTTTCTGAAACCCATCTCATATTCCTCTTGGGTATAAACACGGACTTTGAGTAAAGCCTCAGCATCAGCCAGCTTCTTCTGGGTCTCCTCCAAGTCTTCCTTGGATTTCTTCAGCTCATCAGCGACTTTGGAGGAGGAACCTTTCAGCTCATTCAGCTCTTGCTGAATTTGGAAAGCCTTTGTCTGAGCCTGGGCCACTTCAACTTTCTGGATCAGCAATTGATCCTCAGCCTCTTGGAATTTAGCTCTTTGGGCTTCAGCAGCAGCAGCAGCCTCTGAGAGTTGGACGTCTTTGGCCAGGAGCAACTCTTCAGCAGCCATTCGGCTGGCTTCAAGAGCCTCTAGACGCTGCTGCACTTCAGCTTGTGCAGCAGTTCCTTCTTGAATTCGGCTCTCAACAGCAGCCTTGAATTTGGAGACGTCCACTCCCATATGCTCCTGGAGGAATTTTTCCCCTTCCATCAGTGGGGGAAAAACTTCCTTCTCCATAGCATCGCAGAAGGTTTTCAGGGCTTCGGCAGCTTTTTTCCCGTACTCCTCAACCTCCTGCTGCTTCTCTTCAGCTGCTGCTTGCTTCAGCTTAGCAAGCTTAACTTCCTCTTCATCCACCTTCTTTTCGTGCACAGCAGCGTCTACCCTATCTTGTAGGGTATCTATCAGCTCTACAGTGAGAGTCTGATTGTGCACGAACTGAAAACAGGAAGACAAAAATAAATAAAAAAAAAAAATATATATATATATAACGAGCTGAATTTCGGAGGAAATGAAGGAAAATTACCTGCATCATCAGCAGTTGGTTAGACCTGGCTGGGTCAGGAACTGATCTGCTGGATTCGCCCATCCCAGCAGTGGCCTTCAGCGACCAGATCCTTGCCCTGTCTACTTCGGACATGCCAGCAAAATTGCCGAAGTAGGCTGCAGCTCCTTCTCGGTTTTGACCCCATATGAGGTCCCAGATGTGGTCTGGGATTGGAATTCGGGGGCCGAGAAACCCATTTCTCCAGAATGCAGAGTCTGGAAAGAAGGGAAGGATGACGATGGAGCTTGATTAGCTTTGGTTGTCTCAGCATCATCCTTCTCAGAGGAGTCAATTACTATGACCTCCTCTTCTTCAGGGGTGAGGACGAAAGCCTCAACCTCTCTTGCGATGTCTGCCGTGAAGCCCTCAGCGCTGGACATCACGGCATCCTTATTTTCGTGCTCATCAGCACTCTTCTTCATTTCTTCTTGGACCCCTCCCTTAGGTTCGGGAGTTCTCTGATCCACCTCCATCTCAGGAGGTGGCGGAGGGGTCTTTTGAGGAGATTGGGGTGTTGGCTGGGGAACCCTCGGCGATCCATTGCCTTCCTCAGGTTCCCTTATTGCGACGCCGATGGTCATCGGCCTCTGCTGAAAGTCATGAGGGCCGATGATGGCCATCCTTCGGCGCCTTTTCAGAAGGGGCTGCTCGTCCATATCTGAGTCTGAAGACTCTTGTATTTGGTCTTCGGGACGAACAGGAGCTTTGCCTTCTCTGTGTCTGTTACTCTCTTCAGACTGTAACAGACAGGGGGGAAGAAGAAAGTGAAAAAAAAAAAAAACAAAAAAAAAAAAAAAAGAAGAGGAAAAAGTTGTCTGAAAGCTCACCGAGGTCTTCAGCAAAGCCTCGTCTTCTTCAGCTGCTCTAGCTGCAGCTTCGGCTTCAGCAGCTCTGGAGGACCCTTCTCCTCCTTCGCAAGCCTCGAGTACCCGTGCAACCTCTTCGGCTGTGCGGGCGGCTTCAGCTTCTTCGTTCAGCAGCTGAAACCAAGGGTCTCTCTTCTTCCACCAAGGCTTCTGCCTCTGATACAGAGCAACAGCCTCAATTTGGAAGTGGGAAGAGTCCAGATGAACTTCCCTATGCCTCGGCTCAGTGATAGACGGGGCCCGTTCAGTTACAACTCGCTCTCGGTTAACACCAAGACGAGCGTAGTTAATGCCAACGTTGGTCTCGTCCCGCTCTGAAAAAAGGAAAGGGGAAAGTTTAGCTCAGATATATCGGCACAGCATAAAAAAAGCAAAGCGAGAGAAGAAAAAGAGGTAGTTAAAAAGCCTCGGCCCCAGCCGAAGAAGCTTACCATCCTTAAACTTTCGGCTGAGGCCAACAGCTGCTAGCATGTTCTCTTGGAAAACGTAATGCGTATCGGGGAGCCAAGTCTCCGGGATATGCTGCATTCGACCACTCCCCCCCGGGTTCGGCAGCTTGCCGAAGATATGTTGCTGATCCAGGTTCGGATCCGCCCCGTTATCTGCGGGGGGACCTAGACTTCCCATTTCGGGATCAGGCTCAGCTAAGTACCGGGGAGCGCTGAAGAGTCCTTGTCTGTGGGTGCCCTAACCCAAATCCATTGACCTCTCCAGTCCTTGTCTGAAGAGTCGTTTGGCCACATGGTCAAGTATTGGGGCCGGGACTCAATCCGGTACGACCCAGAACCATGGCTTCCGTGCCCACTTTGAATATTTGGCACTAGCCGATGGAGCTTTCTGAAGCAGTGCAGGTTCGGCACGTACTTGAAGAACTTGCAGACCCATAGGTATGTCATCACCCTTCGGATGCTGGTGGGGGTTAGCTGACATAGGGAGATGTTGTAATGGATCAGCAAGTCTCGGACGAAAACGTCCAAAGGGAACCTCAGCCCGTACTGAAGCTGTCTCGTGTACACCCCCACATACCCCGGGGGTGGACGATGGATTCTATCGGATGCTGAGGGCATTCGGCACCAATATCCATCAGCTTCAAAAATGCCGTAATGCAACTCAATTTGCTCGGCAAATCGATATTGATCGGCGTTCTCTACCCACCATGAGTAGGGGCGGTTCTTTATCATGGCCGAAACGACTTCGGCATTCTCCCACTCTGAAAACCCAGGGAGGATATCCCAAAGTACAGCGGGAACTTCATCATCCCGTCCAGAAGCGCTCGGCTCATCCGTTCTTTGAGGAGGAGCCGAGGAAAGGGGAGTCGCCCTAATCCCTTCAGCAGGGTCAGACTCCGGCCTTTGACCATTCCAGGTCCCAATCCTGTTCCTAGGATCGGGAATCGGCCTTGCTCTTCTTGGAGCACGGGCTCTACCTCTAACTCCTCTTGCCATTGATTATTTCGAAGAGAAAAGTCGAAAGAAAAGGGGAAGGAGTTCGAATTCGAAGAAAAATAAACTGAAATCAAAGGAATTTACCTTAATCTGAAGCGAAAGTTGCCGATTTACGAGTTCGTAGTGGCAAGTCTCAGTTTCTAAGCTCAATGCTCGGGGAATTTGCGAAGTTTTGATGCGGGTTCTTGGTTTCTCTCTCGAGGAATTCTGGGTTTGTGTTGGTGAATAAGTGAGGAGAATGACGCGCCTCTGTTTATATCTCCAGGTACGGGATACGAAGAGTCTGTGCTTTAATTTCTCTTAAATACCCACTAAGTAACCATTAAACACATGTCTTGTGATTAAACTGCCCATTATCCGTCCAACTTCCGCAATCATTAACCGTTGTTATCTCATTAATTACGGTTTAAATTCAAATTTTTGGATCAATTAAATCATTTACTTCCCTCCTTTTCTGAATTAAATCAAACCCGACCCGTCATCCTTCCAAATCGGGTCTGGGGGGCAAGTTGTTTGGGTCCAATTTAGTCAAAATTGGGCCTAAGCACTAAATGATCCAATTAAAAGCCCAAGGTCAAGGTTCAACTCTCCAATTGCACAAAAGTCAAAGGTCAGCCCACAAAACATGCCAATTGGGCTAAGGCCCAATCTCACCAAGTATGATGAGGTATAAAAGCCATCATATTCACGTTCATATAAAAAAATTCTAAGTCATATGCTCATTCTTGCATTCAGAAATATTCCACAAAAGCCTCAAGCTACAAACTCTCTTGCAGAGTGTCTTCCTTTTACACATTGTACTGACTTTAGCATCGGAGGGGCCTTCCTCGGAAACACCCCCGAGGCTAGTTTACGTGTGTTCACTGTGCAGGAAACCTTCGGCCCAACACAACTTGGACCGAATCCAGTCTTCTCCATTTCAGCGGACCTTCGGCAAGGTCCCATTGTTTTCACCCGAAACACTAACAATCATACATATAAATGATTTTGCGATTACACTGTCCAAAACGAAAAGACGCACAAATCTCAAACCCCCTTCACCATATATACAGTGAGATATCATACAGATTCGATCCCATTTACACGGGTTGAAGCAAACTCCAATAATTCTAGCTTACTAGTTTAACACGGACTAATAATGCTATCAACCAGTTCCGTATATAACTGATCTTGTATTAAATTATCACTGTATAATACAAAGTATTTTATAAAATAAAATATCAAAAAGCACTTGCATTTTGAAGATCGACTGTGATTTGCTGCTAAGCCCCCCACTTGCAATTTGGAATTCCAGGGGAATGTTAGCTAATATACCAGGCTAGTTGACTTAATTAAACAACCAAAAGTCAAAGTGTACCTTCTTATTTAACTTGAAGAAGAATACAGAATATTTTACTAAGGATGTAAAATTGAAAAGTAAATTAAATAAGTTAGAAATTGAATGGACATCAGTCAACTTTAGGTAGGATTAGACTGATTTTTTCATAGGATTAGGAATGAATGGTGTAACTATTCGCATAATCAAGTGAGGTTTATGAAAAAAGTGACAAAGTGATTAATTGATAATGAGATTTTAATTTATTAATTGAATAAGAAAAGACCAATTTATTTAACGGTTTTAATTATTACTGTGCTTTGGAACAAGAAACATACCTTTTCATCATTACTTTAATTGATTATTTGAATGCATAAGATGACTTGTGAATGGTATATCGTAGCAATTAAAAGATATGAGTCTCATCGTGACGATTAATTATATAAAAGAATTATAATTGTGAATGAGATTTTGATTGATTAGAGATATCTACCAATCTAGTTCTTCCACAATATCACGAGAATCTAAGGGAGTAGGTAATCATTTAAGAAGATACATAAATTAGTAGAAAGTTTTATTAGAGAGCTTGTAAATATGTTGGAAGATATCACAAATTGAATGAGTTTATAGAGAATTTAGAAGTACGTGTTATGCAAGATTATGCATCTAAAAACCAATCAGGGGAACAATAGTTAGTTTTGCTTGGCCAAAAGAGAGACACAAAGGTTGGATAAGAATTAAAATCTTATTTAGTTAACCGTAAAGCCAAACTACCCATCCTCATCCTCCTACAAAATTATGAAGTCGTAATTCTCATGATAGTTAGGTCTAATTGCAATGTTTTGACAAATTTAAGGGCTGATTAGGCCCCAACCCAATAGTCTCGTGCCATGCTCTTTAAACACAACCCAAATGAAACATGACTACATACCACTATGTCAAATTAACATGTCAATACCAAATATAGAGTTATTTTAACATATTTTTGAATCACTAAAACACTAGATTAATAAAAGATGCATAACCTGATAAACATAGTAACAATCCGTGTAATATCTTTTCTCTCCTTGACTATGCCTCGAACCTATCCGGCTAGTGTCACATTGCATCCATCCAACTTGTGTCATCTTTTAAGACTACCACTAGAGACTAGACCACTAGAATACTACGGAGCGGTATTAAAACTCAAAAGACATGACAAATCAAAAGATTATAATAAACCAAAACTTAAACCCAATTAATCTCACCTCACTAATTTCGTCACTTAGTATATCCCCCCTTCTTTCTCCTCCTACCAAACCAAACCAAATTACCAAACACACACCAAATACAAACATCAAACATCCTTTTTCATTTCATTTCTTTTAATAAAAATCTAAAACTCCCCCCCAACTGTCGTCCGAAGGAGCCGTTAAAACCTCCTCATTTTCTCTCTCCTCATCAACTGTTGCTTAAAGCCTCCTTCTTCTTTCTTCTTCTTCCTCCTTCTTTCTCTCTCCTCAATTTTTCATTACGTTTTCTCCTCTTTTTAATCCCACCCCTTTTATCCCCCAAACACCCCCACCCTAAATAAAAAAAAAAATCAATGGATTTTTCTGGGGTGGTGGGGGGATCCAGTGCAACCGCAACCCACCTTAGTGTAAATCAAGTTCTTGACTTTATTCAATCAGACGACTCAGATTCAAAGATCAAAGCTGCCCAAGAGATCCGTCGTCTCACTAAAACTTCTCACCGTTGTCGTCGCCAACTTTCCCCTGCTATTCCTCAACTCGTTTCTATGCTCCGAGTTGACTCACTCTCTTCTACTGAGTCTGCTTTACTCGCTCTTCTTAATCTCGCCGTTAAGGACGAAAAGTGAGTCACTCTATTTGGGTTTTTGTTTTTTTAATTTTTTGATTTTGATTGTGGTTGTTGGTGTTGTTGGATTTTGGGAAAGATCGTGTCTTTTTAGGGTTTTTGTTTTTGATTATTCTTGATATTTGATTAATTTATAATCTGGGTTGTTAAGGGTTTTAATTGAATTTGTTAATACTTTAATGGGTTTCATTCTATTATAGTTGTTTATTCATTTTTGGTGTTTTACTGTAAAATGATGGTAATTTTGGTTTTATTGGTTCATTTTAGGGTAATTTGGGGAATTTTGATTAAATTGGTTATATGGGTGATTATGGATTAAGATTCTTGATTAATTTGAAGTGGGGTTGATTGTGATTAGTGAAATTACTCTTCAAATTTGGGAGATTTTTTTATGAATGTTATTGGGTTTTGGATAATTTTGTTAAAAAATGAGAATATTCTTAGGTAATTGAAATTCTTGGTGTAGATCATTTTCGTTTCGAATTATTCTTAGGAATCAAATTTACTGAATTTTCTGTCTATATATTTGTATTTTGGTCAGCGAATCCAAAGCACTAAATTACTTGTACTAGTATTAAAGATTAAAAGTCTTAGTTTGCGGCTTGTACTAATCTTAGGCTAAAGAGAATTTTCTTTATATAATTGAACAATATCAATTTCTTGAAGTGACAGTAATTATTAAACAATTGGGAATAATTCACTGGATTTCCCTAGTGTACCTTGAGTTAGGTGTATTGAAACTTAATTTTGCATAAAAGTAGCCCCGACGAGTAACAAAAAAAGGCTCGTGTACATCTTGTGAGGTGTAATTCGAGAACATAATGGATATGTTGCTAATATTGAGTGCGGTAAACTCTTAAATTGTCCCAGTTCACATTAATTTATTATGTGTAATTCATATTCATATTGCAAATCAAAATTGCTAAAATTGATGGATAGCCAGATTCTTTAGATCATGATGTTTATGCTCTTTTCTTTTTCTCTTTCTAGATTTTTCCATTTATTCTAAAATACTACAGTTTCTTTGTTTTTATTATTATCATGTGATGTGGTCACGTGGATGGATTCCATTGCAAAGAAACATCATAAAGAAAAATTAAATAATCTAATTTGGAAAGTAAATCCTGTTTAAACTTTTGTATTGGGTTTTTACTTTGCTTAAGACTTTTGTCACTTTTAATCTGTATATACAGATTATATCCTAATATAGGAATTAATTAATCTACATTGCGTGTTACTGCAGTTGCTGAAAAGCAAAATTGATCTTTCTCTAGTCTGCAGTAACTTGTTTGTTAAGATTGAAGAATTAAGAAGTGTTTAATCACTTAATGTGTAGTAGTCTGCATTTTATAGTATTATTGGGGATTATTCGCCCATTTGGTATGCATGTTGCTAGCATATTGTACTATTATCTTTTTTAAGTTAAAGAAGCAATCGCAAGATTAATATTCTCCTTTTGTATGACTTTTTACAACCGTATGAGTTATGGCGAATGTTCTAAACTTCTAGGTGTGACCCTTGTATAGTTCTACAATTCAGATTTCAGATGAAAATGAAGTTATGTTAGTTGAATAGGTTGTCCGCTTCATCTCAACCGGAAGTATCAGTGTTTTATCTTTATCAGGATCATGTGTTAGTAGGGTAGAACTTATAATCTCAACAGAAGTCTTTTGTTTTTTTTTTTTACCCCGGCACTTGAAATAGAATAGAGCCCAATACTACCATTTTCATCTCCCGTTGACAGACAAGGCGGTGCCATATCCTTTGTTCACTTTAGAATAACAAAATTTAAATTTAAATCTATTTGCTATATTCCCTGTTGAGCCAATTTTAGTAGCTAGGATATTCTCCATACTCCGTAAGATCTTATGCTAGTAACTTTTTTGTAGCATGTCTTAATCAATCAGTCCAGTAAACGATTGTTTTGATGTGTCTATAACCTGTGACGTTTCAGTGGATTTTTAGTCAACTTAATATTTGTACATATGTATGTTTAACAGCCTATTGATTACAGCTTTGAATTTATTGCTTCTTAGGAACAAGATCAGCATTGTTGCAGCAGGTGCATTAGATCCAATAATCAGCTTCCTCCAATCGCCAAACACACGTCTTCAAGAACATGCTACTGCTGCTTTGCTAACGCTTTCTGCATCTTCAGTAAACAAGCCAACCATTACTGCTTCTGGTGCAATCCCTCTTTTGGTAGATGTTCTAGAAATCGGCACCCCACAAGCTAAGGTTGATGCTGTCATGGCTCTTTACAACCTCTCCACTCACTCAAACAACATCACCCTAATCCTTGAGACAGACCCCATACCTCTCATTGTTGACTTGCTCAAAACTTGCAAGAAATCCTCAAAAACGGCTGAAAAATGCACAGCCCTCTTAGAATCTCTTGTAAACTTTGATGAGGGTAGGAATACTTTAGTGTCTGAAGAAGGAGGTGTGCTTGCAGTGGTGGAGGTCCTCGAAAGTGGATCTCTTCAGAGTAAGGAGCATGCTGTTGGGGCACTCCTAAAAATGTGTGAGACAGATCGATGCAAGTACCGGGATCCAATCTTGAGAGAAGGGGTTATACCTGGGTTACTTGAACTTACTGTTCAAGGGACTCCCAAGTCACAGAACAAAGCTCAGTTGTTGCTGAGACTGCTTAGAGACTCTCCTTACCCAAGGTCAGATTTCCAACCTGATACTTTGGAGAACATTGTTTGCAACATCATCTCGCAAATGGATGGTGAGGAACAGTCGGGAAAGGCAAAGAAGATGCTCGCTGATATGGTGCAAGTTAGCATGGAGCAAAGCTTGAGACACTTGCAGCAAAGGGCTCTGGTATGCACCCCTTCTGATCTGTCTATTGCCAGTTGCGCCTCTCAAGTTTCTTCCAAGTAATCATCATATGATAAACTAATTATAGCCTCTCTTTTTTTTCTTCTTCAATTCGGGACATGCTTTTTACCATATGCTTTTCTTGGTAAGCTTTGTGAAATATGTTAATTAGGCCAAATGAGAAAGTTCGTAATACTGCTGTGCATACAATGGAAAATGCCAGTCCAGGCCATAGTCTATGGTATCGAGTGACTGGTTGATATGGTGGGGATAAAAATAGGAAAAAACAAAAAAAAAACCCTTCTATTTCTCAAGTAGTTTATTGTTCTGTAAAGGAAACTGTTAAATGAATCATGTAATGTTTATTCTGAAACCAAAATCTTTAATATGCCTTTCTTACAATTTCCCATTTTTAACTGCTGATATTTGTGAATATTGACATTCTGGGCTTCTAAACAGAACTCTAAATGACGTTACATGGTAGCCGCAGTTTCAAGGTTACTCTCACCTACGGATGTGGTTTACACAGTCAATCTGTTAATACCGTCTGGTACCACAGATGATGTGGTAGTTCCAGATCACGTAATTATTGCTGCATTAATCCGTATTATAACTTCATAAAAACCCCGATATAGCGATATCTGTAACAGGTGGTCGGGAGTCCGGATATGAACTTGCTGGATTTGCATTGCTGATGATGTGAGCTTATAGATAAGATTTGAAATTCAGAAATCCTTGTATATTGTCGGCAATGAAAGATTTTGTATTTGGTGCACATTTTTGGGAGGAATATGCAAAACCCCACCCAAGAGAAAAGAGGTAGCATAAATTTGACTAACATACACATCATACTTGATACATAATAGCGGAAGGTGCTTATTTTCTATTATCCTCCATTCTTTTTCTCTTCAATTATTATTGTCCTCTTCCAAATTGTGCGTTTTTCTTTATTAAATTGAGGAACTTTGCTTTTCTCATGGGTCATTACATTACATAGGAGTATCATTTTCCAAGAAAGATTAGTGGTTGTAATAACCATGTCAATTCATGTTGCTTTTCCGTAAAAAGAAAGTGAAATAAGTAACGTATGTGCTTTGCATGATTGCTCCCCCACAATGATTCTTGTATAATAGTTGTATCTAAAGGAAGTTGCACTTCAATGTCATGTAAATGACATGCATAGATCACATGTAACAAACGTCTAGTGTGTGTCATGCACGCGCCGATACATGATATGCAGGTATAACATTCTGTATGCCTAGACGTCCAAATGTATTGAACAACTTAAAGGAAGAAGCTATTTATGTACAATGTACCTTCCTCTATTTGGATTGAATGGAGGGACCATGTCGAGTATTTGATACTAAACAAGACCAAATAAATGAAGTGATAACTAATAAGATCTCCCAAACTTCATGGATGTCTTGTTTCAAGTAGGGGAAGGTGTTAGCATGTTCTTATATGGACCACCATGGCACCATCCCTCTCTAGTTCACAAGCAGTATTTTCTCTTCGAGATTGATGACTGACAAAAGGACAAACTCAACTACTCAACAGACAATATCTGTAGACTAATTGAGAAAAGTAATAAAATATGGAAATAGTGGGGTAGATGGAAGAATAAAAAATTGTAAAAAGCAAAAGTAGCTGAGAGAATTGGAGGAGAGAGAATATGAAATTAATAAAATATGATTTATATTGGGTCCATTAATTAAGAGAAATGAATTAATTATTGTAAAAGCTTTCCAAATAAGGAAATGGAGCAAGTATTTAAAAACGGCCGAAAATGAAAAGTGGAACAAATATTTAAAAACGGAGGGTGTAAAACTTAACATACATGTCAATGCACAAGTTTGACTTTAGAAGTAAAAAAATATTAAAAAGTTGATGTTATAAAACTTTATATCAATATTTATTTAATAATATATTTCTTGATAATTTTTTTTATACATTAATGGAAAACGATGGTCAAAGTTAGTATATAAATAGTGAAAAAGTCAAACATGTCAATTATTTAAGAATGGATGGAGTAATAAACCTGAAAGTTGTGGGCTCTTTTATCGATTACAATTTTCCTTCATTTGAACTTGTTAGAATTTCAGCTAGCCCTTATTAACTCATATCTAGAATTATTTTTAGTCAAAATAAATGAAAATCATGCGAATAAAATTAGGCATTACTCATAAAATGGTCCTAGTTTATAGCTCACATCCATGAATTATTGAATTTTCAATCTTCAATTCGATTCACTTTACTTTTACTTTAATAACAAATTAATGAAAGTATTCATGATGAAATAAATTGTTACAAATATATATACTTACCAATAATATAATAATAAATGTACCTTTTTCATTTTTGAAAATCTAGTTTAGACAAGATAATTCTACAAAAATAAGTTGAAGCATGTTTTGCTAAGAGTTGGGTCATGTCTAGTTTACATAATTTTTACTTTCTTATACGTTCAGATAATTTCAGTTAAATTTAGACTAGTGAATATCATGTGAATAGATAATTCAACTTACAAGGTAAGTTTTGGTAACATTGAGTTCATTTTAATTTGATAAATTCAGATAAGCTTACATATGAGAAAAAGATAACTAAAAATCAGGTGAAAAGAACACATTCTAAGGCCTTGTTCACTTCACCTTATTTTTGTTGAACTTAAATTTTTTTTTGCTGAAATTAAATTATTTTTACTGAATTGAAGTTATTTTTGCTGAAGTGAAATTAATTTTACTGAACTGAAATTATTTTTACTGATTGTCTATTATATTTCTTCTTTGAAGTTACTGATTTTTACTGAACTGAACTTATTTTTATTGAACTGAAATTACTTTTACTGAACTGAACTTATTTACTAAACTGAACTTATTTACTAAACTGAAATTATTTTTACTGAATATTTTTTTTTAAGGTGAAGTGAATCAGGCCTAACTACTCGTATCACTTTTTTTATCCCGTCCTTGTAGATACATTCTAGGTTTTTTTTTGTTAAAATTTTTTTAACATGAATGAAAAGAAAAAAAACGATAATTAACATTTTTTTTTTTTTTTTTTTACGGGGAGCAAATTTAATGTATCAAATAGCAACAACATCCATAAGTACATACGGGGTCATGCGTAATCGGAGGGACATCATTTTCCCAAATTTGCTCTAGACCGAAAGGAATATAATTTGCAAGGTTATGAGCTACCGTGTTTCCTTCTCGTCTCACATGACTCCATTGCAAGCTATGATAGGGAGTGCTCTGTGCCATTGCATCACTTAATACTATATCCAAATCGGTACTATGCATCTCCTCCTTTGCAAGTTTTGTGACTAGGACTTGGCAATCTGATTCTATAATAGCTTTGCTGTACCCGAACTTGGAGCCCAAACGATCGCCTTTGCCTTTGCAATTTCAACCGACCACCATGCGTGAATTCTTCTCGAGGCTGCAAACAAGACCACCCCCTTTTCATCTCTCGCCACCACACCCAAACCTACCCAACCTTCAGTTGTTATAGACGCATCGGTATTGATCTTAATGGACCCTTGTGGGGGAGGAATCCAACGTTTTGAGCTTGAACAGGGGCTGGCTGCAATGGCTCTTTTGGAGGCTTTCTTTATCTTGGCACTTTCTTCAACCCATCTCAAGACACGAGCTACCAGCATATCATTCGAGGCATCCTTCCCTTGGAACACCTTCATGTTTCTGTCCTGCCATATCCCCCACATTAAGTAGATGCCCCGAGTTTTGACCTCGCTTTCTATCTCTCCCCAGCTTTCGATGAGGTCGCATGGAGATAAAAGGTCTACGTTCTTCCTCATTTCTGCACAGCCCATATTGTACCAGAGATGATCTTTTACTCTCCCGCAATCAAAGAAAGCGTGCTGCCATGTCTCAGCTTCACTCTCGTACCAAGGGCACAGGTCTGATTCAGTGAGATGACGGTGCATCAATAGCCTACGCATAGGGATGGTGTTCGTGCAAAGGCGCCACAGAAAGTTCCTTGCTTTTGGGATTACTGGAAATCGTCAAGATCGCAACCCTTTCCCGACATGTAGGCTGTCTTCACATTGTACATGACGTTCTTTGAGAAAGCCCATATCAGTTCATCAGGTGGACTCTTGGGACTTAGAGGGATCGCAAGGATGCTCCTTAAGTCTCTTTCATTGAAGTGTGCTTGCAGAGTTTCGTAGTCCCATGCCATGGTTTCAAAATTTATTAGCTTACTGACTTTAGTTAGCTCCATCGAAGGGGCGCTAGTTGCAAACCTGCTCTCGTCATCACAAAGCCATGGGTCGGTCCATATATTGATGCAATCTCCATTGCCCACCCTCCATAACACCCCTTCTTTCACGAGTGCCTTTGACCCCCCATATACTTCTCCACGAGTAGCTGCCACCATAACCAAGGAAAGACCCCAAGAAGTCTGTATTAATGAAGTATTTAGCCTTCATCACCCGACTAAGGAGAGAGTTTGTATTTATTAACATTCTCCATGCTTGTCTACCAAGGAGTGCTTCGTTGAAGGTTTCTAAATCACGAAAGCCCATACCTCCCAAACACTTTAGGGTACATAGAGAATCCCAACTTCTCTAGTGAATACGCTTTCTCCCGTCACTTTGGCCCCACCAAAAGTTTACCATAGCCGCATGAATTTTCTTAATTACCTCCGAGGGAAATTTGTAAACCCCCATGAGATAAGTCGGAATCGCCTGAATTACCGCCTTCAAAAGAATTTCTTTTCCGGCTTGGGACAACAACTTCTCTTTCCAACCTTGCAACTTCTTCCATACTCTATCCAGCAAAGCTTCGAATACCCCCCGTTTAGACCTCCCCAAAATACTCTGTATACCAAGGTATTTTTCATGACGTTCCACCTGCTTCATTTTCAGGATTCCCAAAATTTCTTCTTTTTGCTCAGTTCTAATCCCTTTACTGAAGGACACTTCCGATTTTTCATAGTTGATTTTTTGCCCGGATGTTGCTTCATACTGGTTGAGAATATCAACAATGTGTGAGCATTCCCGCCGGTTTGCCCTAGTAAAAAGGAGACTGTCGTCTGCAAAAAGAAGGTGAGAAATTTCTGGACCTCTTCGGCTAGCTTTAACACCATGAATGTCTCCCTTTGCTACCTTACTCTGAATCATATGAGAAAAAGCGTCAGCCACAATAATAAATAAGTAAGGAGAAAGGGGGTCACCTTGTCGTAGACCTCTAGAGGAGGTCACCGTACCACAAACCTCCCCATTTATTACGAAGGAGTATTTAACCGAGGAAACAAGCTTCATCACCAAATTGACCCATCTCCCATCAAACCCCATCTTCAATAAAAGTTGTCGTATGAAGCCCCATTCGACCCTATCATAGGCCTTGCTCATGTCTAGTTTCATAGCAATGTGGCCCTTCCGGCCCTTGCTTCTCTTCTTCATAGTATGGAAGTACTCCAAAGTAATCAAAGCATTATCAGTAATTAACCGATCCGGCACAAAAGCACTTTGATTTTCCGAAATAATCTCAGTTAACACATTCTTTAATCGAAGCACTAGACATTTCGAGACAAGTTTATAAAGTACATTACATAAACTAATATAGGTTGAAACTCCATAGCATTTTGGGGAAACGGTAATTAACTTAAATTAATGGGTAGGATTAGATGACATAATTAAACCACAATTGGATAAAGGCCGTTAATATGTATCCGAATTCTCTGGTAATTATAGGAAATTTAGAAGAAGTGATTACTTTACTCCCTACTCATACGGTGAAAACTTTCTCTAAACCAAACAACAATGACTAGGATTAATCTTCTCAAATCTAATTTTTTTTCTTTTCTTTTTGAAAATTATCTACCTTACTATTATAATTTGTTTCCATTTCTTCCCCCTACTTAGTGATTTCATTAAAAAAAAGAAATAATTATTTATTGGTATAAAAAGGAGATACTCCATATCATATTATATATCATTCATCCCTAAATTTTATACTACGTAAATTTTGATTTCACAAAAAAAATAAAAAAATTATAGATTATCTTTTTGTTTTATTTTGTTAAGCAATGTCTAAGACTAATGAAATTGTTGAAGAAGAATTGAAGGTTGAAGAAGGCAATGGAATTCCCTCTAATAAGTTTCATTATTTTTGTTCTTCTCCATATGTGGTTTGTCTCGCACAAAAGGTTAGTCAATTAGTGAATTAATCATCATTCATCATATTTGCATAGTAATTTGACATTAAAACTATAGGTTATAGGCTTATATGTTTTAATTGGAATTTTACAATTAAGTATTATTCAGCATTAATATACATATATATACACAAGTAGTATCATGTTGAATTAAATTAAACTATAGGATTAAAAGTATTTTAATCACTCTGAAATCAAGCTTGTTGATTTAAATATGTGTAAAGTTTCATACTTCCTATATCATAATGGCGTTACTACGTGATTAGCATCATTTATGTAAAAATAGTGTTTTCCCTAAAATAAAAATAAAAAAAAGAAAGTAAAAATAGTGTTAAGTTGGATTTAATTCACAATATTTAAATCTATGATTAATTAAATTTTTTCAATTAGATATTGTTATAAGTCCCTATTGATTTGGCAAATCAATATGTCTTGTACACTAGATGTATTATTAATTTAGTATTGAATAGATATTTGAATTGATTAACTTCAATTCGAACATGATTTATTTCTCTGTTGGGCTGGTTTTGGCTATTACAGATGATGGCTGAAGCAATTGGTACGTACTTTGTAATTTTTGCTGGTTGTGGCGCTGTGGTGGTGAACAATTTGTACGATGACAAAGTCACATTTCCTGGAATATGTGTGACATGGGGTCTCATTGTTATGGTCATGGTTTATTCTGTTGGCCATATTTCGGGGGCCCACTTTAATCCTGCAGTTACTCTTACTTTTGCCATTTGTCGCCACTCCCCTATAAAGAGGTTAGTATCTATTTTCTTCTTTTTAGATTGGACATAATATCCAAATTTAAGCTAAGCGATCGGTAAAAATTGAAAGTATATATAACATGATTTTTTTCATATAGAGTATTCTTGTTAAACATGACATTTCAATCGGAGATTTGGAGGGGTAGGAAAGATGTGGAGTGACCTGGTGCTCACTTTCATATGTGGCACGTTATGTCATTTGCTAGTCAAATGATTTGACTATCCAAAATTTCTAGCCAAGTTAAGATTAGAATTCCTTATATACACCCGGGTGTACCGTACACCCGGGGCCATTTACTCATTTAATCAAAAAATGAACAAATAATATTTTGCTCATTTGTTAATTAAATGAGCAAATGACCCGGGTATACGCAATAGGCTCTCAGTAAAGATATAATCGTTCTTCATATGTCATGAGGGCCTTGACTAATGTTTGTTGTAGGTACCGCTTTACATAATTGCACAAATTTTGGGTTCAATGTTGGCTAGTGGTACATTATGCGCCATATTCGATGTTACTCCAAATGCGTACTTTGGCACCATTCCTGCAGGCTCAAATGGGCAATCCATGGGAATAGAAATCATCATCTCTTTCTTGTTGATGTTCGTCATTTCTGGAGTAGCAACAGATTCTAGAGCGGTGAGTAAATCGCGCAAAAATTAACATTATTTGCTCTGTTTTGGCGTTTTCTTTTTTTTTTTTTTTTTTTTTTTTTTTTATAAGATTACAAAACCTTTTGCATCGCAGATTGGAGAATTGGCTGGAATCGCGGTTGGAATGACTATAATGTTAAATGTTTTTGTCGCGGGGTAAGTTTTCACGTACACCTCTTTACATTGATGTCCAACATGGTCATGTTACTGAGATAAATGAGTACTATAATGTTACAGGCCGATTTCGGGTGCATCAATGAATCCAGCACGAAGTATTGGACCCGCAGTTATGAAGCAAAACTTCAAAGGACTTTGGGTGTACATAATAGGACCACCAATTGGGACTATTGCCGGAGGATTGACTTATAACCTCATTAGGTTCACGGACAAACCTCTTAGGGAGTTAACAAAAAGTTCGTCTTTTCTCAGGACCATGTCAAGGCTTTGAAGGCTTTGCTTTGCCTTTAGTTGTAATTTTTCTAGAATTTTGGTCAATTTTTTAGCTTAATTGTTAATTGCAGTGATGGGGTTTGCTCTTTTCTGTAGTTCATAAGCAAGGTTTGGATAGATATAGCTAGACTACTATATCTTTTGGGAATATGAATATTTTGAATAATGATAGACTCACTCTTTTGTAAAAGAGCATAGCATTCAGCTAAAATCATGTGTTAGGAGTCTTTAGGACTTGATCTAGTTATATATAGCTTTCTCTGGTTTAACTTTATTAATATGAAAATGAACATATCGTGTTTCAGTTCATCTCAAACACATTGCTACATTTCGAGTACCAATCTTTTCAAAATTTTCTCAAAAGATCAAAACAATTTTAGCATTAACAACGTTTGATAAATAACGTAACAAATCGTTCAATCATAACAAGAATGAATTTTAACAACCAATAAAAACCATTGCCATATTGTATCAACAAAAAGTCTAAGTAAAAAATTGTTAGGGTACACCAGTACAGTAATTTCAACAAAATAAAAGCGCTTGTTTAGTTCACCTTATTGGTCTAGTTTAACCAATAACCTTATGTGTACGATCGTCTATAAAGAAAAAATTATATCAATTGGAGTCTTTCGTAATAATGTGTATTTTTTTAATATGTAATTTTCACAGATTTTTCATTACAAAATTAAAGATATTTAGTGATAAAAAAGTGACCCTTCAAATAAAAAAAAAAAAGTGAAATGCTAAATCCCGCCATAAAAAATTATCAAACTGCCATCATTTCAAGCAAAGAGACATCCTTGCCCTTATTAAAAAAATTTCCCATTTTCTTTCTCTAACATTAGTCCATCCACCACAACCAAGTCAAACACCACCAATCACGACACCGGTATGACCAACGCCTGCGTCGATCACCACAACCCCACAACCACCGTGTCAACTAACACCATCTACACCGGACTGCCACCACGACTGCGAAAGTCGACGAGAAATGGATGGTGATCGAGGTGACTTGTCGGAAAATGATGAATCGGGAATGCCACCGTCGGCTTTTCAGCGGGCACAACTTTTTTTCCTGGGGGTTTGAAGTGGTTAGATTGGTTGGAAAAACCGCTATTTGACAACGGTCAACCGGAGCCACAAACTGATTAATCGTCGCGGTATCCGGATTTGGGCTCTGATAATTGTGGTTGATAATCGGAGTTGAAAAACCGGTTACTGTCCACGTTACTAGTTGTTTTGGCCTCCGATTACAGTGGTCAACCAGAGCTGAAAATCGTTTATCGTCCCAGTCACCGATTTTGACCTCCGACCAGCCACCGGTTTTATATATATATAAAACAGAAAAAAAAACTCCATTGGAAAACTTACCTCCTTTCCACCCATTCCACCACATGAACTGCTGCCTCTTGACATCCACCTAACTGCCCGCATGCTTTCGTGCCGCCGCCACCAACTGTTGTTGGTAACCTCTACTATGTGGTTGTGGTGCTTGTGTGGAAAAAGGTTGGTGGTTGGGGTGTTTGGTGAGAGAGAATAAAAGGGGAGAAAAAAATGGAATAGGGTTCAGTAAGGGCAATAATGACCTTTTGCTTGAAATGACGACGGTTTTGATAAATTTGGATGGCGGTATATAACACCCCCTAAAGAAACCTTACATATAACAATAAAGTGTGTCAGAATTTTTATTTTATTTTATCTGGTGAGAATTTATTTTTATGAAATAAATAAAAATAAGTTGAATTATTAAACGTGACCCAACAACAAACCAACTTTTGATCCTGCAAAAAGGAATGTCAAACGGGAGTTGATAATACATTGTATCCCCCATATAGACATCCAATGGGTAGAAGACACATCATCAATTTACAAAAATGAATGGGAGAAGGTTAAGCGGGAAATGTGCATGAGCAGTAAATTTCATAGTGATTTCCGCTTTTGAAGAGATGAGCGGTAAAAAATTTGGTGGTGAATCCACCCCCATCCACCGCCGACCACCACATGGACCACTTCCCTCGGCCTAGACCATTTTCTTTTCCCCTCTCTAAGCGTCGGGGGTCGACCACCTCTTTCCCCACTAACCCCTTTCTCTTTCCCTCCATAACCGACGGCCAAGGCCCACCCAAACCCACCTGAACCACCTACCTCAAAAACCCAGATCCCTAAACCAACACCTCGAAACCCACCTGAACCACCCATCTCGAAACCCCATACGTCCGACCCCGAAACGGACAAACTTTTCCTAAGATTTAGATGATGATGTTCATACAACTTACAATATTCATAAACTTGATACCATACCAAATAATTTGATACCAATTTAATTTTTGAAACTTCATTTACTAATTCATTTTTGATACTAAAATAATACAAATGAAAACCCACCTTAACCGCCTGCCTCCAAAGCCAAGATCTCTAAACACACACCTTGAAACCCACATGAACCACCCACCTCGAAACCTCATACGTTCGACCTAAACCCTTCTTTAGATTTAGATGATGATGTCCACACAACTTAACAATTAACTGAAGTTTCTTCTGCTAAAATGATGCGTTTAACCCATTAAAGTGAACCACCTGAACTTCGCCGTTTCTTCCGCTCACCCCCACCATAGTTTGGCTTTGATTCTGTCCACCCTGGTTGCTTACTCTTCTTTGAACCTCCTCACTCTCCCTGATTTCGCTCACCGTTGTTGCTTACCATTCTTTGAAACACCCCTTCCCCTTAAATGGCACCGTCGTCGCCCCTGCCATATGGTGTCTTCTTCTTCCTACTCTCATTCACTGCCATATATACAGTAAAATTCAAATTTTCATTTTCGAAATATTTCAAATTGAAATTTCAGAAATATTGAGGTGGGTTCAAAGTGGGGCAAAATTTTCAGCCAATAGAAATACAAGAAAGTCATTGACTATGTGGTGCAAATTTTAATTTAAGGTGCAACATGATGCATCTAGAAATAGGTACACCACGCCTATATTTTTGAACATTTAGTAAAGAAATCTGAACAATTGCAAATTTTGAACATTTAGTAAAGAAATCTAAACATTGTAAATTTTGAACATTTAGTAAAAAAATCCGAACAATCATTATTTACCACGCCTATACTTTTATAAATTTTTTGAACAATCGCAAATTTTGAACATTTAGTAAAAAAATTTTGAACAATCGCAAATTTTGAACATTTAGTAAAAAAATCTGAACATCGCAAATTTTGAACATTTAATAGATAAATCTAACAATCGAAATGCACCATGCCCATACTTTTGAACATTTAGTAAGAAAAATCTGAACAATTGCAAATTTGAACATGTAGTATATTAAATACAAGACTATATAATAAAGATCAATTTTTTGAAAGAAGTTTGTCTGACTCATAATAATTCAATAGTTTTGTAATATAAACCGAACATTTACTACATATAAAATGAACATTTCTTTATAAAATGTGAACATATAAAATTGCATGTTTACATTCAGTTTTTGTGACGAGTTCATATTTTTTCCTAAATGTTCATTTTTTGTAAAATGTTCAAATTTTTTTTATTAAATATTCAAAGGTATATGCACCTAATTCTATATGCACCATGATACACATAGTACAATTGGTCTATGTGGGGTACGTACCCTTTTCGATGTCAGACAGGGCTTGTATGAAATGCGGCCCATATTTCTTTCCCTTTTCCCGCCCGAATCGAAGTAAACAAGTCGACAGGTTGCTTAATTGCTGGCAACATGAATAATTCTGGAATTTGAGGGTCAAATTTGAGTTTATCATCACAAATTAAGCGGTAAATTCACTGTTTTTGTTGATGAAAATTCTGAATGTTCTCTTCAAATTCTTTGTTATGAATTTATGATACGCTTAAATTTAAATAGGGTTTTTTTTTGGACATTATAATCTAAGTATTCCGTATTTGTGATGAATATGTTCGTATTTTGAAACCAAACAACATAAATTCATAATCTTAGCTATTTAGCTGTAATACTAATGGAATCAATTGCATCGATATTGTCAATTGCAGCCAATTACATTATTATATTTATTTTGGGATTTTAGGTTTTTGAAAGGGGGATTTTTTTTTTATTTTTTTACTCAAGTTAGATTTATTAGGGTTAAATGTGCTTATCTGTTGTAATTCAATAGGGGTATGACTTGAAATGATGTGACTTTTATGAGCAATTTTTATGCAATTGATGACCCTAGGGCCTAGGGTAATGTTCGACAAAATTAGTTGTTGTATTAGCAAGTAATTGTTCCACTAGCATTAATTATTTATATATGGGTTCACTATAAAGTAGCAGGAAAAAGTTTACTTCAAAGTCTAACAACTTCCCTAAACCACAACATTATTCATAACATTATTTTTTCAACTTTAGTCAGCATTTTGATTGGGTTAAAAATGCTAAACGCTACTTTAAAACTCGTTACCAATATGAAGCACGTCCTAAATAAAACATGAGATGTCTAATTAGATTATAAATGTATAATTTGAATATATGCTGATTTTTGTGGTTTTGTGCTTGTGCCATCTTATTGTATTCATCCTAATACATATGACTTTGCTGTTGAATTATATGGAGTATGTTGCTTCCCAAGCTTAATGAAAACGTTTTTGTTAGCTATTGTTGCTACTATGCATTACTGTCGTCGTTGTACACAGAGGAGAAATTGAATTAGTGTCATACCAACAGGTCAAGATATTCATAAGTTGCAGCAGACAATGAATCAGTTTAGATTAATGTCTTATAGCATATCCTATAAATGTGAGATGGTATTATATATTCATTCTGTTTTAGGGACATATTCATTTAGGAATGAGACTTTTTTTTTATGCTCGTTTTACTAATTTCAACTTGCTATGTGATCATATCCTCAAGCCTGATGAATCTCTTTTGAGTTTTTTTTTTTTTTTTTTTTGGATGTTGTGTTTCTCAAGTTATATTATGATATTTGGACTACTAATCACTAGCTAAGCTTGTGGATTTTTAGTGATAATATAGCATATCGATAGTGATTGTGGAAAAATGGTACTTGTTGTTTATCTAACATAACACGTAACATGTTCATATGAATAACATCATATCCAATGAATGATAACCTTTCTAATTCTACTACCAAAAAAAATAAAAAATAAGGGTTTTTGTTCTACAAGTACAATTCTCATACTGTCTCCATGCTAATCTGTAGTAGCACACAGGCCAAATATTTGTTGATGAAGTAGGATCATTCATACATATGATATGCAAATGATCAACACTTTGATTTTGGTATCTAACTATCGTGAAATAAATTTGCACACATATAGGCAAATCATGAAGCTCTGGCGCCTCATTGATATTGACTGAGGTAAGTGCATTACTACTTTCACTTATAACATTGTACAATGCTTGACCTCTGAGACCATTGTCAACCTGCAAATGCCTGAGAGAAGGGAAGCTGGTAGGAGTTAGGACCAGTTTGTCACAGTGCTCAATCCTTAGCCTTTCAAGCAAGGGAAAGGCTGATGTAGCTAGTGTTACTAGACTAGTTTCTATTCCCAACACACGACTTGGTGGGGGATCCCATTTCGTTAAGTTTTCAAAGAAAAGTATATTTAGTTTTTTCAAGGCTGGAAATACAATTGGTGCTCGGTCCTCAATATCATTACTAGAATGATAAAATTCATCCCCAATAGATGTGACAGACCATATGGAGTACATAGACAGATCCCTTAGGCATGGTAGTTGCCCAAGCGCAGGGAGTTGTTGGCAGCTTCTGCAATATAATAATTCAATATGCACCAGATTAGAGAATGGTCTTGAAGTACCAGCTTCACCAAAGTCATCATACTCTTCATCCATGAAGGAAAATTTGGACCATCATAACCTGTTATCATGAGCAGTTTTAAATTTGGAGAAGGCTGGAGAGCATCTAATACTTCTAAGTGATTGCTAGCCCTTCCCCATCCCCAAATTAGTTGCAGCTCTGAAATGCCCTTTTTTTTGTGTATGCCCGCCTTTTCAGCTTCTCCCTTGCTCTTTACATGTTCAAGTCCAGAGATAGATAAGAGGCCATGAATGTCACCCAAAACTCCCAATTCACCAATTTCCCATCCAAAGCCTTCATTATTCAACTCTAGCATTGGTAGAGTCTGGAGTGCAGTTAACCGTTCAATCCCTCTAGGTAGGCACCATGAACGGGATGTAAGATATAGGTGTCTTAAGTTGACTAACCTATACAACTTTTGAGGTAATTCCCTGAGCTTGTAACTGAAAAGCCTGAATGTTTGCAGATGGTAGAGGCTTGTAATTGATTCTGGCAGCATAACTATTGAATTATGTGATAGGTCTACGTATCTTAAATGACTGAGCCTGCCAATAGCCGGAGGCACTTTCTTTAGACCAGTTGCAGCTAATTTTAGGACACGCAAGTTTTTGGCATGTGCCAAAAGATCCATGGGCAACCTAATAGTAGAATGTAGTGTCTGTAAGTCCCATAACCATGTCATTTTTTCTACTGGAGATTCTGATGTTATGTCATTATCTTCAGGAAATATGGCTAAATGCCGACCACCAGAAGGATTACCAACCTTGTCTACCCCCTTCCAGATCACCCAATCGTGTCTAGAGATGTAAAGAGCCATATCATGCACCAAATAATGCATACGATATTCTGTTACATCACCATCTATAGAACACCGTGTTGCTGCTTGTAAAAGTGAACTGCTTAACAATATATCAACATATTTTCTTCCAAGTTCCTCAGGTGTCAAATTTCTTCCTTCTGAATGACAATGAAGGAAACCCTGAGCATTCCAGAGATTGATTAAATCTTCTTGGTCAATGAGAACTTCCTTTGGAAATATAGCACAGTAAGCAAAACATTGTTTTAAAGAGGTAGATGGCAAGTTATTAAAACTCAGCATTAAGGAAGGTAGAATATTATTGTTCTCTTCTGGAAGACTCCACATTGGGCTCTTCTCAATAGATCTCCACTCACTTGGATCTTCCTTCATTCGTAATAAGCCTCATATCACATCAATTGCTAATGGCAATCCCTTGCATTTTTTCACAACCTTTCTTCCGATTTCCTCAAGTCCTGGGTGAGATGTTGCTATGCCTTTTGGGAAAGCCTTCTGCACAAAGAAGGCCCAGCTTTCATCATCAGATAACCCTGTTAGCTGGTGAATATGTTGGCTCTCTGCTGTTTTTGCAACGTCTTTGTTGCGAGTTGTAACTATAATCATGCTTCTTGTGGCACCTCCTATTCTTCGCAAGGAGTTCTTGAAAGAATTCCATTTGGTTTGATTCTGATCCCATACATCATCAAGCACAAGTAAGTATCGTCTACCTCTGACAAGCTGTTGAACCCTTTCTATAATGTCTTCTGTATTTGACAGCTTACATTTCCCTCCTGTAAGCTTTTCGAACATCACATACAATACCCTCTTCACAGTGAAGGTATCAGATATGCAGATCCAAAATCTTTCTGTAAAGTGCTCAGCAATTGCTTCGTTTTCATACAATTGTCTCGCCAATGTTGTTTTTCCTAGACCTGTATTTCCAAGATATGATATCATATGGTCTGCCTGCTCATATTATATAAAAATCATGAAAACTGAAAAGTTCAACTGTTATGTGTTTTGAATTTTGTGGGTAACTAGAATTTATTTGACATCTATTTAATAGTGATCTATTCTTATGTTAAGTTAATTATAATGGTCTTAGTTAAGAGATAAGATTTAATAAATGTAGCAATGATGAGAAGAATCATGATCTCTGTATGAACTGATAAGGGTGACTTATACTTTATTAGCCTGATGATTCCCCTAAAGACTACACAACTTTGAAGACTTTTTTTTTTCTTTTTTTACTTTGGTGAACAACTTTGAAGACTTTGGAATTAGAATTTTAGATTGGAATTGTTACCAGATAGCAACTAAAATATGGTTTTGGGGGAGAGGAGAAAAATTACAAGTTTTATAGGATGGATGATCATATGCAGGAGTAAGATAATCAGGGGAGAAAAGGAAAAACACAAGTTTAAGATGACGAAGATGTACTCAGTACCTCCCACACCAACAATGGCTATGGTTGAGACATCATTATTGTTGCTATGATCACAAAGAAAATTTGTGAGCTCCTTTAGATCATGTTGCCTCCCTACAAATTCAAGCCTATGTGCAGCTGCTAATTCTCGAACTTCATCCAAGCTGTTGTTGGTGTTTCTCTTCATTATCCCTTTGTAGCTAGCTCCTCGTAGATCATCATCTGCTATCTCTGCTGGCCTAATACCAAGTCTTTTAGCATCCTTGTACAAGTCATCAAAGGACCTAAGAACACGCTTGACCTTGCTAGACATTCTAAAGCGGAAGGCTAAAGGATTAGAATCAGAGAGAGTTGAGAAGTTGCAACACTTGTTCTTGAATGATCGCTTCTTGAGCTTTATAAGTGCTAATAGCTTCCTTCCTGATTGATAATTGTTGTTGCTGTACTTTAATTCCCATGAAATTGATCTCCAGCGAAGGATTTCATAGACATAATCATCCATTACATCATCTGCTAGGTAAGCAGTATTTATGACTTTCCTGAGCCAAGCATTCACAATTTGGCTATCTCTTCTATGTCTTTGATTCAACCTATCATTATCTTGAAGAAAAGCTTGGATGTATGTGAATTCATCTTTCAGCTTCTGTAACTGGTGCTTGATTCCCCAAGCTAGCTTTGCCTGCTCTACAGGACACGTAATCACCAGCTTAGTTATTGCCTTTGCTGCTTCAATATAAAGAGCTTCCATTATCTATAGATTAATATTCACCTCATTGGTACCATAGATGACAGAGAACAGGGAACTAATTGATTGAGCTTCAATGACACAAGATGGAGCTCGAAAGTGGAGTGAACATTAACACTCTTGTTGGTAGACATGGCTATTGGGCTGTTCAGGTGATGCGGGTCAATAGTAGATTAGTAGGTCGACATGGCTATTAGGCAGGTCAGGTGATGCAGGTCAATTGTATGTTGGGTCATGAGCGAGTTGCCTTGTAGCGGGTCAGAATTGCCAGGCCAAAGCAGGTAAACAATGGTCAAGGCCAATAAAGTAGACCAATTTAATCAAGGGCAGTAGGCCACCATACTAATTTGTCCTAATTCATATCTTTCATTAATATATACTCTCGAAGTATGGTACAGCTTAGATGTCTTGACTTATGTTACAATGTTTTTAGAATATTCTTTGCAATTACATGATCTGTGATATACAATTTAACTAGCCTAGCCAGTAGCCACACAATTATAGTTAGATACCAATCATCAACACCTCCCTTGAAAAGGAAACTTCTGTGTTGTTTTGCTAAGTCAAGATTATTGTTCTTGTGTATCTAAATAAGTATTGTAGCCATTAAGGGGTCGTCTGGTTAGTTAAATCGGAATGAATTGATATGTAATCTTATACTATAGAGGTATGGATTCTAAACCCCATACTTGTCTAAATTTGTTTGGTTTATTCTTTGAAATGATTTTTACAATTCATTAAATGAATGGATTGTGAATCTTAAGGGGTAAGGTGTGCATGGGATTCTAGGGGGATGGGGTGGAATTAGAACCCCTTGGTATGAGATTCCATACCTAAATTTGCCTAACCAAACAACAAAATGGATGGAATGGATTTAAACTCCATTTCAAAAACTCCAATCAAACGACCCCTAAGTATACATATTTATATATTACATTAAGAGAAACTATTCTTTTGGTCTACAGGGACATGTAAAAGATATAAGAAAATCATAAATTCATACCTCTTACTTCCTCCGTTTCGTAATAATCGCAACATTAGGTGTTGGCGTGTTGCACAAAGTTTTAGAAAAATTACAGGGTGAGACCAAAAAGAGAATGTTATAATGTAAAATATAGTTAGTGGGAACATATTTAATTGTTAGTAAGAGATAGAAATAATAAAAAAAGTAGTGTAAGTAGGATTGGTAGGAGAGAGAAATAATAAAAAAAAAGTAGTGGGTTCTTACTAAATAAGAAAGTGTTGCAATTATTATGAAACGGATGTAAAATGAAAGTGTTGCGATTATTACGAAAGAGAGTAATTTTATAGCGGTGAGATAATACTCCTATCAACCAGATTATGTTAAAGGATTAACTTCTAAACTTTGAATTGCTACTTATTATTTTTCTTTTTTTGCTCGTAGTTTATTTTGCCTATTTACATAGTGAATTTGACCTTTATTTTTTTTTCTTTTCTTTTTTTTTAAACTATTATACGGAGTATTAAAAAGCACGTGTTAATATGTAGTATGCTGTTGATATATAGTAAACAAGGTTTTGCTTTGACAAATGTGCCTCTCAAACTATTGCACTTAAGAAAATGAAAATTGAATTTCATATACTAGTATTTGTACCAAATACACTTTTTTTTTTTCCTTTCAAGGGGAACACTGAATTTTCTTTTGTCTCGCACATTACACAAAAAAAATGAAAAACAAAGTACTGCAAAAACGAGTATTTATGAAATTGCAACTTTTATTATACTACGTACTCGTATATGATTTGTTCAACTTTTATGAAAAAAGGCCAAAAACACGTACACCCACATATGCACCATCAACCCAACTTCCTTGTAAAAAAATTACTTTAGAAAATTGTATACCAAGTGGAGCAGTATCACAAAATGAATATACAGTTTGTTTTACGAGTTAAAATATTACCAAGTCGCCTGCGTATCACAAAACAGCAACTAATCCTTGTATTTGTCTTGTTAAAATCTCAAAACCACCGGTTTTTCATTACGCAGTTTTCCTTTGTCATATTTATCATCACCATTAAATTGATGATCTAATTATATATTTAATCTTTAGAATGGTTTCAAGACAAAAGACTACTTCCTAAACTCACCTTGTGTTGGTACAATGGTAATAGTATAAATACAACAAAAGTCCTGATATTTTTCATCATTCAATATCAAAACACAAGTATCATCTCTTCTTTAAAGTTACATTTCAAACACCTTACAATCACTAGAAACTAGATATATTAAACTATGTCATCAAAGGTTGCCCATATGGATGATGGTGAACTCTCGAAAATGGAAGAAGGATCTGCCCGCGGCACAAGCAATAATAATCAATCCACCACCGGTTTGCCTACCAATAGTGTATCCTCTAGTTCAAGCTTCTCGGTTGTGATAGCAACCACTTTGCAGAAGGTAAATTCCCTTGATAAATTGTTACCCTCTAATGTTAGGAACATATACCCTATTGTATATTTCTATTGTACATATAACACATTAAAAAGAAGCCTAGGCCAATACGCCCTCCTCTCACCGTGCTATATATAGCCTTGTGACTCACTGACTTGTATACAATGCTGTAAGGGCTCATTTTTATTGATATTATGCTGAAGCTAAATTTTGCTTCATGTTGCCATGCAGTTAATAGCAGAGTTCATTGGTACATACCTCATAGTATTCACAGGATGTGCAGCAATTATAGTGGAAAAGACCAAAGGCGAAGTGACTTACCCCGGAATCTGTCTCACTTGGGGCTTGATTATCATGATTGTAGTATACACTTTGGAGCATATATCATGCCACTTTAATCCATCAGTTACCATTACTTATGCTCTTCTCAGAAGATTTCCCTGGAAACAGGTCAATCATATTTTCACTCAGCATTCGATAATTTACTAGGAATGATCACTGATAAATTTTAAGAATAGGGATTTGATTTTCTTGATTGCTGATACATGTTTCTCTACTTTTATGTAGGTTCCCTTTTATATTGGTGCTCAAATATTGGGATCTTTTCTTGCAAGTGGAACTTTATATCTTTTGCTTGATGTACCTCCTAAGGCTTACTTTGGGAATCTTCCTTCTGGTTCAGATGCTCAATCTGTAGTTATGGAGATCATTATTTCATTCATCCTCATGTTTGTCATTTTTGGCACTGCCTTTGACGAAAGAGCGGTTTGTTCCTAATCATACAAACTATAAATTCTGTTTCTTTTTCCATCTTCAACTGGTTAAGCAAATGAATCTACAATTTAGCCTAATCAGGCCTAAGGCTGGAGCCTGGAAGGCTCGGGCAAACCCGCCCTACTAGCCATCCGTTAATTACATTGCATTGTTTGCTGACACACTTTTTTTTCACTGTTACAGCATAACCAGTTTGCCGGGGTGGCCATTGGCATGACAGTACTAATGAACGCCTTGATTGCTGGGTATGTTTCTATCAAATTGCTTAGTTTTTCCCTAAGTTATTATGTGTCTAAACATACATTTAACTAATAATTCACCTTAACATATACACTGCAGGACTATTTCAGGAGCGTCGATGAATCCTGCAAGAAGTATAGGACCAGCAGTAGTCATGCACGTCTACAAAGGACTTTGGATTTATGTTGTTGGCCCAACAATCGGGTGCATACTAGGTGGAGTCGCCTATAGCTCGATGCGATACATGGACCAATTCCCAGCTAAGATCGCTAGTTGGAGTACCTCATTTGATAAGAAGTTGATCAATTGGTTTGGTATATTGAGGGGCAAATTCTTTGATGCATTCCATAAAGTTCATTAGGCTTAGTAGTTAGTACTATAATTGGATTGTGAACTTGTAAAAACAACTGTAAAGACCATTGATTCTTCTTTACTCCTTTTCATTCATGTATTATGCTAAGATATGCTCTGTTGGAGCATCAAAACGTAAGCGCATTTTGTATATATTGGCTGTACTTGGAAGATAGCTTATTGGAGCAAAATTAGCTTCGTATTTTAGAAAATAAATAAAAGTATATATTACTGTCAACTTTGTGCAGTTTGAGTGTAACAATCAAAATGCAATTATTAATGTTATTTTTCTAATACAAGGTGCACAAAAAGCATAGTGTTTTCGGGTGCATAATATAAATTATTATGGTCAAAATGTTCCAAATTTTAGGATATACAAACAAATCAAAATTGTCAGAAAAAAGTGAAAACCTTGTTTTAAGTCAAGTTGTGAACTAATACCTTATTGTAATTTTTTTTTTTATTTTTTTTAAATGGCACCTTAATAATAGATTTCTAAACTTGAGTTTTTGGCTGAAATTTGCCATTAAGGTGCCTATTTTTAAAATAAAATTTAATTCAAGTTATTAATTGATACAAAAAAAAGTATTTAAGGTACTAGTTCACATATTGACTTAAAAGCAATTTTTTTTTTCTTCATAAATTTGCCTTTTAAACAAATGTTGTAATCCATACAATATTATTTAAGTATGACTAATAAATATTAATTATTTACATGATTTTTTTTTTTATTTAACATATTTACCTATTAGTTAGGGTTATCACAACAAATAATATGTTAAATTGTTTTTTTGTTTTTTGTTTTTTTTTTTTGGTGTTTATAATATGTTAAATTGTTAGTCAATACAGCTAATAATCAATTCTTTAGTATAAAAACTAATCTCAAAATCTTAACAAATTCCGCCATCACTAGCAATCCTATTTATTGCTTCCCTCCATCATTTTTTTATTTTTCAACAATACTTAATTACCTCAAAGAAAATTGTAATAGACTATGAAGTCCAAAGAAATCATATCGATATACACCTAAGCATTAGATGTTCCTAATCTAAGTCACTAGACCAATCTAATCCAGTATAATTAAATATAACAAATCATTCGACCTAAGTATTAGATGTTTCTAATCCAAGTCACCTGACCAATGTAACCAATCTAATCCAATCACATAAACATTTTCTTTCTCACGAGGAGTGGTCAATTAGTCTTCCATTTTGCTTAATAAAAAACCGAAAAAGAAATCGCCGGAAAACTCGTCGTGAAACCAAAGACTTTAGTCAACTTTCCGTTGAACCCAGTTTACTTCAAACTATAAATACTACTCTCTAATCCAAATCATCTTCCCCAAAAACACAACAAAAATATCATTTCTTCAACTCAGTCAGACTTTCTCACTTTCCATCTTCCTCATTTTCTCTCTCCTCTAAACCCTAATTCCCAAATTCCTCCCAAACCATCTGATTATTCGATTAATCAATCAATTGATTAATCAAATTCGTCGGAAAAATGGGAGATCAACTGGAAAGATTAGGATCAGAGGGAGTTTCAGCTGGATTAGAATCGACAATTAAAAGTGAACTTTGCATGGAAATTGATCCTCCGATTAGTGAAAATACTGCAACTGCTGAAGATTGGAGGAAAGCACTGAACAACGTTGTACCTGCTGTTGTTGTTCTTCGTACTACTGCTTGTCGCGCTTTCGATACTGAATCTGCTAGTGCTGGTTATGCTACTGGTTTCGTCGTCGATAAGCGTCGCGGAATTATTCTTACTAATCGTCATGTTGTGAAACCAGGTAATCGAATATTTTTCAAGAAAGAAATAGTTTATTTGATGATGATCAAGTTAATTTAGTGTGTAATTTTGTAATTATTAATTAAGCTAATGTTGTTTTCTTTAAATTATTTAATTAACAGGGCCAGTGGTGGCGGAAGCAACTTTTTTGAATCGAGAAGAGATTCCTGTTTTTCCGGTATATAGAGATCCGGTGAGTGAACATTATTGAGATTTTGCCTTTATAGATTCTTGTGGTAAAGGAAGATTCTTATTTGTGGTATGTTCTTTTTTTGAGTTAAAGGAAGATTCTTGTTGTGGGACATATTTTTCTTTGATCATGTTGTTGTATTTGATTTTAATATTTCTTTTGATGGACTTTGCGCCTTTCTGCATCAATTATTGCGTGTTTAACTTAATTAAACTGTGATTTGGCAATAAAGTTGAAACTGTTATGTTAGAATTTTATTGGGAAGGAATAGATTAGAAAGACAGAGAACTGCACTTTACAATATCACTAGTTGGTGAAAGGCTTAGAATTCCGTGCTGCTTTTGGTTGATACTTCAATACATTTGTAAATTTGTATTGCATATGGTTAGACCTGAGAATTTATGTGTATGTGCTGATAGATGTGAATTTGATGGACATTTTGATTGGTACTAGATAGTCATATTTTAATACAGTCCCATTTTCTTCAATGCCTGTGCTCTTTGCCCAAGCCACCCTGATCACGCTGGTTTAATTAAGAGGAGAAATAAGCTCTCTTTTATTATTCGAAAAAATATTCTGGAAAGTGAGGAGACTGCGAAAATAGTTCTATTGTAATACGTAGTATAGGGGAGATGTTTATACACTTCTGTCTAAAAGTTTTGCAAGCATAGTTTGTCCTGAGCCAAGACTGTGCTTGGCTTGTCTCATCTAGGAATGATTTAAGAAGGCTCAGGTGTGGCTTGAAAAGCTGACAGAGATATGGGAGGCTGGACTCCTGGAATACTCATTTTACTCGATCCCAACCAACTTAGCCGACTTTGAGCTTCCTTGTGGCCTTTGAGGCTTCAAAGTCATATGTACGGTTTGGAGGGTGATCTGTAGTCTTTCAATAGCACCACTTCACCTCTAGATCTTCAATTTTCATTATCAACTGCATGATTTTGTAAATTACAATACAATGTGGACATGTGGTAGTGAGGTTTGGCTTACTTTGATTCCAAAGCCTAGGCTTTACCACACAACACTGATTGTTTAGTTGTATGAGTATAGTAATGGCTTCATTGAAGCACAGTAGCATTAAGAGCTCAGTTATTCTTATTCTTTGCATCCCTGAATCTTACAGTTCCTATATTTTGATAATACTGCATTGTAACCAGCCAATCCAAGTTATATTTGGAATTTCCACGTAGCAGGTAACCACATAATTTCATTTGCCCACACAATCATATTGTGTATAAAATTAATTTTAAAAAGTTTCTAAAATTTCCCAAGGGGTCTCGATATTAGCAAAATAGGTAAAGCTTGACTCCAAGGAGGGAGAAAAGATTATTTATAAGATGGCAAAGAGAAGACAAGAGGCAAGAAATGATATTGGCATGGTGAAGTGTGTCAAAGATAAGAACCAATGGTCCTAGTACAAGAGGAGGACATCAAAGACAAAGACAGGTGGAAGGGTTACTTCGATGAATTGTTTAATGGAAGTAATGGAGTTGTGATAGGAGATACCTCCGTGTGTGATGAAGAAATCAACATGGAGTATGTGCGGAGGATTAGGAGAGTAGAGGTGGAGATTGCACCGAAGAAGATGAAGCCTAACAAGGCGGTTGGCGCTGATGGTGTACCGATAGAGGTGTGGAGGTGTTTGGGTAAGATTGGTATTGATTGGTTAACAGACCTTTTCAACAAGATATGGACGGCTACAAGGATCCCGCAAGATTGGAGGAAGAGCACCTTGGTCCCGGTCTATAAAAACAAAGGAGACGCTCAAGATTGTTCTAACTATCAAGGGATCAAGCTTATGAGCCACATTATGAAGTTGTGGGTAAGGGTGATTGAACATAGGTTGAGAGCATACACAAGCATTACAGATAACTAGTTTGGTTTTATGCCAGGGAGATACCATTTAATAAGACAAATGATGGAATTTTATAGGGCAAAGAAGAATGATTTTCATATGGTCTTTATTGATTTAGAGAAGGCTTATGACAAGATGCCAAGAGAGGTACTTTGGTGGACAATGTTGAAGAAAGGTATCCCACGAAGGTACGTGGACCTGGTTAAGAATATATATCGGGATGTGTCAACAAATGTGAGGATATGTGGAGGGTTGACAAAAGATTTCCCTATTACAATCGGATTGCATCAAGGGTCTGCATTAAGCCCTTTTCTTTTTGCAATGGTTGTAGATGAAGTAAGTAGACCAATTCAAGATGAGGTTCCATGGTTTATGTTGTTCGCAGATGATATTATTTTGGTGGATGAAACTAAGGTTGGGGTTAATGCCAAGTTGGAGCAATGGAGGCAAATGTTGGAATCTAGAGGGTTTAAGCTAAGTCAGAGTAAGATCGAGTATTTGGTATGTCGTTTTGGTACTCAGAGGGGGACAAGCAATGAAGTGGTGAGTTTGGATGGAAAGGATTTGACTATGAGTGAATGTTTTAACTATCTAGGGTCGATCATCCACAAGAATGGTGACATTGATCAAGACGTGGCCCACGGGATTAAGTCGGTGTGGCTTAAATAGAGAGCGGCCACGGGAGTGTTATGCGACCGAAGCATTCCCTTACACCTGAAGGGAAAATTCTACGCCAGTGTTGCTCTATGGTACAGAATGTTGGGTTTCTAAGAAGAAGCACATTAAAAAGATGGAGGTTATAGAAATGCGCATGTTAAGTTGGATGTGTGGGAACACTCTAAGATATAGAATAAAAAATGAGATTATTCGCAAGAAAGTAGGTGTGGCAGGCATTGCACATAGACTAAGGGAAAATCGCCTGCGTTGGTTTGGGCATGTAAGACGGAGACCTGAAGGTGCACCGGTGCGAAGAGTGGGACCATGGAGGGGTTAAACGAGGGAGAGGTAGACCGAAAATGACTTGGTTGGAAGGAGTTAGGAAGGATATGAAGTGTCCGGATGTGCATGAGGATGAAGCATTGATCGTAAGGGATGGAGGAGGAAGATTTATGTTGATGACTACACGGAATAATTAAATTTGGTTCATGTTAGCCGACCCCACTTATGGGATTAAGGCTTTTATTGATTGATTGTTGTTTAATAGCCAAAATGCTCTTCATTTTGGAAGGGATCCCTAATTCCCTATAAGTTAAGTTTAGCTTTTTTTTTTTTTTTTTTTTTTTTGGAAGAAGTTTAGCTTTATTCATTTAATTATTTTAATTTTACACATTCTGAATGCCTTCTTGATCTTATATTTTCCTGTTTGTAACATCTGAAGCATCTTTGTAATGTTTGCGTCATTTTAGTTGCATTTGCTTGCTTTCATCGACTGATTTGTGGTGTTGCAGCTTGGAGTTAATTTTATTTTTTGAGATGTTTATTCTTTTCTTCATGATTTATTACTAATTAGTCCATTGTAGTTGTGGTTTTTCTGGTCTTGGTCATTTTGTTCATAACACTTGTACTCTTGTTGCTTCAGGTGCATGATTTTGGATTTTTTAGGTATGATCCACAACAGATCCGTTTTTTGAGCTACGAAGAGATACCTCTTGCCCCCGAGGCTGCTTCTGTTGGGCTTGAAATCAGGGTTGTCGGTAATGATAGTGGAGAGAAGGTAGCTGCATCTTTATTCCTGATTTATTTCTTGATTTTTTCAACTTCTGAAAAAGTAAGAGTATTGTTTGGGTTTGTCATGTTAGCAAATACTTCAGATGATTTTCTGTTGATTGCTACGGAGTATGTTGTAAGGTGGTTTTAACTCCTAATAATCTTCACTTTATATTGTGGACCCTTGTAGACTTAGAATTCTTTATGCCCTGCTTCTGGTGTGATGCTAGAGGTTTCCTTTTACTCACTCAAATTGTACGTAGAAAAAGCTTGGAAGCCTTTATTTATTAATTTATTTTTTTAACTCACAACACTCTTTAGAACCTGATTGCAGCCTCACTCCATGTATCATCTCATGAATGTTCTCATGTTTAGTTCATTCGGAGTGAATTAGTTCTCATGAAAGTTCTCATGTTTAGTCTATTCTCCTAACCTTGTGTCTATGCATGTCCCTGTAAATCATCTTTTTTATGATTGTCTCTCCACTTTCTTATGCATGTAGTTACTATAAGTGCATATACCAATGTGCGTGTCACCTTCATCCATTATGCCAAATGCCAATAGGTGCCTTCTCACTCTTCTTATAAATTTGAAGTTTAAATAGACGCACAAATAGTCTATATATGTCTTAAATAGGCAAATTATCAATTGACACAATCTTATGCTATGAGTCTTAAGACATTCAATGGATTGTCATAGTGAGATGCAGGAAGTTAGGGCATCATCATAGAGGGAGTAAGATAGTAAAACTCGTGTTTGGCTTGGCTTTTCTATTGCTTATTGTACATATCTGATTGATGGGGAAGAACTGTTGCTCTTCCAATTTTTCATGATTGATAAAAGTGCTATTTTCACACTCTTGCAGGTGTCTATTTTGGCTGGTACTCTTGCACGTCTTGATAGAGATGCTCCTCACTACAAAAAGTATGTGCATATTAGCTGAAATGATTTCTTGTTCATGCTCTTTCAATATGTTGGTCGTCAATTAATTCCCTTTGGAGGGATGGGGTGGAGGGAATACGGTGGTGTGGTTTAGGATTGTGTTTTGCTATGAATAATTTTAGATCGGCTATTAAGATTGGTTTTTTTTTTTTTTTTTCCTCACATGGTTTATCTACTTTTCTTGCAGATTGATTTACTTCTTATTTCCTGCTTACATCACAGATTAAATTTGTTTCCTGTGCCATCAAAATTTTCTTTTTTGGACTTTTTATATTGAAAATTTGGCAGACTAAAACTTCCCATGTATCATCCCACATGGAATAATGTTTTGCATATACTCACTTTAACTTATATTTATTTCCAGACATCAGGCTACTAGACAACTTACTTGAGATGCGTGGATTTTTTATTCTTTTTTTTTTTTTTGATGAGTAAGAGAAGAGGTTGATGATAGATGCTGCTTATTCATGCAGTTTTAGTTCAGTATTATTTTTACAGCCTTGAAGTTAGGATAGCTATAAGGTCATAGTTTTCTAGGCAATTTGATAAAATTTAGAATTTTGATGGTGCTACTTCTAGTTTCTAAAGAGAAGAGGAAAGAAGTATGTAAAAATAGCCTCAGAGAAGACCTGAAGTTTCATTCAGTATTTGTTAATTGGCTGGAAGAAAAAGTGTCTTCTGTCCCATAGAAAACTGAAGTACCTCCCAGTATTAGTTAAATTAACGTAAAGAGAAAGATGTCATTCATCATCAAATTTGGCCATGTAATTATGTAGATCTAACTGTCGTAAATGACAGGAGTTTTTAACAGTCGCTTTCTCACCTTAGAGGATGATATTACTTATGAGCCGGGTACGTTACCTTTTGCATCCTTTGAGAAGAGAACGTGGAAGGAAAAGGTGGTAAAGTTAAAGAAGTTTAAATTTCTAATTTGAAGCTCCAATTCTTCTCATGGTATATTTATTGGGAAAGCAGTGATATGAAAAATATGTGATAGGCAGTAGGCTTCTTCATAATATGTATTTGTTAGGCATTGAATGGACACTTTGCATCATCCAATACTTGTATGTCTTTGTTTCTGAGTTTTAATCAGTATACTATAGATAATTAAAATGCTCATCTTCAAACAAAATAATTTGTTTATGGTTGGAATTGGCATGACGACTTTTTCTTGCTTGTTTTTTGTTTGCAGGGATGGCTACAATGACTTTAACACATTTTACATGCAAGTAAGTGGGTTGTTCTACTAAGTGATTACAAGAGCTTGCTTTGTTATTCCTTTAAGTTTGAAATTACCATTATAGACCATTATAGATTGATGAGTATTTTTTCCAATTGACCTTGGCTCATTTTGCTCTAAAGCCTTTACTGTACAAAGTAATCCTAGGTGAACATGTTTAGAGTTTAACAGATCTAATTGAGCCACTATTGGACAAACTGCTTTGAATTATAAGGACTATGTTAATTAAATGCTGCTTACTTATTGTATCGATTTTCCTTTAAGCTTGATATTATCGTTAAATACCAATTTAAATTGCTGAAAGGGAAGCTTAATGCATTTCGAACAAGGGTTATACATATTTTCTGCAAATAATATAGGTGTAAGGTGTTGGTAATCTGACTCCTCTTGTATGTGGAATATAATAGGGTTGTTCTGATACACAGCGCCATTCTGTAACGGATTTTGGACACTCTGTTCGATGTAATGCTTTTTCATGATTTCTGATTTAAAATTATGCCATGGCATCTGTTTAGACTGGTATTTTACCATATTAGCTTAATAATTGGGTATAAAGACTTGTGTATTGATTTATTTGATCTCATATATGATAAACTCAAATTTTAGTCATTATAACTTCTTAGAACCTTTTATTCTACACAAAATGACTAGATAGGGTTTTTGAATGTTTATATGAAACAGGTTTTATTAATATAAATAAAGTATTCTAAGCTATAATCTAAAATATATTTTCTAGAGCTACTTGATTGCTATGGTACTCTGAATAATTCCGTTTTTTATGTACAAAAAAAAGTGTATGCTCTCTCTTTTGTCTATTACCACTGATGTCTGCGAAGCTTGTTGTAATATCCACTTTTATATGTTATGCTCCCTTACCGCGCTCATGACCCATGACAGGTGGGAGCCTCATACTAAGGGTTGCTGGGTAATTGTATATATCATAACACACACTTTCTCTTTTGTTAACAAGTAATTAGAGATGTGCCAGAAGTTTCAGTTCCCTGTATTAAGATATTTACACCATGATGTTTCTGTTTCTTTTTTGTTGCAGGCGGCTTCAGGGACTAAGGGTGGTTCTAGTGGTTCCCCTGTTATAGATTGGCAAGGAAGGGCAGTTGCATTGAATGCTGGGAGCAAGTCATCAAGTGCATCAGCATTTTTCTTGCCCTTGGAACGAGTGAGTTATGATTGCTATTACATGATTGTTTTCTTGATATCCTACCTAAATTTATTGCGAAGGGGAACTGAGCAACTTCCCATTAGAAAGAGCATGTCTAGTCTGAAAAAGTCATGTTGGCTGCCATACATCAAATGTTTAGAAGGGAGCTGGAAGCATATTCAGCCAATATAAGATTTGAGTGTATCTGGGACTATCGGTTGAGAGTTGAATGTATATTCTGGGGTTGAGAATTGAATGTATATCCTGACAGTGGTTTTTCTATGCTGACTTGATATCTGTTAAAGTCTCTTCATTTTGTCCCTTGAGTTATTGCTTTCTGCCATGTAAATACATTGCATTTCACCATCTAGTTTTAAGTGCTGGTATTTTGTTTTGCAGGTTGTCAGAGCTCTAAGATACCTTCAGAATGGCAGAGACATGTCTGCAGATAAATGGCCTGCTGTTACCATCCCCCGTGGTACGCTTCAGGTTTGTTAATGATTTTCCTACGTAGGGCTGGCTTTATTATGTTTACAAGTTGATGTGTGAGACTGAGTTTTGCAAGTGTATATGTTTTTAGTGGTCTTCTTTGTGAATTTTAACTGCCTGAAAGAATCATTTTGCAGGCTTAGGCTACTATTTTAATATAACTCTCGTTTTGTGTAAAAACAAAACAATAATGGAATATAACTTTTCGATTAAAGGGTCAAAGTAGTAAAAGCAACACTAAAATGATAAATAGACTTAATATGTTGATAACGAAGTATCAAAAATCAATTCTTCCTCCAGCTTCCTCTTGTGAAGTAATGGTCCTTCTGAATTGTGATCCTAGATCATGCTTATAGCTTACAGTGATGTAGTGAACCAAATCACGAAGTGACCTCCAGAATTTGTTTAAATAATATTTAGGATACGCAAAGGAGTATTAGTGCTTTTGAAGCATGGTGATGATCTTAATCGGCCAATTATGTATCTGATAGTGACATAGATTACTACGTTGTATTTTGTTACTGGTTGAACACTTAAACAGTAAAATTGACAACATCCATAAAATGTTGGATTTTCCTTTATTGAGAGACTTTTTTGTGGTCTATCATCGCTTCTGGTATTATCATATGTTTGTTATTCCACTAGATGGCTGTTGGACATGTTTTGTGGACTGTGGTGATGGACTAACTCAATTTAGTCATTAAAAATTATTGAATCTGAGACAAACATGCTTTAATTATACCTGATTCCTTGTTTAGCCTTGTTTTAAAATCCATTCTCTCTTGTATTCCAATTATTTATTTTGATGAGACTTTATTATGGTTTTGTAGATGACATTTGTTCACAAAGGTTTTGACGAAACATTTCGACTTGGTCTTCAAAGAGATACAGAACTGGTATTTAATGGGTCTGAATGTCAATTTTTTTCTGTCAGAGGCATGTGTGCACCCTTTATGACTTTTTCAAGCTATAAATATACTAACTTCATGCAATGCATTAAGTAGATGGTGCGGAATGCATCTCCATCAGGGGAAACTGGAATGCTAGTTGTTGATTCAGTGGTGAGTATGATATGTTATAGTAGAAAAGAATTCATTAAAATTGATAGTTGTGTTAATTACACCCTATTTCTTATTACAGGTTCCAGGTGGACCAGCTTATAAGCATTTGGAAACTGGTGATGTACTTGTTCGTATTAATGGTGAAGTAAGTCATTAGAATCCAGCAAATTGAGCATTTGTTCATTCAAGGATTGGTTCTAGATAGTTTGAGCTAAAGACTTAAGCATTGTCATTCATAATTCAATAATACTTCCTCGGTTTCTTTTTAGTTTACACGTTTTGACTTTGTGTACTATTCACATAACTTACTTTGACTTCCTTTTGTGATTAAGTGTTAATTGTTAAGAAAAAGTATTATCGTGTGGGATCTTGTTAGATTTGACTTCTTCTTCTTCTTCTTCTTCTTCTTCTTCTTCTTCTTCTTTTTTTTTTTTTCTTTTTTTCTTTTTTCAAATATCAAAATTTCCTTAATTTTTGCTAATACGTAATTAAAGATATCTACATTTAAAAGTATGCGTTGGCAAACGTGCCTAAATGAAATGTGTCAACTAATATGAAATGGAGGAAAGTATATCATTTCTGGAATCCTCTTACGCACAGCTTGCTTTATGGCTCAGTGTGAGATCTGGATAGGTAGTTTTGTATGTTCTTATAAGGGGGTAACGTCTCCAGTAATACTGCATTCTACTGGTGTTCGTACTTGGTTAAATGATGCATAAGTCTATTTCTCTTCTGCCATGACTTCACCAACAATTGTCTTACATAGTGTTTTCTAGGTCCAACCTTTTCTCTGTACAGTGTGGAAGCATGCCTGATAGCACGTAAATTAGAAAAGTAGGAGGCTGCTTTTTCAAGCTGCCCCTTTCTGGTGATCATGAGTTTATAGATGTTAATTTGGTAATCAGTTCTTCCAAGCAATGCATAGCTTGGCTTGCATCTAGTATAACTGACCCATGAGTCAATGTCTCTAACGCAGGTTATGACTCAGTTCCTCAAACTGGAGACTTTGTTAGATGATAGTGTAAGCCAGAATATCAAATTGGAGATAGAAAGAGGTGGGACTCCAATGACAGTAGACTTGACGGTGAGTTCACAGTTCTCCGCTCTTTCAGATGGACCTTATTTTATTTTTTAACAAAAGCCTGCTTTTGTTTTGCAGAATTGCATACAGTATATTAATTTGTTGTAATGAAAGAAAATATCAGTGACTTTTATACTTCCTCCGTTCTAGTAATATTGCAACAATTGGACTTTTACACTATTCATCACGCTTACTTGACCACATATTGTGATTATACGTAAAGTAAAATATAGTTTTTGGGTCTTGTTAGATTCGTCTCGTAAAATACTTTCACAATATCAACTCTTTATAGTTTTTACTCTTATATAATTATAGATATTTAGCATATAAAATGTGTTTCGGGATGCGTAATTTCATCCTTGTTGCAATATTTGTGGAACAGAGTTTGTAGTGTATAAGTGGGTCACAATGTTATTTTTCTCACTTTGTGAATATGTTAAGGTTTTTTATTCCGCAGTTGCTAATTAGTCTGAATGAGTTGAGTGGCTTCATTCTTTGGTTCTATGTCACATAATATTTAAACATTGTTATGCATGCTGCTTTGTTATATTGATGTTTTAGTTTTCATTGACCTGTTCCAGCATGAACAAGTTTAATACAACTATTATCTATATATATCATGGTTTCTCTTATCAATGATGGTCCAGGTTCAAGATTTGCACTCTATTACCCCAGACAACTTTCTTGAAGTCAGTGGTGGTGTGATTCATTCTCTGTCCTACCAGCAGGTTTGTCCTTGCCCTCCCCTCCTTGGATGAGCCTTTTGTCATAATTTTTAAAAGTTGTTTTCTTTTTATTATGGTGTCTGATTGCTCATCTATGTAGTCAGGCGCTTCTGGAAGTTTAGTGTTAAGTTTTGTTATTTTGGTTGGCTAGGTGCCTTTTATGTAGCCAAGTACAAGTTTTCTGAACATTAGAGTTAACTTTTTGCAGTCTGAGAATTTCTTTCTTTTTTATGCAGTCGGAGAATTTCCTTTAAGTGTTAACCATTCAATTTTATTGTATGCAAATGAATTTATATATGACTTTATTCTGGTTGTTGACATTGTATACTTGAATTGCTCGTACTATTCTAATAGCGTATTCTTCATGACCATCTAATTGTGATACTTATTTCCCTTCTCTGTCTCTTTCCCTCCTTGGATGTAAGATGATCTTGTGATTGCTTGGATGGCAATGTGTTGACTTATTTTACTGAATATGCAATGCATGTTTAAGTTTTTTCCATCTGTTTTGGTCAAGCTTTTCTGTTAACTCATGTTTCCTGTTGAATCTCTATTATGTTATGCCTTATCTTGACCATCCATGCAGTTATATCAAGATGATAACTTATTACTGTCAAATGATTTAGCACAGTGAAAATTATATTTTCTGTTTTTTATGAGAGAATACTCTTTTCAATATTGACTTGGTAGTCTAAAAATCTTATTTGGGAAGTGCTAAAAATCTATCTACCATCATTTCATTATTTCGTTCATCCATTTGGTGCCTTTAGAGCATCAACACTCGCGGTATAATTTTATACCAAGGTGTAAAAAATCATCAAAATCCTGAAATTTTTTACTACCTTGGTGGTATAAAACTATACCATTTGATGGTATATACCATCATATATCTTTTATTATTTTTACTTTCAATTGAATTTTAAGAAAAAATTATAAAGTAAAACCTTATGAAAAAATTACCATTGTTCATATTTTTTCAAGACCTACACATAGACACCCTTATTGATAAAGTTTTATATATTTTTCAAATTCGCTTTTTTCTACCTAAATTGCTTGTTTTATTTAGTTAACTTTATAAATATTAATTAGTTACTTCCAATAACAAAATGAAATGTAATCATAATTAAATTAAGTGTGTAATTAATATATATATATATATATAGGAGAGAGAAAGTGTGGTGGTAAACTTTTTTTTATACCATGGGTGGGATGATTTTTGGAGAAAGTATATTGTATTGTGGTATAGATGATGTGGAGGAATGAGAAAGTGGTAGAGAAAGAGGGATGGTATAAATTTTTATACCATGAGTGATGATGGTCTTATGAAGTACCTTTGGGTGTCAGCAACCATTTGAACTATGAAAACACTTTTCTTGTCATTGTCTCCCTCTGACTTGAGTGTTGTACATCTTTGTTTCTTCTAATTTAGATTTAAATTCTAAAGGTTGATTTTTTACTCAGTTAAATTCTTTTGCAGGCTCGAAATTTCCGGTTCACCTGTGGTCTTGTTTATGTTGCAGAGCCTGGGTGAGCCTCTTTCATTAAATTATTAGAATAAAGGACTGGTTAGTGTTATCTTGGTAGGCATATGTTTATAGTGGTGTCGGCAAATTGCATGGTCATCCTTCATCTTTGGCAACACATGTTGACATAATAACTTGCTTACGAGTATGATTAAGCCTTTTCTCCTTGTTTGTCAATACCAGATACATGTTGTTTAGAGCTGGCGTACCTCGCCACGCCATCATAAAAAAGTTTGCTGGGCAGGAGATATCTTGCCTTGAGGAGCTGATCTCAGTCCTTTCTAAGTTATCTAGGGGTATGCGTGTTCCACTAGAATATATAACATATGTCGATCGGCATCGAAGGAAGGTAAGGGCTTTTTGTAGCTATTATGTTTTTAAGTCTCCTAAATGCTACAAAATAATTCAATAATGGTCTTGCATTCCTGATGTTTATTATATATGTTTGTTTACATTAGCTGCACTACATACTCTTCTATCACGTTTCGAAGTGTCCATGTACTGATTATAGAATATGGGTACTGGATAATTTTTTGCCAAGGGCTGTTTGCTTGTGAGGCTAAATAGATAACGTGTCTTAGTATTTTAGTGTAGGACGGCTTCAAATATCTTCCAACATGTGGGGTATTGTCCAATACCTATCCTTTTTATAGCTTGCTGAATCGATTTTCCCTAAGGTGTGAAGGATCGTTACATGTTGTTTGGACAGTTGGACACGGTTGTTGTAGAGCCAATCCATCCAATACAGGACTGATTAGAGACCTTTTATGAACATCTTTCTCAATATGCAATCATTACAGCCGTTGGAACCCTAACCACAATTTGATTACATATAACTTCATGCTGTTCTAGCTCTGCTGCTGACATTAAATATCCACATGTTTTAAATGACAGTAAATAACGGAATACTGATTGTTAATATCAGAAATCGAATGTGTTTATCTTTTATGTGGATTTTTAGTTTTGAATTTGTTTAACTCTTGTAAGATGGTTTGGAATATGGGTGTTAAATAATAGTGTTGAGACCAAGTTTGGTGTTTCTCTGTTCATGATACTTGCATTTGAGCTCAGGTTGAGTCTGAATCTTTTTCAAACTTAAATTTTAAAATTCGACTTGAGTTTGAAAATTCTCTTTTACGTTATAGCACTTTCATAACTAAAGTATCTGCTTAATCTATTGTGTTTTGCAGCAGTATAGTGCAAATCCTTCATATCAGTTTTAAGTTGGATTTTTGAACATGTAAAAAAAAATGTTAAAAAGTATCTAGAATATGCTCACAAGCTTCTCTTGTTGAGCTTAGTTGTGCTAAAAAAATAAAAATATCAAGTCCAGCTTGAATAGTTAACGAGTCAATTGGGCTCATATCCACATAAAAAGGCTTATACATATACAAACCACACATAGTTCAGGCTGTCCCAGTTAGCGAAGATATCTCTTCGCTGAATATTTTATTTTTAGAAATTTTTTGCTCATAAGACAGAATAGCTAATTTTGTTGGATTTATGATTATCACACCACCATATGAAAAGGCTGCTTAAAGATTTTTTTCCTTTTGTGAAATATGGATTAGTATTCTAATTGACAAATACCTATTTTATTTTTTGTGAGCATTTTTTAATTTTGAGTGTAAAATTTATCATTTCCTGCTTGTGAAGAGGCTTCTGTCTATTAATCATACTATTATTTATGAATTGACACATGGGTGTAAATTGTAATGCCTCCCTTTTCCCTACTGGTCTTCACTGGTTAGGGCCTTAGGTGTCTCACTATCTTATTTGGACTTCACAACTTCAAGCAACAACCAACAGAATCCATACTCTTTTTTTTTTTTTTTTTTTTTTTTTTTTTTTTTTTTTTTGGTTAAGATTTTTGTTGTACACCACTACACATAGAATCTCATCACATTATTTAGCAGTTAGTTGATAGATGCAAATCCAAGAATACCATAGGAGAGCATGCGGTTTATGTTGCTTCATACCTCATACAGAAATATTGGTTATTATATGGAGTGAGTGAGGTGGATAATTATGTTTGTGACACAAGTGTTCGTTATGGTCAAAATCCTAGAATCAATTATTGTAGATTTGTCCGTGTATAAAAGGGGTGCTGTGGCACAAGGCGACATAGACTATGTACCTTTTAGTCTAGCAAGGTGCTTTTGGTGAGAGATTTTTTTTTTTGATTAAGTGCACCTCAATTCAGTAAGGCGCACCTAAGGCACAGGGATTTCCTATTGCCTTGATGCACCTTGAGCCTTTTTACACAACGCACTCTGTAAGCTTATTGCCTGCCCGTTGATTCCTTTCTGCCGGGATTCATTCTCTTATTTGATAGAGATGACCATGAGATCTTTTTTTTGCTGTTGTACTGCTAGTCTTGTAATGCATTTTATGCAAGTGTCTTAATATTTTGGATTTGCTTTATTATTTCATGTCTTTCATTGTTGATCTCTCCACCCCCCTTTGCTCTCTCCTGTATGCAGTTACTTCCATCATTGAGATAGGCTTCTGTCAGCATATTATAATTTTTGCTGTCATGAAAAATGGCTTATTAGTAATTTAATTTACTTTATTTTTTATGCAGTCTGTCTTGGTTACTGTAGATCGGCATGAATGGTATGCCTTTCCTCGAAGATATATACGTGATGATAGTACTGGTTTATGGATAGTGAAGCCTGCCCTACCGTCAGAGTCTCCACTGCTATCATCTGGTGTCAATCAAGTCAATGGTGGCGCTAGCAGTGAAGCAGTGACATCAGATATCAGAGGGGTTTGTGTAATGGACTATACGCATCAAGATAATCACCAAAAGCTGGCTGAGAGTACTGCTATCATGGAGACTAATAGTGATCATACCTCTGAAGATGCTAACTCTCGGGAAGAATCTGATGCTGGAAGCAAGAAGCGAAAGGTGGAAGAATGCTCATCTGCTGATGGTATTGCTAATACTGATGGTTTGTTGTGTGAACCTAGAGAAGAAAACTTGGGGGACTCGGGAATTTCTGAAAATCCTATCCCAAGGGACCATCAAGGTGCAACAGCTGCCGTATCCAATGCTTCAGTTGCTGAACGTGTTATAGAGCCAACCCTTGTTATGTTTGAGGTAATTTTTTGTGACAAGTGTTCCATTGTATCATATATGATGAGGATGTTCTACTGTTTGTCATCAGCTATAGTAGATTATTTCTCTCATGCCTGACCATATTTTCTTTTTCTTCTTTTTGTTTGCTTAAGTTACATTCATTAGCCGATGACCTTGAAGTAGGGGGATCTGATAATGGTATACTTTGGGAAGGTGGGGGTTGGATGTTGGATATTGTTCTTTTTGTCCACCTGCCTTGGCCTAGAGATATTCTGGTTGGTTTGTAGCTATTTGCTGATCTGTTTGCATAGTTATGTCTTTTCTGAAAAAATTGTCACTCCTTTATTTTGCTGTAGTTTTGGCTTAGAGACCCCTTAATATTCTTGGATTAGGTTCTTTTCTGCTCTGCACCATGAAGTTATTTGTTTAGATGTTTTTGTACCTAGATTGCATGTTATTTTTGAGCTAGGTGCAAGATATCGTTTTCATCCATTTTGTGACTTTCAGGTTCATGTGCCACCATCATGTATGCTTGATGGTGTACATTCCCAACATTTCTTTGGGACTGGCGTTATTATCCATCATTCACAGAACATGGGATTGGTTGTGGTTGACAAGAACACGGTTGCAATATCTGCATCTGATATCATGCTATCATTTGCTGCATTTCCTATTGAAATTCCGGGGGAGGTAACTAAGTTTGCTCTTGCCACCCATATTTTAAAGGTACTGCAACTTCTCTTGCTAAAATTTATGTCATGTTGTAGGTAGTTTTTCTACACCCTGTACACAATTATGCTCTTGTTGCATATGATCCTTCTGCTCTTGGTGCTGCTGGTGCAGCAGTAGTTCGTGCTGCTGAGCTACTTCCAGGTTAGTTCGCAGCATGATTATATGAGCTTTGTTCCACTCCTATTAGGATTGTATTACCTTTTAACTTTTAACCTTGATGAAAAAGTAGTTGAATTCTTATCGGTCTGATTGACTGGGTGCCAAATTAAGCATGTCGTGAATTCCTGGAAATTAGCTTGTTTGTGCATGAGGTCATTTCTGGCGGTTGCATAAATTCTTTTTGGAATTTAAATCCAGGTTGCTGTTATTAGTACAATTTCCATTTTGGCCATTATTTTAAGAGTTTGATGATGCATGCTAGGCTGCTAGCTATTGAATGCTAAATGTTGCATCACTGCATGCAGAGGGTTCTAAAATTAAAAACATTTTGTCTTATGTCTATGATATCAGAGTATTAGATGATGTGTTTTGATGAGCACTGCTCCAGTGCATAAATTATCTTTTTTTTTTTTGGTCAGAACCTGCATTACGACGAGGTGATTCTGTATACCTTGTTGGGTTGAGCAGAAGTCTTCAGGCTACCTCACGTAAATCCATTGTCACCAACCCATGTGCTGCATTAAATATCGGATCAGCTGACTGTCCACGTTATCGAGCCATGAATATGGAGGTTGTTGAGCTTGACACAGGTATATTGGTTGCCTAGATCCATTTTTATATGACCTTACTCTGATTCTAATGCCTCCTTCCCTCATCCCATAAACTACTTCCTCAGCTCCTTTTTTTTGCCTTTTTAAACCCTTAAAAAATGTGTCATATAGAAGTGGAGTGATAATTATAAAAGGAGGGAAGTATAAGGATAGTTAAAAGGTTAATTTCATTTTGACATGTTTGACATTCTGAAATTTGCAATTGATTTTTGTTGTTTATTCAGATTTTGGCAGTACATTCTCTGGTGTCTTGACTGATGAACGGGGTAGGGTTCAAGCAATATGGGGGAGCTTTTCAACTCAGGTATTGCTCTCTCTTCAGCTACTTGAATCTACATAGCATGGCTGGTGCTGACATATTGTATTTTCTTTTGCAGTTGAAATATGGAGGCAGCTCATCTGAAGATCATCAATTTGTCAGAGGTATACCAATTTATACCATCAGTCAAGTCCTTGACAAAATTTTGTCTGGTGCAAATGGTCCACCTCTTCTTATTAATGGCATTAAAAGGCCCATGCCGCTTGTCAGAATACTGGAGGTGGAACTCTACCCTACCTTACTATCAAAGGCAAGAAGTTTTGGCCTGAGCGATAATTGGATCCAAGTATGTATCTCTCTGAAATTATTTTCTCTTTCAATTTTTTTATTAACTTTATAGGTCATGCCATATAGCCAATATCATGTGATACACTAGATCAGGGGTTTTGGTGGAACAATTTTTTTTAGTAACTTTATAAGTCTATGGATGGATTTGGTTGATCTTATTGTTATTATCTAAATATTGATGTTTTAAAAATCATTTTTACGGTTTTGGATGTAGGATTTTTGCATTACTTGCAGGAAGACCATTATATTCGAGAAATATACTGTGTTTTTCTTTGCTCGGAACAAGCAAACAGTTTCTTCGTAATGTTGTGTATATCCTTCCTCCATAAGCCTGCCTAGGGTAGTACCCTATTTTGAGACAATGAGGTTGTGCTGATTTATATGTTGACATGTTTGCTAATCATCTTATGAACCTTAAGAGGAAGCATGTTGCTTATAGTAAAGATAAATTTTGCTAGCCTTTGGAATCTGTATTATACGTAACTTTTCTTTTAATTTTTTAGTTCCTATTCGGTTGGGGAGCATTTGGTGATCGCTATTGTAGTTGTTAACTTGCTAATGCACAACTGAATGTGAGAGCAGAGTGAAGTGTTATGTGTGCGCGCGCTTGCTTGCGTGTGTGTGTGTGTGCCTTGTTTTGGCTTTTGAAGGACTATTTTGGAATGCATAGAATATTATCTGATAGTTCATCTTGGAAATTTTCATAAATGAATGATCCCTCCTGCAGTGTACAATTCAAGGTGGTTGCAGTTGTCTCAAAATAATTCTCCTGATTGATAAAGTTGCCTTCATGTTCTTTATTGATTACCTGTTTTCTCCATTTTTCTTTCGGCAAAACTTTTTATAATTTATACGAAGTATGAATTAGGAACATGATTTTCCTCTCTTTTTTTCTTCAGGCTCTTGTTAAGAAAGACCCTTTGAGGCGCCAAGTGTTGCGTGTCAAAGGTTGTTTGGCTGGATCAAGAGCTGAGAATATTTTGGAACAAGGTGACATGGTTTTGGCAATCAATAAAGAGCCTGTGACTTGCTTTCGTGACATAGAAAATGCTTGCCAAGACTTAGACAAGTATGATAAGAGTAATGGGACGCTCCAGATGACCATCTTTCGCCAGGTTATTAATTGAAATCAAAAACTTTTTGTAATTACCTCTAATTCCTTGGTTGTGCATATCTCATGTATGGCAGTAAAATAGATTACTGTTCTCTTATTTGATTTTTATAACCTGGATGGTCCTGCAGGGGCGTGAATTGGAAGTAGTAGTAGGAACTGATATTAGAGATGGTATCGGTACAGTTCGTGTTGTAAACTGGTGTGGGTGCATAGTTCAGGATCCTCATCCAGCAGTACGGGCCCTTGGGTTTCTTCCTGAAGAAGGCCATGGTGTTTTTGTAGCAAGGTAATTCACTAATCAGTGATTAATATTGCTGCATGTTGCTTGTGACATAGTTTTGTGGTTAAAATTCAGCCGTTCTTTTCAATATAGAAATTTAGCTTAATTGAACTATTGAAGAAGGGAGGATCTTGTCTGGCCTATAAATTCTTATTAATCTACTATAAACTAAACCATGCCAATCTGGTTATGCTTAGGGTGATAAGTGAGCGTCCATTTTTTCTTTCTTGTGACTGATTTTTTTAGAAGTTCTTGTAATCTTAAGAAATTAAGTTAATCTTGTTATTTTTTCAGGTGGTGTCATGGAAGTCCAGCGCATAGATATGGTTTGTATGCTCTTCAATGGATAGTGGAAGTGAATGGAAAACCTACCCCTGATCTGGATGCTTTTGTTAGTGTGACGAAGGTATACTGATTTTTTATTTTTGATCTTATTAATAATCTGTCTTTACAGTTGACCCAAATGCTTTAGTTAATAACATTATGAACATTCATCATCTTCTTCCAAGTATTCATGTGAAAGAACAAGGTAATTAAGATGTCAAAAATTAAACAATGTTGATGAGTTTGCTGAGGTCTTGGAGGATTTTATGTGTAGGCTAACTAGTTTGATGCATTTTAGGAATTTAAGACATTATATATTCTTTGGGTTGGGCTGAAATAAAACTGGCTTGGGTTGTCAGTCCACTTGGTGATGTGCCTCCTTTGACTTTGGGACTGGAGTGCCATGCCAATGTTGCTTTTTCTAATTTTCATCTCTCTCTAACTTTGAGAGAGTAAGTTAGCATATGTTACCTCATAATGTGTTCCCTTCTCTAATAATTAATAACTTTGAAACTTATAAGATCTATTGGTTCTGCCTTTATCCCTTGGTTCATTATTGCCTTCTTTAGGTCTCAGAGAGGGGTTGGGATGTGGCGAACCTATTTTACATTGCTTAATTCCCCTAGTCACCTAGTCTCCTTCCCTTCGAATTATCTACCATCCTGATTGCCTGCAAATATGGGACTTCTTCTTGCTTGATCAAAGCTTCCCATAATCCATTTACTTAATCCGTAAGTGCTGAAAATGGTATCTTTTCAAAATAAAGCCAAATAAAATATTAGATTACTGGGTTAGAGCTTCTAAAGGGCACATAAACATGAACATATATAGTTCAAAGGAGTATGAAGCTGATTGTTCTCAAGTCATATAATGTATTGATTCACTACTGTTGCAACATAATATTTAACCTTGATGTAACCTATGCCAAGAAAATATTAAATGGATTAATCTTTTGTTATTAAGTTTCCTATAGTTTTTCTAGGAATCAAACCCCCCCTCTTCCTGTACAAAGTACTACGAATGTGAAATTTTCTTTGTTCAACAAGCAGGAACTAGTGCATGGAGATTATGCACGTGTGAAGACAGTCCATTTGAATGGGAAGCCCCGGGTATTAACATTGAAGCAAGATTTGCATTACTGGCCAACTTGGGAGCTAAGGTTTGATTCAAACACCGCACTGTGGTATAGAAATACAATCAAGGCATTGGATACCGCTGTGGCATGAGTGTTACCATCTACTGGCAAGTTCCTTTGGTAAGTGACTTCCAAAATTTGTGAAAATTACCTGGCCCTTTGATGGTACATACCTCATTGAACATTGTTTTCGGAACTGCTTCAATATGGTCGCTCTGCAGTGAAGAGTTCTGAGATTGGTCATGCAGTTTGGATTCTATTTATGGATGAGGGGCTGTTTTTAATTTTTATTTTTTAAAGAGGGAGGAGGGGAGCTTTTTAAGATTATTCATGATCTTGCATGTTTCAAAAGCTGGTTGATTCGTGTAGAAGGGATAGGAATTTCCTAGATGTCGTACTTTATATTTTATGTGAGGGGACCTATGTCAATATCATGATTTTTCATCAAAGGGGATGCAGCTAAGTATATGTAGGGATCGCTACTGATATGTAATTGTGCTGAAAGAACTCTATTGAAATTTGAAACTCGCGCTGAAAGACTTCTTTGGTTATGTTAGTGTCGTCTTCTCTCTTTTGCTTCATACTTGTATTATACTCTGTACTGTACAATATGTTTCTTAATCAATTTTGCTGTAATTTCCTCTTTTGCTTTTATTTTCGATTTGATAGTTTGTCTATATATAGCCTATGGCCGTTCTCTGAAAAAGGGATTCGAATTAGATTTTACAGTATACATTGATCTAAGCTCTTCCGAATGAGATGGGGTTTATGCAGTCTGTCATAAGACTTAATTGGAAGGTTCAGCATTAAGGTATAATTAATAGAGAACACTTTCATTAATTATAGTCCTATATCCACCGAACTTTGTTGTTGAAAGGTTCTCAATCTTCTCAAGAGTGTGGAGTTTGAGTTAATATATTTAATTGAACTAATTAGTAGAAAAGCGTTATAAAGTTGAAATGGTACGCAGTATCTGTACTCCGTAGTTTAGTAGTCTTGGTTCAAATTCCGAACATGTTGTCCTTAATGACTATGAATTTATAGCTTGTTTGGCATCGTTTTTTGTTTTCAGTTTTTTGTTTTTTTGGAAATTAAAAACCGAAAACAAGAAACAAAAAAAAGGTGTTTTCACTTTTTTGTTGTCAGTTTTCAAAATTATCATGATTTTAATAAGTTTGACTAATTTTTATTCATCATATGATATATATCATATGATTTTAAAAAACAAAACCCAAAAACAGAAAACCATAGTGATGCCAAACGAACCCTTAGTTTTTGGATTTTTGTATTTTTTTTTTTTTGGGGGTGATGAAGTTGGTTGCACGAAATTCATGCAAAAGTCCGAAAAAACACTAAAACAATTTGGTTAATTAGGAAGGGATCTTGTAAAATTATGTAGGGTATGAGTCATATAGTGTCAATTTAGAGTCGCAAAGGATAGAGATGTAGGGAGCTAGGAAGCATATATTTACCAAAAGTCTCACTGTGTGGTAGAGAAAAAAGATTTTGTCAAAAGGGAGTTTTGCAAAAGCAAAAAAAAAAAGTTTCTTTGGTTAGTTATTTCTGAGCCATTTTTTCTATCTTTACATTGTTGGGAATATGCTGATCCAACGGAGTATATTTGATGCAACTACTTTATCTATAATATATAGGAAATAGTAACATTATTCAAATATGTAGACAAATTTGATGTAAAGGATGTCTTATTGACAACTTAAAAATATGAAAAAAATGTTGCTTTAAAATGACACTTCAGCTAACAAAGCTACTTTTCTGCTACAAGTATATTCTGGACCCCATGATAAAATAAAAATGTTGACACTCTAATTACATGAGTAAAACAATTAACCATCACTTTGTTTATATTTGGACCTTGAAAACTTGTGTTTGTATAGCAGTGTTGTTAAGACTGACTTCTCTTCATTCAAATAGTTTTTAGAACTGAATATTAATTGTTGTTTCATCTTTAATACGGATCAGAGTATTTTGCATGTTTTGAGTGAGAAGTAATGTAAAAATATATAGGTTTGTCAAATGAAAGAAAATGTAAGTGTAAAGAGAATTTTGAAATTTCACCAAAAAAAAACACGAAAATTTTGTAACGAACAAAAATGGAAAGTATTAAGAACTTTAAAAAACAGAGGTCTATTTACTGTATAAGGTAACAAAGTTTGTTTTTATTGCTTTTCAAAGGTGTTAAGAGGCATCAAATGAACTCTAATTACATGATCAAAACAAACTTGAATTCATAAATACATCAGCAAAACTTTGGCTGACTATGTGATCATTTCACCACATGTTGCTCCATTAGTTGCATCTGCTGATTAGGTATAATAAAGTCATAACATTATATATTGATTTAATTCAAGTACAATTAAAAAAAAAAAGGCTAGAAAAAGAATAAAAGTAATCACATCAATTACATATAATTTGAGCCTTTTTCACACTTAAGCTTCACTCAAAGTGTGTTCCTTTTTTGATCATCTCCAACCAAGAAATGCAACTGATGAAAGCAACAACAAAACTGACCATAAACTACCTAATAACTGAAACTTGTTCATCATATTCATGGTTGCTGAAGATATGTCTTGAGGTGAAGGTGGTGGGTTTTTGAAGTAGTAAGGAAAATAAGGCACAATTGGGTTAGGAGGTGGAGGAGCATTGCCATATGGAAACATTGATCCACTAGGAGGAGGGTAATACCCATAACTTGGCGGTCCTGGGGTGTATCCTCCTGATGATGGTGGTGGAGGGGAGAAGTAGTATTGTCCCGACGAAGACGGTGGCGGTGGCGACGAGTAGACGTAGGAAGGGGTCACCGGTGGCGAAGGTGGTGGTGGGCAGTTTGATGAGGAGGGGGTGGTTGTGGGTGGTTTAGGTGGCGGTGGGAGGACCGGTGTCGGTATGGACTCCCCGCCGCCTGCTGTGGGTGGTGGTAGACAAGGGTAAGGGCATACATAATCTTGTAATGACTTTTGTGGAAATATTGTTATTAATATTAAGATGATCAAAATGTAAGGAAATGTTTTGGAAGAAGAATTTGTTGATATATTGGTCATGTAACTCATATTGTATGAAGAAATATGACTAAAGAAAGTGAGGATTAAGATTGAATGGTAAGGAAAAGAAGAAATATAAGAAGATGAAAAGAGTTGGTGGAATTTAGGAAGTGAAAGCCGCCTATAAGGGAAGGTAGTGGACCAATTTATGTAGGGTACCCCGGAAAAGATAGGACATTATATTATGGGTGGGAGAGGTGAATTATTATTTGGAAACTTTGGAAGCAACATTGATATGTATATAATTTATTATAAGTTTATAACAATTTTCAATTGTCATAACTTTTATATATGTAAATTAGGATAGCTTTACTTTGTTTTTTATCTTCTCTTTTTTACTTTTGTATGTTCTTTTTAAAAGTGAAGATAGAAAAAAAAAAAAAAAAAAAAAAAAAAAAAAAAAAAAAAAAAAAAAAAATCTTGTAGTGATGACTTTGTGGTAACTACTCTTAGTGTATATTATTGATTTGATTACACTTGGACTAATTATGTTTCATCTATGTATAATTGGTGTACATTGGAACCAAAATCTTTTTTTGTCGTAATTAATAAATTTGATAAGTGTAATAAAGAAGATAAAATAATTTAATGCAATAAAAATTGTTCTATCATATTTAGTACGAAGTACCAAGATATAATGAGGAATCCTATAGGTAATTTGTAATAGTTTAATTACTTACGGACATAACAAAGTTGAGAACTTATGACATAAGTCATTAAGCTTTTTTTTTGGTGCAAAAGTCGTTTAGGGTTTGTTAATGTTCTAAGATCATTTTAAGTGTACTGTTATGTTAGCTATTGTGCACGTTCATCAACTTGGTCCTTTTGGATTGAGCTTTAGTCGGACAATAATTTTTAGTACCTTTGATAGCCATGGTTTTCTCATTATTAATTTTATAGTATATTAACTTAACAATCAAGTTTTCTATCCCCCATTTAAGGGATTAACTAAAGGGAAATGTTAGTAGTTCTAAACTCCTAATGTTCTGGTGTGGAACATTGACTAGAGTGATAATAAATGAATTTAATCAACAAGTTGTTAAGTATATATATTCTAGTTAGATGCATGTTCTAAGGCTTGAATTATCGTTACCTAAGCATTTAAAGACAAGAGTAAGTTATAAAAAAATGAGAGTAACAACAAGAAAGTAGAGAGAAAGAGACAGAAGAGATATGAAAGGGACTCTCTTGGAGGTATCTTATTATGGCCTCTTAGAAAGAAATAAAGCAACTCTATAATTATTGTCAAGACTATTATTGAGTCATTATTATTGGTGAATTGAGTTTATTAAATGGCATAATAAAGCATAGGCACTTATATTCCCATTTTATTCCACTTTTACACTTGTGTGAGAAAAAAGTAGATGGTGACTAGTAATCTAGTACTAGCCTTAATAATTAATTTGTTTCTCGTATTTTCTACAATAATATTAACTAGAGATGTTACTAAAATAAGCGTTGTGTGTGATTAAATTTCATTTCTTCTAGCTATATATTTTTTTTTCTTATGGTCTTCAATATTGACTATATATCATTTGATAATGTCTATGAAATTATGAATGTAGTTTTTGGGTTATTGTCTTTAAAGGTGTCAAAAATTAATGATCCAATTTAAAATAACCCAGTATAATTCAAAGTGACACAATTTAAAACATGATATATATAAACGCAATACTTTGGCATATACTTGTATATGAAATGAGTCAAATGACTCTAGTACTCAACTCAATCCAAACTTAACTGATGACTCATGTGAACGTTTTTAAGTCTTTAATTATCTTCTTATAAGGGGTCTTTTCGTAATTTTTATATTTAAATGACTAGATATTAACTTTATCAATTACTATTGCTAAACTTTTTTTAATCATGTTACCATGCTTGATGAATTGCAGTAGTACATTATTAGAATCAAATTAAATACTGAAAGTGATAAAAGGATTGGGTTGAAATATGACAAACTACCACCATTATTCTCCTTTGTATTTGTTCTAACGTGGCATGCAGAATTACAGGTTACTTGCTAACTTACTATACTTAGTGAACAAGTGTTGATGAGACGTTTGTTATATTATCGTTTATATACAAATGGGATTAGGAAGGGAAATTTATCACTTATCTCTTGTTTTGTTCAATTGAAGAGGAATATTTAAAGCATTCAAGACAATTACATGATCACTTTTCTGCAACTTGGTATATGGCCATACATACTATTGAGGATATATTTTGTGGGATATTTTGGTAGTTATCTTTTATATTGTTTCCTTATTCCTAGTTATCTAAGTTAAGGTAATTTTAGGATTAGCATTGTATATATATTGGTGTTGATTGATTAATGAAAGCTAAGCCGTAAGTTTATACTAATTCTACACATACAATTACTATGCTAGTCAGTGTAACGTTATAATCAATCAATTCAATACCATGTTTTATAGTAAGGAAGAAAATTCAACATGCGCATGGAATTTGCTTTCCACCACTTAACGTACTCTTTATAATATTTAACTAGAGGACAATAATTTATTTGAACATGGAAATGACAAGAAAGAGTAACATTATTATAAAGCTAGCTAATTGTATGGGTTGATCTTGACTCTTGACTCTTGACTCGTTATAATAATTTAAACCGCCCTCTCAATTCATCACTCTCACTATCGATCTTTGTATATATTGAGCCACTTGTAGGACAATTCTAAAATTTACTCGTGACTCTTCTACTTTTATGTAGGTAGATTGGGATTTGGAAAAAGATTAGCCTCTATGATTTCCATCATCTTTTTTTTTTTTTTTTTTTTTTTAAGATTTCCATCATCTTATTACCAAGATAAATGGTGATAATTAATTATTGAGCTATATACATTCTTAGTCACTTGCTTTGCAATAATCAATTATGAAAATTAGGGTGTGAGCATTATGAAGGCCAAGCAAGTTACCAACGTGGAAGTGGGAGGAGGTCAGTCTCGACAACAAGAACTACAAATATATATACTTCATCGGTCCTTTTTATTTCTACGCACATATTTTTTGTTGTTACCAACTTAATTTGTTGGGTTCCAATATTTTTTTGTATTTTTCTTTAAACTTCGACTCTAACTTCATTTTTCGCTTTACTTTTTCATATACTTTTCAGAACATACCGTATTTTAAAAATAAAAAAATATAAAAAAAAATCTTAATCATAGGGACATATATATAAACCAATAACATAAAGCTTTTCTACTTTCTAAGCTATTCTATTTTGTAATTTTGAAAAGATAGTTTGAGTTCTTAAATATCCAATTATCAATTCCTAATTTCCTATGTAATGTCTTAATCCCGGCTAAAGTCATATTTCCATATCAAACGTTCCACTCCCCTTTAATTGACTTTGGGTTACATGTTTCCCTCTAAATGGACTATGGAGTTGCATGTCGAACAAGTAATCCATTTTATAGATTATATATATTATCCCCAATCCTCTTGAACCCTTAGAAAATTACACAAACTTTCTTGTTTTAGTAAGACATTTAACCACTTATTAATAAAACAACCTATTTCCAATTATTAAACCCAAGGTATATTGTATATATATACCATCATCATCATACAGTTAGAATATGTCATTCTCAAGTAATATATAAAGTTTCGCTATCATATGATGTTGCTATGAGGTATTGGTTAGATGGGGTGAAGACCAATCTTCGTGTAAATTAAATTAAACTAACGTCAATATATAATAAAATAACATGTTAGGTTAGATGAACACATTTGTTTATGTGATAACTCCTTAAGTTAGTAGATTTTTCATCAAACAGCCTTAATTTCCCAAAAAATCGGCCTTAACGTTCCAAATTATCTTGGTCGTTATGAGCAAAAAAAAAAGTTATGCTATAACCATTATGAACCTGACAATTCAACATGTCCTCATTCTCATTACTATGTTCGCTTAAATAAGCTTAACAAAGTACGAAGCACTCCCTCCGTCCCGTAATTTTGTACTTGTATTTCTTTTTGGGTGTCCCAAAATGTTATGCCTGTTTCTTAAAATAGCTCATAATCATTACTTACTTTTTTTTATCTTTCCTATACAAAATATACATATGCCCAAAAAATCATTACTTACTTTTTTTTTCATACAATATTCTCTACTTTTTATTATTCCAATATAATATTCTCTACTTTTTATCTTTCGAATAAAATATTCCCCTACTTTCACTATTCTTCTTAATTACCGTGTTTTTTGAGAAATAGGCATGAAATTATGGGGCGGAGGGAGTATATAAATAATTCATAGACTCAACTTTTCTCTTGTTACAAAAGACAAGATAATATGTTGAAGTATATCCTATCAAATAACACATAAAAGTGTCCCACATTGAGAAAAGAAGAGAGAGTCAAACACTTTATAAGGCTAAGGGGTTACTCCTATAACCATATGGTTTTGGGATAAAACTTCGTTTGGACTTATGAAGTAGACTCTCTCTCTTAATTTGCGGGAGCGGCCGAAACCCGTATTTAACATAATAAAAGCTAACCTTTAGGTTAGGCTCACCTTTTAGGAAGAGTTAGTTGGTGTACCTTAAGAACCCAACCCAACCAAGATAAAAATATTGAAAAAAAACTTGGAAGTTATTATAATTCATTATGGTATAGGGAATTATAAAGTAATAAATTACATCTTACTCAAAGGCAAAATAGATAAAATGATTCATATTTATCATACAAGTATGATCACCTCCAATAGTGTAACTATACCAAACATCATAAAACCACTCATAAAACCCTTAATAACTTTTGGACCACCTGAGTAGGTATACCCCGTCACATACAAATTGCTTCCCGGAGTATTGTCGTAGTATCTTGGTGGTGGTGGTGGCGACAGCTGACTCATGCAAGGGATGCACGGCGGCTCCTTCGGAGGTGGTGGCGGTGGTGGATCACATGGTGGAGGTGGTGGTGGGGGACATGGTGGGGGTGGAGGTGGGGGACATTCGGGAAGCGGGGGAGGTGGTGGAGGAAGGTATTCAGGGCAAGTGTCACACTTGATACTTGGGTTTGGTAATGGTGTGTTTGAAGTGAATTCATCGGTGGCTTTGCATGAAATTGTGGTTAAAAAGAGTACAAAAAAATTGATGCACAATTTCTTGAGGATTGAAGTCATGATCTTTGTTTTACATTGGGAAGTAGAAAGAAAACTCTAAGAAGGAAAAGAAAATGGGGAGTTGTTTTTGGGTGTATGTGATTTGTTAGGATGTTGTAACGTATCAAAATGTCCAAAATTTATAGTAGTGTGACTAAGGTCAAGTCATGTATATTGGTCGTAAATTAATGGCCATTTTGGTATTAGGTATTCTTTTGGAGTTTTTTAGGGAGGGTGGTGGAAAGAAATTTACAAGGATTATGGATAGAAATTTACATATATGTAGGAAGTGGATGTTATTGCTATGAACTATAGTGACAACTAAATTGTTAACAAATAATCTGTAATTCGCTAGCCTATGAAACATAAGTGTTAATAAGGCCATATTCAGTTCACGTGACATTTACACTTGTATGTGGTTTGATTATCATAGATACTATTTGAAACTAGAAAAAATTGGTTAACAATAATATTGAATATTATTATCAATATACTTCCTCCATTTCTTTTTAGTTGACACGTTTCTTTAGTCAAGTTTGCCAATGCACAAACACGACCATTAATATCTTTAATTACCGATAAGCAAAAATTATGAAAATTTGATATTTTGAAAATATATATCGTGACGAATCTAACATGATCTTACTTGACTATATTTTTTATTATGTATAAAGCACAAAACACGGTGAAAGGAGAGAGTGTGTATAATGCTAAAGCCAAAACGTGTCAACTAAAAAAACGGAGGTAGTATAAACTAATTTTTACTAATTGAAACTTTTTTTTATTAGAATTGAAACTAATTTTTACATATTAAGATTGTTAATTATTTAATTAATTATTACAAGAAATAACTATTTTTTAGTAATTAAAACTAAATATTTCAGGTATAAATGTGGTCAATAGCACATACAAGTTGTAATCTTATTTTATACTCCATACTACATGACTATGGAGTAATACATTTTTATATATTGCAAAAAGATAAGAATAAAGCTTGTATACTCTAGCAATTCTCTTTTTTTTTTCCTACCTTTTTTTTTTAGATGACTTCCCCCCCCCCCCCTACCTTAGTGTACTCATAAGTCGTATATTTCATATTATTATCAACTAACTGATCTATTTGGGTCAACTAAACATCCTACCTAATAACACTAATTTAGGAGAAGACGAATTAATAAAAGATGTTTTGGTAGCGTAGTAGCGTGTTCTTCGTCAATGGAAGATTGGGAAGGCGACTTGGGGTCAAGCTGTATTAGTGTATTGCCTTGGATAATATAATATAATGGTTTAATGGTTGCATCCGTGTATAATTACGTAATAATCAATTAGAGAGTGAGTGTGTTATTTCTATTTTTTGCTGTACATTTTTTCTAGGTTATTACATAGATGCGATAGAGCTTCTTGTGATAGAAATATGTGTAGGTCGGACGTTTTAGGAAACTAAGCTTTCCGAAGAAAATAATTACAAATTTGGTTGCGTGGCAAAAGTATTTACAAAAATAAGCTTCTGGGGTAAATCGCTGCCTCGGGCAGCGTTTTACCCTCTATTTTTTTAAAAAAACAAATTCTGCTACAAAAACGCTGCCCCAGGCAGCGTTTTTATAGTTTGACTTTTTTTTTCCCTCGTTTATTTTTTTAAAAAATTAATTAAAAAAAAAAAGGCAACAGCATAAAACGCTGCCCCAGGCAGCGTCTTATCTTGTTAATGAAACGCTGCCCCAGGCAGCGTTTCTGTCTGGTTGTAAAACCAGAAACTCGAGCTTCGTTTTCAATCACGTTTGCTCTTCATTCCTTCGCCTCCTTCGCAATCCTCTTCCTTCCCTTCCCAAATTTCCTCTTCAATCCTCTTCAACCCAATTTCGTATTACATCCAATTCAAGGTATGGTTAAATATTAGTTGAGTATTTACAAATATTAGCATGAGGCAGAGTGGCGTGCTCGGACCCCGGTGATCTGTTTTGAGGTTGTGGAGAGTCACCTCCCTGACCGGGTCTTGCGGCAATATGGGATACGTCAGCCGGTCCCTCAGCCATGTGACACCAGCACTCGTTTGCACAGGGTTGACCGACGAGGAAAGGCAGAGACGGATTGGTCGGTGGAGCATCGTGCGTACGTAGAGCTCTGGCATCGCCGACTGGAGTTCGTTGTGGGCGGTGTACCGATGCAGGGCGTCCTCCAGCCTCACGATCCGTACATGGTCTGGTACCAGCGGATTACCCGGCGTTTCATCAACCCCAGCTACACACCTCCCTCCACCCATTACCATCCAGCATATGACGTGATTTATGGATATGTGAGTTTCACTTCCAACCGATTAATTTTCATCTCTTTTTAGGTTTCTATGCATAACTGATCAATGATTATTGCAGGCGGCAGACATGGCATCGATGGTTGACGCGTTGTCCCTTAGCCTGGCTGACGGGCCCACCGGGAACGAGGTCCAGCGGGTTCGGGATATGGGCATGGCCAGCTTGCGTCGATATGGACACGACTACCTCGTCCCCCAACGGGACACGTATGATGGCCACTCGATGCATTCGCAGTTCGAGCTCGGACAGAGTAGTTGTGGAGGTGATTTTACGACGCCGACATTCTCAGAGGACTACATCTTCCACAGCACTGCGCCGTCCGGCTCTCAAGAGGTGCCAGATACCATCCAGCTTACTCCCCCGCCGCCTCTAGACCCATTCACCACCATTACTCATTACAGGCGGCGGCGTGTCAGACAGAGGGCCGAGCAACCTGACCTAGATCAATTGCCCCGGATAGATGAATCGGGATAGTGTTAGCTTAGTTATTTCATGTAGTAAAATTTTTGTATAGATTAGGTATATAACATTTACATTTCTAATATAATAAATGTTTTTCGGTCAACATTTGTGTGTTATGTTCTTTGTTTCCCAATATGTTTTGATTTATGTATATATTGACTTGTCAACGGTGGTGGTGGAAGGTAGTGGTGTGAGGTGGAAGGTTGTTGGAGGTGGTGGTGGTGGAAGGTTGTTGGAGGTGGTGGTGGACGGTTGTTGGAAGGTGGTTGTGGTGGTGGGAGGTCGGGGTGGAAGGTGGTGGACGGCGGTGGAAGAAGGTGGTGGAAGCCGGTGGAAGGCGGTGGTGGAAGGTGATGGTTGGAGGTGGTGGTGGAAGGTGGTGGAGGTGATGGTTGGAGGTGGTGGAGGGCGGTGGTGGAAAGGGGTTGGAGGTGGTGGAAGGTGGTGGTGGTGGTGGAAGGCGGTGGTGGTGGAGGGCGGTAGTGGAAAGGGGTTGGAGGTGGTGGAAGGAGGTTGGGGGTGGTGTTGGAAGGATGTTGAGGGTTGGGGCAAGAAACTGGTTTGGTGCTGCCAACCAGGTAAAACGCTGCCTGGGGCAGCGTTTTACCTGTAAACATATACAGATAAAACGCTGCCCCAGCCAGCGTCTTATGTTCAAGCATAAGACACTGCCTGGGGCAGCGTTTTATGCTGTTGCCTTTTTTTTTTAATTAATTTTAAAAAAAAATAAACGAGGGAAAAAAAAAAGTCAAACTATAAAAACGCTGCCTGGGGCAGCGTTTTTGTAGCAGATTTTTTTTTAAAAAAAAATAGAGGGTAAAACGCTGCCGAGGCAGCGGTTTACCCCAGAAGCTTATTTTTGTAAATACTTTTGCCACGCAACCAAATTTGTAATTATTTTCTTCGGGAAGCTTAGTTTCCTAAAACGTCCCCGGCCTGTGATTGGCTCGATATATAGTTACACTTAAGTGGTGTGTCATGAGTGAGAGATCGTTTCATGCAGGTTAAGCTAGCTCACAAACTTACAATGCTTGCTTAGCGAGGCTTTATATCAAGTCTTTGTGATGATGGTTGCGGTTGTATTCGCCTAGTAGGTGATGGTCTCAAAGCCGTTCAACCTCCCAAATAATAATAATCCCATATTCAATTCCCATCTAAACATAATATAAGAATGTATATACTAATTAAATGGTAAATAAAAATCAGTGAATTATAAAGTTAAGGAACTTTTAGGTGTTTCGTTGAATAAAGTAGCTTATGATTAAACATCAAAATATTATAGCAAAATTTAGGTATGCAATCTAAGGCTCACAAAATTCTCTGCCCCCTTATTAATAACCAAAATTTATTATAAAAATGACAAATTACATTTAATTTTACAATGCAATAATCTCTGTATAGCAATTTAGGCAGAGAAATAATAGTTGGAATTGCTTTCACGACAATCAAACCTATGTCTTATTGGCAAAGACTGCTTGCCACACAATTATTTGTACTTGCACCTTAACTACTCGCTTTTTCTTATTTGAGAATTAGAATAGAATCTACCTTTTTTCTCTCCCACCACCACTTCCGCAACTTTTCTTCTTCATGAAGCACAATACAAATTATTCCCCATTTTTTATTATTTTCATTTTATTTTATTGTTTTCTCATAATTTTCTTTGGTGGAGAGAGAAAAATTAAAAAAAAAACTCAAACATTGGTTTTTCAAAAACATCTACATTTGAAAGTTAGATATTTCAAAAATACATAGATTGCATATTTAACACTGTAATATTTCATATAATATATTTGCTTATAAATAAACTCACCCTGTATATTAGTATAAAATCATATGATAAAGCGTAGATAGTGTAAAGAGTCAAAGTGTTGAAACATTTATTAGTAAAACCAAAATGATTAATAAACATAATAATACAAGAGTACAAGTACTGAAATAACTATTAAACATACGTAGTATATAGTGACCAAGAAATAATGTAATAATAATAAGCTCTTCATGAAGAAGCTTAGAGTTAAATTTCATTATGGATCAAGAGAACAAGATGATCAAATAAATAATATGAAAATCAAAAGTTACATAATTCAATGATCAAATGATTAAATGGATTAAATGCAACTAATTAACAAAATGGAAGATCAGAATTCAGAATACTAGAAATGAGAATTTTTATCCGAACATCGATCAATTTCCTAAAAATAATCTACACTTACCCATCATATATTTATTTATGTATCATAAAAATATGATCCCATCAAACAATGTAACTCCTACTAAAAACATCATAACTAGACTCATTGCAATCTTAGCTCTTGTACCACTTGAGTAGTTATACTCCGTCACGTATAGATTACTATTGCCCGGAGAATAGTAGAACCTTGGTGGTGGCGGCGGCTTGCTCATGCAAGGGTCACAAGGAGGCTCCTTCGGCGCTGGTGGTGGAGATGGTGGTGGTGGGCATGGTGGTGGGGGTGGTGGTGGACATTCTACAACTGGCGGCGGCGGTGGTGGTGGTGGCGGCAATGGCGGTGGTGCTTGTGGCTCCTCACATGTGGTACAAGGACAAGTGTCACACTTTATGCTAGGGTCTTCAGGAAGTGGTGGAGTAATATCTTGTGCTTTATAACAAGAAATTGAGATTAATAATATGAAGAGTAGAAGAAGATGATTGTGGAATTTTTTGTGGATTGAAAACATGATTGTTGTTGCATTAAGAGAAAGAGAGAAAAAGGGAGGAGAATTTTGTGATTGTTAGGGTGGTGTACGTTGATGAAAGATAATGCATAGAAGGGTGTAATGAGGTCAAGTTATAAGAGTAATATAATGGTCATATTGTTAGGTGGACTTTTGGCTTTTTGGGAGGAGAATTTCCAAAAGGGATAGTGGGGTTGGAAGGTTCTTCCTCTTTCTTTTGGTTCTATTGGTTCTACGCGTAGTATATAACTAATTAGTGACTCCTACTATGTGCCTATTTTGATTTCCATATGTAGGTGTGACAAATTACTAATGGTTCAAAGAAGCTATAAGATGTACATCGGGTTCGGATATTCAACTATATTGAAAGTAGCAACACATATAGATGTATGTACTTGAAAGCAAGGCGGATCCAGAATTTTTTTATAGATCGGACCAAAGTTATAAAGCATTTCAAATAATAAAGCCATAAAGGGATATGAGTTTAAGAAGCCCACAAGGAAAAAAAATAACAAAAAAAGAAATGTGCAAACAAGGGGAATTGAACTCTTGACCTTCCAATTTTATGCAACAAGTAACCAACCAACTAAGCCTGCTATAAAACTTTAATATTTGTACAAGATTTTATATGTAAATATCAAAATCCAGGCATTGGGGGGCCAATGCCCGGGTAGGCCCCCCTTGGATCCTCCTATGCCTATGCCTATGCCTGAGAGGCTAAGATTATATAAGATAGTGCTCCCAATCTAACATGTGCGCAATATTAACTAGTGTAGGGAAGGGGGGGTTGTGTTTGTTACACATCACTTGTGAGAGATCGTGACACAGTCAACGTTACATGTATTTGCATGATGTGCACACGTTGAAACTGAGTAGAATAATCATCTAAGCCATTATTTACAAGAGCACACAATATTAATTTACCGACATATAATCTGTATATTGAAGCATACAATGGTGGACCGGCTAGAAACCTAGATTCAAAAACAGCGGGTTCCAAATCATCTCTTACAAAATTTTGTACTAAAGCATTAAAATTAAGAATTCTTTTAATTGATATATAAGTTTCTCATTATTTTTTTCAAATAAGAAAATATTTAATGTATGGACATAATTTAAAATTTTGATATGAATAATTGATAAAACATGCATAATACAATTATACAATGGCATGAATGTAGTCATGCAACGTTGAGCCGTTGACCACAAAGATAAATATTTTCTCTAATTGAAAATTCTAAAAGAGAAACAAATTTGATTATCGGGCATATAGGAAAGCCATGTGAAGTGATTCCTTCCTGTGAGTGAACCCGCGCGCATTATTCTTGACTTCCCTACAAGTTTCACAAGTGTATATTTGTGTGTATATATATGGTCGGCGAGAATATAATAATGTTACACTTCATGATTAATAGGTGATTATTGAATAAAGAAATACGACCGTTATGTTAATTTTAATTTATTTCTGTTTTTTTTTTCTTCCAACAAAAAAATTAGTACTTAGTCAAAATAATGCAACTATTATAAAATGGAATATATAATTTATTTTCCTTTAAAAATGCAAATAAAATTTCGAGGGTTATTATACGCAAAAGAAGTTAAAAGTAGAAATCTTAAGTATTAATACCACAGAAATACTCCTTAGTGAAACATATATCAGTTTTAACTTAATGTCATTTGGGCAATAAAATAGGACATATGTATTTTTAGTTTTTGGTTTACGACGGTGATTGGTAAGCATTGTTTAATAATAAGGAGCCATGATCATCAGTCATATGTTCTAGAATGATGATAAGAGAGCTTCATTAAGAATTGATTTTTCATGTTAATGATTGAGATAGTAATTACTACATTAAGGAAACATCAAACATGACATGATAGACTTTGGCTGATTTAGGAGGCAAGAAAAATTTTACGAGTGGGCTCTAATATTATTTGTGCAAATTGACTGATATCACAGTACAGAAAGTTTGAGGCTGGCATTATTCATTTATTCTTATAACTTAAATAGTCTTCAACATAATTAGAACATGCCCTTGTCTTAATTGTTCGCCTGATAATCAACTAGGCTCCTATGTCGATCTCATTCTATGACAAAAAATTTACTACGACTCTATGAGTAAATTCGTTTCATCTAAAATTTATATTAATTATCAAATTACACTAACAACGTGATAATATATACAACTTCAACACGAGTCACGAATCAGTTATAAATGTACTTTGTTAAAACACCTAACTGAAGTAAGAAGCCTTTGGTGACATAAAAGGTTTTTTGCACTGAAAACAGAATCGAATGCTTTTTTATAGTTGAAAGAACATATAAAAAGGGAATTTCAATTCTTCGCCATTACTTATTTCCTTTTGTCACATAATTTAAGAACTTTCTGAGCTACTGCCAGCTTAGGCATATATTCTTACTCGACCTTTTCTCTATTATCGATCCCTTCGTTCTCTGTTGCATAATCTCATCCATACTTTTTATCTTCTTTTTTCACTTTTTCTTCTTCATTTATCTTATGGTTGGTAAATATATAATTTATGTATAGTTAAGAGTCTTAAGACTTAATTAAAATAAATTTATTATATAAAAGTTTAAGGTTAAATAAGTTACTAGTCATAATGAGCTAATCATCAATCAATACATTTATATAAATCCAAATAATTAAGATTCTTCTTCTTATGATTGATCATTAGCTAATGTTAATTGGAACATATTTGTCATCACTTTAAAAGAGTTACACTTTATGTTAATACATGCAAATTAATGGATATAAAATACTTCATGGCATCTATCATGTATGGATTAAATCTAACAGTACGGAATAAAATCAATAAACTTTTGGCTCATTCAGTAGATTTTTTACCTCACATCCCAAAAGGTTTAAGTTTTGAATCATACCAACTAAGCAGGGTGCTTGAAGTAGGGATTCTCTTACCCTCTCCTCAACTCCCAAGTGTTTGGCCCGTAAATATTGGATTAAAAAAACCATGAGAGTTGAGGCCTAGCTGATTAAATCCACCATCCTTAATTAAGAAAAGAAAAAAAACACTAGTACGGATACATGATATAATACGTCGCATCATGTATGTATAAAGCTATTAATCATGCATGCAAGCTAGTTAGGTTTGTTGTTGTGACATGACCCATTGTCGATCAAAAACTTTGAAGTAGCATGGAATTCGTTTCAATTCATACGTGCTTACAAGAATAAATCTCAAATCCATTGAATTGACCACAAAGTTTACTAGGTTAGCTTGTCCAATAAGAAACGAATTGAACAAAGTGTCAAAGGAAGCTTGTTCGTCAGTGGTCCAAAATATTGCATTGTGTTAGTCTGAATCAATTCATAAAACACTATAGCTTATCTCACAACCATACACAATGTACAAAATATTTAAGAGTAAATATGATAGCTAAAGAATCATCTTCATTTGATTCATCCCACATCTCAACTAGCTCATGGTAGGCCTCTATAATACTTTAATACGTAGTGTATATATAGTATCAATATTCTAATAGAGTTTTGGCAGTTAAAAACTGCTATAATTTAACATTACATATATTGAAAGAACAAGTAGATCAGACTTAATTCATCCGTTTTTTTTTAGTTGCTACACTTTTCTATTTTGGAAATTGTTAATTAGTTGTAACTCTTTTTATTTTTTACATTTGTTCCTCTCTGTCTCTCTCCTACCCACATGGGTCCCTCTTATTTTTCTCTCTATCTCTCTCCTCTTAAAAAATTGTGTAGGAGACCGTGAAAATAAAAGTGTAGCAACTAAAAAAACGGAGGAAGTATTACAACATTTAAAATGATTAAATCCCAAAAGCGATAATTTGATAAATACATCAATTGGATGCAATGATATTGACAATACTATATAATACTTCCTCCATTTAATTTAAGTAGCAATAATTTGATCAAAGATACTGACTTTTAGTCAAACTGATGTAACTAAATGTGAATGAAGAAAATATATTACGCAAATATTTAAATATTTCATATGAAAATTTCCACGAAATATTTTGATTTACAACTTACAAACTAAGAGAAAGACAGTTGTTTAGAATGTGGTGGTTCACCAAATACTAAATTATGCTGTTGAAGTATGACCACTTAACAGCTAGATATAAGTCATCATGCATGCATAAATAGCATGGGCCACTAGCTTTAAAATGCCGTATCCGAAGATTCTATAAAATCATATACCCTTAAACAAAGCAATTCCCTACGTAGTCCAGCTTGATTGTAGCGTAATCTACTTGCAACTAGTACTAGTTTCTGTTTAGCAACCTTTACTTGATGATATATGCATCAATGCATGCATACTTTGAATAGATTCCTCTATATTTAGTATGTGTTTCGGGTGAAAACAATGGGACCTTGCCGGAGGTCCGCTGAAACGGAGAAGGCTGGATTCGGTCCAAGTTATGTTGGGCCGAAGGTTTCCTGCACAGTAAACACACGTAAACTAGCCTCGGGGGTGTTGCCGAGGAAGGCCCCTCCGATGCTAAAGTCAGTACAATGTGTAGGAAGAGGACACTATGCAAGAGAGAGTTTGCTGCTTGAGGCTTTGATGGAATCTATGAGAATATATCAATGAACATAATAAATGTATCAATATTGATGGCTTTTATACCTCATCATACATGGAGAGGTTGGGCCTTAGCCCAATTGGCTTGCTTTGTGGGCTGACCTTTGACTTTAGCACAATTGGAGAGTTGAACCTTGACCTTGGGCTTTTAATTGGATCATTTAATGCCTAGGCCCAATTGGACTAAATTGGAACCAAACAATTTGCCCCCCAGACCCGATTTGGAAGGATGACGGGTTGGATTTGATTTAATTCAGAAAATGAGGGAAGTAAATGATTTAATTAATCCAAAAATTTGAATTTAAACCGTAATTAATGAGATAACAACGGTTAAGGCGGATGATTGTGGAAGTTGGACGGATAATGGGCAGTTTAATCACAAGATCATGTGTTTAACAGTTACTTAGTGGAGTATTTAAGAGAAATTAAAACGCAGACTCCTCGTATCCCATTCCTGAAGATATTAACAGAGGCGCGTCATCTCTCCTCACTTATTCACCAACACAAACCCAGAATTCTCGAGAGAGAAACCAAGAACCCGCATCAAAACTTCGCAAATTCCCCGAGCATTAAGCTTAGAAACTGAGACTTGCCACTACGAACTCGTAAATCGGCAACTTTCGCTTCAGATTAAGGTAAATTCCTTTGATTTCAGTTTATTTTTCTTCGAATTCGAACTCCTTCCCCTTTTCTTTCGACTTTTTTCTTCGAAATAATCAATGGCAAGAGGAGTTAGAGGTAGAGCCCGTGCTCCAAGAAGAGCAAGGCCGATTCCCGATCCTAGGAACAGGATTGGGACCTGGAATGGACAAAGGCCAGAGTCTGACCCTGCTGAAGGGATTAGGGCGACTCCCCTTTCCTCGGCTCCTCCTCAGAGAACGGAGGAGCCGAGCGCTTCTGGACGGGATGATGAAGTTCCCGCTGTCCTTTGGGATATCCTCCCCGGGTTTTCAGAATGGGAGAATGCCGAAGTTGCTTCGGCCATGATAAAGAACCGCTCCTACTCATGGTGGGTGGAGAATGCCGATCAATATCGATTTGCCGAGCAAATTGAGTTGCATTACGGCATTTTTGAAGCTGATGGGTATTGGTGCCGAATGCCCTCGGCATCCGATAGAATCCATCGTCCACCCCCGGGGTATGTGGGGGTGTACACAAGACAGCTTCAATACGGGCTGAGGTTCCCTTTGGACGTATTCGTCCGAGACTTGCTGATCCATTACAACATCTCTCTATGTCAGTTAACTCCCACCAGCATCCGAAGGGTGATGACATACTTATGGGTCTGCAAGTTCTTCAAGTATGTGCCGAACCTGCACTGCTTCAAAAAGCTCCATCGGCTAGTGCCAAATATTCAAAGTGGGCACGGAAGCCATGGTTCTGGGTGGTACCGGATTGAGTCCCGGCCCCAATACCTAACCATGTGGCCAAACGACTCTTCAGACAAGGACTGGAGAGGTCAATGGATTTGGGTTAGGGCACCCACAGATCCGGGCCACCCTTGCGTCTTCAGCGCTCCCCGGTACCTCGCTGAGCCTGATCCCGAAATGGGAAGTCTAGGTCCCCCCGCAGATAACGGGGCGGATCCGAACCTTGATCAGCAACATATCTTCGGCAAGCTGCCGAACCGGGGGGGCAGTGGCCGAATGCAGCATATCCCGGAGACTTGGCTCCCCGATACGCATTACGTTTTCCAAGAGAACATGCTAGCAGCTGTTGGCCTCAGCCGAAAGTTTAAGGATGGTAAGCTTCTTCGGCTGGGGCCGAGGCTTTTTAATTATCTCTTTTTCTTCTCTCGCTTCGCTTTTTTATGCTGTGCCAACCTATCTGAACTGACCTTTCCCCTTTCCTTTTTCAGAGCGGGACGAGACCAACGTTGGCATTAACTACGCTCGTCTTGGTGTCAACCGAGAACGAGTTGTAACTGAACGGGCCCCGTCTATCACTGAGCCGAGGCATAGGGAAGTTCATCTAGACTCTTCCCACTTCCAAATTGAGGCTGTTGCTCTGTATCAGAGGCAGAAGCCTTGGTGGAAGAAGAGAGACCCCTGGTTTCAGCTGCTGGACGAAGAAGCTGAAGCTGCCCGTACAGCCGAAGAGGTTGCACGGGTTCTCGAAGCTTGCGAAGGAGGAGAAGGGTCCTCCAGAGCTGCTGAAGAAGAAGCTGCAGCTAGGGCAGCTGAAGAAGACGAGGCTTTGCTGAAGACCTCAGTGAGCTTTCAGACTTAACTTTGTCTTTCTTCTTTTTTCTTTTTTTTTTTTTTTTTTTTTTGTACTCACATTCTTCCTCCCCCCTGTCTGTTACAGTCTGAAGAGAGTAACAGACACAGAGAAGGGAAAGCCCCTGTTCGTCCCGAAGACCAAATACAAGAAGAGTCTTCAGACTCAGACATGGACGAGCAGCCTCTTCAGAAAAGGCGCCGAAGAATGGCCATCATCGGCCCTCATGACTTTCAGCGGAGGCCGATGACCATCGGCGTTGAAATAAGGGAACCCGAGGAAGGCAATGGATTGCCGAGGGTTCCCCGGCCACCACCCCAATCACCTCAAAAGACCCCTCCGCCACCTTCTGAGATGGAGGTGGATCAGAGAACTCCCGAATCTAAGGGAGGGGTCCAAGAAGAAATTAAGGAGAGTGCTGCTGAGCACGAAAACAAGGATGCCGTGATGTCCAGTGCTGAGGGCTTCACGGCAGACATCGCAAGAGAGGTTGAGGCTTTCGTCCTCACCCCTGAAGAAGAGGAGGTCATAGTAATTGACTCCTCTGAGAAGGATGATGCTGAGCCATCCAAAGCTAATCAAGCTCCATCGTCATCCTTCCCTTCCTTCCAGACTCTGCAATCTGGAGAAATGGGTTTCTCGGCCCCCCGAATTCCAATCCCAAACCACATCTAGGACCTCATATGGGGTCAGAACCGAGAAGGAGCTGCAGCCTACTTCGGCGATTTTGCTGGCATGTCCGAAGTAGATAGGGCAAGGATCTGGTCGCTGAAGGCCACTGCTGGGATGGGCGAATCCAGCAGATCAGTTCCTGACCCAGCCAGGTCTAACCAATTGCTGATGATGCAGGTAATTTTCCTTGTCTTCATTTCCTCTGAAATTCAGCTCTATTTTTATTATTATAAATATATATTTTTTATTTTTTTATTTATTATTTTTTTTTGTCTTCCTGTTTTCAGTTCGTGCACAATCAGACTCTCACTGTAGAGCTGATAGATACCCTACAAGATAGGGTAGACGCTGCTGTGCACGACAAGAAGGTAGCTGAAGAGGAATTAAAGCTTGCTAAGCTGAAGCAAGCAGCAGCTGAAGAGAAGCAGCAGAAGGGTGAGGAGTACGAGAAAAGAGCTGCTGAAGCCCTCAAAACCTTCTGCGACGCTATGGAGAAGGAAGTTTTTCCCCCACTGATGGAAGGGGAAAAATTCCTCCAGGAGCATATGGGAGTGGACGTCTCCAAATTCAAGGCTGCTGTTGAGAGCCGTATTCATGAAGGAGCTGCTGCACAAGCTGAAGTGCAGCAGCGTCTAGAAGCTCTTGAAGCCAGCCGAATGGCTGCTGAAGAGCTGCTCCAGGCCAGAGATGTCCAACTCTCAGAGGCTGCTGCTGCTGCCGAAGCTCAGAGAGCTAAACTCCATGAGGCTGAGGATCAACTGATGACCAAAAAAGTTGAAGTGGCCCAGGCTCAGACAAAGGCTTCCCAAGTTCAGTAGGAGCTGAATGAGCTGAAAGGTTCCTCCTCCAAGCTCGCTGATGAGCTGAAGAAATCCAAGGAAGACTTGGAGGAGACCCAGAAGAAGCTGGCTGATGCTGAGGCTCTACTCAAAGTCCGTGTCTATACCCAAGAGGAATATGAGATGGGTTTCAGAAACGGGTTCAGAGTATGCCGAAGAGTCTGCCTTCATGCTGAACCGAAGCTGGACTGGTCTAAATGTGCTGAATGGGTCCAGAATCCCGAAGACCCTCATATGAAGTATGCAACTCCAGTCGAAGCTGAAATTCTTAAGGCTGAGGAAGCCGAAGAGGAAGCTGAGAGAATGGAGCTAGAAGCTGAACAGAGGGAAAGGGAGGCTCGGCAGAGTGCAAAGCCCGCTTCTTCTGCTGCTGGGGCTGAGGCCACCATGGGGCCCAACGCTGATCAGTCTGATCCTCAGGCTGAAGCATAGGAACTCGGGCAGTCGTCTTCAGAATCTTGCGGTTCATCATGCGCTTAACTTTAGACTTGCCGCTTTCTGAATTTTTTTCCTTGTTTTTTGCTTCAGCTTGCCTTGTCGTACAACAGTTTATTTTTTTGCTTATGTACGTATTTCGCCAGCTGTTATTTTCCGCTTGTGGGCGGCTGCCGATACAGTTTAATTGAACTTGTAGCTCAATTTCTGAGCATGAATTATTAATCTGATGCTCTTTTCTTCAGTTGCTTTGTTTTTGAATGCTTTACTGTTTTTGTTTCTTCAATTCTGCCGAACATACTTGCACTGATAGTGCCTCTTGCCCCCCCCAGAAATTGAAGTATGACTTCAGCTGAATAAGAAATTTCTTCATTTCTTCAAAATGGGTATCCGAAACACAGGGCCAACTGAAGGCAATGCTTCTGGGATACAAGTCTTACTGAAGATTGACTTCATCTGAAAGTTGGATATCCGAAACACAGGGCCAACTGAAGGCAATGCTTCGGATATTAGCTTTATGGGATACAAGGCTCAGTTAAGGCAATATCCCAGAATTGTCCATGGACTCATGTCTTACTGAAATTTGACCTCAGCTGAAAGACCAGTGTTCTTTAAAAAGACGAGTTTTGTCAGCAATCTGAAACCCAGTTACCCGAAGGCGAAGGTTTCAGACGAGGCTGATTTAAAAATTTTCAACTGTTGCTGTTATCCTTGATTTTCTGTCTATCTTTGAAAAATGGATACCCGAAACACAGGGCCAACTTAAGGCAATGTTTCGGATAATGGCTCTCTGGGATACAAGGCTCAGTTAAGGCAATATCCCAGAATTGTCCATGGACTCATGTCTTTGGAGAACAAGTCTTACTGAAGTTTGACTTCAGCTGAAAGACCAGTGTTCTTTAAAAAGACGGATTTTATCAGCAATCTGAAACCCAGTTACCCGAAGGCGAAGGTTTCAGACGAGGCTGAATAAAAAACCCTTAAAGAGTAGATAGAACAAAGAAAATTTTGAAAGGATAAAAAGTAAACATTTATATAAATGGCGGCTCCAAGGCCTTTTATTAGTTCAAAATGTACTTACAAAGATTGTTCTGCCCCGAAGGGTTTACACATGGTATTTTTTCAGTACATCAGCGTTCCAGTGATTTTTCAACTCAGTTCCATCCAACTGCCGAAGTCGGTATGTCCCAGGCTGAAGCTCATCATAGATTTCATAAGGTCCTTCCCATGCAGCTGAGAGTTTCCCATGGATTCGGCCTTTCTGAACTGCAGCAGCATTCCGAATGACAAGGTCTCCAATTTTGAGAGGCCTTGCATGGACCCTTCGGTTATAAAATTTGCTGATTCTCTGCCTATAGGCGGCCATTCTGTCTCGGGCTGAGTCTCTTACTTCGTCGAGGAAATCGAGAGATTCCCTCAATAGTCGCTCATTCTCCGCCGAGAAGTGGTGCACTCGAAGGCTCTCAGAGCCAATTTCCACTGGAAGGACTGCTTCGGCACCATACACCAGTTCAAAAGGTGAGTGGCCCGTTGCCTCTTTTTCAGTTGTCCGAAGGGACCAAAGGGTTCCAGGGAGCTCCTCCAGCCACTTGGACTTTTGATCTTCCACCCTCTTCTTGAGGGCATTTAAGATCTGTTTATTTGCAGCTTCGGCTTGTCCGTTACTTTGGGGGTGGCATACCGCTGAATATGCCAGTTTGATGCCGAACTGATCTGTATACCGCTTCAGCGGCAAGTTATCGAATTGCCTCCCATGATCGAAGACAAATACTCTCGGGATGCCAAAATCGAGTGATGATATTCTGCCAGATAAATTTTCTGACAGTTTGCTCTGTAATGTTTGAGGCTGCTTCGGCCTCGATCCATTTACTGAAGTAGTCGACACCAACTATCAGCCATTTTTTCTGGTACACAGCCTCTGGAAATGGTCCCAGTATATCCAGTCCCCATTGGGCAAACGGGAGTGGATTAAGGATCGGCTGAAGATCCCTTGCTGGCTGATGGATAACTGGAGCGTATTTTTGACATTTTTCGCATTTCCGAACCAGCTCCTTAGCATCTGCGATCATGGTGGGCCAGTAATATCCAGCCCTCAATGCCTTGTGGGCTAAGGTTCTTCCCCCAATGTGGTTCCCACAGATGCCGAGGTGAATCTCCCGTAGGATATAATCTGCATCTGTTGGTCCCACGCATTTCAGCAATGGGGCTGAGAAGGACTTTTTCAGAAGTTCCCCCCTGAAGACAACGAACCTAGAGCTGGTTCTCTTCATCTTGGAGGCCAAAGCTTTATCTTCAGGAGTTTCTCCCCGAAGCTTGAAAGCTAGGATGGGGTCCATCCAACTAGGCTCTGGGTCAGCGCAGCACACTTCAGGTGCTTCGTCGACACTTCTCTCTCGACGCACTTCTACATATACAGATCTGTTCAGCTCGGTAAGAGATGAACTAGCAAGTTTGGAGAGTGCATCGGCTTGAGTATTCTGACCCCTTGGGATCAGCTGAACCGCAAAATTTTTCAGCTCTGCAATGACTGATTTGATCTTGGCAAGATAAGCTATCATGGAGGGCTCTTTGGCCTCGTAGCTGCCACTGATCTGATATGCAACTAGCTGAGAGTCTGTTTTTAAGCAGACATGATCGACTTCCAGGGAGATGCACAATTCTAGGCCGGCGATTGCTGCCTCATACTCGGCTTCATTGTTCGAGGCCTTAAAAGAAAACTTTAGTGCATACTCAAAGGATTTTCCTTCGGGAGAAGTTATCACTACTCCTGCCCCTGAACCGTTTTCGGTGGAAGATCCATCCGTAAACACGGTCCAAACTTTCTTTTCACTGTCTAGCGCTTCTTGGTATGAGCATTCGGCCAGGAAATCCGCTAGAGCTTGAGCCTTAATGGCAGCCCTCGGACGGTAGCTGATGCTGAATTCGCTGAGCTCAAAAGCCCACTTGGCTAGCCTACCAGATTTTTCAACCTTGCCGAGAACTTTTTCCAACGGCTGATCAGTTAAGACCACTATCTGATGGCAATCAAAATAGGGCCTCAGCTTCCGAGCAGCTACTACTACTGCGAAAGCAACTTTCTCGAGTAGTGGATAGCGAGTCTCGGCATCCGTCAGTGTATGACTGACGAAGTAGATCGGTTGCTGACTTTTACTCTCTTCCTTCAGCAATACTGCGCTGATGGTGGCAGGGCTAACGACCACATATAGGTATAAAGTTTCTCCTTCAGCTGGGCTAGCCAGCGTTGGGAATTCAGCCAGATGCTCCCGAAGCTGTTTAAAGGCGTCTTTTTGCTCTTCCTCCCAAACGAGCTCTTTTGTTTTCGGGAGTTTCAGGGCTTTGAAGAAAGGTAACCCCTTATCCGAAGCTCTGGAAATGAACCTCGAGAGGGCTGTCATTCTTCCGGTGAGCCGCTGAACATCCCGCTTCGTTTTCGGCTCAGGAAGGTCGAGTGCCGCTTTGACTTTAGAGGGATTGGCATCAATCCCCCTTTTGCTGACCATGAACCCAAGGAATTTCCCTGACTTCACGCCGAAGACACACTTCTTCGGATTCAGCTTCATTTGATGCTTTATCAAGGTGGCGAAAGTTTCAACCAAGTCCTTTACATGGTCCTCTAGTTTTTTGCTTTTGACGATCGAATCGTCAACATAGACTTCCATGTTTCGGCCCTTTTGATCGGCGAAAACTTGATCCACCAGCCTCTGATAGGTTGCCCCCGCATTTTTCAATCCGAAGGGCATCATTTTGTAATTGTACACCCCAGCGTTCGTGACGAATGCTGTCTTTGCTCGATCGTCGGGGTGCATAAAGATCTGATGATACCCCGAGAATGCGTCCATGAAACTAAGCAAGGCATGGCCACTTGTCGAATCGACTAGCTGATCGATCCTCGACAAGGGATAGAAATCCTTTGGACAAGCCTTATTTAGGTCCGTGAAGTCAACGCACATCCTCCAGGTACCATTGGGCTTCTGAACCATCACCACATTTGCCAGCCATTCTGGATATTGGCAAGGTTCGATGAATCCTGCCTCCAATAATTTTTTGACCTCGGCTGCGATGTCTCGGTTCTTATTGGCGGAGTAATTCCGCTTCTTTTGCTTAACTGGTCGACACGTCGGGTCAACATTAAGCTTAAGGGAGATGAGGTCTGAACTTATCCCGGGCATATCAGCTGCCGAGAAAGCAAACACATCTCTGTTGTCCTGAAGGAGCTGAATAAGTTCACAACGGGTGTTCGGATCAAGGTCCATCCCGATTGTTACACATTTCTCAACGTCTCCTTCGGCCAACTCAACTGTTTCAGTCTGTCAGCAGGTGTCCCAGTCTTTTTGTTCTTCGGCTGGCTCTCTGAGTCTTGCGGCTCAGCTAAAGAGCTAGCCTTTTCCCTTTCGGGCCCTTTTTCTCTGGGCACAGATCCTTGGGCCGAAGCACTTAGGCCTTTTGGCTTTTTTGTGCTTGGCTCTCTTTCTTTTTCTTTCTCCTCCTCATCCTTGTCGTCATCTGGGCGACTACTGGATGGCTTGAGGTAGTTGCACCTTCGGGCGTCCTTTTGGTTGCCCTGTATCCTTTCGGGGAAGCCGGCGTCTGAGACGTAAATCATAAGCTGATGATAAGTTGAGACGACCCCTTGGATCTCGTGAATTATGGGTCTCCCCAAAATCACGTTGTACACTGAAGGAGCGTCGATGACCAAAAATTCAATCATGACGTTCCGGGCTGCCTCATCGCAACCGATGGTGACAGGAAGTGTCACCTTCCCATCTGGATAAGTTGAAGCCCCATTGAACCCGGATACCGGGTAGGGTACCGGCGTAAGGTGCTTGGGCTTCAGCTTAATTTGATTGTAGGCCTTTCGGAACAGAATGTTTGCTCCACTCCCACCGTCAACAAGGACCTTACTGACGTCGTGGTTGGCCACCGTGGCGATGATCACCAACGGATCCTCGTGAGGGAACGTAATCCCCCGGCAGTCGGCGGCTGTAAACGTCATGTTCGGCACCGGCGACTGGGGAGATTGAATGTCAGCGTTGTTCACCTGGTGAGTCAAAGCTCTAAGGTGTCGCTTGTGCTCCCTCCGAGAGTATATTCCTCCCGAGATAACATTGATCGGAGGGAATTTCCCCTCCGGCTTTTTACTGTTCTTCCGGGGAAGTCGAGGTCTTGCCGAGAGTCCTTTGCTGACTTATCGGATTCTTTTTTCTCGCGGTGATCCGCGATGTATTTTTTCAAGTATCCCTTCCGGACCATGTCCTCTATCTGGTCCTTCAGTTGGATACACTCCTCAGTGTTGTGTCCCGAAGACTCGTGGAACTCGCACCACTGATTTTTATTTTTTCGCTGATACCACTCTGGGAGTGGTCTCGGCTTTCGGTAACTCTGCTCCTCCTTCGTCACGCTGTAAATTTTGGCGCGTGGAAGAGAGAGCGGAGTGTAGGACTCGTATCTGCCTGTGTATGAGGCAGATTTTTCCTTCTTTGGGTCGCTGGCCAAAGATTGCTCCGAGGCCTTTGACTTTCCCTTTGCCTTATGGCCTTGGCCTTCAGACAAGGGTATTTGTCTTTGTTTCCCTCCCCCAAATTGAGGTTGGGTTTTCGCTTTGTTCCATTCTTCGGCTCGGATGAACTTATCGAGGCATTCAAAGCTTCCTCCAAGGTCTGCGGGGTATGCATGACCATGAAGTCTAGGAACTTTCCGGGCTGAAGGCCATTCTGCATTGCAAAAATGGCTAGCCCATGGTCCAGCTGAGAGACGCTGGATGACTCGTTACTGAAACGGGTCAGATAGTCTCGGAGGCTTTCGGTTTCCCCCCGTGGAAAACTTGCTCCTGAACTTGGAGGACAGATCATCCCACCCTGTTATGGAGCCTTGCCTTACTCCCTTGGAGATCCACGCTTGCGCGACCCCCTTGAGAGTGGTTGGGAAATATTTGCACCAAGTCGCCTCGGATCTGGGGCAAAGATGCATATGAGTCTCATACGAGGCCACGTGATCCTTCGGATCCGTGGTCCCGTCATATGTGATGTGCGACGGTATTTTAACCGTGGGTACGCGCTCTTCCAGTATCCATTGCTCGAATGGTGAACTGGCGGGTAGCATAACGGCCTTGCCCTTGTTCCTGGCCGAAGGGACCGCGCTCCGCCCTCTTAGAGAGGTAGGAGTGGTTTTCGTCCTTGGCTGGGAAGTCTGGGCCTCGGCTGCAGGGAACGAGAGGCGACTACGCACGCTCAGTTCCTTGCCGCCGAGTCGGTCAAGGACGCTTCTGCGAACAGTCTCAGGTTCTCGGTGAGTAGATTCTGGCCGAGAAGCTGAGCTGCTGCTCTTATGCGCTTCTGGTCTTGAGGATGAGGATCCTTTTAAAAATTGAGGGTTCTTTTTCCTCTGTTTTTCATTTTTCCAAGAATCCTCCTCCCACTCTTCCAGTTCCCGGAAGGAAGGAAGCTTCCCACCATCATGGTCTAACTTCCTCCGCTGATGCCGGGTATGCGGAGGAGTTCGATCACGAGGTGGTGGCATATTTTGTGCCCTCATCGCCTCCATGAGTACTGCCAGCGCTCTTGCCACCTCTTCCGAGCTGGGCCCCGTCAAAGGGGTCCTCGGCCGAGTGTGGGAATGAGGGCGCGCAGCCGATGGTTGGCTTTGGGACACTGAATATGTTCTATGATCGGACTGACCCCTGCTAGACCGAGAGTGGCCCGGCCTATATTGAGAGTCATGAATTACGGGAGATAGGGAATCCTCCTTGTATGATCCTCCCCCCGAGCCGGCACCCTTGGGAGAGTTCCGGTCCGGCGAGGGCGATGGTGTAGGGGTTTTAGGCTTTTCGCCCGCTCCTTGACGGAGGCTTTTGCTCTTGCGGTTCTTAGCCATTGCTGCTAAGATAATTGCAAGATGATCTTGGTTAGAAATTTGGCTTAAAGATTTTTGAAAGTCTTCCCCACAGACGGCGCCAAATTGTTTCGGGTGAAAACAATGGGACCTTGCCGGAGGTCCGCTGAAACGGAGAAGGCTGGATTCGGTCCAAGTTATGTTGGGCCGAAGGTTTCCTGCACAGTAAACACACGTAAACTAGCCTCGGGGGTGTTGCCGAGGAAGGCCCCTCCGATGCTAAAGTCAGTACAATGTGTAGGAAGAGGACACTATGCAAGAGAGAGTTTGCTGCTTGAGGCTTTGATGGAATCTATGAGAATATATCAATGAACATAATAAATGTATCAATATTGATGGCTTTTATACCTCATCATACATGGAGAGGTTGGGTCTTAGCCCAATTGGCTTGCTTTGTGGGCTGACCTTTGACTTTAGCACAATTGGAGAGTTGAACCTTGACCTTGGGCTTTTAATTGGATCATTTAATGCCTAGGCCCAATTGGACTAAATTGGACCCAAACAGTATGCATGATATGTTTTAGTTTTGTTTCTAATCTATATCCTTAATTGCAAGTTTTTTTAGTGCTCAAGTGCAAAATGATTTTTATAAGCGCGTAAAAGGGTAACTCATATCTATATACTATACCTATCATGATTTCTTATTATGTTGGTTGTCTATATATTTTCAAGTTATTAATTATTACTGGCAAAGATAATCCCCAAATTTATAATTATTACGCTATTTTCAGTTGTAGCATTAAGATTTGACTCCTACAAGTTGTTTGTGTATAATATTTCAAGACGTATGGTTAAATTTGTTGTGATAAAGAAAGGAAATTAAAGTAGTCTGACCAGGGCGCCCGACCGGGCGCGAGAGGAATCGTGTAATTGGAGTTCCGTCGCCCGATCGGGCGCGAGAGGATGTTTGGAAAAGAGGAGTTTTCGCCCGACCGGGTGAACTCCCCCTGACCGGGCGCAAGAGCAACCAAACTTTTGCCTAGATGCTCACCCGACCGGGCGTGAGTTCGGCTATTGGACTACCTTAGTTTCCTTGGATTCTTTTCTTCTTTAATCTCTTGTAACCTCTACTTTGATAGAGGTTTTATGGTGGTTAAATCATGTTGTTATTTCTGATTTATCCCTTCTCTTTTTGACTTCCTCTTGATCATCCATCTTCCTTCATTTCTTCTATATATTTTGAGAAATGCTTTTCTGATATACACTTGAAAAACACTAGCAAAACACACTCTTCTTTTGGGTATAAGTTTTCATAGGCTCCACCTCTTACTCTAAAGTGCCTTAACCTGAGAGTGGTGTGTAACCTTAGGGGACGATCCGGCGATTACAATTGAGCACCCCGATTGCGTCGGAATTCGTTTTCAAAGGCATTGATTCTTCACGCCACACCGAATTTCCTTCTTTTAATTTTGTTCTTGTTCTATTGTTGCTTTTGTTTTAGACACCAATTTTACAGCCAAAGTGTTTCCCATTTTCCATTAGCTTAGTTTCAAATATAGAACCAGGCCAAGTTTAGCCCAAGAAAGCTTATTATTAAGACACTATTTATGGTTGATTGCCTCAAGCAAGAGCCATTAGTCATATATACATATAGTTAAAGGGCCCTTCAAATCATTCAACCATGCATTGGAGTAATACTCACATTTATGATTTATGTGAATGTTAGCTATCTCACTTGATTAAAATATGTGATCAAATCTCCTCTATATATACTCATTTATGACACCCTTACATAAGATTTATTAAAAAATCTATGAGTATCGATCATTTTCTAAGTTGGGGATAATTTTCGACTCGTGTTCGAAAATAGTTTCATGGTGATCAGTTTGGTCACTTTGTAAAGTTTGTACTATGAGCAATTGGGTTAACAATTGACCTAAAGTTTTATGAGCTTCAAGTAAACTCTGTTGACCTTTAACGCCTTCAACTTCAACACAATAATCAAGTACTCGTATGCTTATTATCTGAGCCCAGCCCATCATTAAAATTTGGGCCTAACGATAACATCAGCAAAATCTCCACCTGTTTATAATTGTCAAGTTTTATTCTCCGACGCTTAAATCAAAAATACCAGAAGAGAAGCAGAGAATCAAGGAGCAAGCGCCACGTTAACAAGATAAAGCACTCATCATCAGACACGTGTAACCGCCTCCTCAAAACCTCCCAAAATATCAAAACCCCAAAAATAAAAAAAAAAATCGAAAAATTCAAAACCTCCATTAAAATAAAACTGTATAATCATCTCCTCAAAAAAAAAAAAAAAAAAAAAAAAAAACTGTATAATCATCATCTTTCCAAAACTCTGAAAAAATATATAAAACCATGTTACGATTAGCATACCATATCACAATCTTCAGAAAAATCTCTCTCATAATCCACCTGTTTTACGAAGCACTTGTTCCTTCTCTTTCAAGATACTTTTAACTTTTAATCAATCATCTTTTTTTCTCTAAATACGCACATCAAGTGTTCGATCATTTGTTTCAAAGAAAAAGAAGAGTTAGAAGAATGCCGATGTTGGGGGTGCCAATATGTGTGGAGTGTGGGACCAGAAGTAACCCGTGTAGGTGTAAGATAGTGGGACCCACTGCTGGGTTCCTAGCGTTTGTGGTGGCGGCGGTGGTGGAGTGGCCGTTGGGTGCGTTGGTTTACCCGTTTAAGCATCGGAAGGGTCGGAAGATTATGGGTCACCCTGTTTCTGTGGTTTATCCTTCTGTTACTAATGCTATTCCCATTTGATGGGATTACTATTGATATAGTTTTATTAAAAATGTACTTATGATCAGATTATAAGTGTATTAATTGTAGTATTAGTTGCAAACTTGGAATGTTATACGAAGTAGTAAGTGTTTAGGTTTATCTAATTATGGTATTGTACTTCATATGTGTTTTGTAATTGAAAATAGATGTTGGATGAATGACATCCTAATTGCTTTAATAGGAACACTTCATAGACGCTTTGGATCATGGTTTGTTTTGGTTTTACTACCTTGCTAGTTGCTTTCAAATTACCTATTAGTCGTGTTAGTTTTTGTTGTTTGAAGATCTACCATCTCTCAAAAGAGTTTTTTTAATTACCATGATTTTAATAAATTTGACTAATTTTTTATTTATTATATGACATATATCATATGATTTTGAAAAATATATGTCAAACAAAACCTAAGTTTAGATTTGTATTTAGGAAAAGTGGGAGTAAGGTATAGGGAGCATTACACTATATTCTGTCTAACATCCATTTAATCAACAACAAATTTAAAGGCTAAGTTCTATTAGCTATTAGTTGACAATTATTTGAGAAAGTACAAGTTTACCTTCATGATAAACTAAAAACGTTTATTTAACCAATATTGTTATTTTTGCCGTAAAGGACCAGTCCAATACATATTCAGCCATATTAATATTGTTGGCTTAACTCTTCAATTAATGTTGGGCCGTGCTACAACGTCGACATCACCCAAATATGTCGACCAATCTTTCTAGATTTATATTTTTGGAAAGTATGTCGACCTCTCTAACGAAACTTTATTTAAAGGGCCAATTAATAATTTATTTCTACAATTAATTAATCATTAATTAAAAGAAAATTTCCACAGAGTGGAAAGTAGAATCAAGGAGCAACTGACACGTAATAAGATAAGCTCCAGTCATTAAACACCTGTCATAGCTACCATGTAACTCAGTTATCTAATAATCTTACCATTTAAAAATAATCACCTACATATTATATCATAAATATACAAAAATCTTGTACATTCTCTTACAAGATACTTTGAATTTCTGGTTTTATTTTACCGTGCATACTACCAAGTGTTCGATAATTTGCTTGAGAGAAAGAAAAAGAACAGAGATGACAGGGGCGCCGGTATGTATACAATGTGGGACGAGGGATAATCCATGTAGGTGCAAGTTTGTGGGCCCAACGCTAGGTTTCTTGGCGTTTGTTGTCACGGCGATTATTGAGTGGCCGGTGGGAGCGGTGGTTTACATATTTAACCACTCCAAAGGTCGTAGAATCATGGGTCATCCTGTTTCTGTTGTTTATCCTAAAGTTTCTAATGCTATTCCTATTTGATCATCACAACTAAGCTACCAGTACCTGTATTTGTGTTATGTTTCGATGGAGAGGGACTGAGGGACTCATGTCGGTTATATGATGTAGATGGGATTTGATCTCGACCTCTCGGGTTTTGTGTACTGCTCTACCTCTACTACTCCGAATGTTGTAACTTCTCATCGGTAAAAAAAAAATAAAATTGTTTAGTGCTTAATTGCTTATCCTTTGTTGGAATTTTTATAATTTTTTGGATTACTTCTAGTTCTAATTGTGTTACGTCTATTAATGTTTGACTTTTGATTTTATTTTCAATCGTGTAAATGTGGTGACAAATGACAATGAAATGCAATTTAAGGAGTGGATGTTTTGTTTGTCCTTATCTTTATGAATTAGTGTTGCTTTATTGTTCTCCTTGTTTACCGCTAGTGATGACTTCGACGGCTTTGCAGTCGAAATTAAAATGAAAACCCTAAGGAAAAAGAAAGAAAATAGGGGAAGAGGCAACCCCGTCGGAAAAGCTGTGCTATTTACGGTAGAATGTAATTAATTTTCAGGAAATTAGAGTATAAAATTAAACGTAATTACTAAAATAAAATTTATCATTTATTGCTAATAAGAATTTCTGTTTTGTATTCACCTTATCTAACGCCGGAGAGCTAATTAGCTTTTGCCTTATACTATTCACTGAATTATTTGGTTTGGGTTGTCGTTTTCCTCGAGTAAGCTAAATTTTGACACATGAACAAGTTGTAGCCTTGTAATGCAAATAAGAAATGCTCGATGAATTTGTATTTGACCACTTCAGCCTAATTGTGCTGTACTGATGTGTGCACTATTTCGAAATTGGGTCATAGGCCATTTTACAAAGTAGACTATCAGGCCCAATTATACAAGCGGCTCTGAAACTAGTAGTGGTACTACAGTCCGCCTCTTATTAACAAACTTTCATACCAAGTTCAGTTCATATCATATTGAATTATGACTCAACCAAGTTAGATTTTTAGATGTTTTTTTTTTTTTTTGGTTACAAACGAGGGGCTAAGCCCCAAAGAAAACAAAAAAACACATAAAGAAAACTAGGGGGAATAAAACGGGGAAAAGCTACACCTACTAGCTACTACATCATCATGAAGACTACGGCCTAGGGTCAAAGAGGGGACTTGAATAAGATCAATCCGATTGCCTTGAGAAACGCCTTGGTTAGCAGCTTCCCTATTACCTTCCCGGTAACCAAGTTAGATCATTTGCATCCGGTTCAGGTTTATTTCAAGTCTATTGTCAATTAGCTTATAACAATTTTTAAGTATATGTTCGGAGCCTCAACTTCCTTCCTTAGTGTAGTTTTGTTTTTTTTTTTTTTGTTACAATTTACCAAAAGTGGGGTTGATGTAGCACAAACGATACCATAAATAAGTTGTATATTAAGTACTACTGAATAGTAGTTACAAAAGGGTTCACTGGGGGCCTTGGGCAGTTGAGGGGCACATAGAAAGTTGGTTGTGTTAATGCTTATGGATGTAAAGAGCACCTCTGTAGTTGGTAGAGATAACCGAACTTTGCTTAAAAGTGTATATAATCTGTTCTAAGCAATCATTATTCTACATTATGAACGGTTTCAATTGATCACAAAGTCTTCATTTTTAGTGGTCGAATCTCAAAAGTATACACTGATACGAGTGATACCCAAGGCGAACTCGATCTTGACTGCTTTATCATGTTTGAATCCTTTCACAATTGCAATCTATAATACCTTACTTGCAACAATATATGGATTATATCATTGATAATTTCGATCGATGTAGAATAAGTCGTGCAAACACCTATTCTTTTTCAGTTAAACACAAAGAACTAGCTTCATAGTGTTTTCCTTTTCTAATTTCTATCACAAATTTAACAAGTCTAAAAGTGTAGTGATTAAAGTTATAAGCATATTTTCGGAGCTAATTAATTTTTTACTTTTGTAAATTAAATCTATTTTCTCAATAATGATTGAACTTAAACATATACTACTCCGTAATAATCATAATCGTTACGAGGTAAGATATAAATTTCTAATGAGTTGCAGCAACCTTTTTATTCAAATACCTTCGTCCAAAGGCATCCACCCGTATAACTAACTACATTCCATCATTTTCCGGAAAAAAAAAAATACATAGCCAATAAGTATTATAGGTAACAAGATAAGGTCTACCCTTAAGTCAACCGGGGTCGTGTATAACGAATAAACCACGCTAGTACACTACTATCGAAAGTGACTTCAGCTACTTGTAAATTAATTTTCATGGCCATTAATCTAACCTCCTAAATTGTAGTGCTCAATCTAAATTAAGTATTTGATTAGTTTGATACGAGTATACAACAACGAGTTTGATTAATTACCCTAATATTGTAGCAGATTTAGTTACCATTGTTAAAGGACCAACTCAACCAAAAGTTTAAGCTGATAGTTGAGGTCTAGAAATATATTTTTATACTCTATCACGCTCTTTCATACAAGAGCCCGTAGGGCTTGAAAGGTGGATGCAACATGGGCCCTCCTCTTACCCTGCGCTTAATTTTCCACTTTGAAATGAGGGGTGGATGAGATTCGGATCCGTGACCTTTGTATCACACTAACTCTGATACCATGTTAAACTACCAACTCAACCAAAAACTACATCATGTTAGAAAACCAATTCAACCAAAAACTTAAGCTGATTGGTTAAAGCCCATAATCAGTTTATAAACTCTATGAACCGTAAATTTAATAAATGTATCTCAATTAGTTACATTCGATTTCAAACTACTATTCTTTTATAAAGTACATGTACTATTTTTATCTTATAATGGAGGTGACAATTACGAGATTTAGAACGACAATTCGATTACTCTTTACCCTACATATTCAACTACACCCCCAATCCCCCATAATCTAAGACTTGTACTAAGAAACAATTACATTAAAACTTAAATATTTTCTCTTATAGAACAGACAATACATGTGAGTATGTGACATAATTGTGGTAAATAAAGAAAATCATAAGAACATACTCCTATTAAGTAATTTATGTCTTTGATCCAGAAATTGTTTTTCTTTTACTTGTAAAAAAAAAAAAAAAAAATTGTTTTCTTTTTTAAATACAAAAAATTCAAAATTTAAAATCAGTAAGAAGCGAGTTTCTAGACTAGAGTACTACTCCCTCTGTCCCTATTTGTTTGCCCCATTGCTAATATTTGTGTCAAACTTTGATAACTTTGACCATTAATTCTCGTTAATATACAAGATATTAAATAGTCAAGTGGGGTTTGTTAGATTCATCTCGTTGTATATTTTATTAATATCTAGTTTTTATAATTTTTACACTTATAAAAATAAAGATATATGCGTTTAAAGACGCTTTTTGAATACCGTGATATGTCAAATGGGGCAAAAAAAATAAGGGACGGAGGGAGTAGACTTTAGTCAGTCAAACAACCAATATAAGCCTCCCTAATCTCACGCCACTATTAGTTCATCACTCCACTTTTTGAAAAAAGACCCCTTGATTTTATACCATTCTCCCTTATATATATAAACCTACATAACACTAATACCTAACAAACATTTTAATTCTTTGCAAAAAAAAAAAAAAAACATTTTAATTTTCCTTCAAAAAACCTTAAATTAAATCATCTTCAATTCATCAAAAGAACATCAATTCTTAGCTATGGCAAGGCCTCTTCAAATAGTATCATCAACGCTTCCAATTCATATATTTTCTACTTATTACATAGTTTTCGCGGTGTTATTGATCTTGTCTATATTTTCTCTAGTAACATTTTTATGTGCATCACACAAGAGGCAAAAAGAGGAGGCTTTCACTAGGAAAAAACTTTCAATTAGCAAGAAAAACTTGCTTGAAAGCTTTTCAAAAGCTAATAGTATTAGTAGTAAGGCTCTTTTGAAGATTGTTTCGTGGCGAAAACAAGTTCAACATGGAGATGAAGAAAATGAGTATCATGATATAAATAGTATACATAATACTCATGATGATTATATTATTGTTGATGATGATGCCGTTTGGAAGAAGACTATCATTAAAGGCGAGAAATGTAGACCACTTGATTTTTCTGGCAAGATTGAGTATGATTCTGAGGGTAATCTTTTGCCTGATAACTCTGTCATGGACGATAATATTAAGGAGAAGATAATTAGCTCAGATAAAGAGTTGATTATCTCAGGTTTTTTTTTTTTTTTTTCATCTTTATTGGTGTGATCCATGTTTGCCACCTACCTAAGGGACATAGGTGATAAACTAGCCCGTTTCGAACCCCTCCTTGGCATGAGACTTAATGTTAGGGTACGATCTTGGATAGTCTGGTATGTAACTAGCTACGGATTGAGTTACCTCTGCTCGCCTTGATTTAGTAACTTGTTCACTGACTCAAGTTGTGATGAACTAGTACTTGTATATGTTTAGAGAACCATAAGGGCGAGTAATGAGAATCGATCCCAAAATCACCTGAAACCGGGAGGGAGCTCTAACTACTTGAACTATCCCTCACTCTCAAATACTTGTATATGTTAAGAGACTAAGAAAGTAAGAATGGGTAATCTGATATTAGGGATGGTTTTTTATTTTATTTTTTTTATTTTTAATTTTATGTGTGAATATTTTGTACATGGAATTCTCTGCAAAAAGAATAAAGCAAAATGAGAGTCTTGTTAGCTGCACCATTATTTAAGTTAGAATTATCAACTGTTTGAATGTTCTGTACAATTCAAAATTACTTTTTGCATCGTAATATTTGACAAATCAACCCTTCTTTGATTTTTCTAAAAGAAAAATAAGATCTAAAATATGTTCATAGACTCATAGTCATTGGTGGTCAATCTAAGGAAATAAAATTGTTCCTAAATTCAAATGACTTACACGGCAACACATTATGTGAATATTGTTGATAGCTAAAATTTTCCAAGTTAGTGTAAGTTTTATGGACACGCTATATTTTAAAGTGATTTTATATTTTTTTATTCAAGATCAAGCCAAATATGGCTTTCAATCTTGCAACATATGGGTAAGAAAAATTAATTCAATTAAAACTTGTTATCAACGTGGAACTTTGGTTTATATGCAGAGATTCTCAAGAGAAAATTGTGTTCACTTACAGCCAATAAAAATAAAATAAGATCAATCTCTATTTTGAAGTGAAAAGTAATTAGAAGTCCACTAAGATTAGAGATGGCAACGGACCAGATCTGGACCAGAACCTATTGGATCCAGATCCAGATCCGTTTTAAGGACATGGATCTAGATCTGCGGATCCAAAATTTTGGGATCCGGATCTGGATTCGTATGTATTTTATTTTTGTTTTAAAAATTTATTACCTTTAAAAGTTTTGTTTGTACAAAAGGAGCTAAAATATATATTTATAGGTTCAATTAATATATATTTACATGATTCACCCCTTATTTTTCATTTTGACGGGAATTAAATCATTGTTTTGAAAATTGATTAAAATTTAATTCATAAAATAATAACAAACAAGGTATGTAATAATAGAGAAAATTGTAGGTTTATATTTATATAAGACTAGTCAACTTAATTAGTATATGAATCTTAAACAATACCATAAAAAAAATATATAAAAAAAATTAAAAACGGATCCACGGATCGGATTCGGACCGGATCCGGATCTCAAAAATAGGATCCAGATTCGGATCCAGTCCATTAAAATGGATCCGAATCTAGATCCAACGGGTCCAAAAATTAGAGATTCAGATCCTGTAAAACGGATCTGAATCCACTGGATCCGGATCGGATCCAAGATCCATTGCCATCTTTAACTAAGATGTACTGTATTAAAATGAGTGGTAAATTGACAATTTGACATTAATAAACCCAAGGCATACTAAGCTAGATGGCCCAAATAAGAAGCCTATACATTACAGTTTGTTCAGTTATCAAAGCCTAATAAGTATATTGTGCACCCTGGTCCATCTAGAATAGCTGGACCACAGGCCCATTTACGCTACAAAATTCATTTCTTGCTAAAAACCTAGGCCCAAACACTCCCACTTTCTTTCTTTCTTAATTTCGCTCCCAACAGACATATTTAAAATAATAATAATAATAATAATAATTAAAAAAAAAACTGACGAAAAATTCAATTCTTTCATTCCCTCTTTCAATTGCCGAACTACACATTCTCTCTCCTCTTAAAATTGACGAACCGACATGGAAGAAAAACACGAAAATAGTGCAAAAAGGTAAATTAAATTTGAACACGTAGTAAAAAAAAAATTGAACACTTTACAAAAAAATGAACATTTAGTAAAAAATATGAACACGTCACAAAAAATTAACATAAACATCCAATTTTATATGTTCATATTTTATAAGGAAATCTTCATTTTATATGCAGTAAATGTTCCGTTTATATTACAAAACTATTGAATTATTACGAGTCAGACAAGCTTTTTTCAAAAAATTGATGTTTATTATATAGTGTTGTATTTAATATACTACATGTTCAAAATTTGCGATTGTTCAGATTTTTTTACTAAATGTTTAAAAGTATAGGCGTGGTACATTGCGATTGTTTAGATATTTTTACTAAATGTACAAAATTTGCGATGTTCGAATTTTTTTTACTAAATGTTCAAAATTTTCAATTGTTTAGATGTTTTTACTAAATGTTTAAAAGTATAGGCGTGATGCACCTATTTCTACATGAACGGGTCTATAGAAGAATTTGCGATCAAAGCCTAAAAAGCAAATGAGAAAACATGGGCCGGCTTGTAGCCCGTACTCATTTTTATTTATTTTATTGCTGGTAGCAATTAATCAAATTGACAAAAATATACTCTAGTCAACAAAAGAAAGTAGTAATAAAATAAAGTCAATCGTGAACCAATAATTATATAAGTTAGCCCTAAGACTTTAAGAAGTTTCCTTCAATTAATAAGTCGACATTACCCCATTTGGCTAGCTAATTACTAAGTTATTATATAGTGATCTCTTACAAGTTACAAAAGAATACTACATCATGTGATGACTTTGAATAACTAATGCACAAAACTACAAATTATTTTTTATTTCAAAATTTTAGCTTAGTTTCCTTATGATTAATACTAGTATGTGATGATTATTGTCATAGCTTAGTTTCCTTAAGATTAATACTAGTATGTGATGATTATTGTCATTACTCGTCAGATTATAGAAACAATTCAATCAAAATTAAAGCCCTATCAAGATGAGCTCTACTCCATCAAACAAAATTCTATGTAAAACGTGTGTGTCTAATTAAACAAAAAGGCTCGGTCACTCCAACTACTCTATACACCAAGTATTACATTACATGGTGTAGTGGGTATGAGTTTCATCTTATGGGTTCGATTCCTACCAGTTACAATTCTTGGGATTGGGAATTGGGATTCCTTTATCTTCTGCCTCATTCCCTAATAGCCTAACATGCATAACTAGGCTGGTTTACCTGTGATAGATCCCAATTTAGTAAGGTCATTCTCCTTATCCATAAAAAAAATAACCAACTCCAACTACTCTGTACAAAGTATGTAAAAGTTAACTTCACTTGTTACACTCTTTGTATGTTTCGATGGTAAATCAAATTATTGTTGCTTGTATGTTTCAAAAAAAAAAAAAAAAAGAATTGTTGCTTGTGTAGTGTATACTCCGTAAAAGACATATAGAGGATATGTAAGACATACTCCCTCCATTTATAGGGTAGGGATTATAAGGTAAATTTTATAATATAAAGTATAATTAGTGGGATTATATTTTATTTTTAGTAGGAGAGAGAAATAATAAAAAAAAGTAGTACAAGTGGGGTTTGTAAGAGAGAAAAATAATTAAATATTTATGCAAGTGGGGTAAGTGGGAAAGAGAAATAATAAAATAGTAGTGGGTCCTTACTAAAATAAAAAGTGTTGCAACTATTATGAAACGGTTGTAAGAGGAAAGTGTTGCAATTATTATGAAACGAAAGAAATAAATCGTAACCATATTTTTTTATTTTTTTTGGGTGCAATGAGTAAATTATAACTTTGAACATAAATATCGGTAGACATGAAGTCTCATTAGTAATATGATCAAAGGCCCTTTTCCTTAAAAACATTTTTTCAATGTAAGACTGGCATTATATGAATTTGAGTTGCATTTCCACTAAATCGAATTAAATTCATAGATTGTTGGAAGTGACTTGAGATGAGTACTGTAATAAAAATATAAACTGTTGCTCACTGACTGGCTTCATTCCACCTTTTTAATCCTTAAAAGTTTTGGTAAAAAATCGGGAATGCAAACCCTTTTTGACTTAGATTTTTGTGGTTGGTGAGATGATTCAATCTTACTACCAAGTAGTCAAAATAATGGAACTAATGTACATATAACATATTACAGTAGAGCCTCATTAATACTCGTACTTCTTTCGTTTGTTATCTTGGTTTCATATGTGAGTCGCTAGTTTGTTAAATAGGAAAACCATAATCATTTTACGGTAGAGAGAAATGTTTGAATAAAAAAACATACTCTTGTATAAGTGGTTTGGCTATAAGAGATTATATTTTGCAATAACTTATCTAACGACAAAAATGTAAAATTGGTTGACACAATTCTATTATAAACTTACTAATTATGTCTATAATAGAAACTGTCCTTACAATATACAATCATTTCATACAATTATACAAAACACGCTCATAGCTCATAAATCACACAATATTATCATATATGCATCTAACATCCAATACATAATTGAATAGCCGAAACTCTTTCAGACTTGTCACAAGTTTTACTCAAAATTCATGAATGGATCATAGTCATTAATCATACCATCAAAGCATCAACCACGCTATATAGTATATACATTTGCACCTAATTTCACACCCTAATTTGTACACTTCTTTAACCTCATCTAATTGAGGTAATAGTAAACCATAAACCCTAAAACAAATTACTCTCTAACTACTAAATTAAACAATACTTAACACTTCATTTTATCTCACATACACTTCTAATAGCAGTAGATGGCGTGTACTCAAACACCGGCACGTCTTAACCACATAAACATACGTACTTCATACTTTGTTCTTCAATATCTCGTACTTGTATCCGTACCCGTGTAACTTACTAGGAGGTTAATTTCTTATACTTACGGCGGTAACTAGAGCAAGGACTACACCTATCATAAACACTCGAACAACGTCTCCGACTCTCCACATTAACCTCCCCTCCATTTTCTCTCTCCTCCACCTCCACCGCCGCAACACCACCGCACACGGCCGGGTTATCTTCCAAACAAAGCTGTATAATCTTCTTAGCAGCCTCAACATCGTCTCCATTTTCCTCCATAATCCTCTGCACCTGAGCCTTTGGCAGCTTTATCTTAACCCTAGTAGGACCCACTGAACTTCCATTATCAGCCATTGATCTCGTAATAAGAGTAAGATCATCAGAAGCAGATCTTCGAGACATCAAATCTTTCGTAGTTGTCGTGGGCGCGAGCACACCAGATCTCACCTTCCTAAGTGGGGTTTGAGTATTATTATTGCAAGTATTATTCAAGGGAAATTTGGGTAATTCAACAAGAAGATAGATTTTTCTGGGTTTAAGCTCAAAATCTGGGTTTAAAGGTTTAGCTCTGAGATTGAACCTAAGAAATTCTTCAGAATCTAACAAAATATGATCTGGGTAATCCTTAATAACATCAAAAACCTTAGCTGGGATCTTCAACTTGAAATTTTCGCCATTGATTTTCATAATTTTTGATGTTTTACTGGTTCCTCCACCCATGTTGTTCCCCATTAATTTTGTGTTTCTCTCTCCTCAGAAAAGGTCAGATAAGATAGAATATGAAAAAATAATTAATATTTGAATGGTGGGAGAATTGGGTTTCTAGAAAAAGGATGATTTGATGGAAGTGTGAATGGAAACAAATTGGTTTTTGGAGTTGGCATTTTGTCGAACTTTGGTGGGCAATATAAAAAAATGGTTGAGTATAAGTTTTAATTTGCGCCAACATAATCCAGATTACGGCGTGTAGAGAAAGTGTCTTGAATTAATGAAATTAATATGGTTTAACCTAGTTTAGAATTTTGAGATTGTGCAATTAAATGAAGAAAGTTTTTCTTTTTATTTTTTTTAAAGGGAAAAAACTTACCTGTTTGATTTTAGCACATGGTATGCACATGAATAGATTTGGTGTTGTAATGTTTGGTTTTTTGTTTATTATTATTATTTTATTTTTTATTTTTGTTTTAAAATTGTAAAGGTACACGGTACTAGTAATCTCTCTATCTCAGGGAAGACTATTAGAATCTAAAAGCCTCCCTATTTCAGGGAAAGACTAATAGACGAAAGATAAAAGAAAAATACAGAAAATTAAAAAACAAAAAAATAATAATAAAGACCTATGCTAAAAAACAAGCTTGTTAAAAAAGCAAAACAAAACTTCTCTAAGATGTTAAAGCGTATAGCTTCTCATAGAAGCTAAAGCAAACAAGTAATTAACCAAACAACCAACGACAATCATGAAGCGGTGAGTGGCAATAGCGGTGAGGCGGCGAATAAATCAATGTTGATCTCAACTACGATCTGGTGTTGAAACACTAGATTGTCAGCGATGATCAATAGCATTGACATTTATTAGGGTAATAACATTTATGATATTCTTATGGATGGAATTCATAGTATGACTTCAACTTCATGTCATGCATGATGTATAATGTTGTGAAACCTTATGATCGGAAAAACTAATATTAAAATTATTGCGTTCTATGCACTTATTTTCATTTAATTATAAATTAGCTATGTTAAAGCTTATTTTAATCATAATTTAAAAAGTGTAACCTTTGTTAACCCTTTTTATTAGAATCTTTTTCCTTTCTTCTTAAAATTACTTATCTGGGCTTATTAATAAGGTAAATACAACATAGAATAGCTCACACGAATACCAACTATTGTGGTTGTCTTCTCAAATTAATATTCTTTCTGTTCTAAAAAGTTCTTTCTGTTTTGAATTTATTATATGAGACAATTACATATTTAAATGAGAGTAACTTTAAAGACGAGTGAAACACTCATCATCAATTAACTCACTAAATTGGCTTAAAGTGCCATGTAACATGTTATTTCAAGCCATCAGTTTCTTTTTTTTTTTTCCCCTCTAAAGAATATTTTTTAAAAGTGTCAATATTCTCAATGGATGAGTTGTATGCTAATTGCCCCAATACATGCTGGAGTTTGAAGCGTGAAGCTAATACAATATCGACATGAATCCTAAACTTGACTATTTTCAATTTTGGTTTGTAAAAAATTAAGTGACACACATCATAATAATTTGATCATAACTTAATTGATAATAATAAAAGATAATTAAGAGTACTGTACTGTTCTTCACCAAAAAAAAAAAGAGTACTGTACTGTTTAATGTTCATGATGCTGCTAAATTGCCAATCCCTCAAGAATCATGCATTTTTCATAAAATAAATTTTTTTTTAAAAAAAAATATATCATGCATTGGTGTGAAAAGAATTATTCTTTTTTGAGATTAAAATAAATGAAAATATATAACTACTAAAAAAATATCTCAAAAAAAAAGCAAAAATTATCAAACCACAATAGGTCTATAATGAGAGAGTGAGAGATAGCTCAAGTGTTTATTAGAGCTTTCTTTTTAGGAGATCTTCTCATCACCCGCCATTGAAACTATGTAAAAAAAAAATAGTTCTATAGTCATTAGTCACTTTACTCCACTATATAACTAATATATAAGTAAAAGGAGTATCTAATTGACTAATGAATGGTCTGTCACAAACCTCTCTTTTTCTTGTAAAAGCTTATCTAAATTGATGGGGAAAGAAATCGACATTACCTTTTTGCTTAAATAATTTTAAACCCCATATGAAAGTAATTATGTTAGTCTTTAGCTAGAATTAAGTGCTAATCACATGAAATCAACTTCTTCAAGAAATCTATTTTATAATTTTTTATACTCCGTATTATTTTCAGCTTCTAGAGAAGCGGTATAATTCTTCTTTTTTATCAAAACAAGTTTATTAGAATTGTTTTTGATAAAGAAAAGAAATGACCGATTAGTCATACATGCCTTGATAATTGCCTATTAAAATTAAGGGGTTTTGTGGTTCATCTAATAATCCATGTAGTATGTAGTATTTGCCATTGTCTAGGACTAATTTTTCAGAGTTTGGTATAATATTATATATTTCCAAATATAGTTTCGATTATTATACAGAATATATTTGTTTCAAAAAAAAAATTATACAGAATATATACAAATAACACTTTAGTGACTATTGGTTATAGATGAACGGCGGAATTGAAGCATTAGTTAAAATTGATGAGGATTAGGCTATAATGTTATCTATATGTACACTTAATTTCTGTTTAACAGGATTATTAGTAACTTTTTCTCATTCAATATCTAGGCTCATTTTGGCCTTAAATTAAGGGTTTTATTACCTTCAAGGCTTCAACTTTGAGGGTTTGGCCTTAATCCAATCTTGTCCAATAAAGTTCTTCTTAACCTTTTAAAAATTCTCATTCAATGTGAGTCTTATGACATATTATAAATAGCTATGTATTAGTACTGTATTTAGTAGTAATCATACGAATTAATTTTGAAAACCGACAACAGAAAATAAAGTAGGAGCTGTTTTTTATTTTGCAGCATTTTATTCCATTCTTATGTGAATACATACATGACAAATCATATGCATAGAGATTAAATTGCTATGCAAGCTAAGCTTTAATCTTTATTCCACCCATGGCAAAGAGTTAATTTATCAAGCAAGCAAGGACCATCCTCTTTGATCTCCCACCAACATTTCTCAATGCACCGCCATGCATCACGATCATAATCATATATATCGAACCAATGCAATTTGTTATCAAATACAAAACCACAGAAAAATAATGTGACTATAGTTCTCCCGAAATTAAAGTCGAAGTAAGCTCCTGTTTTTTCGAGTTTTCGTACACCTAGATCGTCGTTCTTGGATTTGCAATGAACTAAAAGAGGTTTGTTATGACTCAAGCTGTTGATAATTCGAACGTTGTCAGCCTCGCTAAGGCTTATTAGCAAAGTAAACAACATCATTAGCGTGATGAGTGTATGCTTAATAATTATGATAGGAGCCATTTTTTTATTTTTTTATTTTTGTAAATTATGGTGTGATGAATAGATTTATTCAAATTGAGTATATATAAGGGAAGTTCAAGATTAGATCAGAGATGTTGATGATGCTATACGGTTTTTTTTTTTTTTTTTTTTTTTGTGTGAAGATGATATACGTTTTTTGTGCAAGGTGTCTTGGATGATAAATTAAATACACATTTAAAGCATTCCTCATCCCTAAATAAGTAAATAGTACCTCTTTTTCTCAAAAAAAAAAAAAAAAAAAAAGGGTAAATAGTACAGCTCCGTACGTTGCCTAAAAAAATTGTACTCCTTACGTTGCCAAAAAAAAAAAAAAAATACCTTAAGTCACATTTATTTGGTGTTTATCATATTCGACCCTAATGAATTAAGGGTCTGTTTCGTAGAGTATTATTTATCTTATTAGGATTTTGGTAAATAACTAATTACTCCAATATATAATCTAATTTAAATATAGTATTAATTTTGAAATGTATGTATGCCAAAATCACACATCAGTGTAATTATTGTTTTTTTACTTAATATTTTCACTTTTAGTTCTCTTATCTAACGCCACGGGGCGCTTGTTAGCTTATGTCTCTAAATTATTTTATTTTTTTAAAAAGATGAATTTATATAAGTTTAGATAAAATAAGTTATAATGCGGTATTGTTAATTTGCCATGTATTTACATTTAGTAAATGTGATGATGTGCACAGTATATGGAAATAACAGAATAGCGTATTCAATACTTTAATAGTGTTGCTTGTATCATGTGGGTGCATGATACAACTGTTTTTTTACAATGAACATTATGTAATTCATATTTATGCATTTATTATTATGTTATAATGTTATATCATCTGGGATATTGCGTAGTATCACTACAACATTTTTAATCAAATGCAACCTCCAAAAATGAGCTAATACAACGCCCTCTCTAATGCCGTTGCAATAGGTAAGATAATACTACGCAATGATAGGCTAACACAACGGTCTATCATGTGTTGTATCTAATGCAACGGACCATTAAATGCCGTTGCATTAGATTGGGCAAATACAACGGCATCAAAAGTTAATACAACAACTTTTTTTTTCTACCTCTGTATTTTTTTAACCCTATTGCGACGGTTTTAGGGCTCTAATGCAACGGAATTGGGCGTTGCATTAGCCCTTAAATGTAGTAGTGTGTTAACATTTATTACAAGAAATTAATAAATCGTAAACAACCTCTTCTTTGACTCATAAATACTCCTTCTAATCCTTTTTATTTTTTCTATTGTGTTTTTTTGTGAGACTAAAAGTCAAAGTGAGACAAACAAAAGTAATGAAGGGAGTTTAAAAAATATATATATACTCCGTATATATCAAATAATTGGAAATGAACTCAAATTTGAAATCCTCTCAGCTTGCAAGCAAAATACAATTTTTATTGCAATATTGTAACACTAACAACAATATGTCTATGCATGTAATTGTAGACAATCATAATTTGTTTACTAATTCCATCCATAGCATGTAAAAGTAAAAACAAAAGGATTTTCAATGCAAGGACCTGTCTCTTTGATCTGCCAATGACATACACCTAAGCAACGACATGAATCACGAAAAAACTTATAGATATCAAACCTATGCAATGTGTTATCAAACGTAAAACCACAGAATATTAGAGTGCTTGGGTCTTCTGTGAACTCGAACGAACTCAAAGGATTCCCCAGATTTAAGGTTTCGTATTCCTAGCTAGATCCTCGTTCTTAGATTTGCAATGAAATTCAAGGTCTTTCCCTTTGCTCAATTCATTAGTTAATCGGAAAAGCGTCTTCTCACTAGCACCGAGGGCCGGGTAATACACATTGTAACGAACATTAAGAACACGATGAGTGTGTGGTTGATCATGAGTCGAGCCATTTGTTGTTGTGTTGTTGTTATGGATGGAGGATTTTTAATTTTGTATTTGCTAGTGATAAGCTAAGAGAACCAAATGTTAAAGTGAGTACATGTGTATTTATACTATAATATATACTTTTTTCGTTTCATGATAATTGACACAGTCAAACTTAGCACACTTGTAAATGCACTTTACTACCCTAAATATAAATAATCAAACATTAATTAACAAAAATTATAAAAGTTGGATATTATGAAACTTTATACCAATATCTTTTTTTTTAAAACAGTTGTATCAATATCTATTAAACAACATTTTACATGATAAATCTTTTTATATTACGTTATAGTAAACATCATAGTCAAAGCTAGCTAATATATGAATAGTGAAAACGTCCAAGTATGTCAATTATACCAATTACCAAGTATATAGAATGGAGGGAGTATATATATATATATATATATATATATATATATATATATATATATATATATATATATATATATATATATATATATATATATATATATATATATATATATATATATATATATGATTAAATTACTTTCTGTTATTTGTTTATTTTCCTTATGTATGGATTTTAACCTTTTAATACTTGATTATTTTTCTTATGCATCGATTTTAACCTTTTAATACTTGATTTTGTTACTTATATATGTAGAATTAGAATCTCATGGGCTTATTGTATATGGTGGCTAATTTATCCATATGGTTGTGTTAATCTTACCCTTATTTATGGACCTTATTACTTATTTTAGATGAGATTAGAATAAAAGTTTAGAAAAAAAAATTCATATCTATTTTGTCGTTTTAATTTGTATGCGATTTTTCATTGCTATATATTTTTAATTCTTTAATGACAAAAGTCATGAAAATTCTATATTAAAAAACACACATTTTTACAAACCTAATAATGTCTCAATTGAAATTTTCTTCTCATGGATTGGCATATGTTTAAGGTCAATTAGACAATAAATTATATTAGATCAGATCAAAAAGATTAAATTCTAATTAGATCAGATAAGAAAAAATAAGATAAAATTGTAAAAATAAAAAATAAAAAAATAATAATAAAAAAGGTTAGATAAGCAAAAATAAGGTGAACTCCTTGATGGATATAGGGTTAACTATACATTTAATCTGACAATCAAGTATGAGAGTGAGGGATAGCTCAAGTGGTTAGAGTTCTCCTCTCGACTCCAGGTGATCGTGGGATCGGTTCTCATCACTCGCCCTAATGCCTCTCTTAACAATAACGAAAAAATAAATAAATTCTGAGAATTAAGTATCAATACTTCTCAACTTACATATTACTCCACATATTATTGGAGATATCAAATTATCAAGAGAATGCATGCATGTAAAATAATAATTGTAGTGAATGTAGACTATTAATAATGGAAACTGATTGTTAATAATATTAATGAAATAATGCAAAAAATTTGTGTGCGGTATTGCAAGAGGATTAAAGCCTAATACAATCTATGACAAGTTTGACAACATATTCAAAAGATAAATCAAAGATTAATCCTCCAAGTGGTATTGTCTATAAATTTGCTCAAAAAAAAAAATGGTACTGTCAACAAAGATACTTTTACATGCCATAATTAATAATAATATCACAATAATTATACACCAAACATATGATGATATGATATACACCAAGAGAAATAATAAATATTTTTCTTAATATCTACGTACTTACCAGTCCGTCTTTTGATTCCCTAACAAGTTACAAGTACTCTTTGAGAAAATATATGCTAGGGCATCTCAACGGCGAGCTTAAGGTTCAAATCCAACATAGGCGATGTCTCTTCCCCAGTGCAAGCTATCGCGTAATTCTTTCCATTCATGTCATCATCATTATTATAAGTAGCACTAGTTCCATGAGATTTCAATGATGGCTTACTACTACATGCATTACCATCGTCCTTCTTCGATTCAGATGAAATCGCGATGGGAGACCCTAGTGGCTGCTGTGGAATTTTTTGTTGATGGGGAAGATGATGATAGAGTTTATGGTTATTAGGATCAATTCCCATGCAAATTAGCTTCTTCCTTAATTCTTCACTTCGTTGTCTGTTCTTCCTGGCAACCTTCCTGCTATCAATGACCACCTAACAACAAATACATACATATAATACTAAGGACGACTCCGTATCATTTACATATTCTCTAATTTAAGCAACTATTAATTAACTAATGTCACAAATTAAGATTATATTATAACTCTATATTTATGTAAAATCATAGCTTAGGTATGATATATAAGTCTAAATCGATCTTAGATGCACGTAATTATGTGTCCAACACGTACTCAAAATTCATTCATTTATTGAAGGGATAGAGATTAAAGACGAAGATTATATATAATTAAGTGAAGTGAAGAGAAAATGTACCTATTGCCGAGAAGAGCATGGAGCTTGATGATAAGGTCCTCCTCATCTTGACATATCTCAGCTTTGTCTGAACTTGGGACTTATTGTTACACATACACAATAAAGAAGTAAATAGATAAATTAATAAAAATAATATAATTATGATAGGATTTTGAAGAATACCTCAAAACATAATGCGTGGTTGGTGCACCCGGAAAGAACATTAGGCATATTTTAAAGAATATAGGCGAAAAAAAAGAACATTATAGACATTTATAAAGAACACGAGTATAATATGTTCTTTGAGTTTGATTATAATGTTTTTTGAGTTTGAACTATATGTTCTTTACATCATACAATATATTCTTTAATGTATAAACATATATATTAAAAAAAAAAATTGTTAAATTCAACCACCCTGAGTGACCACGAAAAAGAATACGTAGCATATTATTTAATGTATTATCATATTATTTTTGTAAAGACGTAATGTTCTTTGTCAAATACAAACATATTATTTGTCAAACACAAACATGTTCTTTTATCAAACATAAGGTTCTTTTTCAAACACATTCAACTACCTGAGTAACCATGAAAAAGAACATGTTCTTAAATATATTATCATGTTCTTTTTGTAAAGATTTTATATTCTTTGTAATGTCATGTTTTTTGTCAAACACAAACATGTTTTTTTATCAAACATAGCCTACATAGGTATGTTCTTTTTCAAACACTAGTATGTTCTTTCCGCCTTTATTAGTTTTACCGGATGCACCATGCGCATGGTGCACCCGTGCACACTATACTAATTTCACAAAAACTTACTATTGGGTTTCTGTACTGTAATGTATTTGTCGCAAGTATGACTGGTGGACAAGGCATATGGTTGACTAGTTGTTCAGGGATCGATCGACTACCATTCACTGATTTCAAAACATTATTTAGAATATGTCTCTTTCTCATTTGATAAGATATCATTTTTCTCGACATGTTTATCAAAACATTGATCACAATCTAGATGAGAGAATGGAGTATCTAAGCATCCAATCTATTATTAATATGTAATTAAAGATATCATAATAGAAAAATACAATATGTTCGTAATTTCTAGTCAAATTCAGTATCGTATACATAAACTTGATGTTACAAAAAAGAAGCTAAGGACACAATCTTTCACTTCACAACACCCACCAGATAGCGCAAAACAAGTAATTTTAACTAATTGTAGATAATTTCTCTGACCTTTAACTTTTCCTATCTACATCTCTGTATGTATAGCTTCTTTGACAGATTTAGGAGCATACAGCATAACAGATATGAAATGATTTGCTGACAGTCACCAATTTCTTACATATTGAGGTCAACACGTAGTGCTGGAGGAGATTATATCATCAACCTGATTAATACAGAGTTTAGCAGAAGAAAAAAGATGAAACATGAAAGGATTCGGCAAAGGATATGGACTAAAATCAATGTATCAAAGGGGGATCAACTAACTCAAGTTTGACTGGCAGTTAGGAGCTACAGACCTACAGTTTGTGGTTCGTGTGGCATGTCTTCTTGCCAGAAATAATTGTTCGACTCCTACCATTCCAAGAGAATTTTCAGCAACAGACGATTCCAGCTCCATCATGCGACTGAATGCAGCAAACTCTCCTATTGTCTCATGATGTTTGAAATTATTGGTTTTTGGGATCGTAAATTATAATATTTTGCGTCGTTAAAAAATCTTACAATATTAAGCAATTTTGGATGAAATAATTAGCAAGGTGAAGGAAAATTCCGTCAAGTCTTCGAAATTGGAAACTTAAAAACATATATGATCACATTTGACTAGCAGGAGAGCTAGATGGTTAGTCTTTATTCTATTCACCTGAATAGCCCTATCTGAACGTAGCTATAGTTGAAAAATAAACCAAGGAGCCCTTATGATCCGAACTTATATGAACTTATTGTACATTGTATCACCTTGTCTGAAATAATATTCCCTTAAATTTAAGGGTTAAAGATTAAAAGAACAAAGCCTTGGTAGTTGGCAGGAAAGTTCAAAGACTTCAAACTAGTCACACAAGAGTTGAATGGCTGGTGAGAAAGATTGGAGGAAACATGCATTTATGCGGCTAATCGTTTGTTGATCCTATGCAGCAAATCAACAGAGCAATTTCAATTAATAGTCGGAGATCCTATCTAGCAAATCAACAGAACATTTACGATGATTAGTTGGAACCCTTGGAGGTTTCATGAAGTAACTATTCAGATAATGACTCTTCAAATCTCCTTAAACCAAGGTGCTACTCCATGAAGGTTCCACATCTAGCCTAGTGTTTAAGCAGAAAATTCAATAAAATAATTAATTCAATCCCCTCTTCCACAGACTTCTGAGTTGAGATAATATACTACGCACATATTACGTGCACAATTCAACCATAGCCAACAATAACAACAAATAGGGAAAACCAACAAATCATGCACCTAATGCATGCACTGCACAAATTTTCAATGAGAGCACCGGAAACCCAAAAATTGTGTTAAAACGACAACGGGTTAAGCAAGAGCTTCAAGAAACTAAGAGTATAATGGCCAAATAAATTAAATAAATATACTATTGCAGTAAAATTTCAACTTGGAAAAAAAATAAGGCAAAGCGATATTTTAAATAGAATGAGCTTATTTTTTTTTAACGATTATATTGGCATGCCCTCAAGTTTCAGTTTTGAAAGGCCATAAGAAGCCTATAATAGGCAATACCATTTAACCCATATAGCTCAAAATTTCTTTTAAAGTTTTACAGAAGAAAAAAGTGTTTGATACCCCAACCCAAAAATATGTTAGGAAAGAAAACACAAAGGATGGAAACCGAAAGGAAACAGGGTATGAAACATGATAATTAAAGCAACAGAGAAAAGGAAGTAAAACAAGGCTCGAAAAGAGAGAGAGAACATAAGATTCCAATTTCTAAGTGTGCTTTAAAACTAGACACAGGGGAGGAGGTAATCTAATGCAAAGATGGCATACCTTAAAGTATGATCAGCTTAAAGAGCTTCAGCAGCAGCATAACACACATGAGAAGCCTTCTTGAACAGTTTATTGTCATCAACCGTAATACTTAAGCCTTCAATAAACTGTAATAATAATAAAAAAGAGAGAAGGGTCAACAAATTGCAGAAGAGGAATCAACTAGGTGGGAGGGTAGTTCGATGCAGATAAAAAAAATGGGGTTAGAAGGACATCAGTACATCAGGAAATCGCCATAAATGATGGCAAATTGATCAAATACATAAAGTATTTTATCTTTAAACATAACAGCTATACCACAAATCCACAGTAAGTCAATAATCATTGATCAAATTCAAAGTAAATTAGAACCATCATAAAAACAACAAACTACATATTTGTTGGGTTGCAAGTCTTGCATCCACAGAATTACCATAAACAACGAAACTGTACTTAATAAAACACGAGGACTGATCCAGCTACACTACTTATAAAGTCTTCTCACATTAAAGGCCATGTTAATCTGTATAACATCAGATTCATCACCCAGTGATCCTGTAATACTTTCAAATGCTTAAAAAAATTCAGCGAGAAAGCCATATGTCAAAGGAATATACTAATCACAGTTTAATATTTTCAAACCCTTAAATAAAAACTCTCTTTGTTCTCCTCCACTTTCTAGTTCCTTGTTGCATGTTAATATTGGCTATAAATACACATCACATTGCCTTGCAAGCACAAGCCACTTCTTCACCGCAAACATCAATAGAGCAAGGGTAAAAATTTGCCTAAGCCAATCACATTATGTATGACTGTATGAGATCTTCTCTAACGTCCCACAGCACGAATAGATGAAAAAAATAGTAATTCCAGCACCCATGTAGTTCCTCTACTATATATGGACGTAAACATGTTAGAAAAAGTATAGATGTCATAACTAGGCAATTTTGTGCTCTCGGGTTTTAATCGCCATATAAGTTACAAATCTTATGATTGCAACTACAGAATTGTTCACAAAGGTATGCTCCTAATAAACAGACTTGATGTTTTGCAAGAACCTTTAATATAGGCTACGCAGGCTGCAGAATTAACAGACTATAGATTTCCAATTTTGCATTAACAGCAAATTCAATACAAGATCTCAATAAAGGATTAGAAAGAAAATAAAAAAGAGGTTAATCACCATTCACATAAACTCTGGAGAAGAATTGGACCCAGGCTTGCTGTTATCCCCCAAGTCTCCTGCTCCTGGGTGTTGCAGATTCTGTAAAACCTGGGGAGGAAGACCACCTAGTCCACCGCCCAAACTATCACCGGATGACCCGAAAAACTGACACATAAACCGTGCCATGATCCCGAGAATTTGCAACTGGTTTTGGCAAGCATCAGCATGCATTTGCATTGTTTGCTTCTCATGTTCAATTTGCAAACTCAACATTCTCTCCCTCCACTCAAGCTCCTCTTCCTCCCTCTTCTCCTCCATCTTCATCCTTCGCCGCCTTTCTTCATCAAACTCCCTCTCAAACCTCAACTTCCTATCAAATTCCTTTCTTGCCCATTTCAATTGCATCTCTTCCAACTCCAATTCTCTCTCCTCCACCCTCTCCTCTGCCTCCCTCTCCCTCTTCTCCTTCAAATTCTCCATTTCAATCCTCCCTCCATCCTTCACCGCCAACCCGTCTTCTCTAGCAAACTCTCTCTCCTTCCTCCTCTCATCCCTCTTCACCAAAACATTTCTCAACTCCACAACCCTAGCACCCAACATTGCAATCCTTCTCTTCTTCAATTTCTTCCTCAAACTCTCACTCTTCCCCTCATTCTCTTCTTCCTCTCCACAAACAAAATCCCCCCCTTCTCTCTCCTCCTCTTCTTCCTCTTCCTCTTCCTCTTCCTCACCCACTTCACCATCCTCCTCAAATTCATCACAATCAATCTCAAACCCTAACCCTAACCCATCATCCCCATTTCCCCCAAAAAGTCCAATTTCATTAAAATCTCCAACACCCAATTTCTTACTATCCTTCAATTCAAGCTCTACATCCCCAAAAACCTCCTTATACTTGATAAAATTCTCCCAATGATTCTCCCCATCATCCCAATTAAAATCCCCATCTGAAACCCTAATTTTCTGCTTCACCCCCAAATACTGATGCCTCATATTTTGGACCTTAATCGATACATCTCGCCATGACCACTTAAATGGGTAGTTAATCGGATCTTGAAGATGATGAATTGCGTTCAAATGATCAGCAATTGGCTTGAATTTCTTCTATCGGGTTCTTAACTTTGATAAAGTCCCAGAATTTTGGAGCTCCGCGTATTTGGTGAGAAGGGTATTTTCTTCGATTTCTGACCATTTCTTGCGCTTCATTGTTTGGCAAAATGAAGGATATTGTGTTCGATAATGGAGGTTTTTGATTTCTAATTTATTCGGGGGTTAATAAATTGTTGCAGAATTATTATTACTCGTACTTCTTCAGTTCTTCACTACTCGGTAAAAATACTATCTTCAAGAATGAAGCACAAACATACTACAGTCAAATTTTTTAATCCGTTTTTTTTACTTTTATCCAAAAAAAATAAAAAATAAAATTATTTTTTATCGCCAAAACTTCTAAAAGTTTTATTTTACCACAAAAAAAATTAAAAATTATTTTTTACCATCAACTGTCAAAAAAACTGGTAAACCTAACGGAATTTTTTAAATGATTCGATTTTCGTGCCAAACACATAGTTTTTGGGGGCATTTTGGTTCTACGGGTCCAATTTGAGGTCAGAATTGACAAAAAATATTCGTAAATGGCTCGTTTATCCTACTAAAAAATACCTCAATTTGCGTGAAACATGCAAAACGAAGCATTTCCGATCATTTTTTGTCAATTTTGAAAACAAAGCATTTTCGATCATTTTTTGTCAATTTTGACCTCAAATTGGACCCATAAAAATCGAATATAAACCAAAATGTCCCCTTAAACCTATGAAGAACATGTTTTGCGCATAAAAATCGAAGATTTTTTTCAAACCGTTAGATTTAACGGTTTTCTAGACGGTAGATGGTAAAAAATAATTTTTTGAATTTTTTTTTGGTGGTAAAATAAAAGTTTTAGAAGTTTTGGTGGTAAAAACAATTTTTTGATTTTTTTTTTGTGGTAAAAGTCAAAAATCCATTTTCTTTTTTCTTTTTTATTTCAACAGAGTAAATAAACAAGACACAAGACTATGATTCGTATTAACTTTGACGGAACTTGATTTGCAATAAATTTATCTGCCTAACGTTTTACTTAAAAAGAAAAAAGACTAAAGACTACTGTTCATTCTTCACTCAAAAAAAAAAAAAAAAAAAAAAAAAAAAAAAACTATTTTTCATCTTTAACGATACTTGCTAGATTTTGAGCCGTCTTACGCTAAATACAGCTAGTACACCGACACTTAAAATTAGAATATACAAACACATAAACTAAAATTAAGCTTTTTCCTTGGATATCCAAAGAGATTTATGCGTGTACCGCCCTTTCTCTTTATACATGCATGGAAATTAGATTTTATGATAGGATAGACGTGGTTAAAGTACAATACAAACTCTTGCTTCGTTTTCGAATCCCTTCTCTAAATCTCCTCTTTTGAAGATCGGATGTAACGACCATGAGTTCATGACTTTAGAAAAGCTTTCCCTCCTTTGGACTTGTTCTTAAACTCTATTGAAGGTTGAATGGAGTCTTTCCTAGGAACTAGCAAACTAGTATCCTTCTCTTCAGAACCCACTTTGTTCGATGTAGGTAGATTCTTGCGGCGGGTGGACAGGATCAATATTTGCATCAACAAAGGCATTTTCATTCTCATTCACAAACGATGGCTTCATTTTTTATTTTTTTTCATCGATGCCATTATCCTCAATTACACTCGAAGATGGTATCGAGCGTAAGACCACTGCTTCCCTCAAACTATGCTTGTGGGGATGTCTCCATCAACTTATGATATTTTTGGGGTGAAGGTACGCACCTTCAACAAAGATATATAGAATGTCGTGGTTGGCAAAGCCACAACTCTTTCCCTTGCCTCAACTTATGTAAATCTACACATGCAATTCTCAAACATGAAAATGGCTTTTTTCAATTGACAAATGACCCTTAAGTTAAGATCTTAGATGCATGGGGTATAAATCATACCAAGTGAAGGTGTTTTTATCTGTAGGGATCGGAAGAGGTCACTACGACACTCACAGAATCACCAACTCAACAACTAACCAAATATCCAAACCAATCAACCCAAAATATCACACAACAAGAATATGAAATATGGACAGCAATATTTCACTCACAAAGCATCAATGATAAGCGGAATAAAATGTGAGCAGCACATACGAATTATACGTGGAAAACCCCTTCGATGTGAAGGATAATAACCACGAGACCTCTTGAGGAGTCCACCCTTAATATTCTCTTATTGATGATAAAATTGAGGGTAAAATGAACCCAATATAGTTCACAACAATTCACAACCCACCAGCAACAACAAACAATAAGAGATTGAAAACTAGAGAGCAAAAGAGTAGAATTCACCCAAAAGACAGCAGTTCTGTCCAGAGACGACTGAGACCAAAACAGAGCTCAAAACGACGATCTAACCGTCCAAAATAAAGCCCTTGATGTCTGGAACAAGCTGCCAAAATTTGAGCATGATCCAACGGTGAAAACTCCGGCAACAACTAGTTTTGTAAGGCTGCCCAGAAAATCTCCGAAGTTGAAAGCTCTTGTAAAGAACTCTAACTCTTTCTCTATTTTTGTGTGTGTATATCCTCAGCTACTAGCTGCCTCACTTGGTCACTCGTTTACCACAAGATTTCCCATCTAAAGCTTCCAAGAGAAGCCACAAAAGGCATCCCAAAAACTTCTAGAAGAAGCCACAACTTAAGTCCCTAAATTGGACTTAATTCAAGCTAGTAAAATGTAATAAAAATGGACCAAGTAAATGCACCAAAACAAGATACATTTTACTTTAATTGGCTGGACCCATAACATTATCCTCCTCTTTACTCCAAGTACCTGATAAGAGTCTTTTTTACCAACCAAAGAAGGGTGATTACCATTTAATTAATTTTTCGTCAAAATATTCCGTAGATTACAAAATGCATATATTCAAAATTCGTAGTAAAAACTTTAAAAAAACGGAGTCAGTAACATGCAACAAACTTCAAATCAAATTTCACAAAAGTTTTATGTGCATGAATGGAAATAATGTATGATTAGAAAGGTAAGCAGTTGGAAATTTCCTAAAATAGTTGGTTGGTGACAAATTAAAAAATGTTGTCATGATTTCATTTCCATTGACATTTAGCAAAATCACTATTCACTAATTATACATTAATAATACTCCATCAATCCAGTCAAGTTTCTCACCAAGAAAAACAAAAAAGACTGAAGAACTTGAATAAAAAAATGGACTCCTCTGCTAATTAAATGTCTAACTCATACTCTTCTTCAATTATCTTGCTCATTGATTCTCAGCCTTTTTATCCTCGAAAATCCCACCAACCCTAAATTTGAGGTGACCCTTTTTTTTTTTTTTTTTTTCTTTTGTTGATGGGTATTTTTAATTCCCTTATCCATTATGATTTGTATACATTGAATTGTTTGAAATTGATTGATTTTCGCGGGTTTCTTTGTGAATTGACCAGGTTAAATAATTGGAAGAGAAGTTCGAAGAAATCATTAATGGCGCAACCTCCCATTCTATCGATTGCTTTGCCTTCTGAGACTGGTCGTGTTCTCAGTATTCAGTCTCATACTGTTCAGGTATTTGAATTTATCGCCAAATTAATCATCTTTTTAATTTGGGTGTGATTAATTTCATCTATAATATGTAAATTCGGGGAGAATTTTATCTGGGATTTGCTAAATTGGTTTAAAGTTTCATAAATTTGGTGGATATGTTACTATGAGTAGTTATATTATATGGTAAAAATGGTATGTGATGGCTTTTTTTCTTAATGAATTTTGCTAATGCATTGATTTAAAAGTTGGTTGTTGTTGCGGATGTGAGCTAGTTTAGTTGGTAAAGTATATGAGTTAATTAAAACACGGAAAAGAGAACGAATCCTATCTACATCACTGCCCTTTTTGCTTGGCGCATTTTAAATTTTAACCATATCAGATAAGAGAAGTGAATTGTTGATGTTTGATGTTCAGTATGTAATTTTGTGGCTCTTTGGGATTCAGGGTTATGTCGGCAATAAATCAGCTGTCTTTCCGCTTCAACTTCTTGGATATGATGTAGACCCGATAAATTCCGTACAATTCTCAAATCACACAGGCAAGCTGGTCTTATGCCATTGATTTCAATCCTCCATAAGAAAATTGGAGCTTGATGATCTTCTGCTGATTAATTTTGTTAAGTTGTGGATCATGCAGGTTATCCGACATTTAAAGGCCAAGTTTTGAATGGGAAAGAACTCTGGGACTTAATTGAAGGTCTAGAAGCAAATAATTTATTGTTCTACACTCATTTATTGACAGGTAAGGATGGGCTATTTTTCATGCAAGATAGTTTTTTTTTTTTTTTGGCTTTAGTACAAGGCGGTAATCAAAATGCTAGCTTTACTAATACAAACAATCTTGTGTATCCTTTCTTTCTGAGGCCAAAACTTTAATTATTAAAGTCAACTAACTATATGTATATATGCTTGACATTTCCTGGAGGCATGTTGCTTTTTGATGAATAGCTTAAAAATTTAAATGGCTTTCTTTGACTTTGCAGGTTATATTGGTTCGGTCTCATTTTTGGATACTGTATTGAAAGTTGTAACTAAACTACGAACTGTGAATCCTGGACTTCTCTTTGGTAGGTTTCTCACACACTTTATGTATACAAATATAATGGTAGAGTAGTTCTTTTACTTGGATGATGAATGGTTTTCTGATGCTCATCTTTGCAGATTTAAAAAAAAACACAAAAAAAAAAAATATATATAATCTAGGACTTATTTTCTTAATGACCTTACTAGCAGTACGAGCAAGTTCACACTATAAGATCACTGTCTTTTTTAATATAAAACATCAAGCTACTAGTATTGGTGGGATCACAGGACATAGTAGAAGATAAAATTGCATGAATAGGGAATCAGGGCGTTTCCATTTCTACAAGATAAAATTGAGAGCAGTGCCTCTAATATTTATTTCATTATATTTGTAATCTTTGGTACGCTGCATCTTTATCTTATGCTTTTTTAACTGCTCAAATCTGCATTTCTGCACAACCTTATTATGAAAGAGCTGTTCTTGAACACAATTACTAGGTGGATGACTTTTTCTTGTTTATTTATTCTAATGTAGAACTGTATCTAAACCTTTTAATGGAGATTAACTTTTCAGAGGATATTCCATTATATCTGATGTTTGTTGGAAAGATAAATCATTTCAAGGGTGCTCAATATGCTCTACCCTTGAAGAGTAACCTCTAGCATGGCTGAGCCATTAGACAAAAAGTATTTTGTGAATTGAACAGTGTGATCAGCTTCTTCTTGTTTAGGTTTCCTTTCTCATGGACATTGTTAGTGCTTTAAAATCCAATATTATACAAAGTACTAAGCAATTCTAAGTGAGGGTATTAAATTTAAAGTTTCTTTTCTCTTGTATGGAGTTAATTTAGCTCTTTCTTCATACCTATATGCAATTGAGAAAGCTATATTTGTTTCAGCTAGCTATGGTTAAATTCTCTCTGTTCTCTTCTGCATCAATGTCTAATGATTTTCTTTTATACATGACCTTCCTTCTCAGTTTGTGATCCAGTAATGGGTGATGAAGGAAAGCTATATGTCCCTGAAGACCTGGTGTCAGTATATAGGCAAAAGGTATGTAGCTTATCTGTAAGTTTATCTACTACGTCAAAAGGCCAACTTTCTATGTAGATTGTATGCCAACTTTGTAAGCATGACTCATCTGTTAAAACTTCAAGTTGTCACAACCTCAGGAACCATGTACTTTATCTGTTTTCTATGATAGAGCTGCATACATGCTGATGTATTTTCTCAAGATTCTGCTACTGCCCTCTACGGCTCTACTTGATGATTGATGTTTTACCTCAAATAAGCTGAGAAGATCTTAATTTTATTACATCTTGAGAAATAAAACAATGGTTTTATGCACTTAATTACCATGAATATCAGCTCTTGATGATAGGTAAATGGAGAGATGGGTTTGGTTGGATCTGTGATTGATTAGTCAAGGCTTCAAAGGATATCAGTTTCATTAAAAGTTTGTTGTTTGATCTCCTGCTAGGATCGAATCTCTTTCTAGGAAGATGGAAAGAAATTTGATAATTGTGGTAGTGTCTTTTACTTTAGCTTGATTCGCCTTTGAGAGTATGAGTTTCCCACTTGCTAGGGATGGCAATAAAGGCATAAATGCGAGTAATGTGGTAACTCTAAAAATTTTGGCTTGTGCAATGGAAATCAAGTTGATTGTAAAACCAAAGCTTGAGGCTTGACTGACCTAATCATAACAATTAAACAAATGAAGCTGAAATTTTTAGTATCCAGGCTAAGATAATTAAGAAATGTTGGCGCAATGGTAAATCACTCTGCTTGTGATACGTGACACCGCAATTCTATTTGGGGATATTTTCTTCTACCCTGGTTAATCAACTTACTAGTTTTTAATGGGGACAACATTCTCTGCTGTTCACCAAAAGAGAAAAGTGCTTATATGAGGCAAATGCTTGTTTGATAATATGTAGTATTAGCTTGCTGTTGGGTGGTAATATCTCCTTGAACTGGTGGTTTAAGTTTACATATTTTTTTAAGAGAAATGATAATATTGATGCCTTTTTTTTCCTTTTAGTTTAAACTCTTAATTTATATTGCTGTTGTTTTTTGGTGCTCTTTGATGCCTAGGTTGTTCCTGTTGCATCGATGTTGACGCCTAACCAGTTTGAAGCTGAACTGCTGACTGGTTTGAGGTATCATCTCTTATCTGGTGCTACGTGGAAAAATTTCTTTATTCTTGAACTGAGGATTTTATATGGTGTACTCTGCTCCTGAAGTAGTTATGAAAAGAAGATTCATTTTGCAGTTTTCTCCCACAATTTCACTCTCTTCCTTACTCATCTTCTTTTGTTAAAACATCGTGTTTTTGGAGGTATATGATACACACTGACAAGCTCTGCTTGTATTCCAGTTTGAAATATAATGAAAAAAAGGACCTTGGAGTTCTAGGTTTTTAGTAACTCCGTATTTCAATATCTTGCAACAAGGATTACTAACAGACTCATATTTGGCTTGCAAAGTAAATACATTATTTTTTTTTTGACAGCAATGAACATTTGAATTACGCAAGTGCCTTTTGTTTATAATACCTTTTACTTCTTGGTGGAAGTGACTCCATTTTGCAATATGCATTCTTGTTGAATTTGGCTTGGCAATGAATCTACCCTTCCTATATGCAGTCTAAAAATATGTTAGTCTCTCGATATTTGTGTTTTGTTGTTTTAGAGCTTCTTGGTGGAAGTGACTCCATTTTGCAATATGAATTTTTGTTGGATTTTGCTTGGCAATGAATCTACCCTACCTATATAGGAGTCTAAAAATATGTTAGTCTTTCGATATTTGTGTTTTGTTGTTTTAGAGCCTGTATTTGTGACAGGATTGTGTCAGAACAAGATGGGAGGGAAGCTTGTAGCAAACTACACGCGGCTGGACCGGCAAAGGTTTGTTTTTTGTTTTTGTTTTTTTTTTTTTTTTTTGTACTTTCATCATCAGCTTAAGCTTTTATATATAATTATTACAACTGCTATTGGGTGATGCAACACCTCCGTAATACATCTTGTGTAGTTGTGTACTTTATGTCTATATGTGGTTGTGGCTAAAGCAATACCTCTGCAATTATAAAATTAAATGTGAGATGCCGTCCCAGACTCTTAGAAAGACTTTCCCTCCTCTCTTATTTTGGTGTATCTCTTGCTAGGATAATGACTTGGTTAATGTCATTGGGATAGATGTTCATTATAGTCAACTAATTTGGAAGAAGCTAGTATGTTTATTGTTGGTGTACACTATAGGGCCTTTGTTGCTACTTCCTAAGTGGGGAAGTGGCAGTGCTAACTGGAGATTTTTCCAAAATAAAGAATTGACTTTGCTGGTTGCCAATAAGGTAGAATCAGCTCTTAGTTGATAACTGCCCATTCTAGAATAAAATTACTATAAGACAGTAAAACTCATTCTATTCCTCGTTATAAGCTATACCTCATGTGGGCCATATGCCTTTGAAAGCAAAAGCCACCCTTACACTTAATTTATATATTTATTTTTTATTTTTTTATTTTTTTATTTTTTTTTTTGGGGGGGGGGGGAGGACTAGTCCCTCGATCACTGTCTTACTCCAGAACTACCCATTGGCATTTCATGAGATAAATCTTGGACAACAGCAGAGAGAGCTATGAGGAAACCCCCCTGTGATCTAGGCTTTGCCAATTTTAAAATTGTGCAAGACAAATACAAGGTCAGAAGTGGAATATTAGGCAAAGACCACTGATGAATGTGATGATATGAATGTAAGGATAGTTTGATATAACCACAAAAGTATCAAACTAAATACTATCACTAGAGAGAGCAATTATTAAATAGAAATTTTAACAAGTTCTTCATGTTTCGGGGGCTTGCACGCCTAGTTTCCTAGGGAATGTACTTTTTTTTTTTTGTCTCGATCAATGCTGGTCATTATTCAGTAATAACAATAAATATAATAAAATTTTGCTCAGTAGTTGAGTTAATTATTATTGACTGTTTTTTTTTCCCCGTTTCTTCTGTTTATTATCTTGATACAGCTTTAATTTATTATCCAGTTGTGATGAGTGTGGGATGATGACTTTCCAGGTTGTCATTACGAGCATACATATTGATGGTAATCTCTATCTCATTGGCAGCAGTAAGAAAGAAAAGGTTTGTGTTATTGTGATCCCTGTAATTGTATAGCTTTTGTTTAAACTGAAATGAGTGTCTACTTCAGTGCATCATGCAATTGTAATGCTAAAATGACTTGATTGGAGAACAATTCATAAATTTTGTATTCTTTCAATATGTTCATCACACTGATTTAATTTGAGGAACATGACTTTTGAATCCAATCAGCAAAATGAGATACTATATTGTGAACGATTTCTGTGAAGTCTTATTTCTTCGATTAGACATGTCACATGTCTACGCTTTTGCTTTCTTTTTTCTTTGTAACTTATAATCAATTGTCCTATGTCACTCCAACTCTTCTTTTCACCTCAAGTACCTGTGTCAGCTGTGTGGGATGCTTGACACTTGGACATTGGGCTAAGATTAGGCAAATTGTTCATAAAATGGTTGTGCCATAACACTTTTGACACATACTCGTGTCTGAAACATCTAATTGTTAGCTATTTAGATGAGTCATATAACCCTATCTATAATAATGTGAGCTATAGTAGTCCTCATCTTTTGGATTAAATTATAGAGTGTGTTACATTTATATACGAAGTAGTATTTGTTGACAGCAGCCGTAACTGTGTTGTATAAACCAATGATCCCATTCTGCGTGTGTAAACCTCTAGTCCCTGACAGTATTTTGCTTCCATCATATATAGGACGAGGCATCTGAGCAATTCAAAATTATGATTCCAAAAATCCCAGCATATTTTACGGTACGTAGTTTTTCGTTTTATTTTTCTTTTGCACATCCAAAGTACTTTTGCTCAAATTCACAATTTATATGCTTTGCTATATCTGGCACTTGCATTCCAATCAAATATATGGCATTACTCTCATGAGATACCACTTTTAGTGTTTGGCTAGCTGTGCTGCATAGAAATGTTTAAAGTTCTAAATTCATTTACGCTGCTACATAAGACTGTTCATTTATTGTGTAGGGAACAGGAGACCTAATGACTGCACTATTACTAGGGTGGAGCAATGTAATTGTTCATTCCTTAATCTACCTGAGTTTACTTGACTTGGTTTCTATTTCATCTGTTGCTAATCTTGGCATGTTTGTATTTTACAGAAGTATCCTGATAATCTTGCTAGGGCAGCAGAGCTTGCTGTTTCAAGCTTGCAGGTACCTTCCCACTTATTTTCTTGCTTGTGCTTGAGTCATGTGATGATATGGCAGCTGTGTGACTGGCCTCTAGACTTAGTATGGAGTATATATTTCTGACAATAACCCAATCTAAGTTAAGGATAGTTGATGCTAATTTTGGCAATCATCATGACTCATGATATTATGTTATCGGCTTTTGTTTCCCTGTATTATTAGTCAGTTGATCTGTTCCTTTGTATTTCACAAGACTTCTTGGGATGCGTACTTTTTTTTTTTTTTTTTTTTTTCTTTTTTTTTCTGGGGGTCTTTCATTCCTATGTTATGTAATATTCTGTAGGCGGTAGTTTTGGCCTAATCTCATGTCTGTTATGTCTGGATGCGTTTAGAATCATGAAAAGGCCCAATCTGCTTTACATAAATATGGTTATTGTCATGTCTGTTGTGCATTGTAATTATTCTTACAAAGCATCAATCACTTCAGGCACTTCTGCATAAGACTATGAGCGACTACAGTCTTGCAGGATTTGATCCCAAGACAAGCAGTCTAGAAATCCGATTGATTCAGAGCCAGGATGATATCCGTAATCCCCAAGTCAAGTTTGATGCCGAGAAGTATAGCTAGTGCTTGTTCAGCGCACTTTTGGAAGTTGCAACTCCCTAAGGAAATCAAAACTTTATGGAAGTGTCTAAAGTAAGCTGGTTGATTAAAAGAAGTAGAACTTCCTACACGGAGTCACTCTTGTGGAGATCAGGAAGCTATTTCTTCCATTTCGGACTCCTCAGGAAATTATACTCTCAACGTGTTGGTCAACCAAACAACCTTCGGTCTTCTAGTTCCCTCTCATTACAGCTTCAAATGATTGTCCTTGTCAACCAAACAATATCTATACTTGTTTGTAAAAACAAAATTATAATGACTTTGGCACAAAAGCTCAATATGGACCACAATGCTTGTTACTCAAAGAGGCAAAGGCTCCTCTGTCCTCTGGAAACTGATTTTATGCAGGAAGCCTCTAAGCACTCCTTGAAAATGTAATGTCAGTTTTGGTTCTCTTTATTTCTAGTCTTGATTCTTGATTTGAAATTAAGATTGTTTGCATGTATTCAGGCATATAAACTTCTTCTATGTTATTATAATTTAACTGTCCTTAAAGATCACATTTCTCATCTATGTCAAGCAAGAGCATTATAGTCACATGTTTGACACTTCGTATGTAATACTCATAAAAGACAGCGGCAGTACTAATAACTCTCTTTACAAAGTACTCGTTACCGTAGCATCTTAGTGAATTGCAAAAGCATTCATCAGAAACTGCCTGTTAATCTACGTATGCTGTAGTACTTTCATCTACAATTATGTTTTACTGAGGTAACGGATGACATTGAAGTTAAACAAATACTGTGAAATTTATTACACCGTAAAGAAAGAAATATGAACTTGATCGTTCAATAGCATCTGTGAGAGAATGGCGTCATATTCTGGTGAAAGTGGTCGGAAATCGGATTTCGGTTATAGTGTAATAATATGTTGGGCATGGGCAAAGCTTAGTTGAGGCCTAAGAGGGACATGGCCCTTGTGGTGTTTTGCCTTACACGCGCTTATTGAAGTAGCATGGATGCATATAAGCATATTAGACTGGCCCCATCCTCAATCGCGCTTATTAGACCGGCCCCCCTTCTTAGTTAAGTCTGGCTTCACCCTTGATGTTGGATGACTTTTTATGTTTGTAACCCGCAAAGTAAATACAAATTTATAATTGACAAATTTTCCTTAAAGGTAAACTACGGAGTCCATTAAACAGTAACATAAATAAATTTGGTCGGTTTCGAGGGAGCCTAGGTTGATCTCCGTGATAAACGGATACGTTTATCTTGGTAGCAAAATTTTAAATATTTTTACATTTTGAAAATAAAAAATAAAAATAAAAAATCACCATCATCTTCCTCCTCACTCCACCGTGACCCATCTCCATGATTAATCCATGGTTTCCTTTCCTCCTTCCTTCACATTCCCGACCCTGCAAGCACCTTCATCTTCTTCCTCCTTCTCTGATCCCCAAACACCTTAATCTTCTGATTTCTTCTTCTAGATGCTTCAATGGTGAATACGAAACCTCAACACCATATTCGGCGACTTCGTCGCCAAATCCAACGAAAACCCTGTGTAAATATGTAGAAATTAAGGGAATGGTTAACCCCTAAGGGGAAAGTGTTTTCGTTTGCTTATTTGATATCCCCCTTCTATTGGTATTCACCATTGATGGAGCTCGTCAGCTTCTTCGATTTCATCAGATTTGCATTCTCCCATTAAAGCTGCTTGGAGGATCTCCTCTTTCAAATGGCAAAAATACCCCTCATTTTAACTGCGAAATGACCACAATACCCTGTGATAAACTTCACATGTTTATCACCGAGATTAACTTGTATAAGACGGGTGTTCTTGGCTTCTTCATTCTTCCTCTACTCTCTAACAGGAAAATCGAAGAGACTTCTGGACTCGTAATTTCGTAAATCCTAAAACTGCGAACTTGGATTTATTAAAGCTCTAAGCTTCCAATTTCATAACAACAAAGAAATTAAATTGGGAAAGAAAATGGAGCAAGAAAAAGCATTAGAACTGGTAAAGCAAGGCTCAACCCTTCTCTTTCTCGATGTTCCTCAGTACACTCTCATTGGCATTGATACCCAGGTCATCTTCTTCATTTCTTTCTCTTCTTCTATTTTCTGGGTTTGTGTTAAATATTTAAGAATTTTGATTTATTTACATGTTTTGTCATAATATGTTATTTATATATTGATTATAAGTATTGGGGTTTTAATTTCTGGATGTTTGTTAATGGGGTTTTCCTGAAAAAAGGAATGCTTTTGTTGGATTACATCTCATTTGAGTGCTTTAATGTTAATGATTATAGTGATGGGGTTGTCTTATTTTTCAGCTGAATTCGAATTATTAGTTTCATTTGTTCAAGTATTGATAGTTATGGCAACATGGAACCTTAATTTCTGAGTGACAATTTTAGGATCAATCATAAAATTATGATACTTGGCTTGTACCTGAGCTAGTGATCTACAATTTGAGCAGGAGGTTAGGAAAATTGCAAGGAAAGTGTGGAATTTCACTATATATTTGTTAGTTTCTGTTGGATTAATAGCCAACTTAGTTAGGTTTAGGTTGTTGAGAGTATCTTTTCAAAAAAAAAAAAAAAAAAAAAAAAAAAGAAAGAAAAAAAAAAGGTTGTTGAGAGGATGATTTTGGAAGTTGATCGTTGTGAGGACTGAATGTGCATTTTCCAAGTGAATTTCGGCTTGATAAATCTTGTATAGCGCGTTATATGTTTAATTCTCTCCATCAGATTAATATCATCTAGCTATCTTATTGTAAATTGTATTCGTTCTCGGCTTCTTGGCCCCTTACCTTTGCTCCCAATTGTACTTAGCATGTCATTGTACAATATATCTTAATAAGATGGGTTATAATCTTTTTTTCATGAGTTTGAAACCTTGCACTTCTTCCTTGTAGGTTTACATTGGACATTGATGACAAGATGTAAATGACTGTAGATATTCGACTTTCTAAAAAAAAATTGGGTTTTATTCCTTTCAGGTTTTCTCCGCTGGCCCTGAATTCAAGGGTATTAAGATGATTCCTCCTGGAGTTCATTTTATATTTTACAGCTCGTCTACCAAGTATGTTTCCCTGATTATTTCATTTGTTCTTGTCTGAGCTTTTGGGAGTTTATTCGTCTGTTTGTAATTAGCTGAATTAAATATTCTACTTAGTGGTACTTTGTAGCCTTTTGCTCTACCGTATTTCGTTTCTGACATTTTGTCTATCAGTTATGTGTTTTGATGGTTAGAGCTTTCAATTTTCTGTGCAGAGATGGAAAGGAGTTTTCACCCATCATTGGCTTTTTTATTGAGACTTCCCCATCTGAGGTTTAATTGCTTACTATATATTATGAGCTTATCCATTGGATTCCAGTTGTTGCTGCCATTTCATTTTCTTTGGTTTCAACAGGTTGTTGTTCGTAAATGGAACCTGGAAGAAGAAAGACTGGTGAAAGTTCCAGATGAAGAGGTTAGTACTTGTTAGTTGTAACATTGGTTAGCTAATGGGGATACCTTAAGGTCACTTTTACATTGCATCGATGAATTTCATAGCAATGCTAGCTTCCAGTTGAGGAACTTGATTCCTGTAACCTGGATGGCTTCCTGTCATTCCTTGAGCATCTTCCATGTTATCATTTGAGTGGATGAACTTGTACCTAGAAATAGTTATGCTTAGTTCCGCACTCATATTAAAAGTAATTTTCTTACTCATGTTAGTGTAATAATCAAGTTCATAACAGTCATTTTGGCAAGGACAGCAAATACATGTCGGTTGTTGCTTTCATATCTGAAAAGTTCTTGGTGTGACAGTTCAATTTGCTTGGCTTGTGTGAGAATTGATTAGTTAATACTCTTGTAGTGTCGTATTTTAAAGCTTCCAACTTTAACAGTCTAACATCCTTTCTCTGCTTCAATGTAGGAAGAGAGATATGCTCAGGCTGTGAAACAGTTTGAATTTGATAGGCACCTTGGCCCTTACTCATTGAGTGATTATGGAGATTGGAAACGTTTGTCAAATTACATTACTAAGGATGTCATTGAGCGTATTGGTGAGAACCATCCTATTTTTGTAAAGCTTTTCTGGGAATTATTTTAAGCTTTGACTGCCTATGATTTTTTATTCTTGTCCTATATCACAGAACCAATAGGAGGGGAAATTACAGTGGCATGTGAATCAAGCCTAGTTGGCAACATTCCCAAAACCACCATGGAGATAGCTTTGGCTGAACAATTAAAGAATAGTAAATTCAATAGAGAAGCTGAAACTTCAGATAAGAAAGGATGCTACTATACACCTGTTCCTCGCGTAATCAAGCAGAGAGGAATTTCTGTAGCAGAACTTACCTCTGTGAATCTAGACAAGGTAGTTTCTAGAGAAATGTTTATACTTTTGCCATAAACTTTGGATCCCATTTTCTAACAATTCTGTCTGTGATTTTCAGACTTATATTCTGGAAAGCATTCTTATGAAAGAGTTTGAGGGTGATGAAGACAGACTTCTTGGTGAGCTGCAATTTGCATTTATTGCGTTTCTGGTATGACATAAACTATTACAGCTCTTCAAATGAACAAGTCAAGTAGCTTTTTAATGTCTTTCTGTCTAGTGCCTTAATGACAATTAGATCTTCCACAGATGGGGCAATCACTCGATGGATTTTTACAGTGGAAATCTTTGGTCAGTCTTCTGTTTGGATGCACCCAAGCTGTAAGTGTTCTCACTCACAATTCTCACTGCTTTACATTTTAGGATTTCCTTATCAGACGCCCATAAGTATCTAAATCATATTGCAGTTTGCAAATACTCTTCTTCAGTTTTTGGGTCCTTGCGTTAGTTTGTGGGTTTTAAGCAGTTGTACACTTGTACCGTGTACATTACTTGTGTATTTTTTGGATTTTGGGAAGCTTTGTAATAATCATTCCTCATAGCATCACCTCGATGATTTCACAAGGTTCATATATAAGTGCTCTTATCCTTGTTTTAACCATTGATGGGGAATATGTTGGTTGCTTGCTGTTTCATAGTACAAGGAGAGGAAAACTTAGTCATTTGATTCACTCTAGTATTTGAGCTGGAAAATTACCCTCAACTAAAGACTGAGATGTTAAGCAAGAGTTGATGGTTGGTTGCTGTATGTTACTAAAGTTCTTGAATTTGGATAGAAAAAAGCCAAAAGTTCAATAAACGAAGTTAGGCACTGAAGAAAGGGTGGTGGCCAAAAGATCCAATTCTTCTTACTTGGAAGTTGGAAGCACAACCATAGGAACCTTTAAGAGTAGCTGGGCTCATCTTTTAATTGGCAGGGTCAAGGATCAAGGGTCAAGTAAAGTTTTTTCATCTTACCTTGATATATTTGAAGACCTCCAAACTAAATCATTGATGCTCTTCAAGAGCCTAGTATTTTGATATTGTAAATATCAGATTTCTCACAAATGTGAGGTTAGGTCTCATTTCTAATAAGCTCCAAGCCCCCTAAGCACTACGTCTAGGTGGGTGGGGGTCATGTGAATTTCTATGGTTTCATTCTGGAGCATACCAAGTGTGCTTATAATGAAGTTCTGTTCTTGAAAACGATCTTTATAAATTTTGTTCCTTCTTCTTGCAGCCATTTCATACTAGGAGCCAGCTTTTCATAAAGGTAAAATCTACTACCTAATTGTTTATAAACTACCCATATATTACAACTTAAATTTTTGAATAGTCATTGTCCTTTAGGAGATAAATGGCTAGTTGGATTGATGTGCTTTTGGTAGACTGCTACTTAGAGGATGACAGGACATGGTGCACTACTTCTCTCTCTTTCTTTCCTTCCTAATGTTCAGGACACTTCTTGCAGTTCATCAAGTGTGTATATTATCAACTAAAATATGGATTTCAAAGGGGTCATGCAAAAGATAGCACAATAGAGAAGGAATCGTCATTATTGCTTGATGATTCATGGCTTACTTCTGATAGTTTTCTGCATCACCTTTGCAAGGTAATTATTTCACCAAATATATATTCATGTATTTAGATAGATTATAGAGATCGACTCTGCTGAAGAACAATGACTTCTTGCTTATTAGGTTTGTATCCTGGAGTAATGGTGATGATTTTTTTATTTTTTTTTCCTTTCTCCTTCCAGCAATATTTGGTTTATTCATATTTCTGCACCAAATGAATCTCCCTCACAAGCCTGACATTGCATCTCCATATATCTTTTTTTTTTTTTCGTTTGAAAAGATGAGGGCTCTTAGTATGCGTAGTTCATCTAGTAGCCTACAATTCTGTCTTGTCACTCTGTTGAACTTGCCCTTTGGTTGTGAAAGTAGATTGCAGCAATTAGGAAAGGATTCATACATTCAATATTTCTAACCTCTTCAAACCCTTACCCTGAAGAAATAGATTGGCAAAGTGATGAAAAGGAAAATATCTGATGAAGAAGATGGTGTGAAGCAAGATTGCTTCATAGGAAAATATCTGATGAAGAAGATTGGTGTGAAGCAAGATTGGTCATCTGGTATTGAATCTAGTCATTTTTCTATGCTGATATGTGCAGGAATTTTTTTTGCTGGTTGATGAGGCCTCAGTTGTTGATGGCGATCTTTTAACATGGGTGAGTTTTATGTTAACGGTGTTTCTGCAATGCTTTTCTAGCGCTTACGTGACAATGGAAATAATGGAATAACTGTCTGCTTTTCATTTACTTTTTTTTTTTTAATTACCTCATCCTCATTATATCTGCATGGAACTATGGAAGTGAAAGAGTACATATGATCCCTTTTTTAGTTAGGTCTGTGTGTGGTTTTGTGGGTGTGGTAGGGGAGGCACGGGGCAAGGGGGACTGGATTGGAGAACGTTATGGTTCTGTTGCACTGCTTGGAATTATGTACATAACGTTCTAACAATATGAAATTTCCTTAATAGACATACGGTGTCTAGTATGTGGAACAATTGAAAATATACTCATGCATTATGGATTTTGAAACCTAAGAATGAGGTCTGCTGCGTTCATGCTTCCCCGTTCCCATATCCAGTTTATGCATTTATGCTGATCAATTGATGAAAACCTCTACTTTTTCCCTCGATGACCTCAATAGACCAGAAAACTCAGAGAATTGCTCGAGAACACACTGGGTTGGGAATTCCATCGGAAAAGTGCAGTGGACGGATTATATTTTGAAGAAGATGACGAGGTCAGTATGATTTCTGACTGTACAGCATAACCTGCTTCTACAAAATTGCATCTTTTCCGTTGTCTGTTCACTTATCTGAATTTACTTTTGTAGTATGCTCCAGTGGTTGAGATGCTGGATGAATCCAGCTAGATGAAGCAGGTTGAACATACTTGACGCTGGAAAGGAAGATAAGAAATACGAGGTGGATAGTGTTTTACAGAGCAAGAATGTAACACAAATTTGGTTAGATAATAATAATCGTGTTTTGCAGATAGGTGATTGTACATATCTCTCAACTAGACAAATACAATAATTTTCGAAACATCAGTTCATTTTTTGCTTATTGAGCAGCTTTGTCTTCTCTTCATTTTTGGGTCATCTTTGATCCATCATACATGTAGTTCTCTCTTTGAAAAACTAGGGTATACTTAGGTAATGTTTGGTTGATATGGGAAATAAATTTAATAGGCATTCACAATTCATTGGAATTATAATCCTATGTCAAATTTCCTAGGAATTAGTTAAACATGTTTGGTGGTAAATAAAGCGTTTGCAAATTGTGGGAATTTTGAGTTACTAAGGTGGCCTTGATAATTAATTTCCCATATATTTGTATCCCATGAATTTTCCTACATTTTCACTTTTTATGGTCAACCAAACAAACCTTCCATTTTCAAGTTCACATGATTTCTCAATTCTCCCATTTTTTTGGTTCAACCAAACAATACCTTAGTCTTGGTAATTTGTAGCAAGTTTTACATAAGCATGTTAATGCATTACATGAGTTTGATAAGAATATTTCAACAAATAGTGTATATCAAAGGAAGTTCTTCCATAAGTTAACAATATTGTACCTTCAAAGGGAGTTTCTCTTGTTATTGATGTTTTGTCTTGTGCTGGGGTTTCTTTTGGTAGTACCTTTTATGGAGGGTATAAGAATGTTGTCTTTGGGGTATTGTTGGGCAGATTTGCTCTGGTTGTTAGAGGTTGCAAGGTTAAGTTCAACCTTGTTTGTGGTGTTGGTGGTCTTATTGATTGCCTTTTTGGGGTGTGACTATGGTTCCCTGGAAGTTATAGGTGAGTGGGTGACTGAGTGTTTTAGAGTGGTTTCGTTTGATGATGTGGTCTTTTAGGGGGTGGGTTTATTTGTGCAGGGGTACGATTCCTGCATTTGGAGTTCGTCGGAGGAAGGTGTTGTTGAGCGGAGAGGTTTGTTTGCTCATCCTGTTGTTTCTTGGTTTTGGGATGATAAGAGTATCCGATCAGTTGCTATCATCTCATTGTTAGTGTTTGTGATGGCAAAGTCAGCCATCGCTGTTAATCTAAATCTTGAAGGAGGCTCCCCATCTTTAAAGTTTGGGGCAAGCAAAGTCCTCCAATGTCCTGCACTCACTGTTGGTAAAGTTGCAGGCAAAGTACCTGCATCGTCGTGTAAGGTTTCTCAAGGTAGAGTCATAAAAAAAATATGACTCTATTAGTTGTATTCTCAAACTCCTAGGATATACTTACGCTTTGCCATCCCCGAGAGTGGAGTGGTGTCAACGGTCAGGTTTCCTACAACAAGATGCAGTCTTTTGGTTGGTGTTGGTCTCAACAACTTTACTTTTGATTTTGCTTTTGGGTTTTTGCAAGCTTTAGTTCTCATCTCTCGGTCTATCTCGAGTTTTTCGGTTAAGTTGGCAATTCCTGGTCCATAATGAAGTTTCGGTAGGTTTCTCTTGGTTTTCCCAACGCCTAAGTCAATGGTGTTATGCAATTGGTGGTCTTCTTCACGACTCCATTTCTTGGTCCTCAGCAAAGTTACACAGGGTTGCTAGTTTGCTGTAAGTGTGTTTGCTTGTTTTTAGTTATTTTTAGCTCTTAGGTTGTAATTTGCTCCTTGTTTATGAAGTTCTCATTGTAAAAAAAAAAAAAAAAAAAAAAAAAAAAAAAAAAAAAAAAAAAAACCTGAACCAAAGAACTTTTCTATACATCAAATATAAGAGGTTTTTTCTATAACTATATAATACTACCTTTGTTTTTTTTTTTTTTGACACATTTTGACTTAAATACTATTAACACACTTTTCTTTGACCATTTTGTAATTTATACGTAATGAAAATAATAGTCATATGAGATTTGATAGATTCCATATATTTTCAAAGTATCAACTTTTTTTTTATTTTGCTTATTAGTAATTAAAAATATTAATGATTGAATTTGTGCATTGACAAACATGACTAACCTAACGTATCAACGACAAAGAAACGGAGGAAATAATTATGCTACCTCCGTTTCATATTATTTGCAACGATTTGACATGAAGTAAAAAGGAAAGATGTCTAATCGTTGCAAATAATATGAAATGGAGGTAGTATTCATCTTACACTTAAAGTTTTTGCCATAGAATCATTTCTCATGTGATGATCTTTACAAATGTGCCTTGATGATTAAACTATTTTTTGCCTTGATGATCAAAGTGTTAAATCAAAATATTGTATCGAGTGAACATAGAACACTTTAATTTTTTTTTCAAGGAAACAAAAAAAAAATTAAATAAAAAAATTAAAAAAACATACTCGTAAGAAATTAGGGAGTTAATTAAAAGATAGTTTAATCTAAATTTTTGCTTTTTGTGGGTGATTAAAAAAAACGAAAAAATAGAAGAAGGTTTGATGAAAATAAGGGGTTTAGCCTTGAAGGGGTTAAAAATACCGAGAAATTCCAAGTTTCTCAACATGAGAAAACAACCTATGTTTTGCTTTAAAAAAAAGAAACAACCTATGTTTCTCAAACTGCAAAAACGTAAATAAAAACACCTTTTTTTCCTGTTTATCGGCAAAACCGCTACTTATAAACCGCTAATTAAAGTAACGGTTTTTGCCTATAGAGATTTTACCTGTAATTTTACAAATATAACTTATCGAGAAACAAATTTGTTCCTCACGTTGATTAACATTAATCCTTACCAACACAATTTATTGCCACTTTTCATTTTTTTTGTGAATCAATGAGATCAACTCGGTGACCCTAGTAATTCGTAAGCAGCAAAGCTAGAGTAGAAGAGAATATGGGTCAATCTCAAAGTCACACTTCCGCCCCCGCCATTGATGACACCTCAAAGGCCCCACCTTCTTCCATAGAATCTCTAATTGCAGGTCTATTTCCTTCCAATCTTCTTTTGGTGTTTCGTTCAACTTTTTTTATCAACTTTTTATGATTAATTTGATTTCACTTTTTCTCTGCAAATTACCCTCCTTAGTTTATTATTGATTTTCTGTTAAATGTAACCATTGATTAGAATCGAGAAATTTCGATAGTAACATTCTAGGGAGTTTGATTGATAATAATAATAATCATCTAGGAATCGGTCTTGACTGATAAAGTTTGATCCTTTTTTCCACTGTTAAAGGTTGAAGATTTATCAGAGTTGATATGTCATTTTAATTACAGTATATCTTAATTTCGTCTCCATGGTTTTCGCCAGAATTTGGGCTTATATAAAATTCATGATTGTTTCACAAAAATTCCAAAATAACTGCAATGAAGTGTTTGGAACTTTTGAGTAAATTATATGTAATTTAGAGGTTAGTAATTCACAGAAGATGTATGTAGTAGAAGACTATTTCAATAACTTTTAGTGTTATAATAATGCTGTTCTTACTGTGAATTGAAATCTTCAAAAATTAGCACCAAGTGTAGGATGTTATGTTATGCTTATATAAGATGCTTTCTTGAATGTTGGAAGTTTGGGTCAGGAAATGAGGCAAAAAGACAGGGCATGGATGTATAATAGATGTGATTATGTGAATAGGCATGTTCGTTTTACTTTTGGGTTGTTATTGTCCAATGATAGAAACTGTCTGCAGTGTTGTTGGACTCTTATCTTGCTGTGTTTCTGTAAGACATTGTTGTTGGTTGGTCACTTGGTTGAAACCTCGTAACCTTTAAACCACTTGAAAGTGTTTAATTGTCTTTTGTCCTTGAATAGATGTATGAGATGGGACTATCTTTCTTTCTTGCTAGCATTGACTATAGCCTTCATTTTATGTGGATTTAGGTGAGGACTGGCTGTTTGGTGAGCTTGTTCCCACAGCATTTGGTCATGGGTTTTGGAGGAATGTAACATAGTCTTCCTCAAGGAAGTCATGTAAAACTTTCCTCGATTAAGTCATCCGTGTGGGTTGTCTTTGCAGTGGAAGAGATTCCAAAGCACTTTGATTTAAGAGATATTGTCTGAACTGATTTAGGGGTTTGAAAAGGGGAGGTCCAGTCTGTAGCTGTTGGTTCAAGAACTCCGAATTCCTCTCTTAATAGCAGCCATAGAGGGCTTCTTTAGGCCTCATCTCCACATTCAGTGTTGCTGTGTTGTCGCCCTTTTTGCTCTTAGCAAGGCTTGGTATGAATGTATGACGTGGTTATATATTATCATGACCTAGAGTTAATTTTTGTAAAAACTAATGTAAATGTAAACAGTAAAAGCAGAAATTAACCAAAATCCACCTTAGCATAAGGAAGGCCATGGAGGTAATTATTCTGTGTAACTGTGTAAGTGGCTTCTAGTTTGAAAGCTTACTTAATCACTTAGGCTATAAATCCATTGGCAAAGACATGTGCTTGACTTGCTTGGGTGTATGGTTGCATAGGGAAGGCTAGCTGTGCTGAATGCATAACCAAATAATTGACAGGAGTTGGGCATTACAGCAATATCTTGATAACGAAGAAGAAAGACAGCGACAATGATGTTTCAAGGCTATTCTTGTCTCTTGTAATACGTCAATTGATTATTACTGGAAATTCAACCTATATTTGTGCATGTTATTGCTAATGAATATATTATTAGTATTTTGAGCTTATATAATATCTTGGTGTTGCAGAGGCAGCAGCATACGGTGATAGCGAGAAAGAGGTAATTGAGCTTTACTTGAATACTTTGACTCTTTGTTATATCTTCAAGATCGTTTCTCTCCATGTTTTCTATTGTTCTTTCCTAAATGAGTTGTATGTATTACTTACAGTCTATTGATGAAAAAGCTAGAAAGGCGTTGGAATGCCCATGTATAGCTGACTTGCGAAAAGGCCCATGCGGTACTCAATTTTCGGAGGCCTTCCTCTGTTTTCTTAAGAGCACTGCTGAAGAAAAGGTGAGTGCACATGGTATAGTGGTTTGTTAGTTTCTCTATAGACTCTATTGACAGTTTTTTGCATAGTATTATGTTTGAAAGGCAATACAGTGATGTGTACCTTAGTTACATTTCTTGAAGAACCTAACTCAATTCAAGTGAAAAGTTTGATTAATTTTAACTGTTTAATGATCATTAATGTTTATGGTTGGAGGGGAGGCTATAGTGTAGATGGCGTGACTACTCATTTGAGGACTGGGAAGGAAATAATGTTCGAAAAATTGGTTAATAATCTGTAATGGAATTATCGATACACTTCATTCCTTCAAGCAATTGAGGACATATCCTTGGCTGGGTCATGATTGAATCATGCCTTTTGTTTCTCTGTTTTCAGGGCTCGGACTGTGTGCATCCATTTGTTGCATTGCAAAGCTGTATAAAAACCAATCCAAATGCATTTCCAGATGATATCGCGGGAGATGATCAAGTCAAGGAGAAGGTAGAGTCGTCTTCTAATCACAGAATAAATCCACCAAAATGGTCTTTGGAATCCCAGAGTCCTAAACCTAGACTCTAGACCTTAGAGCACTTTATTCACTCCAAATTTGCAAACATCTGATAACTGCTAAACTTGGGTTGTCTATCACTCTATCGAATTCGCATGTTTTATGAGTTAGAAGTAACAATCAGGCATGACATGGCCAGAGTTCATACATTTTTTGAAATTGTAATATATGATCAAATGCATTTACTTTTTGCGTAGCTTGTACCTCCTTATCGAGCAGAGTTATACTACTTCGTAATTGCTTTCTCTGTTTGTTGTTTGTGTTAAAGTATTATGAGTAGCTCGATTTGTAAATTGATTCTAGGCAGTGCAGCAGAACCATAATTTTCTCCAATCCAGATCGCCCTCACCCCTTACATTCCCCTCTCACACCCATACACACACAGATCCTATCTAAACAAAGCCTCAAATTTGCTCACTCTTCCATGCAGGTATAATGAGGATGAGATTATAAAGAATAAGACCGGTAAACTGGTAATGGATCCTGTAGGACTAGAGGTGGCAAACTGGCAATGGATCCTAGATCCAGATCCATCTTTTAGGACCTGGATCTCTAAATTTTGGACCCGGCGAATCTATTTTGATGGACCGTTCATATCCAATCCGAATCTAACCTATAGACCTGATTTTTTATATTTTTATTTATATTATAATGTTATTGATTAAGATTAATTATTAATTAATTTGACTTTTCTTATATAAATATACCAAGTATTTCTTTTTTCAAAAAAAATACCCTAAACTATTTATTTATTTTATTTTTTTACAATTTAAAAACTTTATTATTTATTTGTTATTTTGAAAAAATAATGGTTTAAGCATGTAGATATATTAGATGAATTTAATAAAAAATAGTTTGCTCATATTAAACTAAAAATTAAAAGATATTTTTTTAAAAAAAAAAAAAAAATACTTGCAAATTCGGATTCATGGATCCTTGTTCTAAAAACGGATTTAGATTCGAATCCAGTAGGATAAAGTACAGATTTGACCCATTGCCACCTCTATCTACGACACGAGGGATATTAAATCCTTATTCCATCAATCATCCCCACAAACAAACAAGTTGTCTATTTGAAATTAATACAAAGTAGTAATTGAAATATAAAAGGAAATGTAAGTCAATAGTCAACCCCATAAATAAAAATAAATAACTTTGTAGGTACATTAATCAATAACATAATACTAAAACAGACACCAGGAATGACACGTGTCACTTCCTGGTGCTGTATTTTCCCTCCAAAACTCCCCTCCCCTTTTAGTAAAAAAAAATCTTTTATTTTTGGAATATTTGTATAATACAACTATAATAATATTATTTCAAATTTTATATATTATCTTTACATAAAATGTATTTCTTTTTATTCATGTTCTTAATTTTTCAATACACATTTACCTAAAATATTATTCCAACTATTTTTTAATTATAGAAAGAGTGAGCCACTGGTTTAGGTACAAGATACTATCATTACCATCGGGACATTTTTTAGACGAAGTATTATTAAATTTTTCCCAAAAAGTAATAATAAATTGATTCATATAATTGATATTAAATAAATTACTTTAAAACATCACTTTATTTTTTTTTTCAAATACCTCTAATATTTTGTTTCTTAGACTAATGGAGTATTAGATATGACTGTAAAATAAATATTGTGTTCGACAACTGTATCATATCATATGTTTAATTCTAGGAAAATGTGAAATATCAATCAATTTTTTGTTATTATGTAATTAAATAAATTAATATCTTAGTAAATACAAAAAAAAAAATTATCTTTTGCTGAAACATTTGATTGATATAATAAAATTCGACATTATTAATAAGGTGCATAGTAAAAGATACGTCAGATATAGTAACAAGTGACATCTTCTTGTGTATTCCTTTTTTTCAATAAATAGTTATCACCTACAAATAAATTTTTAAGGCAATAAACAAACAATGATCAAACTACAATTATTGGATAGCTTCAAACACATTTTTATATAATAACAAAGAGCGACGATATCATGTAGAGCATCAATTCATAAATAGAAAATAAACTATTAATAATATAGTTAGTGTTGCCTAATTGTAGATTATTATTGTCTTTAATGATCCAAATAATATTTATTTCCATTGAAATTATTTTATTGGATATAAAGATAATATATTATTTGAATTTATATATTTATATGTATGTTGTGCTAATAAATTTACTGTAGATTTTATTCGATTTGTTGTTTGATTAATATTAGTTTTATCAGGAAATAAGATGCATCTATAATGTATACTACTTTTAAATATTTTCAACACAACTAATCAATAAAGGTGGGCAACAGGCCGAGTCGTGCCGTCGCGGGCCTTGCCTGGAGCCATGGCGGCGGGCCGTGCCGTGCCTCCATTTCCACCAAGCCAGCCCATTACACGGCCCACGTGCCTGGCACGTTTGAGCTTCGACTTTGTTAAATAAATTAAGTTTAATATATATATATTATTTAAATCTAAACTAACCAAAACAATTAAAGAAAGCATAATAAAAATAATTATAAAATAAAGAGAATAATAGTATCAAAGTGATAAGATGTGAACAAAGAAACGTAGGAAAGAAAACAAAACGAAACTAAAACTAAACTACGTAAAAGCTAAACTAAAAGAAAATTAACAAACTAAAACTTAATCTAAGAAACTAATAATTAAAAGCTAAAGTAAGAAAAGCACACCCCACAACCTACGTAATAACCATCCTTTTGTAAGAAAGGAAAAGGTGTTTGATTCCAGGTCAAACTACTACCCCTAAACCGACAATCATCAGCAAACAAAACCCAAAATCAGCAAGTCCAAGAAGAAAGACAGCCCAACTGTTGAAGCAGCCTAACGTGTTGCTGGACACATCCGCCCAATCGAGCCCGCCTGTCTGGCAGCGAGCTGGGCTTCTTCACGCGCGAGCTTGAGTGTTCTCCTTGGTATTGGACTTCTCTAGCTTTGAGCCCAATCTCCACTTTTGGACTTAACTTGATCATGATATTATTTTGGACTTTTTCACTTAATCGAGCCCTTAACCATCAAATTAAATTCCTCTAACTCGGTCTTGGGCTTATAACATTTGGTCATAAAATACGATCAAATTCTAATGTCTTTCTAGTGGCTCAATAAGCTCGAAAATTATCATGATTATGGAAATTTCTACAAAATAATATCAACTCTACAAAAACACTAAAAGACATATATTAGTAATAAAAATAGCTCCGTAGAGCTCAAATAAGCACAAATATGACCATGGGATGGGAAATAAAAAAAAAATATATAAAATGGACTCATCAAATTTCTATGGATTTTACGATTTTTGTAAGTAAATACATTATTGGGCTAGGATAGGACCTTGACATATTTCCCATGCTAGTTTTTCCATGCCACTTTTGTTTAGAGGAAGATGGATTATTTTTTTAATTCCCCAACCTCCTCTTCCCTTTAAGGAGAAAGTTATTTTTGGGTCAAATTAGAAAATAACACCCATAAAAGACCCCAATTTTGATAATAACACCTTCGAAAAAAAAAAAGTTTTATTATAACACCACCAAAAATCCCAAAATTTTGGTTTCATAACCCACTAACGGATTTTTGGATGGAAACCGTTAGTGGGGCCTGCCATGTACACGTGTTAGTTGTTTATTGGTTAAAAAAAACAAGAAATTTTTTTTTAAAAAAAAAAAAAAAAACCTAACCCCCTAACCCAGCCAGCCCCACCACCGGTACCACCTGCCCCAGTCGCCGCTGTCGCCGGCATCCCCTGCCCTCATATAATCCGGCGAAACCAACCCCAGCCGCCTCCGCCGCCGGCATCCCCTGCCCTCACCCCAAGCCCTTCAAACCACCGCAAAAACCACTCCGCCTCCAAAACCTTCCTCTCTAGTGCTACACGCGGCTATGCTTGCTTTTCTTTGCTCTCCCTTCCATGGGGTTCGATTTTCGAACCTTTTCTTCTTCCCCTCCGGCCACCATTCAGGGTAGCCGATAATTTTGAAACACCCTTCCTTCGTATGTCGTGCTCCTCCACAGTGAGTACACCTTAGGTTTACCCGGTCATCTACTCGCCGGAATTGTGGTCTCTCTGTTCATCCCTTTGTAGCAAAACCGCTTCTTTGTTCGTCTGAGTTTAGTAGATCTCTTCGATCTTTGTCCAGGGAATCATCAAGACCTGCTATAAATTGATATAAACGGTTTGTTGGGTCAAATGATTGTAAATCGTTTTGTCTTCTGGGCAAATCATCGGATTAGGTAATCTCCGATCAATTTCCTTCCAAATTGAGGTGAGTTTGCTGTAGTAGATCACTGGGGGTGGAGGTGATTGCAGGCTGGGAAAGAGGCGTTTTCCGGTAGGGGCTGGGCTAGGAAGGAGAAGGGAAGAGGCGGCTAGGGTTGGTTTCGCCGGATTATGTGAAGGCAGGGGATGCCCGCGACAGCGGCAGCTGGGGCAGGTAGTGCCGGTGGTGGGGTTGGATGGGTTAGAAGGTTAGATTTTTATTTATTTTTTTAAATTTTTTTTTTAAAACCAATAAACAACTGACACGTGTACATGGCAGGCCCCAGTAACGGTTTCCATCCAAAAATCCGTTAATGGGTGGTGAAACCAAAATTTTGGGATTTTTGGTGGTGTTATAATAAAACTTTTTTTTTCAAAGGTGTTATTATCAAAATCGGGGTCTTTTGTGAGTGTTATTTTCTAATTTGGCTTTATTTTTGTGTAATCAGTTGAAGACTTTGCCCCCCCCCCCCCCCCCTTTTCTTTTACCCTAACTGGTCTTATTGATCTATAACTGAAATGGGTATGAAATTTGCTTGATTAAGGACTGGTTTTGAAGTGGGGTGATTGGTTGAATTAAGATATAACCTACTTACCTTTGAATGGAATAGGAAATCCGTTGTACAAATTTCTTCATTACTTTGTTGACAACATTGTATATGTCCCTTCCTAAGCAGAAGTTGTGAATAATGTAAACATGTATTTTCTTAAAATTATTTGTTATTCCTCTATTTTTAGTGACTAGAAGCTTCGAAAGTGTCTTTGCTATAGCTGGCTAAGCCGCTAAGGTCATAATTCTATGCAGCATGATCCCTTTGGGTGTACTTTAGTTGTGGTTTAAGCAATCTGAGCTGGAAGTTGATGTTGTCTTTCATTGTTTTGTTATAACATATTTGCTTTTGAGAGCATGTACTGTATATTATGTTGATATTATTGTGCTGTATATGATGACTTTGGAGTTACTAGGGAACTATAATTTTGTCCCCTAGATGAAGCTTATGCGTAGGATTTTGCAATAGTTTGTTTCAAGATTTAAATTGTATGCCTTGGTTTCTAATAACGAATGAAATATGCAAGTAAACTACTTGGGACATAGGGATGCACGTGTAATTTAAGAAAACTACAAGCGAGTTCATTTAAAATATTAGTTTATTGTATAAAAAATTCTTTTTAGCATTTTTATATTGTAAGAAAGCAACAAGTGGGGTGAGAGGGGTAGGTTAGGAGAGAGAACATGTGGGAAATATTTTTTATTAGTGGTGTCATTCCATATTTAGAAACATGTCAAGTATTTTGGGACGAACGAAAATGAAAACTGTGTTAAGTATTATGGGACGGAGAGTATGAAAATTAGTGTGTCTTCAATTTACAAGCTTTGAATATATTTTACATGGGTAAAATAGGGAAAAAATATATTAAGTTAAAAATGGAATATATTCAATCTGGATAAATCTTTTTGAAACGCCCAAAATTGAATATGAGATTAACAATTAGGATCGGATGGAGTATCTAGTTTAGTGGTGGATGAAGAGATTACATTTCTAACTTGGGATAATACATTCCTAATTTGGGACATTACATTCCAAATTTGAAACGGGTCGGTTTGGGATAGGGTTTACCCTGGTTACTGCGGGTTCGGGCAGTGACGGATACATCACATATTTTTTTTGGAAAAAGAACGGATTAAAATGAATATTTGTGTAATAATTGACAAAATTATGGAGTTCAGCTTAGTGGTAATTGATACTCCCTATATGATTGACCTAGCAAAAACATAAAATAAAAATAATAATAAATAAATAAATAAATAAATAAAAATTAGAGTTAAGTGTAACAATGGGTTCTATCTTTTTTATTTTTTCTCCTTTTGGGACCTCATACTTTTTTTTCACCTTTTGGGACCTCAAGTGTACTTTCCGGCCAAAATTTAATTGTAGGTGAATTAAAAAGATAGTTCCCTTGGTTAAATAACTTAGTCCCCTAAAAAGTCATCCGAAAAAAGAGAGTCCCCCATTTTAAAAAAAAATAGTATTATTTCAATCCATTTCTTTACTTAGTTCTAATTAATTAACTAGTTTAGGTTCCGTGCCATGCACGGTAATTTTTAATGTTATTATCAATTTACAACTATTTTAATCAATGTAAAAAAAAAATTGTCAAAAATTAGTGTGAATTAACTATCGAAACAATTACTAAAATGAAATATAGTCATGAAAAAACCGATTAGCTAAATATGTACTTTTAAGTTTAAGCATTTGAGCATATGGTTATTTTATGTATTTCTGTGTGTTACTGTTAAAGTGTTATTTTTCTTGTTAACTACATGTAAAATTTTAAAGTTATGTACCAACCTTACAAATAAATTTTCTTTGCACACACTATTAAAATCACTCTATTATTTCATTCAAAATTGTGCAATCTAAAATAATATTATTACATATCATTCCGACAACATATTATTTCTTATTCAACTTTTCTCCTGATATGATTCTAATTAGATATCAATATATTTTTAATTATATTTTGTTAATATTTTATATTATAATTAATAGTTATCAATCAATGAATTATATAGTTATTGATTGATGTTCTTATGTAAATATTGGTTATCAAGGTAATTTACTTAACAAAAATAAGTAATAAAAATCTTTTGTTGATAATCTACTAAGTATATGATATTTTTCCTTCCTAAAGAAGTTATTGTATTTTATTCTTCCTATCGCGCTACCAGAGAGCGCATAGAGGGTTTGGGTGTTGTGAAGCTACGTCCCGCGGTAGGATATAATTAAAGATCTAGATAATAATTATTTTGTTACAATTAAGGTTATTTACATTTTAGTCAACTTTTTTTTTATCTCATTAAAAGATTTTCTCCAAAGAAATAAAAGAAAAAAAAATATTGTATTTAAGGACACACCAGACGATGACATGTGTCATTACTGGTGTGTCTTTTAGTATATAGTTAAGTTATAGTTATATATTATTATTATTATTATTATTATTATTATTATTGAAGTAAACTAAAATTAAATTACCATTGTATTTTATTGTTGATTTTTCTTCAGTTTGTTTTTACCATGGATTTGTTAGGAATTTATTAATAATTATTGTGTTATTCCTATATTTTTTTTACTCCGTAACATTTTTTTATCAAGAAATTTTGATTTAGATACTTCAACAATATTGGATCGATTTATTTTTAATAATAATAACCTTTTAATTATTCTACCATAATCCAACCTTTACCCCCAATCTTTTTGTGAACTGTTAAACATCGCCCGCAAATTCCTACATAAAGCCCACAAAATAAGAGTGAAATGACACTTTTGCCCTCATACTAAAAAACACACAATTTCTCTCTCTACTCTCTACTTCCACTTTCTCTCTCTAAATTATTTCCAGAGCTATGTCTAGGCGGCCCGGCAAGGAAGTGGCGGCACCGGCGGTGGGCGGAAGGCGGTTTGCCGGCCAGAAGGTAATTTTTCTAATTTTTGTAATTTTTTTTTTTAAAAAAAACCTCCGGCGACGGTGTGGCGCCAAGGCGAGACGCCACCACCACGGAGGAGGCGCCTAGGCAAGGCGCCCGTACGGTGGTGGCGGCGCCTAGCCCAGACGCCACTACCACGGCGGCGGCGCAGAGGCTAGGCGCCACGGCCGTGGTAGTGGCGTCTGGGCTAGGCGCCGACACCACCGCACGGGCGCCTTGCCTAGGCGCCTCGTTCTTTTTTTTTTTTTTTAAATTTTTTTTTTGATTTTTTTTAATTTTAAATTTTATTTTCGATTTTTTTTTTTTTTTTTTAAAAAATTTGTTTTTCTTTATTTTAAATTGTATGTTCCCTTTTTTTTTTATCTTTTTTTTTTTAAATTTTGTTTTTTTATTTGTTTTAATTTTATATTTTTTATGTTTATAATTTTATTTCCGTGACATGTTTATTTGCTTTTGTGTTTATTTTCGACTTTTTTTAATTTGTTTTCGTTATTATGTTTCGTTATTTACTTGGAGTTAGGCATCGCAATTTAGACCTGGTGCGGGGAAGAGTATTGACGTCGTGAGGAGTACGATCTACTCAATGGAGAGCTCGGGGCCCAGACACGTTAGATCCCGTGGTATTTCGGCCTCGGCCCGCAGAGAACGGGTGCACTGTTCTGCGGACGATCAAGATGATGATGATGATGATGAGGAGGAGGAGGAGGAGGTCGAGGAGGAGGAGGTCGAGGACGAGGATGATGCAGATGAGGATGTCGACGATCAGAGTGGACCATATGATGATTACGGTCCATTCAGTCAGAGACGTGATGATACGTATGAGACGCATAGGGTAGATGTGCGTAAGGGTCGAGATGGTAGGTTTGTTAGTAGATCTGGCACATCATCTGCGTCCACTGTGTCTGCGGGTAGCAGAAAACGGTCGAGGGCCGTTAATGATTCTTGGATGGTGAGGGGTGAGGTGGCCGGGGGACCTATAGACGGGAGTGTGATTCCTAGCTTTTTAGGACACATCGCTACCCGTATTTGGGAGGACCAGGAGAGGGCTTTGGATACAGGCATTTTGAAATGCCAAACCCGGGAAAAGACTTGTAGGTTTTTGTGTAGCTGGGCTGATGCTTGGCCGGAGGAGAGCGAGATGGTCGGGCGATTGAGGGCCACTAGAGTGAGTCACCTTCCTGCCACCATGCACGACAGGATTGACTGGACGCTGATCACGGCTTTCGTTGAGCGATGGCAGCCGGATACGAACTCGTTCCACCTTCCGTTCGGTGAGATGACGATCATGTTGCATGACGTCGAGGCCATCCTTGGGATTCCCGTGGAGGGAAACCGAGCATCTGTCGTCACTGATGCGGATCAGGCAGATTTACTAGCGGAGCTGTTGGCGGTGGATAGGGCTGCGCTGTACACATCGGCACTTGGTGTGTGGGATCACGGCGGCGTTAAGATCGCAGCCGTCTTGCAGCGATGTTTGCACCCTACGGCACGTAGGACGCAGGACACACAGCTGGCTGCATATGTTTTTCTTCTTCTCGGGTGTACCTTGTTTCCGGATAAGAGCGGGAACAAGCTCAGGCCACGCGACATAGTTGACGCGTGAGAGCCCGACAGAGTAGGCCAGTTTTCTTGGGGGTCGGCTACGCTGGCGTATCTGTATCGCCAGTTAGGATTCTCGAGCCGGGCTGATGCAGCAGGTATCACTGGATGTCTGACGTTGTTACAGACCTGGATATACGAGTATTTTCCTGCGTTTCGACCACACCGCGACCCGGTTCCCATTGGTGATGGCCAGCCACGTGCCTGTGCGTGGAGTCCGCGTGTCGAGAAGAAGTCCGTTGACCGCCTGCGCTCCATACGGTTATTGCTTGACAGGATGTCCCCCTTAGAGGTACAGTGATTAAATTATTTCTACTTTTACAATCTGATGCTTTATTTTATGACTGTTACTGATTTTAAATAATGTGCAGGTGAACTGGATGCCTTTCGGCCAGAACCCTAGTAATAGGGTACCCAGGACCCTCTACACTGGACTGATTCAGTATCGCGAGATCGTAGAGGCGTACATGCCGCAGCGCTGTCTTCGCCAGCTTGGATTTGTCCAAGTTGTCCCACCTCCACCGGCATGGCCCAGTAAGGCGGTACGATCTGCGTCGTCGAAGGAGTACGTCGTCCAATGGCCGTCAAACATGATATCCATGTGGGAGCAGTTTCCGATGGTTGCCCGCCTATGGACGGCGGAGCTGCAGCGGCCGCCAAGTGGGGTGACTGCCATGTGTGACCAGCACTACATGGAATGGTACATCCGGCACTCGCACCCGAGGTTGATCAAAGACATCGACGACGCAGATGATGACGATGTGCCACCTGCCACTGCCTCTTATGCGGTACGTCTCATCTTTTATTTGTTGTTCTCTTATTTTAATATATATATGTATAATACGTCGTTTGATGTTTTTTGTTTTGTGTAGTGGATGGGCAAGATTATGCAGTTGGGACACCGACTTTTTGAGGAAAGGGACTGCATGACGAGTGCATCAGGCAGAGCTGTTATTGACGATCTGGAACGGACCCTTGAGCAGTGGCAGTGGGCGTCACAGAGGGATTACTGATATTTGAAATTAGACATTATCTTTTTAGTTTGTAATATTTGAAATTATTGTTCTTAGTTTTTAAAATTCAATATTATCTTTTTAGTTTGTAATATTTGAAATTATTGTTGTTAGTTTTTAAAATGAAACATTATCTTTTAAAAATGAACACATAGAAATGACATAGTATTGACAATACAAGGCCTCATAGTAAAAGGTAGGTGTACATCAACAAAAACTACATGGCAATTAAATTGTTCCACTGTTGCACGCGAGCATGGTACAAAGCATCCCAACCCTCCACGCTTGCTCTACGAATTTCATACCACTTCGGTATGATATTTGGGACCGGAAAATCGGGTGACATGTCTAATCGGATAAAATGTCTGTATGACGGCCCAAGAAATCCAATAGCAACGTCCCTTACCGGTCTGGTGACGGTCTCGCGCGAACACCAGGGCAGAACCGTTGTACATGGATAATAGGCTCGACTATGTAAACCAAGGCCGAAATGCATGACTGCACACTTGTAGATGTTTGCAACGGCAAAGAGATCAAGTGGCGCATCGAACCAATGATTTTGACCGCAAGGTCCCCCTCCCCACCGGATACGCTGCAGAGACCTATCCAAGTCCTCGCCGTACACATGGCCATACACATCTCGGTTTGATGCGATTTCACTGTACATCAACTGCCGCACTAAACCGTAGTTGTCTTCACCCATTTGAAACACATCCGCCACAACCCGAAATGCCAAACCCGGGAAAAGACTTGTAGGTTTTTGTGTAGCTGGGCTGATGCTTGGCCGGAGGAGAGCGAGATGGTCGGGCGATTGAGGGCCACTAGAGTGAGTCACCTTCCTGCCACCATGCACGACAAGATTGACTGGACGCTGATCACGGCTTTCGTTGAGCGATGGCAGCCGGATACGAACTCGTTCCACCTTCCGTTCGGTGAGATGACGATCATGTTGCATGACGTCGAGGCCATCCTTGGGATTCCCGTGGAGGGAAACCGAGCATCTGTCGTCACTGATGCGGATCAGGCAGATTTACTAGCGGAGCTGTTGGCGGTGGATAGGGCTGCGCTGTACACATCGGCACTTGGTGTGTGGGATCACGGCGGCGTTAAGATCGCAGCCGTCTTGCAGCGATGTTTGCACCCTACGGCACGTAGGACGCAGGACACACAGCTGGCTGCATATGTTTTTCTTCTTCTCGGGTGTACCTTGTTTCCGGATAAGAGCGGGAACAAGCTCAGGCCACGCGACATAGTTGACGCGTGTGAGCCCGACAGAGTAGGCCAGTTTTCTTGGGGGTCGGCTACGCTGGCGTATCTGTATCGCCAGTTAGGATTCTCGAGCCGGGCTGATGCAGCAGGTATCACTGGATGTCTGACGTTGTTACAGACCTGGATATACGAGTATTTTCCTGCGTTTCGACCACACCGCGACCCGGTTCCCATTGGTGATGGCCAGCCACGTGCCTGTGCGTGGAGTCCGCGTGTCGAGAAGAAGTCCGTTGACCGCCTGCGCTCCATACGGTTATCGCTTGACAGGATGTCCCCCTTAGAGGTACAGTGATTAAATTATTTCTACTTTTACAATCTGATGCTTTATTTTATGACTGTTACTGATTTTAAATAATGTGCAGGTGAACTGGATGCCTTTCGGCCAGAACCCTAGTAATAGGGTACCCAGGACCCTCTACACTGGACTGATTCAGTATCGCGAGATCGTAGAGGCGTACATGCCGCAGCGCTGTCTTCGCCAGCTTGGATTTGTCCAAGTTGTCCCACCTCCACCGGCATGGCCCAGTAAGGCGGTACGATCTGCGTCGTCGAAGGAGTACGTCGTCCAATGGCCGTCAAACATGATATCCATGTGGGAGCAGTTTCCGATGGTTGCCCGCCTATGGACGGCGGAGCTGCAGCGGCCGCCAAGTGGGGTGACTGCCATGTGTGACCAGCACTACATGGAATGGTACATCCGGCACTCGCACCCGAGGTTGATCAAAGACATCGACGACGCAGATGATGACGATGTGCCACCTGCCACTGCCTCTTATGCGGTACGTCTCATCTTTTATTTGTTGTTCTCTTATTTTAATATATATATGTATAATACGTCGTTTGATGTTTTTTGTTTTGTGTAGTGGATGGGCAAGATTATGCAGTTGGGACACCGACTTTTTGAGGAAAGGGACTGCATGACGAGTGCATCAGGCAGAGCTGTTATTGACGATCTGGAACGGACCCTTGAGCAGTGGCAGTGGGCGTCACAGAGGGATTACTGATATTTGAAATTAGACATTATCTTTTTAGTTTGTAATATTTGAAATTATTGTTCTTAGTTTTTAAAATTCAATATTATCTTTTTAGTTTGTAATATTTGAAATTATTGTTGTTAGTTTTTAAAATGAAACATTATCTTTTAAAAATGAACACATAGAAATGACATAGTATTGACAATACAAGGCCTCATAGTAAAAGGTAGGTGTACATCAACAAAAACTACATGGCAATTAAATTGTTCCACTGTTGCACGCGAGCATGGTACAAAGCATCCCAACCCTCCACGCTTGCTCTACGAATTTCATACCACTTCGGTATGATATTTGGGACCGGAAAATCGGGTGACATGTCTAATCGGATAAAATGTCTGTATGACGGCCCAAGAAATCCAATAGCAACGTCCCTTACCGGTCTGGTGACGGTCTCGCGCGAACACCAGGGCAGAACCGTTGTACATGGATAATAGGCTCGACTATGTAAACCAAGGCCGAAATGCATGACTGCACACTTGTAGATGTTTGCAACGGCAAAGAGATCAAGTGGCGCATCGAACCAATGATTTTGACCGCAAGGTCCCCCTCCCCACCGGATACGCTGCAGAGACCTATCCAAGTCCTCGCCGTACACATGGCCATACACATCTCGGTTTGATGCGATTTCACTGTACATCAACTGCCGCACTAAACCGTAGTTGTCTTCACCCATTTGAAACACATCCGCCACAACCCGAAATCCGCAGTTACCATCTGCAATGACATCATTCCACCCGTCCAAGAATGGCATCATGATATTAGGGATCCTGTCCTTATATGGAAAATGTTCAATGTCCATTCTCCCTGTTACACACATCAATAAACACAATAAACAAGTCAACAGTAAACTAATCAAACAGTCAACAAAAGAAATTGAAGTCGAATGTCTTACCGGTGCCGGGCATATTCACCGACGACGATGATTGGCTGCCACTTGATGAGGATGTACGACCACGGCCACGGCCACGACCGCGAATGTACTCAAACGCACTCTTGTTCCGCCGTGGTTGTCGACCCCTAGGTCGCTCGACCCCTTCCGGTTCCTCGGTATCCAAACACGATGTATTGAACATGTCATGAAGTATGTGTGTAGCACTACGAATGATCGAAGGGTGACTGGAGGACACTTGGTCAAACATCATCTGAAACTGCTCCAACTCCTCCTGTTCACGGTGAACCGTATGCGGAACAGCATGCTCTCCGATAACGAGCGTCCGCCAGAATGGATGAACCTGATCGACATGTAACGACGCCCTGTCTTGCGTAATTACGCGGTGAATGGTGCATGCACAAGGTAATCCATGAGTCATTGATATAGCACATCCGCACCGAATAGCCACTTCATCGCCCAACTCCCTCATCCTGGTATACTCGCTCAGAATCAACCCCAAACAGTGGTGTGACACACGACCGTGGAGAATCTTAAATATGAAATGGCCATACAACATGCCATGTCGTCGTCTGGAGTCCTCGAGATAGTTCTTGATGCCGTTCCTCTGAGTATCAATAGCCTTGTTTATTCTCTCGAACAGTGTATCCAGAGCAGCCGTGGAAGAATCAATCCAGTCCTTCAAAGCTCTATGAGCGCTCTCGACTCTGCATGTCGTAGTGTTCCCAAAATGAAGAACTTGGTTCGTCCAATATTTGACAAACTTTTCCCTCTGAGGTACCCACTGATGCATCACATAGTCTACGATTGGCGGGCACCACTTGTACGCATCCTTTAAGTTTTCCAAGGCTCGATCGTACTCTGCCTCCGTGGTAGCTTGCAGGATCTTCCGCCACTTACCATTTACCAATCTCTCTGCTGAATCTAAGTTCTTGTTGAAAAGGTTGTAGGCTTTGACTTTCACGCAGTTGTTGATGTGCCATGTGCACAGTAAATGGCTCGACTCCGGAAACAGCTCCGCTATAGGGGCAAAAAGACCTCCCTCACAATCACTTACGATGGCCGATGGCTGTACATTTGGGCCGATGTAGTTTCTCAACTTTTCCAACACCCAACGGTAACTCGCAGCCGTCTCATCCTTCATGACTGCATAACCAATCAGAAAGTTCTGGTTCGTTGGAGCCATCCCAACCATCTCAACCAGTGGGAACTTGTACTTGTTTGTCTTGTACGTTGAATCGATCAAAATCACAGATGGCCAAGACGAAATCATATCAGCACAATCAGGATGGACAAGGAACAAATGAGTTACCTCCGATGTGTCTTCGTCAGATTCAAACCAGTAAAGGTAACCACGTGCTTGTGCCTGGTGCAGAAGCTGCTGTATAGGGTTCCTTCCCTCTGACCGTTCAAACCTCAATTTCTGTCTGACGTTGTAGATGTGTCTTCGGTTTGGCTGGTCTTCGGGGAATTTCTCTAACACAGACGCTAATATTTTAGCGGGCTTCACTTGAGCATCACTCATTTCTTTTACAACTAGTTTCGCAGCTGGACTTAGGCCGCTTAACTGCCGATGCCCCACTTTGTATGCTATCAGCTCATGGTTGTGATATCCCCATTTGCCGTAACCCTTCACTTCCCAACCGTCACGCCTTTGATGTTGTCGAACCTTAACTCGGAACTGACACCCACAACCTTTCCGCTTTGAGTCAAACCGAATCGCTTTACTGAAATCTCGTTCTTCTCTTTTGCGATAACGGTCGCATCTCAAAATGCGATCCATTCTACCATCCCGTTGAGATTTATGAGTTGCTACTACTAAACAAAAGCCTGATCTAATTGCAACCTGTTTTGCCCAATCAATCGCTTGTTGAGCATCTTCGAACAGGCCATCATGTACAAAAATCCCACTGTAATCATTTCCGTCTCCACCATAATCCTGTAACAATAACATATAACGTATAAATATAATTACATTAAGATTAAATTAACAAAAACAAACAAAAAAAAAAAAAGGGGATTAAATTAAAAAATTAAAAAAAAAAATAAAATAAAAATATTCCCCTATTGGCGCGTGGCCAGGACGCCGGAGCCACGGCCGGGGCGCCTGGTCAGGACGCCGCCGCCATGGTGGCGGCGTCCTGGCCAGGCGCCTTGGCCGTGGCTGCGGCGTCCTGGCCACGCGCCACTACTATGGTCGAGGCATCTCCACCAGGCGCCGTGACCACGGTGGCGGCGTCCTGGCTAGGCGCCACAACCACGGCATGGCCTTTTGGCTAGGCGCCAGCCACCATTTCGTCCTTACGATGCGTTACGAACCTCGTTTTCCGATGACGACGGCGATTCTCCGGTGATCCTCGGCGATCCGGTGCTGCTCCACATTTTTTTAGTGCGAAAAATTTATCTTCCGTTAAAATTATAAAAAGGGCAAATTTGTCAAAAAATTATAAAATGTGGGCTTTATGTAGAGATTTGCGGGCGATGAATAACAAGTCCCATCTTTTTTATTAGGCCAAACAGGTCATTTACTTACAATAACAGGTTACCTGACCGAATAATAAATCTTAGGAAGAAGAATTTACTGGAAGAATTTTTCATTTCCCATTTCCTCCATAACTTCCGACCAACACCACAACAGCCACCCCCCTCAACCCCACCACCAGCGACCCCCATCCTCAACACGACCCTTTCTTCCCCATTCCCTCATCGTCAAGCTCCACCAGCCACCCTTCTTTATCAAAACTCGAAATTAATGGTCAGTAATTTCGAAATCCACCCACCTCCGTCGAAAAACCCCCTCTCACCTCTGTCGAAACTCAGAAAACCCCCCACCCATAAATATTCAAGGTGGGTTTTAGGAGTTCGCGGCGTATAATGTGGTGGGCCGACCTGTTCACCGGGCCGAGCCGAGCTTTATATGAAGATTGAGAGCAGCAGCAAGAAGATTGACGTCAGGAATTCGGGAATTCTTTTTAGGGTTCATAATTTGGGGAAAATTGGGAATTTTTATTTTGAAAGAAAGCGTTGTAAGTTTATAAGTCTACCCAATTTCAGCTCTCAATTGGGTAGACTTATAACGCTTTCTTTGTCCAAGGAAAGCGTTATAAGTCTACCCAATTTCAGCTGTTCTATTCAGATATTGGATGGATAAAACCCTTTAATAAAAGGGCTGGGTCAGGGCTTTAAATTCTATCTGCAACTAATAACAAAGTTCAGTACCTTCTATTTGTGTTTACTCGTTTTTACTCCGTTTTATTTTTAATCACGTCAATTTTTCATCAATGGAGATATAACCTCTGTTGGCAACTTGGCAAATACAGGCCATCAATTTGAGGAAAGAGAGTAAAGAATGAACAACACTTCAACAATGTTGCTAAGACGCAGCTTCTGTCGCGCAACCTTGAGCAATCCTCGTTGTTCATCATCCTTGAATAACAAAAAGAAGCCTCTTGTTTTCTTGGGTTCTCCTCAGGTTTCTGTCAAGGTTCTAGATGCTCTTTTTAATGCATCCCAGTCTCAAGACTCTTCTTTTGAGGTTGGTTTTCCAATTTTTATTGATTTCATTTCTGGGCTTTTTTGTAAAGATGTTTATTTAGTATGTTATAGCTTGATTGGTTTATTTTGTGGGAAATTAGTGATTTTGTATATTTTGAAACTGTTGTGTATTTCTAATTGAAATTGGAGTTGGGGTTATGATTGTTGTAGCAATTGAGCATTTGGTGGAACCATGGAAATGTTTTATGATTGCATTGAGATTTCTACATTTAATTCATCAGCTGTTGTGTATGTCTGGTGATTATCTTCCCTTATTTTAACTTCCTGATTTGATTAGTTCATTGTGTTTTTTGCAATCAGAATTATTAAAACATTCTTGAAAACTGAAACCCTTAATCAAAGACTCCAAGTTGGTGCTAATCACCTCCCTTAAATTAGTCACGTTTAGTATGAGAAGCATCATCGTTAACATAGGACTAGTATAAGGGTATAGAAGCATGAGGTTCTAAGTGGTAATGATTTACATATGTTTTTTGATATGACGAATTCTCTTGCAAGAGCAGTGGCGTTTTCTTGTAGTGATAGAAGAGTGGGGAACACTGAACCTTCTATCATATGCTTGGTCCTAATCTTCTGTATCTTATGTAATGAACTAACTTAAAGGAGGGCATTATGGGTAGTTTAGGTGTTAGTAGTTATCAAATGTAGTATGGGCAATTTGGTAAATCTAGTATTATTAGGTTAGTAGAAGTTGTAACCTTAGTATAAATAGAGGGAGGGTAGAAATAAGTAAATACATTATTGGGCTAGGATAGGACCTTGACATATTTCCCGTGCTAGTTTTTCCATGCCAATTTTGTTTAGAGGAAGATGGATTTTTTTTTTTAATTCCCCAACCTCCCCTTCCCTTTAAGGAGAAAAGTTATTTTTGTGTAATCAATTGAAGACTTTGCCCCCTTTCTTTTACCCCAACTGGTCTTATTGATCTATAATTGAAATGGGTATGAAATTTTCTTAATTAAGGACTGGTTTTGAAGTGTGGTAATTGGGTGAAATAAGATATAACCTACTTGCCTTTGAATGGAATTAGGAAATCCATTGTGCAAATTTCTTCCTTATTTTCTTGACAACATTGTATATGTCCCTTCCTAAGCAGAAGTTGTGAACAATGTAAACATGTATTTTCTTAAAATTATTTGTTATTCCTCTATTTTTAATGACTAGAAGCTTCAAAAGTGTCTTTGCTATAGCTGGCTAAGCCGCTAAGGTCATAATTCTATGCAGCATGATCCCTTAGGTGTACTTTAGTTGTGGTTTAAGCAATCTGTGCTGGAAGTTGATGTTGTCTTTCATTGTTTTGTTATAACACATTTGCTTTTGAGAGCATGTACTGTATATTAGATTCATAAAACTTTAAGAAGAAAATTGCCTGGAAATAAGGCTAATGGATCATCCTTTATGTAATTATGTCCTTGAGAATGTGTTGCCGTTACATTTCAATTCATTTATTGTCATGCTGGTTGGATCATTGATTCAAATTACTTGTGAATATTTGTGATTTAGGTTGCAGCTATTGTCACCCAACCTCCATCTCAGAGAAATAGAGGCAGAAAGGTCTTGCCTTCTGCTGTTGCACAACATGCCCTTGAAAGAGGTTTCTCTTCAGATCTCATTTTCACACCCGAGCGTGCAAATGAGGTGATTACTGTGGCTTCGTCACTCCAAATTATGCTTTTATTGTAAACTATTATGTTGATATTATTGTGCTGTATATGATGACTATGGAGTTACTAGGGAACTATAATTGTGTCCCCTAGATGAAGCTTATGCGTAGGAATTTGCAATAGTTTGTTTCAAGATTTAAATTGTATGCCTTGGTTTCTAATAACGAATGAAATATGCTGTAGCATGTGTTTATTCAACAGCTGTGAGCCCATTATATGTACGATGGACTCCATCATAAGGGAGATCATGTCCCATACTCTCATGTGCTACCTTGTAACATGATAAACAAATGTTGTGCTTTGATTGCCTTTGTTGGGGCATAAGTACTTATGCATTGTGAAATTTGTTTTATACTGTTGAATTCGATCCATGTCCATCATAGGTGGACTGCAAATTGGTATACGCTGAGATTCTAGAAGCTTCAATCTCACCAAGTATTAGGTAAAAAATTCATAATTCTGAAAAAGAAAAGGCTACAGGATTTTCAAGAGTAGCTTCTTTCGTATTATATTGGTCAGTGTCAAGGTACTAGGATTTCTTGTAGACCTCCCCAGACCTTGCCTCAGAACCATAACTGGTCCATTGTCAATGCTGTTGGATTCCAGAAAGGCTACTTCTTGTAGATGCTTATTAAATTATCTTAAGCAGTGACGATTTCTGTAATATCCTCTTTTGTAGCTCTAATATTGAAAGCAATGATTCAGTTGATCATTTTATGTACTCATATTACCCAGGAATGGTTTTTGGCCAATCTTAAAGCCTTGGAACCTGAACTTTGTATTACAGCAGCGTATGGGAATATTCTATCAAACAAGTTCCTAAGCATTCCAAAGCAAGGTTGGTATGTCAATCCCCTTACAGTCCCTCAAATATTTGTATCCCATTGATTCTGTGACCATAGCAATAGAGCACCTTACTCAAAGGATAGCATAGGTTTCCTAATTAATACGTAGTAGATTAGAATGGAATCACTATGATGTTTATCTTTTCTTTTCCTTTTTTTTTCCTTTTTTTTTTTTGTTTTTAATATCCACTCATTTTCCCCTCTCCAGTTCTTAACCCAATGCTTTCTCTGTTGTTTCTGCACATTTATAGGCACGGTAAATATACACCCAAGTTTGCTGCCCCTTTATCGTGGTGCTGCTCCTGTTCAAAGAGCATTGCAGGTTAAAATGATTTATCAGATCTTTACTATTTACTTTCATGCATGCATATTTTAATATATATATGTTGGGGTGTTTCAATTTTATTTAGGATGGTGTTAGGGAAACTGGAGTTTCATTAGCCTTCACTGTTAGAGCACTGGATGCTGGACCTATCATTGCATCTCAAAAAGTTGGTGTGGATGACAATATTAAGGTACATATACTAATCATGAAACTCAATTATTAATTTGGAGTTGATTGTAGAACCTGAGTCTATATATAGATTATTAAGAAAGTGAAATTACTAAGAAGTGGATGTATCATGATATTTTATTTGCATCAAGAATTATATTTTAGCTCTGAAGTCTTGTTAGACAAAATGGTTTGTTGTAGATTCCACAATGTTTTTCTGTTTTCTCTAACTTTAGTAATTAACTATATGATGGCTAGGTGTAGATACGTTCTATGGAGCATGGTGTATATAATTTTCAATTAAATGTAGGTCGCAGTGAGCACAATAGTCTAACTAATATACTTTTCACCAATTTTCACGCAGGCACCAGAGTTACTGGATTTTCTCTTTGATCTTGGTGTGTCAGCTGTCAACTTCTTTAATGTATCAACTATTTGCTGCAAAATTTCTGTTGTCTTGCTTAGATAGCTGATATATGTTAGCCTTGACTTGAGCTGTTATTGATCTCAGCTGCCTTTGATGCAACTTCTATATATTGTACATATATGCGCAATGTAAAGTTGTACTGTGAAATAGGTGCTTCATTTCTGCACAAGTAACTTACATGGAAGTATGGAATTATAACGTGAATTTGAATTGATGTTGACTGGGATATTGTTGTTCCCAAATCCTACTTTTTTGTCTTGCTTAGATAGCTGATATATGTTAGCCTTGACTTGAGCTGTTATTGATCTCAGCTGCCTTTGATGCAACTTCTATATATTGTACATATATGCGCAATGTAAAGTTGTACTGTGAAATAGGTGCTTCATTTCTGCACAAGTAACTTTTATGGAAGTATGGAATTATAACTTGAATTTGAATTGATGTTGACTGGGATATTGTTGTTCCCAAATCCTACTTTTTTTCACATTTAACTTTTCAACATCTAGCAGACATATTATTGCAATACTAAACCAGGACTAACTTTAATGTTTTTGACGATGTATCTTAAATTATTTTACTCCGTATATTTTGCTTATGTTGCCTCTATCCTTTTAAATACAGAGTAAACTAATCTTCCTCAACCCAAATTTTGTTGCACGAGCTTCCTTCAATAATTGACGGAACAGCAAGAACTAAAGCACAACTTCAAGATGATTCTAAAGCTACCTTAGCTCCAAAGGTATCTATTTGATTACTTTATGATATGCCATGCTGGGAATCTTTTCTCCATGGAAGCTGAGTTAAGAGGTGATACCTTTGTGCAGATTACTCCCGAAGAATCATGGCTATCGTTTGATCAAGACGCTACTGTCCTGCATAATAAGGTAGTACTCTTTTGTACTCTTTTATATGATTTGAGTCAATCATGACGACATTTTTAGGTACGGGCATTTGCAGGTTGGCCTGGAACTCGAGGTAGAGTTCTAGTTGAGGATGCAGCACATGCTCAAGAGAACGTTTTAGAGTTAAAAATAATTTCAACAAAAGTTTCCAGCACTTTCAACACTCAGAATGCTGAGGCAGATTGTGTCGCTTTCAGAAATGGTGCATTGATCTTTACTTGTGATGGAGGCACAGCTTTGGAGGTCAGAGTCCTTAATTCTGTTGTTTTTTTAAGAAATTGCTATGCTTTTTCCTTTCCTTTGGTTGCAGCCGTTCAGGAGGTATCTATTGTGGGGTATGCCAAATTGCCAATTGAGAGTTATCAAATATTGGTCAAGATGAGAATCTCTAATGCTATAACGTATCAGGATGATCACTAATGGTTGAAGTGTGTATGCCCTGTAGTCTTCTTTTGTACTCCCCTTGTATAAATATTAGTATAGTCATGTATATGAATTTGGGTCGACTGGAAATACTGTCAAATTTCCTAAAATATAGTATTGGATTTAATAAATTCTTTGTTAACATTTTCATTGATAATTAAAGCAGAGAACATTATGGTAATGCAGGTTCTAGAAGTTCAGCTCCCGGGCAAGAAAGTGGTGAATGCAGCTGCATTTTGGAATGGCTTGCGAGGTCAAAAGCTAAAAGTTTCGTAAACAAGGGAGCTGCAATGTCACAAGCGTAAAAAGTGAGTAATTTCTTCGTTTTTTCATCAGAACTTCCTAGTGAGAAGAGGATAGGCTGCCGTAGCTAGCTTGCTTTAACTGAAGAGTTGAAACTTGAGAGCAGCAGAGGCACTACACGACGTGCCATCCATAGCTATATCACCATGCCTGATTTTTGTCAATACTGACTTCTCTTAGCAGTACCTTCCATAGCTATAGCAGCATTTTTTTCCATAATGACTTACCTTGCCAGTAACTTATTCTTTCACTTATCTGTCATTTTACTATTCTCCAAACAAACATCATCATGTAGTAACATGATATTGTATCTGAGACATCATACTTCTGCTGCCAAGTGCCAACAGATTTATAGTAACATGACTGGGTTTAATTTATTTCAAATCAAAATCAGTTTTGATCAGCAATAATCGGAATTAAGTTTGGTAGCTGCCTAGCTGGTTATAAAGAGTGATAATGAGAATGAATTGAAATGTACTCGTATTTGGCAAGGAAAGTTATATTCTAATCTCTTTGGTGATGCAAACTCATCCCCAGACCTGTGTTTTTCTTCATAAATGTTCATTATCGCCCAATACCTCCCCCAAGTGGTAATGAGAATTGCTAGGGAATGAATATTGATTTTTCTTACAACATTTATATTTATATACATGTTAATTCTTATTACCATCTATCAAATAGGCCGTTACATAGTTTATTATTGATGAAGAAACTTCATTAATCCAATGACCCTAACAGGCTAATAAATGGCTACTAAGTACTAAGGGTTGATATTATTTTTTTCATTTAATTCTCATATACTTTTAGAGGTTTTTATGATATTCGTAGACGTCCTAGTACTTTTGTCTTTCAAAAGCTAGACAATTTTTTCCCACAAAATGTTTTAAAAGTAGGTAAAAATTTTGGTGGATTTTGAAAGCTAAATTAAAGACTTGCTCGAGTGAGTTTGGGCGTTATGAGTGGTTCGTACCCTATCCTCAAACCTGGTAGTTAGAGGTTGATCAATTAATAGATGGGGAGGCCAGCCATGATGCGACTCTAATGTACACTACGCGAGTATATGACATTGCTTTAAACTTACAACCCTTCACTAATAGCCGCAAAAATTAAACTTACAACCCTTGAGTGTTAGCCGCAAAAAATAGTTTTGATCAGTAAAATTCAGCTTTTAATCGTGAAAAAAAATAGAAAAAACTACTCGTAATTAATGTATATTCCGTATAATATATATCATCTCCATTTTACTTGGTCTTTGAACAAGATTGGTTCACTGTGGTGTGTGTTGAGTTTCACAGCTTAGTACAAAATTATTTGCTAATTACACGGATAATATCAAACTTTTACAGCCATGATTGAATTATTCTGGCCCTTTTTCTAATTAAAAATATAAACTGGTTAAAAAGCAAAGCCACACCTAACGAACAAAAATGAAAGCAAAACGCAAAAGCACTTCAAAAATACTTTCTCCATTAGCCTAATCTATAATTAATTAATTCTAATATCCAAAAAGCAAACTCACTTACTCATAAAGTTAAAATATCAAGACACAATTTCATGCATTTTGAGCATCTTTGATCATAAATTTGGTCTAAATTCTAGATCATATATACTTAGATCAATCATTCAACCTTCTTTTTATCGAACAAGTATATTTGATTTTTCATTATCTCTTGGTTAAGATCACGCCGTGAAGAGATACCATTCCTCATTTAAATTAAAATAATATATTATCTTAAACACTAGTTCATTGATGTGATTTATGTCTATAAGTTGTTATCCTTAGAGACTATATAAGCCATGGTTCAAATACGAGTTAGTTTGAACTTTAGGACAATGTTTTTATCACAATACGACTGTTATTATTCCAGATAGACATAAATATGACCTTATCTAGTTATCTCTAACGCCACAAAGTTAGAGGCATGCATGATCGCTCATATACGTTCCAAGAATATCTAATCCAAGGAAGAAGATTATTAAGTAGACTAACTAATATTCCCAAGCTGTAATACATTATTAGAAATACTGTTAAAACATTTGGAGACAGTTGTTGTAATGATAATCCTACTATAATCTAATTGCATAAACCTATATCTAACCTTTTCTTTTTAAAGAAAGTTGGCACAAAGTGATTATACTGTAACCTGGCCAAAATTCTGTAAATATATTAGATAAATTAAGGTTTGGACCTCTCATACAACTAAGGCTACTTACTTTACGTGACATTTGAATAATTTTAATTATTATATAGTACAAATGTACAATATATTTTCTCACCCTATATAAGTCTTCTGCCTGAAGTGCATACATGCTTTGCATTTCTTCACAGCAACATAAAATGGGTGCACTTGACTATTTTGCCAACTTTTGCACTGTCACCAGCACAAGGAACAGGCGTAGGCCTTTTCAGGTAAGCGCCTCCGGTAACATTTTGCTTAATCAAACCCTCTGTCCAGAATTAATAGTCACGTACACATACAGTGTAATTATATATACTCGTTATCGTGACTTTTAAATCTGGATGGAGTTAGTATGTGATATGAAGTATAACTAGTACACTATAGATGAGATTTTGGTGTTGTTTTTTCTTGTCATAAGACAGTTGAGATCAAAGTCAAAATGGATTGTGATGGCTGTGAAAGAAGAATAAGAAGTGCTGTCACCAATCTCAAAGGTTCTCTTCTCTTCTCTTCATAAACCATCCTTCTCTTTGAATTCTTCCTATTTTCTCTTGTTATACATATACAGATGTATTCCATAATTGTTAAACATTTTCCCATGTAACTCCTTTTCATGAGACTAAATCATGTATGGTTACGTTCCACATATAACTCTGATGAATATCGTGACAATTTTTATACAATATCTCGTTTACATCACTGCTCTTAATGTGACATATTAATGTAGGAGTCAGATCAGTAGAAGTAATAAGGAAGCAGAGCAAGGTGACAGTAAGTGGGCATGTGGATCCAAACAAAGTACTAAAGAAAGTGAAGGACACTGGAAAGAAACGAGCTGAATTTTGGCCCTACATTGAGCATAATTTAGTAGCATATCCTTATGTTGTTGGAGCCTATGATAAGAGGGCACCTGCTGGTTATGTTAAAGATGTTCCTCAAGCTTACCCTTCTTACAATGGACCTCAAGATAACATTTCTACATTTTTTAGTGATGATAATACTGATGCTTGTTCCATTATGTAAAGAATTTTATGTAATACGTACTTTCGTTCAGATGTAGTTGTCACGTATGTACCAGTTGAAATTCCACAATTAATATGTTGAATTAATGATTATAACTGTAATACTATATTTTTTTCTAACCTAAGGTGTTGTATATTATTTGGGATTTACATTCGTCCAATATATAACTAGATAAAATCCTTAAAATCATAAGATAATTTTTATTTAATTTAACCTTTTAAATTTTTTTTTTAAGTTTTTTTAATACCTATTTGGTATTGTATTTGTCTTAAATTTATTTCGTTATGGCGATTGAATTTTTTAATTAAGCCGATAAAGTAATTAATAAGTTTCTAAGTCTTCCAAATAAACATACGTGTGGATGTGTTAACCACTCCACCCTCATAGATGTTTGCTCATTTTTTAACAAGTTATAAACCACTTCCTCCTTTTTTTAGTGTTCAATTTTGATTTTTTGGGATACATTGATACAGTATATCACTTTGACCAATGTTTTTGCTTTATATATAAGATCAAACATAATCATAATATCTTTTCAATATATAGTATTCGAAAATCAATTTTTATATTTTATACTTATTTTAATTAAAGAAATTATCAACCAAAATTTTGCTTTGACAAATGTACAGATAAACTTGGGTACTGTATTTAAAAAAAAAAAATAACAAAAACAAAGGAAGTATACTTTTCACCTTATAGTGTTTTTTTTATGAAAATGAGGTGGCTTGCTAGGAAAGGAGTATGTATGAGAGTAAATTTGCAAACATGTTGAGCTTGCAAACTTAAACTGGAAGTCACAAGTTTAAAAGTCTTCAACTCAACTATCTACATTTGTAAAGATCAGGAATCTCTGAATAATTTGACTAGTTAAACAGCTAAAGCTCTCTGTTTCAGTCAGGAATCCTGAAACAAAATAGTTGAGTTGACAGAAGCACCACCACTTCATTGCATATTACGCATTTCATAGTATCTCTATACAATTATGTGTTCAAAATGAGTATGAGTATTAAAGGGAAATAAACACTAACTTAATGCTGAATTATCTACACACCCATTTTATTTACACAAGAGCAGAATCTATTACGTGCATCCAACCGTTATCCCTAACGACACAACAACAATCCAAGAGGCCGGGAATAAAAGGTTTCGCGTCGTAGGTCGAGATGCACCATATAACCTCTAATTACGAATGGTAATGAGACGAAAGCATTAGTTTTGTAACCCAGATCAACAACTAAATAATCTCAAGAATTACTTCTTTAGAACATCATAAGGAGTAGCAAAAAACAGCAAAAAAGAAATGATTGTTGAGGTAGAGTATATCATTATCATATCTTTTGGACACAGAGCAGTACTTTCTAGAGTTGGAATATCTCGTGAAGCCAAAACAAAACCAAATCAGGAGCAATGGATAGATGACTGATTTGACCTACACGAGGAAATGGTGTACTCCTAATTTCTGAAGCATGTCTGTCTCTGTATCTATGCCTGAACTACTCTGATCTTAGTCAAATCACAACCTCTTTCTCTCTCTCTCTCCTCTTTCTCTCTCAAAAAATGCACTATTTATGCATGTTGCCAAAGAAGCCAAATGTCCAAAACAAACATACAGTAATATATTATAACAGGGAACTTCGAAAAGCAAAGGGTTTTTTCATTTCAACAGCAAAGATAAGTCTGAAATCTTCAGAATGCCTACTGCTCAAAACCAATCCCTGAACATGGAGGTTTATAACTTCTTTGCTATCATATTATCCAGTTTTTCTCTTTTTCTTGTTTGTTTAATATAGATTAGATCTATGTGTAATAACTAGCTTAAGTACTGATTTACTTACTTCTCTCTGTTTACAGCCTGTGGTTCTCAAGGTGAATGTGAATTGCCATGGCTGTCGTCGAAAAGTGAAGAAAGTTCTGAAAAAGATTGAAGGTTTTCCACTGCTCCATCTTCACTTGAACTGTGTCATTTACATACTTTACCTTGATTTTTTTTGTTATGACAAAATGCAAAGTATAGCTTATTTTTTCTGTGATATGAATACCTTTGTGTGAACTCGACACTATGGTAATGCCATGAATTTTAGTACTTTAAATCAATGAACATACCTAAACTGTTAAACCCACTAAAAGTTCTTACAAGAGTTACAACATAACAACAAAGACTTTAGTCCCAAAATAATTTTTGGGGTTGGCTAACATGAATCGTCACAAAGAACCGTACATGAAAAATGAAACAAGAAAAGTAAAGAGAAAGGAAAAAAAAAAAAAAAGCTAAACAAACAAAAGTGAGAAAGTGAAAGTGGAAGTGGAAGAAAACGAGGAAAGAAGAAGCTCTGCTATGCCTAATGCTTGTAACTAAATATAATTCTGAATTTTTATGTAATAAATCTATCCGTGATTCTCCTGTAGAAACTTTTTGCAGTGTGTGCTTTCTGAGAACAACATTTTGCAGTAGGTTTTCTAATTGAACTATTTGGCTATTGGTACTTGTAAAATAGTTAAGACATTTAGTACTAATAACATGTCTTTGATTTTAAAATCAGGGGTTTATGCAGTAAACATAGATGCAGAACAGCAGAGAGTCGTAGTTATAGGGATTGCTGACCCAGATACATTGATCAAGAAATTGGCAAGGTCAGGCAAACATGCAGAGCTGTGGTCTCCAAAGTCCCAGCAGCTAGACTTGAATCAGGAGCCATTCTCTCAACGCAAAACCAAAAACAAGATCCCAATTCATCACCATAACAACCGCTCGAGAAGAGCGGTTTCGTTGGACCAATTGATTCCTAACCTAAATGGTGAGGGATCATTCGGCAGTGAGTGGGGAGTTGAAGGGCGTGTAGACCAAGACTTGGAGCTGGAAGAGGCAGAGGAGAGGGCAAACCTTTATATGGATCCCCTAGGCAACAGGATAATTGGGGATGGAAACTATGAAAATGACATTGGTTCCATGATCTCAATGATGGGCATTCAAGGGCATCAAGATCATGGTCAGCGTAACAGGTATCATGACCATTATCATCGTGGATATGATGTGGGTGGTTCTGTTGACTCGGGTCGGTTTCAAAGATTCCAAAACTATCCAGCAGGACCAGCAGTTTATGGATATCAGCAGCAGCAACCATCACCCTTGATGGTAGAAAACCTATTGGGAACCCAATACAACCAAAATCTTTACGATAAGTGGCTCAGTACAAACCCTCAGAGTGTGCATGCAATCCTGAACAATAATAGCAAGATGCAAGATGGATATCTCAGCATGTACAATCAGTACTAAGCTATTAATTACCATATAGCCTTGTAGTACACGCAGCCAGAGACTAGATGGAGATACTCCTACTATTTAGGAAGGAAAAGAACATGTTAGCTGAGGAAGAGACATCACCAGTGTAATAAACTGCAAGTGCTGCAGCTATGATATAGCTAACACTTTGTATTTGTTATGTGTTATAATCGAGTATGTAGTACATGATGATGGGCAATCCCAAGGTACCAAAGTTGGCAAAGTACTATGTCATCTAGACTATTAAAGCAAATAAAAAGCTGTTTACAGAATCAAGAATTTCAGAAACTTAATCTAGTCATTTTGTAAATTACTTTCATTTGAAGTGTTCATAAAACAGAAATCAGAAGTTCTAAAAAGCTTTCAGATACCAAATTAAGTACAGTAAGGCTCACTTCACATTAAATTAGTTGTGGCACGGCTGAACAGCAGTACACAGTCTACACACTACACACAAATATATATATCTTTACAAAATTGATCATTAGCATGTTCACATGTATGACTATGTAGGGAGACAAAAGTAACCTACAAGCCTACAAGCATAATCAAGAAAAGTTGAATACTAAACGGAGACATTTACCGCTTTTGATCTTTCCGCCTTCTAGATTGTGCCTTTTGCCACTTTTTCCTTCGGACTAGTTTGCTCTTTGGCTTTAACTTTAGTTCTGGAGTGAACTTATAGTTGGGATCCCTCATTTTTGCTTGAATGTCCTTGAAAAATTGCATGTTCAGTTGCTTTGGACCTCCCTGCCTAAGTTCAGCATACTCTGGCCCGGAAACGATGTTTTCAAATGCACCAATGAGAATATCTATGTCACTCATCACTTCCCAAACATTAGTGTACCTTCCATCTGGCCCTTTTTTCAACTTCTTTAGGGCATTCTCAACTGCAAGTTTTCGTGCTTTCTTTCCAGGGGACAACTCTTCTGGTTCATCTTCAGCTTTCAATAGCTCTGAGAGAGTTCTATACTTAGGCGTCTCTTCAAACTCAAATAACTTATCTATATACTCATCACTCTTCTCATTTGGATAAGGTTCTGTAGGAATATCATCGTCATCATCTTCTTCACTGCCTGTCCATAATGTTTTCTCCTCATCACTGCCTGACCATACACTCCAAAGCTCGTCACTGTCATCAGCATCTATACGATCAGAGTGCTCTTTCGCTTTCTGCTTCACTTTCCTAATTTCTTTCTCAAGAGGGCTTGATTTCTTCTCAGAATCGCTCTCATCTTCACTCGCTGTCCATACACAGTCCTCTTCGTCTAGTTGCCTTGTCCATGCCTTCCTAAATTCTTTACTCCCTGGTGGTCCTTGACCAAAAAGATCATACTGCTTTCTATCACCTCGGGCATATGATCTTGCTGCAAAAGGAGTCCATTCAGATTCAATTGTCACCCAAATGTAGTAATCAAATATAGCTTAGAGTCTTAGACTATACACTTGTACAATATACAATATGATTCATCAGATAGAAAGTAGACATAACAAAAGTTCAAGATTCAAGAGTCCACAGAGTGAAGCTGATGAATTTAGCTAATGTAAAATAGACAACATACACCAATACAAACATAGCGTGCATAATTGTATCTCACACAAAAATTGTTCAGTAATCGTTGTGCCACCTTATAAGTAGGGGGCGATTTCGTTGATTGGAGTAATGGACCACATCATTGATGCAACTGATAAAAATCGATAATCAGGGCACTAAAACTTACCAAAAATTTACCCCTTTTTAGAAAATAAGCTTTGGCAGCAATTCTTGAGCGTCTGAGTACGTATTAACATGTTTCTGTTACATTTGTAAATCAGTGTCTGTTCTTATAGCAGTAAATATTTCATACTTTTATAGTTATATTTGCGGATTTGGCCAACACAATGTTACAAAACCAAGATACAAAACCTGAGGAATCTTTCAATAATTACAAATACTTTAAAAAAATAACACAAAGCAAGCAACTTTTTCTTGTATTTCAATCACTAATGCATTGAGGAATTTTAACAAACACATAGAGTGCAGCAAATACAAAACAAAAAAAACCAAAAATATAAGAAATAATGAAGTTAATTAACCTTGGAAATAGAATGATGGGGGATGAGAAACCCCAAATAAAGATTCACGGGATAATGTTGAATTAGCTGCAAATGAATCAGCAAGAAATCTGCCCCTGAAAATAAGAAGAATAAGATATCATCAGAAATGAAAAATAGTGAGACAATTCATTTGATTGAAACAACCTAGAAAAAAAAAGTGTGAAAGGAGAAAGAGGGACCTTAGGGAGGTGGAGCTGAGAGAGAGAGAAGGTAGGAAAGAGAAGTGGGAATAGAGGGGACGCCATTGTTGCAGAGTAACCTTAAGGTTTGATACCATTTAACTAAGCACTAGAATACTATACTATTGATTGATTAAAATGTTTAATCAACGATGTTACTGTAATTTTAAAACTGTACTCTGTATTACTTTTGCGCCCAATTTACCTTTAACCCACTTTTAAGTTCTAACACTCCTAACTGGAGGTGTCAATTTAGGTGTTCGATCGGATTTGATGAGATCGGACTTAAGACCTTGTTTATTCCACCTTAAAAAAATATATTAAGTAAAAATAATTTTAATTCAGTAAAAATAATTTCATTTCAGTAAAATTCAGTAACTATAAAGAAGAAATATAATTGAAAATCAGTAAAAAATAATTTCAGTTCAGTAATATTAATTTCAGTTTTGTATAAATAATTTAAGTTCTACAAAAATAATTTCAGTTCATTAAATATAATTTTAGTTCAGCAAAAATAATTTCAGTTCAGTAAAAATAATTTCAATTCAGCAAAAATAAAGTGAAGTGAACGAGGCCTAATTTGAAACTTAAGTCATGATAAATTAATGTGCCCATATCAATCGAAATCTGAATCGAATTTTTTTGGTGACTGAGACTTTGAGAGAGTTTGCATGTGTAAATTTTTCAGCTTGACTTTAATATTTAATCCGCATAATTATTACTCCGTACAACTTACAAGTATATTTTTTAAGTATGTATTTTGCCTTTTTTAAAGCCAATTGTTATCGATTATCAAGGATATTTATGTAATTGACTGTCATTTTTTTAGATCTTAAGGCAAGTTCGACCTTTGATGACTATTAAGTATGCCTGAAATTAATTGACTTTTTTTTGGTCTAAAAGCAAGTTCAACCCATGATCACCAATTAGTATTAAGTATTCCTGGAGTACCTAGTATTGTACTCCGTACTCCAGGCCCAATCTAATATATATATATAAATAAGAAAAAAAAAAAACTGACGAAAATCAGATAAATTCATTTCACTATCCTCATTTCACTCTCCACTATCACTCTTCTTTTTTCTCTCTGTATTTCACGATTTGAAACGGTTGAAAATTCTTCAATTGCATCCATCGAAGACATGTTATATATTATTCCACTGAAGCAGCAAGTAGTTCAAGTCCATTAACTTTGTTAAGGGTATATATTATTCTATTTACTAAACATGTTATTTATTGTTATTGATCATATTATTTTTGAACTACTCAATGTTATTTCAGATTTTATGATTTTAAAAATAAGTGTTATTTTACAAATAGAAGCATACTATTTTTATAACTAAAAATATTATTTTAGAACTAACAAATGTTATTTCTGATTATATTATTTAAAAACTAATAATTGTTATTTTATAAATAGATTATATTATTTTAGAACTAATAAACGTTATTTTAGATCTGTAATGATTTTCGCATCAAAATCACACAAGAGCAGATTCAGTACCACTACAATGAGCATCATCGACCTCGATACCAAACAAATTGCGCAAAATCATCTTAGAAATTAGAGGGAAACAAAGTATATCAAGAAGAAAAGGGAGAAAATCGAGAAGGAGGGGATAATAGAAGAGGCTGACTATATACGTATTGCCCAACCTAAAAACGACGTCATTTTAACTCCGAAATACCATACTCACGATACTCCGGGAGTAAGATAGAAATTGCGTATGACCACTATCGAATATGCCTAAGAAATTGACCGATTTTTTTGTTTTAAAAGCAAGTTTGACCCATAATAACTAGATCACTTCGTACGAGTTTATGAATGAGAACCCGAGATTGAGGCGGTTCACCCATCCACCGTCAATTCGTCAAACATCATTTCACGACGACGTTTTGCTAAAAGTTACCATTTCACGACGACGTTTGGCTAAAAGTCAAGCAATTGACCTTTGTATAGTCTATAACTGTGTAAAGACCTCTCTCTTCTCTGCGTAATAATGTCTTCCTTTATTTCGAACATTTTTCCCTTTATTTTCTCTATTTGATGCAATTTAGGGTTTTAGTTTTCCCCAATTTACACTCCTGAATGCAAAATTAACATCTTAATTTTGTCGTAACCTTTGTCTGTTACCGCTATTCATTTATTCGATACAAAACTCTTTTGATTCCACTAATCCCGCGATTTTAATTTGGTGAATTTCTCTATCCCCTTTTTAATTAGGGTTTATGTTTGTTTAATTTTTCTCCTATAAATTTGTGTTTTCAGTCCTCGTTTACACAGATAATATGACGGAAAAAATGGATCAACAATCACAACAGGAATGCCATTCTTCTGGTGAAAATCATGACAAACATGATGACGAGGTATTTCTTTTTGAAAAATTTCTTCTTAGTTTTTTGGGGGTTTGTAGTTCGAAATTTGATGTTCACTAAAAGTTTTAATAGTAATTTTTGTTTGATATATATCAATGCCATATACTTACGAATCTAATTTATTTATAATTTTCTTTTATTGTGTTTTGGGTGTGATGGGATTCATGGCAAATAGGCTATAATATGTTGTTTGTTTGGTTTTGTTTGATATATTAGTATGTATTATATGGTACCATCATGATTTTTCCTGTTCGCAATATTAGTGGAAAGATTATTTGTTAGTGCTCCTGAAAAAACATTTATTCCCTTGGGATGCAGGAAGCCGTTGCCCGTGTTGAAGAATTAAAGAAATCGATAGACGCAAAATTGGCTCTTCGGCAAAGTAACTTGAAGCCCGAAAGACCTGGTTAGTGAACGAGAACTTTCTGGTTTTGCCTTTGCTCTTTATGAAATTGTTCTCTTGTTAATTGAATGACTGCAAACACTTGCCAATCGAATAGGAAAATGTCATTTGTTGTTTGGGAAATGATGGTGGATAGGTAATTAAGGGGATAGGTTCCTGGAACTTGGGGGCATATAATGGAGATTAGTCTGGAATTTGTGTGGAATGTTGAGCTCTAGCTGCTGTACTTTTATGTGATACGAATTATGTTTTTATATCCCGTTTTTTTTTTTTTTTTTTTTTTTTTTTTTTTTTTTTTTTTGGAGTAGAATTGGATTTGTACCCAGCTGTTCATTATGTAGAAGCAAAGACCTAAATCATTGATCTGAGGCCCATAAATTTTAAAAATAAAATTATTTGGGAACTACGTTTAGTGATCATTATTATTTTTGAAACTATGACAGCTTTTTAACACACTTCGTTATAGTTTAGTTGGCTTATTTTTTCGTTTGGAGGGGTTAATTTTTTCTATCTAATGAGTAGTGAATTCGTTCGTATATTGAATTAATGAAACTTGAAAGCTTGTGTCCTTTTTGGTATTGTTGGTATCTTCTTGTGACTATTGATTTTGTTCCATGTTGCTTTTAGATCCTGCTTTTTTGAGGACGCTGGATTCTAGCATCAAACGTAACACTGCAGTTATCAAAAAGCTTAAACAGATAAGTGAAGATCAACGTGAAGGGTTGATGGATGACTTGCGAGGTGTCAACCTGAGTAAATTTGTGACCGAGGCAGTGGCAGCTATATGTGATGCAAAGCTAAAAACTTCAGACATTCAGGCTGCTGTTCAGGTAGCATAGTTTGTGGAGTCGAACACAGTCTTTGCCCTATATATTGTCTTATTTCGTTTTTTTGTACATTATCAGTAGACTGTCGTTATTATGAATTATCTGTTGGCGAACTGCTTTGAGATTGGAGTAATGTGGTCAGCTCTTTTGAATTTTGATATTTCACCACTTTGCTATCTGTCTAATGAATCATATATTTGATTCTTGGACTATTTCCCATGTCTATGTTTCTAAAGGAATTCTGTATGACTATTTTATCAGTAGGAGTTACTTAGGGAAGATAATACCTTTATTGTGACTCCTTTCCTGGTCTTCTATGGGAAAAAGTTATTTTCTTTGCAACTTTTTTGGGCTTTCTGTCCAGTAACTTGTGTTTATCTTGTCTTATGGTTGAGGTTTTATATTTTATTTATGACTGAATAGAACTGTTTTTGATACCTCTATAGAGTCTATAGTTCTATACGTCACGCCTCGTTTTAGTCCTAGTGGAAGGATGAAGAATGAAAAAGAAGAAAAATGCTGAGGGGAGGGGGTTTGACGTAGATCTTCATGTTCATTTTTTTTTTTGATTTGTGACATCTGAAATGGTCAACAATTGACAGATTTGTTCTTTGCTTCACCAAAGATACCTGGATTTCTCATCGAGCCTGACCCAGGGCTTATCAAAAGTGTTTTTTTCTGGGAAAGGAACAGAAGATCTAGAGACGGATAAAAATTCAAAAGCCATGAAGAAGCGCAGCTCTTTGAAGCTCCTTTTGGAATTGTACTTTGTTGGTGTCATAGAAGACAGTAGCGTTTTTGTTAACATCATTAAAGATCTCACAAGCTTGGAACACCTGAAGGACCGAGATGCTACTCAGACTAATCTGTCTTTGCTTGCTACATTTGCACGACAAGGAAGAGTTTTCCTGGGCCTTCCACTATCTGGACCAGAAGCCAATGAAGAGGTAATTTTGTCAATGAGACTTCAAAATACGTAAAACTGCTGCTTACATGTCTCTCTTATGCTGTTTGAGTTAGTTTCCCTTCAAATGCGGAGTACATTTTAGCTGGCTTGGAAAAGTGGTAAATTTTGACCTAGCAAGATAAGGTAGTGTGCATTGTAAACTTAACAGAGCTAAGGCAATGCTGAATTATCATCTTTCCAATGTATTAATTTTTGTTTGTGTTCTCTGTGTCCGTGATTATGCATATAGTTTGTGTAAAGAACTTTTTTGTAGTTCTGTAAGTTACATCATTGAAGTACTGCTGGAAATTTTCATAATTCATTTGTATAGTTAATTGAAGTGAACATTAATTGACCTCCTTAATTAGTTCTATCTAGGTGGTGGTTTTGTCGATATTCAATGCCAAACAGAAAATTATGCTTTCAGTGAGTCACTTCATTTTATGAAGAACTGCTATGGATTTGATATCTCTTTTGACTAGTTGTGAAGGTTGATTTAAAAATCTATTTATCTTAAAATTAGAAAGAATCTTATGATTTTTTTGATGTTAGTAAAGTTAAGCTGTTAGGGTATATCAATGATAAAGATTTATTTAGATATGAACTAGATTAGTGCCTGTGCGATGCACGGTAGTATTAGCCCTGTTTTTCCATAATTAATTTGTGATATAATATAAAAATGAGACAATTCATGTGGAATAAACAAATACAATACATTTAAGAAAGATGAAAAAGGCAAAAATTATTAAAACTGCAATTGAGGAAAAAATATATTATTTTTGATTAGTTTTGTTGAAAATATTTAAACATAGTATACATTATCTTATATTAACGATGCATGTTATTCCTAATAAAACTATACAACGTAGATGTTTTATGCTTTTTTATTAATGATTTAATTTAGTTCAAAAAAATATATACTATATAATGTACTTCCAAAAAATAAGCTAAGTAGAATAACTTTTTTTTTTTAAAAAAAAAAGCCACCCTTAAAGCTGACATCATATATTGTATTGGCGAGAAATTTTTAAATGATAGCTTGACATATGTCCAAAATGATCGAGGTAATTATGACCTGTTTTTGTAATAGTTAATATATTTTTGGAAGGAAAAAAAAAGTTTGTTGGTAAAATTATTTCAAAAATACTTACCAGAAAACTAACTCAATTATTATTATTTCATAAGGTTTCAAATCAACACCATGAATTAAAAAAAATAAAAATTCCATTGAACCCCACTACTATACAACTATATAATGGTAATTTAAATGTTAATATCGTATTTTTGGCTCCGTTATTTTATACCCTCCACCATATTTCAACCTTCTAAATTATAGCTTATTTTCCCTTAATTGAAAAGTCTCAAAATCATGTTTAACTATTTTAAATAAATAGAACATGAAATAAAAAGGAATACAATTATATAAAGGTAATATATAAGATTAGGAATAATATATTATTATAGTTGTATTATACAAATATTCCAAAAATAAAAGATTTTTGCTAAAAAGGGCGAGGAGAGTTTTGGAGGGAAAAAACAGCACCAAGAAATGACATGTGTCATTCATGGTGTCTTTTTTAGTATTATGTTATTGATTGTTTGATTTACGTAATCTAAGGTAGCCAATTTTTGATGTTTTGATGTTCATGTCACCCTTGGTCCTTACATCTACTCTTTTTTGGTCTTCCACCCCACTTATTCTTTTACTAACACCCCCACTCCAGAAAGGAAAATGGAAAAAGAGGGCTATCATATAACAGATTATCATAACGATAATAACATTTTTGGAATTTCCCGGTAGTGTTATCAATCCCGTGGTGCATTTTTTCTGAACACTAGTATCTTATAACAGTTTTTCAAAGGCCTAAATGTCACTGCTGATCAGAAGAAAATCTTTAAGAAGGCATTTCATGGGTATTATGATGCTGTTGCTGAAGTTCTGCATACTGAGCATGCTGTAAGTCTCCATACCTGTCCACCCCCTCTATTTTATCTGTTTTCCATTCAGCTTCACTTTTATGTGTGTTCTTTTTAGTATTTGCTCTGAGGTTTCATTGTTCGTGCAAAATTATTTGGATGCTGTATCTATTGTGTGCTCTTATCATTGGCTTACTCTCAATTTTTTTTTTGTACTGAGAAGTTAGAGGGCATAGTATATCACTATCATATTGTGCTTTGAAGCGCATATTATACTCCCTCTATTCTGCATATAATGTTCTAATGACCTGTTCCAAGTCAAAGTGTGGTTAGATTCCTGTAAAATATGGCGATTTCATATGCTGTATGCCTATATCTTATGTCAAAATTTTCTTATATAATTTTGAAATACTATTTTAGGATAAAAACATTTTGCATAAGTTAAGAGAATTTCTTCATTATAGTTCTGTCTTGAAGGCCACAAAATGTCTAGTGGGAATGATTACAAGGGAGTAAGAAAGTAGCATTTTCTCTTTTACTCTCTATCCTTCACTTCGTTTACTTTCTTGAGTACTTTGCTTTTGGTGTTAGCTTCATGTGCCTATTTCTCTCACCAATTTTACTTTCCATTTTTCATGCTGAGAATTGTTAAGTTGCTGTGTGCTGCTAAAACTTTTCACTTCATAGGTAATGTTCCAATATGTTTTCTTTCTTTTCATCTGAAGTTGTTTGAACGGTTTGTCACACCTTAATTCCCTTTGATTGTTAATTACTTACCAACCCCCCACTCCACCCGGGAACTTCTGTTGATTCTTGATTGAATCCTTCTTCAGTCTCTTCGCGAGATGGAGCATGAGAATGCAAAAATTTTGAATGCAAAAGGGGAGCTTAGTGATGATAATGCATCTTTATACGAGAAGCTGCGAAAATCTTATGACCATTTGTATCGGGGTGTATCATCGTAAGTTTCTTGCATTTTTTTTTAAAAAAAAATATGAATCCATTTAGCTTTATATACTCCCTAGGACAAGTTATTGACAAATGGCATGGAAGTTAAAGAGAGAAAGTAGAGAGTAAAAGGCCCAAGAACAAGTAAAGTGAAAAAACTTGCTAAAAGAAGAATGCGTACTATAATAGTTTAATGTGGGGCATCTTTCAGACTTTCAGTAGATGCAAACTTTTCTATGGGATGGAGGGATTATATTTTGATTGGTCAATTTATTATTATTTTTTTAATTGAAGTATTTTTATTCAGATTACTTTTTTTGTTCTTTGCTCTTGTCAGTCTAGCTGAAGCCCTTGATATGCAACCTCCAGTGATGCCTGAGGATGGTCATACTACAAGGGTAACTAGCGGGGATGATTCTTCTTCTTCTGCTGGAAAGGAATCTTCTGCTGCTGAAGCTGTGTGGGATGATGAAGATACAAGAGCTTTCTATGAGTGTTTGCCTGATCTTAGGTTTGATTTTTGATTATCTTTTTCTACATTTGAACTAGTTGATTTAGTTGTCTGTTTGGGGGCATTCTCTTTCCACAGGGAACACCCTAAAGAAACAGGGGTGCAATATTAGAATTAGATGGTTGATGCTCTTTTTAGCTAGTGCTTTTGATTAGAAGACATACAATCATTGAATGATTAATTTTTTTTTATTTGTTTCCAGAGCATTTGTTCCCGCAGTTTTATTGGGGGAAGCTGATTCCAAATCCAGTGAGCAACATGCAAAGGCGCAAGACCAGTCATCTGTAAGTGATTCTGTTATTTTAGTAATGCATAATCCTTGATTGTTGATTTTATTATCAGATGTAAGTGATTCTGTAATGTTAGCTAATGTGACTTGATTTCTAATTTGTGCTATAGTCCAAACAAGTCTTTAACCCTCAACTTGACTTTTGTTGTTGATGTTGTGTTTACTAGATGTTGGGCTAATGTTAATGTTGTGAATTATGTGATGGAGGTAGATCCCTTAATGCAGTACTCTTGGATTTTCTTGGTAGAGTATAAGACTTAAAAAAAGGCCTTCTACATTGTCATTTATCTGTTACTGTATGAAATGATGATCTTTGAAAATCTACTGATTAGATATCAAAAGTTAATTGATTGGTCACGTCTTTCTTTTTGGTCGATGCAAACATGATCCAAGTCAGCCTCTTGTTCTGTTCTCTTCACTGTTGTTGATGATATTTTTAGGAGTTTGCTAAGAGTTAATGGGTGAGGGATAAAGAAATTAGAATCCAAAAGTCATGGGTAAGGAAGAATTTTGGTTATCATCTCATAGGGTCTTAAACTGCTAAGTCCATCTTTGATGATACATGTAAATGTGTCTATGAACTCAAGAATCTATGCATTTTATAATGTCTGCATCTAATTTTTTAATGTCCATTTAATGACTTGATTGTTTTATAATCAGGATGCTGCCTCAGAACCTGATCAGTGCCACATAGCCATTGAGGATAATGTTGAATCCTCTGTAGATTCTCCAACATTGCAGGATGGTAAAACAATTGAGAAAGGGAAGGATAAAGAAGGAATGGGAAAAGATAAAGAGGAGAAAGGGAAGGATAAAGAAGGGAAGGGAAAAGATAAAGAGGAGAAAGAGAAGAATAAAGAAGTTGACAAAGAGAGAGGAAAAGATAAAGATGCAGATAAGAAAGGAGATAAAGAAAAGGAAAAACACAAAGGTCTTGACGGTACCAATTTGGAAACTTTGCTACAGCGGCTTCCAGGTTCTGTCAGCCGTGATCTTATTGATCAATTAACTGTATGTATTGCGCTGCTTTAAAGATTTGATGAAGTTTTTCGTTTTCAACTCTTATTTTACATCTTGGATGGCCTCTGAATAAAAATATATGTTTGATTGTTTGTTTTTCAGGTAGAATTTTGCTATTTGAACTCAAAGAGTAATCGGAAAAAGCTTGTGAGGGCACTGTTCAATGTCCCCCGAACCTCCTTAGAGTTGCTTCCGTATTACTCTCGAATGGTTGCCACATTGTCTACTTGTATGAAGGATATTTCTTCAATGCTCCTTCAGATGTTGGAAGAGGAGTTCAATTACTTGATTAATAAGAAGGTTATTCTCTAGTTCCTATGTGCATTCAGTTGCATGGTTAGCTTGTTTTTTCCCCTTCCCATCTTTGTACTGAAAATTAAAATTCTCTTATTGTACATTACCTACCCCAGGATCAAATGAACATTGAAACAAAGATCAGGAATATCCGATTCATTGGGGAACTGTGCAAATTTAAAATTGCACCAGCTGCACTTGTATTTAGCTGCTTAAAGGTACTTTTGTGGTATATGAAGTTTTTTCCAGCTTGAGGTTGTTTGTTAGGTGGTAATGTGGTACATAGTAACTGTGATTGCAGTTTATTATTGTAATGTTTCATATTTGTTAGAGATGACGATTATTGTCTATATTCTATAGTCTCTACTACTTAACGGTATTGCAAAAATTAGTTGCACTGAGCTGCAAGCTCTGTATTACAAGTATATGAGCAACTATGGATTTATTATCACCTTTAGTTGTTAGGGTTACTATCCAGATCTATTGGGTTGTACAATACAGTTCATAATTTTTAAATTTTTAAAACTTTGGTATTTGCAAAATTGGAGACTGATTATTCACAGTGGAAGTTTGACAAAGAGTAAAACAATCTTAGATGATGTTTGGCTTTCTTGTTTTGTTGGATTAGGTGCAATAGTGATGTTGATCAGCTAGTAGCATAATATTATGACTTATAATTTAGTTTTATCCTTATTAGATGGCTTTTGTCTTAATTTATGCTATTTAGATGTCTTTTGCCTAAATATTCCGAACATTTATCATTATTATGATAATGATAACAGCTGTTGGTCTATGGTATTAATTCGATCTTTGATTCATTTTTTTCGGATCCCACAGTCTACTGCTGGGTATACTTTCATTGGAAGTAGGATCTTGATCCTGAATTTCTGACAACCTTGGTAGTTACTAGTTAGTATACATGCATCTCAGGTCTATCACATTGTTTAGATATCAATCATAGAGGGAAGGGGAGGGATGAAGGGAGCTTTTATGTTTCTTTCAAGTCGAAGGATTTGGTTTATTAAGAGGGGAAGGAGTGTGGTGCTTTGAATCTTTTGTTCACTTCCTTTCCCTTCTTCATGTCATAATTAAAAAGGAGAAAATAATTACTCCTTTTCTCTTCCCTCCAAATTTTCTTATTTAAACACAGTCAAAGTTATAGCTCCATATGTTATTTCAAAATTTTTTTTAATAACATTCAGGCCTTCCGAGAATCCGAGGGATGTGTTGGTCTATTGACCCATTGGATGGGTGAGAGGGTGTTCTGGTTCATGACCTCTTTTGACTGTTGTGCATGATATGTTTTTTCAAATCTTAGGGTTCTGAACGCAACTTTGTAAATCCTCAGGGTGTGGAAATGATAAATATTTGCTATTGTAGTTTGTAAAACTTGAGCAATGGATAAGTTATATTTTCTGATTGAGTGTAGATTCTGCAGATGATATCTATCTAGAGCTTATGTCGTTTTCTGTTTTTACTTATGAAAAGATGGCATTTGTTGTTGGTCCAGGCTTGCTTGGATGAATTTACCCATCATAATATAGATGTGGCTTGCAATCTTCTGGAGACATGTGGGCGGTTCTTGTATCGTTCTCCTGAAACCACAATGCGCATGGCTAACATGTTGGAGATTCTGATGCGGCTGAAAAATGTGAAGAATCTGGACCCTCGTCATAGCACTCTTGTTGAAAATGCATATTATCTATGCAAACCTCCAGAGAGATCTGCCAGAATCACTAAAGTTCGCCCGCCCTTGCATCAGGTTTGATCTATATTCGGTTATTTTTTACTTTTGTGTTTGCCAGTGTTAATGGTCTTGGTATTAAAACATAACATGCTTTATGTTATCTGCAGTATATTCGAAAAATGCTCTTCTCAGATCTTGACAAGTCCTCCATTGAGCATGTGCTTAGACAACTTCGGAAATTGCCATGGAGTGAATGTGAGCCATATCTTCTGAAATGCTTTTTGAAGGTTCATCGGGGAAAATATGGACAAATTCACCTTATTGCATCACTGACTGCTGGACTAAGTCGCTACCATGATGATTTTGCCGTTGCTGTTGTTGACGAGGTAGGGTTTTTTAGTGATTAATTTCTGGGCTAGCATTTGGCATCATCTTCATAATATCTTCTGCAGTATCGAATTTCATAGTTTTTTTCCTGTCTTTGTTTTCTGCTATTTATGTTGAACCTATGAAATCTTGTAATTCTTATTATTGCAGTTTTTTTTTTTTTTTTTTTTTTTTTGGTGGGGGGGGGGGGGGGGGTAATTTGGTCAAGATTTATTGATTAATATACTACTGTACAAGATGCTAACAACGAGTTCAGAATTTTGTGTTGAGTGAAGCTAAATGGGTAATTGTAGGGCCTCCTAACACGTAATACTTTGTATAAGTTTTCACCTAGCATGAGTGTCCTTTTTCGGGGTTAGGCCAAAAGATTCAATTCGTTGACCTGCACAACAGTTTGGAGTTTTTTAAGTTGCTAATTGTAGTTTTTATCTTTTATATCCCTTTTTATTTCAGTATTTTACCCCCCCCCCCCTTTTTTTTTGCTAGGCAGCAAACTTTGTTGGTTGAATCTTCTAAAGAGGTGTTATCCATGTGTCCTCTAGTGAGTTGTGTGATGTTTGCTAATTTGATTTCAGGTTTTGGAGGAGATCAGATTGGGACTAGAGTTGAATGACTTTACTATGCAGCAACGACGACTTGCACACATGCGTTTCTTAGGGGAGCTATATAACTATGAGCATGTGGACTCGTCTGTTATCTTTGAGACACTGTACTTGATTCTTGTTTTTGGCCATGGTACTGCTGAGGTATTAAACTGTACTTCTCCTTGAGGTCACTCTTCTTTTATGAAATATGATGCCTCATGATACTGACGAGAGTGATTATAGTATGTATAGTTGTTCAAGATAGTTGCTGCTTTCCTTTTACTTAATGAGCCTTGGCTCTCGTCAATGTTGTCCCATCGTGACTTGAGGCCACATGGTCATGCTTTAATCGATTTTTTTTTATTTGGTCAAGTATATTTTCTGCTAGGGATGGCAATTTGGCGGTGCGGGTAACCCCTCCCCCATACCCGCACCCGCCAAAATTTTTTATACCCGCCACCTACCCGCTACCCGCGGCGGGTAAAATTTTAACACCCACACCCGCCTATGTGGGTAGAAACCTAGATCCACCCCACCCATGTGCATATCCACCACCTGCTTTTTACTCGCCGACCTAACAACATTTGTTTCATAAATTTTCTATAAATATGTCATTTTGCCATATCTAAATATTTTAATAGCATATTATACAAGGTAGTAATCAATTTGTGATAAAAAAATAAAAGTAGTAATAAGTTGGCGGGTAACTGGCGGGTAACTGGATGGGTAGACGGGTAATAGGCGGGTATGGCATCAAATCCACCACCTACCCGCTACCCACGGTGGGTATGACTTTTGTACCCATACCCGCCTAAGTTAGACCCATACCCGCTCCAACTAGGGCGGGTGCGGTGCGGGACCCGCATTTTAATACCCACCTGCCATCCCTATTTTCTGCCTTCCTTTTACTGAACGAGCCTTGGTCCGCGGCAATGTTGTCCCATCGTGACTTGAGCCTAGGTCTTGCCAAAATCACTCACCATCTTTTTTTGTAATGAAAAATTACAAGATAATTGGAGAATTGGAGATATGTGTCATGAAGACTGAGCTGTGTTTTGAATTCTATACGTGCAATTTGAATTTTTCATCCACGAAATTCCTTAGATGACATACCCTAGACCTTCAGTATATGCATTTTTTTTTAATCATGAAGTCTCTTATCTTTCTTTTCTGTTTTTCCTTTTTTTTCCCCTAGTACAACTGTCATTCCTAATTGGATTTTTTTCTTCCTATCAGCAAGATGTTCTTGACCCCCCCGAGGATTGTTTCCGTATTAGAATGGTTATTACACTTCTTGAGACCTGTGGACATTACTTTGATCGAGGTTCATCCAGAAGGAAACTTGATCGATTTTTGATACATTTCCAGAGATATAGTCTGAGCAAGGGTGTTCTGCCACTTGATATTGAGTTTGACTTGCAGGTTTGTCTCTCACAGTTTCACTTAGCTGTCTGTATGAGGTCCTGGACATGAATATAATAGGACATTATCATTTATTGGTGAAAGCTGTTTAATAGCTTCAAAATTATATAATGTTCACGATTGCAATTCCTGTAATTAATCTTTGTGGCCTTGTTAAAGCCATGATTGATTCTCCTCTTTTTGGTTATGGCGATTGGAAGAAGAATTCTTTTTTGCATAAGCGGTCGATATATGCTTTGTATATGTTTAGGTTTCATTTCTTTCTATTTTTGGTTAAAAATTTTGCATTTCACAGGATCTCTTTGCTGATCTGCGACCCAATATGTCTCGATTTACCTCTGTTGAAGAAGTAAATGCTGCCCTTGCAGAACTGGAGGAGCATGAAGGTAAGGCCAGTAGTGAAAGGCATTCGGACAATGAGAAGCGTTCAAACAGTATATCTCGAAACCATCTTGTAAATGGTCAAGGCCTTGCAAATGGTGTCGATGAAAATGGTGGGGGACATGAGGATATAATTGGGGATAGTGAATCGGATTCAGGCAGTGGCTCAATTGGTGATGGGGGTCATGATGGCGATGATGACTTGGATGATGAGAATCACGACGCAGGTAGTGAGATAGAGGATGATGATGATGATGTCGGTCCTGCTTCTGATGAAGATGGTGAAATTCATGTCAGACAGAAGGCATCTGCTTGGGATCCAAAGGAAGAATCTGAGTTTGATCGGGAGCTCAAAGCTCTTATGCAGGAGAGTTTGGAATCCCGTAAGCTTGAGCTGCGGTCCCGCCCAACACTTGACATGATGATACCAATGAGCCTATTAGAGAGTTCTAAGGATCATCATGGAAGAGGGCTTGAAGGAGAGAGTGGGGAGGATACATTGGAGGAAGAGAATGGCGGAAACCGAGAGGTCCGTGTAAAAGTTCTTGTGAAGCGAGGGCACAAGCAACAAACCAAACAAATGTCCATTCCTCAAGATTGTTCTCTTGTGAGGAGCACGAAGCAGAAAGAAGCCGCTGAGCTCGAGGAGAAGCAGGACATAAAGAGATTGGTTTTGGAGTACAATGACAGAGAAGAGGAGGAACTTAATGGGGTTGGTAACCAGATAATGGGTTGGACACAATCTGGGATTGGCCGAATACCTAGTCGTGGCGCTTGGGATGGAAGCAGCGGGAGAGGTTCTGACTCACGCCATCGGTACCACCATCATTCAGGCGGTGGACATTTTTATAGTCGAAGGAGATAAGGAACAATTTAATGTATTATTTGGATAATGAATGAAACTGGGTCCGATTATTCTTGATTTCTTCCTCAGAGATACTTCATACTAAGTCTGGGGGTCAGCATAACTGCATAAGGCTGCACTTGAGATGATTTATGGCAGTATTTGCAGATAGATGCCAATGCCGGAATGCAAAGGCTTGAGGAACATCAAAACACGGGCTCCGATTACCATGGAAGTCAGGCGTTCTGTGGGATGTTGCGTGACATAAGCCAGGATACCAACAGACATGAGATTGAAGATAATGTGTGTTTATAACTATAGCTGAAGGGGGTTTCATGTTCAAAATGCGAAGTTTTCATATTATCTTGTATTTAGGTTGAAAACATTGTAAATTTTTCTATACAAGATTAACTGCCAATGTAAATAGTTGGCCCCTGGATGGAATGCGAAATGGTTTTCAGTTATATAGGTGCTGGGTGCTTCTTTTTTACGAGTCTGGTAGATGAACTGCTGGCACAGTTAATTCTCCATAATCTCCAAGTATCTCTTTGTATATTCAGATCTCTGATTTGATTGAAGGAAACTTGTGGAGAAGAACTTGGCTTTAAATCCTTTGATGTAACAATCAGAAGATCAAAGCCTTGTAAAAACTTTCTAGTGATTAGCATGCCCTAAATTCTCTACAGATTCCTTTGCAAATTTACTCACTTCAAAATTGTTTTTGAGCTATTGTCTGTTCCTAATGTCTTAGATTTATTTTTTAAAGTTATTGATCCTTGAATCTCGTAGGAAGTAAAAGTCAATTATATTTCAAGTGATGCATGTTAGAATTGGTGTTTGGAATTTTGGATGCATGATATTTTATCAATGAACAAATGGACCTTAGATTAATTGAATTGTGGAACTCAACATTGATCATAAATATCTTGGTTTTGTTTATTTATTAGTTAACAATCCAGGTTCTCATATTGATTTTATCTTTGCCAACTACATTTGACAGGGTTAAAAAGACTTGTTTTTAATTTGAGCCTACTTTTACCTTGTTTTATAAATTTTTTGAGTAACTAAACATGCAGTTTATTCACATGTAGGCTTGTACTTATATTTTGAGTTTAGATGGCAATTGTTTATAGATCATAATATAAAGATAAATGATTATTACTAATCCAAAATTTAATTTTTTTGCTTATATTTCTCGTAACATTACAAATCATTAATACTATCACACAAGTTTCAGAATGTCCGACCATATCTAATTACTCCAAAAGAGGAATACATGAAAATATGCAAAAACAAATAGCACACATGCCACACGCTTTGGATTGTTGGGTGCGAGGGCAATTTTCTTATGTTCAATCGGTATGATTATATACGTATACCTTCTACTATACTTATTATACGGTACAATTATACATCGTATTAAAAAATTAAAATTTAAGGAGAGAGAAAGATAGAGTTGTAAAAAATAGAGGGTGAAAGAGGCAACAGAAGAAAACAAAGATACAAATTACAAAGGAAACTAGAGGTCAGAAGACTATTTCTCTCTCTAATCAGCTTTCATTGTTATTTGCACGACTGATCTCATTGATTTCAACATCCTTTCGCCAAATTCATTGCCAACTCGATTCAATTAGGTACGATTATCAATTTCAATCATCTTTCAGTTACCAATTTCTTCTCCTTCGTCTGTAAATTAGGGTTTATTTTTGAATTATCGATGCTCTATTTGTTATTTTCGAGCTTCAGTTATTCAATTAGGGTTTTGTTACTTTTTCTTTCATCTTCTGATTTCGCGCGTTAGTGCTTTGATCACAATTTCTGGAATTTGTAAGCAATTATTGTTTTTTTAAAAGGATTTTTAGCTTGATTCGATTTTGTACCCTGATTTGATCGATTCGATGATTATAATTTGACTATTGATTAATTGAAACAGTTTAGATCATGTTAATTGATGTTAATTCATACTTGTTATTATCTAATTTAGATAATGTTGCTTATTTGCACTAATGGTGAAATTAACGATCAGATGTAATTCTGTAACGAAATCTGAACTTATTTTGAGTGAGGTCTCGAGTATAGTTATCTATATGGTAATGGCAGTAATAGTTTTGAATTTGGAAGATCAAGTGGTATGCCATTATTGTGGCTTCTGATTTTTTTTTTTTTTCTGTTATGAATTCATGGTAGTTAAATACTATAATTTGTTGAACCACTATTTTAGGTTCAATCAGAAGTATTTGACTATTGATACACTGTTTTGAGTGTTGTCAAATCTTTCGTATGAACTTTTTGCAATTGCTTTTGAGGCTGATTAAGGTCTGTTACATTGAGCGCAGAGTGGTGAAGATGAAGAAGTATGGACGGACAATGCTTACAATTATGGTCATCATATCCCAACTGTGCTCTGTCTTGACGTTGGAAACAACAGGCCCTGCATTCATGTGGTCTCCTCACATCGACATGTATGGATATGTTATACACTCATAGTTGATGTGTATTTTTTGAAGATTGTAACATCCCATATTGAAATACTAGTGCTATACTTTGTTTGTGTGATGCTGTGTCTTACTTTAGTCACGAATTATAATTGTATTTCTGAAAATGAATGATTTTGCCAGAGCAGTTTTGTGTGACATTTTGCCTTTTTTTATTTTTTATTTTTTTTATTTTTTAGCATTTGTCTATAATTTTGACATGAAGAGAATTTATGTTGTCTTTTTAAGGAGCACACCTGTTCAAGGGTTGAAAATGCATCTTGATTTGAGTGTTGTGAGTATATTGAAGAATTTTGTCTTATAAAATTTTTCCCATCTTTCTGATTTTTTGGTATTCTAATTTTTATCAAATAAAATTTTCTGAATGCTACTTTTTTTTTGGTGCTTGCTTTTGAACCATTGGACTTGCTTTATTTTGTAAGCCATTTTTTCAGGTTTTTTTTTTTTTGTGGTCAGTTGTTGATTATAATCTTTTTCAATAATAATTTTCGAATTACCTCTTGAAAAGAACAGGGGGTTGATATGCTTTTTTGTTTGGTAATAGTTACTGTTTTCCCTATCCTTATATTGTGTTGTATTTATGCATTCAAATAGGGAGTTGACTGAAAAGGTGAACTATCAAACACTTTCCTCAAGAGATTTAGCAAGGTCTGTCATGTCCGCGGGTGGCTGGTCAAACATACTGGTATCTCTTTTGCTGTAGGCACTTTATAGTGATATAACTATTTCCCTCGTGCAACCATCGCCACTTGTTCTTGGAGTTGTTTGGATTCTTATGTTGGTTTTGTTGCTGCAGTGCGAGGGCAAACAATCTCATCAACCAGTTGACATTGCCGTAGTTTTTGTTGGAAAAGAGGTATTGGGACATTGGGTTGATTCAAATTGCTTTATTATTGATCTATCTTTCTGACAGCTGCCTGATTTTACACATAGGAACTGCTTCCCTAGTCCTTACATAGTTACATCTGTTGTCTGGCATGGCTTTGACATCAAAACTAACCATATAAGCACAGAATGTTATTACCCACACGGCTGAGGCAAAAAATAAACCTCGAAGTATTGGCTGTGGAAGTGGGTTTGGTTTCATTAACTTCAGAATATGAGACATTGGCTTAAGTTGAATGTTATTATAACTCCTTTGAGTTTTGTGAGTAAATAAGAAATTAAGAATCAGATTCATGTCATTGCCTAGTAAGCATGATATACATTCTCGCATCAGAGTTGAGGTGTACAAGGTATGAATCTGTTGTCTGGCAACCATAGCCTTTGTCACTTGGGAAATAAAAAAACAGAGAAATACTATTTTTTGGGCTTAGGCAGATAGTGTTTCTTACTTTCTTGTTTATGGGGTTTTGATGTGTTCTCGTTGCAATCATCTAGTACAAACTATACAGCTTCCTGCACTCCCCATTACCCCACCCCCCACCCCCCCCAAAAAAGGAAAAAGTATTAATCTGTTTTTAGCTGGTGTAATCTATACTATATATCAAAAGGTGTTCATAAATTTGTGTATGTGCCACGTGTATCCCTTTTTACACCAGTATAATGCACATCATCATTCAACAACTTTTAGGTTCATGCCACGTCATCATCCAATGATCTTAGTTAAAAATGTATGCAAAGAGATTTGAACCCCAAACCTCATTGAATGGAAACCATATGTATTACCATCTTGACTAGAATTTATTCATACTCTATAAATCCAAATTTATATATAAATACATACATGTATTAGAATGTAGAATAAATTATTGTTGTCATTGTATTCTAATTTACCCACGTTAAACAAATTAATAAGTCTTTTAAAGCGTCTAATATAAAAATGAAATTATTCAAAGTATCACCCGGGGCAAAGCCCGGGTCACACACTAGTTTATGTTTAAACGTCGCTGATTATAATGTCCTTCAATCTGTAGTTGGAATCATCAGGTATAACTGGAAACAGTTTGAGTGATGCTTCGCTTGTGGGTTTGCTCAAGGTAATATTGAAATCTAATTTATTAAATTAAATCTTGACATCATATTAGAATCGTTGTGATATTCCGTTTCTCATGGTAATTCATTTTCTTTTTATTATATATAAAATAGGACTCCTTCACCCAGTCCAATTTCTCAATGGCGTATCCTTATGTGTCATCAATGGTAAAGGAGGAGACCTTTGAAAATTCTTTGATTGAAGAGTTTGAAGAATCTTGTGGCCATAAAATGAGAGTTGGCAATGTTATTGTCACTGATTCTTGCTTGGTAGAGGACAAAGGGTATTCCAAACTTGCAGACATGCACTCGGTGGAGGTAGGTTTATCTTTCTAACCTGCTAAATTGGCACTTGGTAGTATTACTTCAATTCTGTTAAAACGTATTCCCAACTTGATCAATTTGCAGGAGTATGTGGCAACAATGGAGAAAGGAACCAAGGAACAAACTGATTTGCTTGTGGTTTGTCGTGGAGGCTTCAGCTCATTGAAAAATCTTGACAAGCTGCATTCTGAAGGTATTCTTTGAAATAATATGCTTAATTTATATATATATATATATATATATAATTTTATTCTTGTATGGTTACTTGTGCATTCTAAATTTTCATTATCTGGAAGGTCTAAAGTGTATCAACATTTCAGGTCAATATTTTTCGGAGTTGATTAGTTCATTGGACCATTCTGGAGCAAAGTACACCGTCCTTTATGTTTCTGATCCATATAACCCCATTCAGTATCCATCCAGCCATCAAACAGGAAGGTTGCTTGCTGAGACTCCTGGAAATGCTTCTTTGAATTCTACCGTTTTCTGTGACGGGGTTTGCCAAATTAAAAAGACCCTTCTAGAGGCAGTTTTTGTTGTAAGTCTTCTTCACCAGTTTTGCTTGATGAAACTATGATATGTGTTCACTTGCTCCTGCTTTACCTCTGCCACCTTTTGTCTTTTATGTATGTGTCTCCTAATTCACCACTTGTGGCTGCTCTTTTATTATATCAGCAATGATAAGAAAAATGATTAGATATCCATGAAACTTGGACACTTCCTAGCTTAACAGGGAAAGCTGTGTAAGACTTCAGATAGCCAGCTATGAATTCTCATAGCTGTTCTGCTGGTATATTTTTTTTAAGAAACTTGAGTATCGGATGGTGAGAAAGTGAGTAGAAGTCAGTGTCATCTTTTTTATTTTCAGAGAAAAATGCTTGGTGCCATCATAATTTTGAAATTCGAGCTTCATTATGAAGTGATTGCTATACTTCTGGACAAACTAAATCTAAGATTCAGGGAGAGGTCAAGAGAATACTTGTACTAGTCATAGCTGAAGATTCAACTGACTTGCTTTCTTGTGCTAAATCTTTGTTTGCTGATAAAAAAAAATTCCCTTCTAATTTCAGGCTATAGTCCTGCTTATAATATTAATCTCGGGGCTCTGCTGTATGATGGGCATTGATACTCCTTCAAGGTTTGAGGTTCCTCAAGAGTCTTGATAAACTGTTCGCATGAACAACCCCTTTTGTAGCATAGCAACATTCGTACTAGGATGTCGATTCCCATGGTGTTCAAAGATTGTCAAACAAAGAGGAAGGTCGGCTTTGCGAGTTGAAAGTTGAAATTTCTGCTATTTTGTGTATCATTATTAACTATGGCCAGAGGGAGAGATGGCCTTTGTAAAATTTATTCATCTACTTATTCACATTTTCTTGCTTTGTGCTTGGTGATGGTGTATTTTCTTCAATTTGTTATACTCGGCTTTTAATAAAAGCTTTTAGCAAGTCCATAAATAAAGTGGGTTCTTCTCTGAAAATTGTACTCCGTATATCAGCTTGCAATTTTGGTTACGAGTAAACTTCAAGCAGAAACATGGCTGAAGGTGAATAGACTAGACTGGGTAGGAGTTGTGAGACAGTATTCCCTATCCTGAGGGGAGATAAATGTTGCATTTCCTAGCAAAAACAATAGTTGCCTGTGAATTCTTCAACTTATTTCGGGTTTGTTACTTTGAAGGGATAATTTTTGTTGATAACCAATCTGATATGCAATACTTGGTAGTCTATTGTAAGTAATTATCACTGGTTTATCAACCCAACCTATCAATAGCTCCTCTTTACCCATGTCTCATCGAACATGGATAGTAAGGTTATAAATTTAGAAACAGGTAAATCACACATTAAACGTTGATTAGCTTGCTAAAATTGGATTGAAAAAGACCAATCGGTTAGAAAAGTTGGACACATTTTTTCGTTTATTTTGTTGAATCAAGTGAGATAATCTTTTTATTCCAATTATAATCGTTTTTATTCCAGTTCAAAAAAAAAAAAAAAAAAAGTGAGATAATCTTTTTATTCCAAGTATAATCGTTTTATGAATTTGGAATCAATGGAGAAATGAATTTTCTTGGCTGGTGAAATTACTTTGGAAAATTAAAATTGCCAAAATATGTAGGTAAAAGTTTTTGTAGTATTCATTTGAAACAAACAGAAAAACAAAAAAAGAAAATTAGGAAAATTTAAGCAAATTTAGAAAAACAAGCTATTCTTCTAAATCTAAAATACATTATTTATCCTAAGCATATGGTATCTCATCTGTTTTACTAATTTGTTTCTACTTTGATCGGACATGAAACTTATCTAGTTATTTTTATATGGTGAAATGAAACTTACCGTGTATAAAATCAAAGTCAAACTACCATTATAAATTTATAATACGTAGATAGACAAACCCCTCAAAATATAAGGGTTGTGTTAATGATTATGAAGTTCAATCAATAACTATATACTAAAAGACACACCAACAATGACACGTGTCATTTTTTAGTGTGTCCTTAATTTACTTATTTAAAAAAAAAAAAAAAACTATTTTAAAAAGATCTTTTACTCACATAATAACTATCTTCAATTCATTAATATAGTAATTACTTAAAATAAAAGATTTAATATAATCGGTATCTTTTAACATACAATAATGACAATTATAAATAAAAAGGTACTTTGTGATAAGATTTTAGACATATTCTGTGACATGTTATACTATAAGAAATATATTATTATTGATATGATTTTTTTTCCCTATATATATTCTAAATTTACAAAACTTAAAAAATCCTTATATGAAAAAATAGAGTAGATCTATATTAGAAAAAGATCACATAGATTGGGAAAATAGTACATTTTATATTAATAAAAGTTTGGAAATTATAAATATTTTATTTATTAAGGTATTTTTAGATTAATATTGTTTTTACTGCAATATTAATCCTTTCCATGAGTTTGCTATATGGATATAAATAAAATTTGTGTTAAACAATTGTTGAAAATAAGCAAAGTTTTAGTTGGTTAGATCAATAATCAAACCTTTTGGTTATTCTTTAAATAACCCAACCTGAGTTACAGAGTACATTACAATAGAATTATTGTCGTCGATAATATAGGTAATGTATCAGGATATTACTTCATTTTTTTTTTGTCTGAGTCAACTTCTTTTATTTACTGTGTTAAATAACATTTGAAATATGAAGATTATACTCCCTCTATTTTTTATAAATGTTTGAAAACTATACATTGATACGATTATAACAAACGTTGGTCAATGTGATGTATGTAAATTATGCAAAAGTCAAAACAAGAAAAGTGACAAAGATTCTTATATTTAGTTGGGTGTAATGTGTACTCAAGATTATCTTTTGCGTATTTTGATAAATATTGTTCATTTAATTATCAAATGAGCAAGAAATACTTTTGAACCAGAGTGTATATTATAATTTTCATAAAACTATAATTAGTGATTGATATAAGATGTTTTGTTAAGTCAAAATGATTAATGATATGATAAATTTAACAATAACCGTGCATGACACGGGATCTAAACTAGTTTACAAGTAAAATAAGCCTAGTAATTTCTATGAGTATTGGTTAAGATTCTTAAGAAGTTTAGTTAGTTTTATGAGATGTCTCCAAAGAGACCAGTTAGTTGTTAGACACTTGCACCTAAAGCAAGACAAAGTAGCCAAACGGAGAAAGCTCAAGACTTTACAGTTCAACTCTCAGCAACAATTTCTGGGAAATCTCCAATTTCCAGGTTTTCACCTTCCCTTCTAACACCCGCTTTTTAATTCATGATTCTTCACTTTATTTCATTTAATTCTGATTGTAACTTTCATGATTGTAATTTCCGCTTCTTTTTTTTTTTTTTTTTCCCCCCGAATGTTTTGCTTTTATGTAATTCATATAGAATATGCTCATCATATAGTATGATTATTTTGATTTGATTTGGTTTGGTTTGGTTTGGTTTGTCTCTAATTTATATTAAGATTGATTCTTTATGTCTGTGAATTGAATTGAACCACATTATATTGCTCGAAAATAAGAAATTCGTGGTTAATTTGGTTAGATTAGTCCGGATTATTGAGAAGCGGAGTTTGTTTCAGTTTTTAGGCAATAATTATGATTGATTCAGACATATTAAGCTTAATGGCTATGAAAACCTAATACTTTATTGTATAATGTGATAATTAGCTGAAGAATTAATAGCTGGAAATTTGGTGAATGAGCTATGAGTGACAAGTTAAGATCAAAAGCAAGGAAATCCCTGGAAGTTAGTCCTGAGACCGATCACAAGCTATCGAAAACGCCCCCGAATTTATTGGATAGAGCTAAAAAGAATAAAGCCGTGTTCTTTGCCTGTGCGCTTCTTGTGTTCGATGCTGTTCTAGTCTTTTGTATAATTGCTTATGTCCCGTGTAAGTTCATTCTAAACTCTTGCTACATTGTTGTGTGAATTGCTGGGTTGGATTTGCTAAGAGATTTCGGTTTTCTTTGTCAGACACAAAAATTGATTGGGATGCTTACATGTCACAGGTGTGTAAAGCATTAACATAGTAATGTGGTTTTAGGAAGCTAAGCTCGACTCTTCAGTAGTAATCATGATATTGACTTATGATATTGCCAAACAGGTTTCACAATTTCTGAATGGAGAGAGAGATTATAGTAACATTGAAGGTGACACCGGACCTCTTGTCTATCCCGCTGGTTTTCTTTATGTATATTCAGCTATCCAGTACATCACAGGAGGGCTAGTCCATCCTGCTCAGGTTCTTTCCTCTCCGTGTCATCTTAGTTAATTGGTCATTGATCACATGAGCAATTGAGTCTCTTGTGGCATTGAGGAAGGTCCGTGATGTCTTGAGTGTATCATGGCTCATCATTTGCATACTGTGACAGTGCTAGAATTTGGTATCCATTTCCTCTTTCTGTAGCACAATTGTCCGCCCACTAAGGATAAAGGAAGAATATATTGTATGTAAAAACTTATGACAAAGCTTTCACCCACAATCTCTTAGAAAAAAAATGTAATCTGGTAATTATAATTTGAAACCATTTGAAAATATTTTATGTAAGGATGCAAATCAAATATGGAGTATTCAATCATTTTAAATATTTCTTTTCTCCTCATCTCTTGCTTTGTGCTACTGTACTACTGACTGACAATGAACTTATTGTTTTTGCAGATTTTATTTGGTGCTCTGTACATTATTAATCTTGCAATTGTGTTGTTCATCTATATCAAAACTGACGTGGTATGATTCTTCCTCCTGTTGTACGTTTGTACCCCACACTACTGTAATGCTTGCTCTGCTGTATAATTGTATATCATCGGTTTTGTGTTGGCCACTGAAGTGTTATAAACCTATACATAGACCAGTTGTTTAAACAACAAATTGTAGATACTTAGAATTTTGAACACCTTACATATCCGTATTCTGAGAATTCTAGGCTACTTGCTCCTTTACAGATTGAAGTGTTCAAATTATGGCTGGAAGGTATCAAACTCTAAAGTTTACAGGTTGTTTACCTGAGCTTATTTTGATGATATTATTGTGAAATTCTAGAGCACAGGGAGAAATTTAATTAGCCTTTGAAGTTGACTTCGAATTACTTTGTCTCTACTCACCATATCTGCTAGACTTGCTATTTTGCTAATATATTGGGGGAAATTGGAAGGGAATAGTCGTGAGCTAAAAGCAAATTGCAAAAAATTTCAAAATATTCAACTGAGTTGCTTCACGTGTAATTTGGAAGTAACTGCGATTCTTGGCATGTAAACTAGTATTTTTTCTGAATCTGAAATGACACTGAAATACCTAGGTGAAACGTGATTTGAGACTTAGAGTTGCATTTGACTCATTGTTTTAAGGGGTTTTACATATACTTCTGAAATAGTGTATCTGAATTAATCTGTGCTGACGAGCAGTTGGTCATGCAGACAATTATATTATTTTGATTACGGCTCATGCGTGTTAAAATGTTAAACCCTATAATTTGAATTAGAGGAATACTTTAAAAACACTGAAATGCCTAGTTGATTTCAAGCCTTTTGATCTAGGAAGGAATCACATCCAATACACTGTGGCTTGAGGATGTACATATTGATAGCCTTGTCTTTTCATCTGTATGGCTGAATTTTCGAGTCAGTAGTTAAAGGAGAGCAGATAGTTAGACTATTTTGTTGAAATTCCTTAAAAGAGACTTATCTTTGCAGGTGTGGTGTTTTAAATGAGGGAACTTGAAATCACTGAAGGCTTTTCTCTCAAGAGAATATCATGTTTATCTGATATAGTTAGATCATCAGATTTGTTTGTACTATGCTCTAATCTTCCTTTCAATTATTTTTGGATAGATGACTTGATGAGGTATTGACTGAGCTTGCTTGTAGAAAGTTTTGGGTCTATATATCTTTGATTCTTTGGTATAAAGTTTGTCGTGAGTACTATTATTTGCATGAAATATGTTTTTGATGGGATATTAATCTGAGTTTGTGCTGCTACTTTTTACAGCTTCCTTGGTGGGCTCTTATCCTTCTTTGTTTATCAAAGAGGGTGCATTCCATATTTGTACTTCGTCTTTTCAATGACTGCATTGCTACAACACTTCTTCATGCTGCACTTGCAACTCTTCTTTATCAGAGGTGGTGGCTGGGGTTAATAATATTCAGGTTCTGTTCAGAGTTCAGACTTTAGAATTAACAAATGTGAGGCTTTATATTTGAGATGAGTTGATTTACTATGTCCTTTGTATTTATGCAGCTTGGCTGTGTCAATAAAGATGAATGTGCTACTCTATGCGCCTTCTTTACTACTACTCTTGTTGAAGGTAGGTACATACCTTGTGCTCTACTATTTAATCTTATATTCTGTTTCTTAAAAAGCTAAGAAACTTTTGCCACAGGCTATGGATATCAGTGGAACAATAGTGGCTCTTGGAGGAGCAGGATTAGTTCAGGTGCTTGCTCTAACCTATTAGCCACAGACTGGTATTTGTCATAGTATTGATTGATATTCGGATCCAGATATCTCAAGATTTTACTAAGTGCTTTTAGCAGATATTTCAACCTCAGTTTATGTTAATTATTGATTTGATTGTACAACTGGCGGTTCTTATTCTGTTAATACTTTGGAATGCTTTACCAACTTTTCAACCATGAGGTCTAAGTTCGTGCTTTCCTTTCAATTTCATGCATTATATTGCAATACAACACATTCAACCATGCGGTCAAACAATAGATAATTCTTATTAATGTGCTTAAGCTTGTATTGCTTGAGAGTAAATCAGCAATAAAACTGCAAATACTGGTTTTCTGTAACCAAAACAATCCAATCTTGAACTTGATCAAACTTCAAATCATTGTTTCCCCACTGATTATTTTCCTGCTCAAAAAAATTCTCTTATTGTTACGAGATTATGTTCATAGGGATGTGCTTAATTTTCTTTTGCTTTTGCTATGAATTGTTAGGTAAGATGTCAAGTGCTGCTGCTGTTGTGTCAGGTGCATTGATTTCAAATGATAAATCCATTCAAATTCATGATGGTTCTGCAGATCCTGCTTGGGTTTCCTTTTTTAGTATCATATCCAGTAGCTTACTTATCCAGAGCCTTCAATCTTGGACGTGTTTTCATCCACTTTTGGTACGTTTTCAAACCGCTGTTGAAATTATATGGACCTTTTCACGGAAGCTCACATGAGAAAGACATGCCTAGCTGCATGCTAGAAACTGGGATCCAGAAAATATTGTTTTTACTAGTTATTATATTTATTAGGCCCACACTTGTTAGTCATAAATATATGTATGGCTGTCTTGCTTGCTAGGTAAGAAAGTGTGACAGACCCAATAGGAATTTTGCCTATTGCAGAGTATTGGATTAAGGGATAGATGTCGCCGAGAATGCATGTCTTACTGCTCTAGTTATGTTTGAGAATTGTGGGAGGTAGGTTCCTTCAGTATTTTCTTAGTTTTTTTGGCATGGAGAAGGCACCATAAAAATAAAAAATAAGAACTTGAACATCAATGTCTGGTATTTTTTCACATTGGTGTTCCTTCATCTTGATGTTTTATTGAACACTAGGTGTGACTTTTGTGGCTCAGGAAATCAAAATTTTTGGCATTTCTTTAATAAGCCAGTTCTAAATCCATTTTCTACTGAAACTATCCTAAACTGTTCTCAAAGGGTCTTTTTAATATGACTTGTCTTCATGGTGGGGTTTTTTGGCTCAAATGTGAAGATAAAGCTGTGACTATTGGGCAAAATAAAGGAAGTATCTTGCATCAACATTCCTGTGGGTTCTCGGAAAGGTTCCACGTGAGTTACAGCTTTTAAAACAGGGTTTACCAAGGCTGTTTTTGTTGTCCAAATGGAAAATTTGGGCCGCGGGTGACAGAGAGGATGTCTGTGACTTTGTGATTCTAGAAAATTTCCATTTTGGGTTCTGTCGAGCTTTCCGATATTGATTTTAAGTCTTGTCATCTGGGCATGACTTACGGCCTTTGCAGCCGGAAATAAATCTTTGATCTAATGTGGCATCCAGAGTTCCAGACCGAATGATAGATACCACAAGAGGCTTCCCTGCAATTTGAGTCTACAGTTGCCATGTGCCTTGGAAGTGTCTCATAAACATGACATATAGCCTTCATAATGTGGTCCATTAGGTGGATGACAAATTCTTGAGGGGATACTAGGATGTATTTAGGGAGCCTGTGGGATTTTAGATTATGCACAATTGCCATTCTGGTGAGTTGTTCATACATGGACTATTACCTTTAGTGGGGTTGTAATTTGGTCTTGGTGTGATGGATTATAACCTTCACTGTGATATTTGACAGGGTATTTCAGATGTCATGTCTTGTATATCGAGTGTAACTAAATAGAAACGAAGGAAGTATATTGAGTGTTTGTTTACTGTTATATATACATCCTGATGTGTGCCCCTTTCTCTTCCGAGCATATGTTAGCAAATGACGCACTATATATCTTTGATGCCTTTTTTTTTTTCAATCCCCATATTTTTTTCCCTGGATTTGTATGTACTATTTATTCACTAAAATGTTGATAGTTGAAATATGATAAATTGGTGTTCGTTGTTTACTTTCCAAACCGCGATCCTTAGGTAATTCTATCTATTATTGTTTAATGCTATTTTCCTCAATCTTATGCTTCATTTTCAGGTCTGTTAACTTCAAATTTGTTCCAGAGCCAGTCTTTGTTTCAAAGGCATTTGCAGTTACACTGCTGATTTTACATCTCGGGCTCCTGGCTATTTTTGCTCACAAGAAGTGGTGCAAGTAAGAAGTCACATTCTGCTTTACTGGTAGAGAAAGGTGTTCATGGTCGTAATATCTCTTTGATTCCGTTGAGATGCTAAAACATGAAATTTCTTTGTTAGAACCCTACAATTAATAATAATGGAAAATTGGAAATTAATGACTGTTTGCTGGCTGGGCTATTTAAATTCAATCACTAAACGTCGTAGGATTTTGTTACTTAGACAAAAGCCTGGGGTAGAGCTGTAGTGAAATCTGCTCTGCCTTGTTTCTAGAAATATAACCTCAGTCATGTTTTTCATAATGTAGTGGCAGTTTTAAGTAGAATTTGTTTGACAATGGAGAGTATTTAAGGATCAGGAGTGTTGAAAATCATTTACTGTCTTGTAGGCATGAGGGTGGACTTCTGAAAGCGTTGCATTCTGCTTACATCTCTACTGTAAGTTGCTTCCCACTCAAGGGACTTTACGCGTATGGCACAACCTCAAAAACACTGAAGGAAGAGTGTAAGTTATCCATGCAATTGGCTTTCTCTGGGATTGATAGAACAAGATTAATGCCATCTTCATACTTGAACCCTGAATCACATGTTTCAATTTCAGATATTGTAACCACCATGTTTGTTGGAAACTTCATTGGTATCGTTTGTGCCCGCTCACTACATTATCAGTTCTACTCTTGGTAAGTTTCTGCATAATCTGATATGTTTATGTATATATTTGTCCATATAGCAGTGTATCTTATCATGACAATTTGTTTTTGTCATAGGTACTTCTTCAGCGTGCCATATCTGTTGTGGAAGACACCCTTCCCTACATTGTTGCGGTATCTATTTGTTCTTTGTTTAGATTACAAGGTGACTAGTGAAGCCAGCACCTAATCTACTTTTCCGTGTTTCATATTGCAGCATTGCTTTGTTTGTGGGAGTAGAGTGTTGTTGGAATGTTTATCCGTCAAACAGCTACTCATCCGGCATACTTCTTTGCATCCACTTGGTAATACTATGGGGACTCTGGATTGCCCCTCCTGAATACCCGTACGTGGATGAAAATTCATCAGCCAAACAGAAGATAAAATGAAAGTCATACACAAAACTATATAGTTAGATGCTCTTCTTCAATGTGGAAAAGAGAGCAGCAATATTGAAATTTTGTTAACTTAAAACTTTTTGAGTTTTACGGTACCAATGAAGGCAATGATGTAAAAATTTTTGGAACAGAGTTTTCTTATTCTTTTGAATAACTGATCTGCAAGAGCTTGCTATGGAAATCGGTAGATTGATCAGTTTATTTCTGGCTTAACAAACAAAGTACAGTATATGCCAAAGGCCAAGTTCTAACTAATTGTCTTTAAATGAATTAAATCTGATGTGCTTGTAAAGACAATATGCACAAATTCATTATTGAGAGTAACATAAATGGCTCAACACTATGCATCAACGTTCAACAATGATAATGGGTGGGTTTAAATATGACTAACCCAATATAAACAACTTGTGCGTCAACAACAAAGGATTCTCGACCTTCATAAGTTATTGAAATTCATAGTTGGTGATTGAAATCATATCTTGCACTTCTTGGCTTCCATTGCAACAAATTTGCAAAATAGTTGTATAATCAACTCAGTCACAAGCCGAGATAAGTTTGTTGGCAATTGGAATCATCTCTTGCACCTCTTAGCTTCCTTTGCAACAACCTTAATTCGAAAATACATAGACATGTCATGGTTCTAAACCAACTTTTATGACATCAATGGACACCCCTATATTTACTAAACTTTTAGAAAATTTTCATGAATTTGGTTCAAAAGCGTGGATTCAAGACTTCAATTTTTGTATTTTTGGGCCCGGAAAGGAAAGAGAATGAGGTGCTTCTCATGCATCCAACGAGACTCTGGGAGACCATTTAGGTGGTTAGAAGTTTAGAACCATCCACATTACTTCTTACCTATCCAGCTAACTAGCTACAAACATAATGTTCTTTAAACAACACAAGGACAGCACATGCCCATATGTGACCTAAAGATGGTTCTATGTAGTTTCAAACAATGCCATAGGCCTTGAGATGCTTCCTTTACCGTAATTTCAACTTGCAACACAGGGTTTTGAATTCTCTAAAAATGGTACTATTTTTGTGTATTTATAACCTTCATATTGTCCTCTAAAGAACATTTTCACACTCGACAATATTAAGCATCGAGGAGTTTCTCGATGCTCCTAAGGGGCTACAGAAGACCAACTTGTGACCAAATCTAATCCACACCTTGGCTTTAGAATTGAACTTTGATTTGAGATGAGCTCATGTTTGTCAAACTTTCTACAAGCGATACAGCAAATACAAGACTTTTTTTTTTTTTTTTCAAGAGCCACAAAAACGGATGATGAGAATTAACCATTTAAGCTCTCCCTCACTCTCTAGATTCACAAAACTAACTCCCTTGAGGTTGTCATAATTCAAATCATTATCAGCAAACATAGAGATAAAGTCCTCACAGATCTGAGAAAAAAGATAGTCAATTTGTAGAGGGGCACCTTTGATAGAAAGACCCCTTTGAGAACCCCCATTTAAAAAATTAAAATGGGTTAACTCCTTTGGCCATTGCTACATATTTACCTATCAAAACACGTCTCATGAGAATTGTAACTAAGAAATTTGACTCATTTCATTGCATCATGTTAATGTTAATCCTGTGTGTACATCTCAAACTTTCTTCATCACTTCTTTGGGGGTAGGGGCAGCCTCCTTTCAAACCTCTTTGGCAGAACAAGTATGTGTTATTAATTTATTATCAACGAGTATTTCTAATTTCGTTAAAACAAGCTAATAATTGTTGCACTTCACTCGCAAACAAACTTGTCACCTGGGACTGTGGAGTCCATAAGTATACCAAGCATATTCGAACAGCTTTACAAGAGAATCTACCAGGAGAAAATGTCAGCTAACAATGAAGATGCAAATTTCTTCAGTGCAGGCTTATTAACAGTATAGTACATGCCTTTAATCACTAATTAAATTATTACAAAATATGAACATACATGACAAGCATTCTGTCTCTCCATTGATCTAGATTCTAGAAGTACATAAATATAGCATATATACATATCCATTTCCTAACACAAAAAAAAAAAAAAAAAAAAAAAAAAAAAAAAAAAAAAAAAAAACACAGGAGGCCGACAGGAGAACTGTTCTGCAAGCTCCAAAACTTGTAGACTTACGCCAAACAGTCAAGAACGTCACCACTGCTTTCCCAAAATGAGTCCAACTTAAGGCTTAAAAGAGCATGAAATCAATTTCACTACTTAAGCTCCCCCCAATCTCCTCCGGGAGGCAAAGTTACAAACCATAGAACAAGCAGGAGGTGAAAGGATGCTCGAAACTCCAGCTATGTCAAAGTCATCGAGAATTTATATCAAAAATCGCACTCCAACTAGTCAAGATAAAGCAGTGTGGATGCAAAATGATCATAAATTCACATTTCTAATACGTAGTATAATGATTTTAAAAGATAAGGGTACAAAGGGAGAATTAAATTAGTCGTCTGTCAAATTCAAAGTCTAAATTTATAAGATGAATGAGTGCACAACTGCATTAACTCTACAAACTGTCAAAGTTCACAGGATAATGCATTTTAAAAATGAAAAGCCTAGAATCAGCAATAAGAGGTAACAAAATTATTCATGCAAAAGATTAAAAAAACCAACAGAAAGCGAAAAAGGGAACCCTTGTCTAGTATCAAGGGGTAGAATTTTAATTAAATGGCTAATCCAGGATAATTGGTTAAAGCCCTTTTAATCAGGTTAAATCAGTTGATAAGTTTTCTAAAAGAGACAGTGAACTTGATTTCATGCTGACAGAAATAGAACATCCATGTGTTGCAAACTGTGAAAGCCTTGCTTGAGAATTCAGCTAAAAGCCTAAAATTTGAAGGGGACCAAATTGAATTTAGTACCACACAGAACACTAACCTTAGCATGTTTGCAATTTTCAACTGTTAACACCCTTTAACTGCCAGATAACCTGCTGAGCTCAGTTATTTTAAATGGCCAAACTGCTTAAGATGACTGCACCAAGGCATCTTTACTCCGTATGCAAATTTCCAACTTGAGGGAGCTATCAGACCCACCACTGTGGTAGAAATAATCAGGAATCGGAAAATAATCTACAGAAAGAGGATCATTGAAATGCCTTGTGGTACAACGTGTGAAAGATTGAAATTTAAGAGAGGTGGCGCCTCCCCTTGATACAAGTTCATATGCAAATCTTCCATTTGAGGGGCTTGGATGAATGCATCTAACTGCTACTGAGTTTCCTTGATTCAGGATGAACAGAAAGCCATCTTTCTCTTCCTGAAGAACAAGAAATTTTTTATCCGCCCCCAGAGATACAGTGAAGACAGAGTTGTAACGGAAGCGAGTCACAAAATTAACATGCTCTTTAGACATGTGGCTGGAAAGTCTCATAGGTGAACCCCGGAAGAGGCAGTCAGGAAAAGGGCATATACATGGTGCGTAGATGCACTTATCCTCATGCTCATGTTTTATACAATAGCTGATACTCTTTTTGCAACCGTACCCTAAATAACAGCATGATACTTGTACTGATTCAATAACCTTTTCAATGGCCCGACATCGGATATTTCCAATTATCCCACGACATGAGGGACATTTTTTATCAAGGCTGACACAGCATGAGGAGCATGCTATATGCCCACTGTAACACTGCACAAGCAAACAATAATTACGTCATATAATAAAAGGCTTGCAAGCGCAAAAGTTTCACATGATCTACTCATTCAGTGATGGCTTAGATGTCAGATCTACAGTTTCCAAAATGAGCATATGAGTTGATTCAGTTTGTAAAAATTTTACCTAGAGTATCTATCTCCAGTTATTCATGTCAAACACGACTAAACAGCTACACAAGTATGTCACAAAAAATTGGAAAGTCTAAACCCTGAAGTAAAGTAACAGCCGTACACACAAATCCACCCCCCCCCTCCCCCCACAAAAAAAAAAAATAAAAAAAAAATAAACAAAATAAAAAAAGAAAGAAAAAAAAGAGCAATCCTGCAGATACCACAAGTTACAGATCATCCCGCCAAATCACAATTTTGCACCTAAAATAGTAAAACGAACCAAAATTTCATGTTTGAGATTGATCCTAGAATAATACTCTTCACACAAGGGAAAATAACAATAATCTGATCTAAGTCATATCTTCAAGATAATCACACTGTAGTGATTTTAATAATTACTTAATGGAATAAATGCTGCGACTCATTCAATGCTAGAAGAGAACAAGAAGACATTGTCATTCTAAGGGAAGAAACTCCTGCACTACTAAAGTAGTGATAGCCTGAGCATGATACTGAAGCTTGCTTGTAAATCACTATATCTGATGACCAATAATAACAGGAAGAAGTACATAACCCGAGTGAATCATTGTTCAAGTACCTAACATCATATTAAATCTTTATATTACAAATCTTAATTTTTTGTCCATGTCTTAACATTTCCAACCATCAACTATACTAAGACATAAACCGTCCATAATAATTTGTCCGTGACCAAGAAAAGAAGCATGCTCCAAGAAACCTCAGAACATCAACCCTCCTCTCTCTTTCACACCATAAAGTCCACAAAAGCATCAATCACAAGTCCTGTTAAACTTACAACTTACAAGAGAAAGTTGTGCACTGCCACTCCACCATCAAATTCATTATATTGCATTTGCATACCCAAGTAGAGCAAAATCAAACTAATCTATATAAACCACATAGCATTAACCTTAATCCTCAACAGACAAGCCCAAAAGAGTTACTTGTTTATTTCGATAGGTTCCTCCTGGCGAAACACCAAACACATTCCAGTCTCCTAAATACCACCACAATAACTAGTTGAGATTGAAAATTCCTATCACTTTTGGTACCCAAATTACCACCAAATCCAAGCAATAATTCCCTAATCACTTAAAAGTTGAAACTTTCCAACACACCCCCAACCAAAACAAAAACCCCCAATATTAATTCTTCCTGCAGACTCATTAATTAAGATAACACAAAACCTAAAAATGCAGATTATAACCCTAAAAAGCAAAATCATTTCTAAGAATCCATTAGCACAAATCACATAAAAATCAATCATCGAAATCAAAATTATCTAAAAAGGGAAAAAAGATTAAAGCTTGAATACAAGAATACCTGAAAAACAGGAACAGTCAATGGGTTGAAGCAAATGGGGCAATCCAAGACATCCGGGTCGCTTAGAAAAACAGAAGTGGAGGCAGGCGGCTTGGTGGGTGCCACTGCAGAATCGGAAATAGATTCATCTTTTGATGATTGTTGATGATCAGACTTAGAGTTAGAGGAAGAAGAGGTTTCAGAAGTTCTTCTTCTTTTAGGGTTAGGAAGGCGGATAGGTGAGTCGTCGGAGTCGTAGTCGGAGTCGAAGTCGGAGTCGGAGTCTTCACCTTCATCTCTGGAATTCATGGAGAATCTCGCCATTTTAGGGTACAATCAATTCCACCTCCAAGATTACCCACAAACAGAAATTGGAGGGGGTGGTGGCGGTAATGGTGGCACGTTTCACTTTTTTTTTTTTTTGTTTTTTTTTTTTAAAGGATTAATCTTTGGTTTAAAACAAAAAAGTTGGTAAATGATGAACAAGTTGGTCAAAAGACTCAAATCGAGTTAAGTTTGGATAACAAAGGAACATGACACATTTAGTACTTTGGGTTAACTACTTAGGTCGTTCATGTAATTAAGATTAGGGGTGAAAGTTCGGTGTTCGGTTTGGATTATGGCCCAAACCGAAGCCAAACCGAAATAATTCAGTTTTACATTTTTCAATCCAAATCCACACCGAATTTTAATTCGGTCCAAATCAAACCGAACCGAATTTCTGATTAGCAAACCGAAACCGATCCATAAACCGAATTTTTTACCAGATGCAAATTGAAGTATAAGAAAACTAAGCAATCTTTATAATTATAAACATAAAATTACACAAACTAAACTAAGAATTAATTACATACAATCAACCATTATAAATTTGTCCACCGATTAAAAAAGAAATTAAATAAATAAATCAGATCTTCTGCTTCATGCATTCCTTCAATAATTTGGCTCAAAACCTCATATCTATTCATTTCCTAATATAATTTCCTTTGAGTTATAAAAAAAATTAAATAGAAAAATAAAATCTTCTGCTTCTGCACCTCTTTACTAATATCATTTCCTTTGAGTGACTGACCAGAGAGGTGGTGGTGAGGAGACGTGGTGGTGGTCGGCGGTGAAGTGGTGGTGATATGAGGGAAAACGAACAATGAAACACGAGCGGCCAGCGAACAACTTTGAGATACGTTGAGAGCACAAACACCGAAACAAGAACTGGTGGTGAGATACCTTAAGTGGACTTCTAGAGTGGTGGTGGACGGACAGAGTGAGGTGGTGAGGGAGAAAAGTGGGGAAATCTAGGGATTTGGTGAGGAAGGTGCCGAGAGAAAGTGAAAGGGAAATGGGAAAAGAGGGGAACAGTTTAGGGTTTTGGATATACATATGTAGGAAAATGGGCTGGGATTAGTGGGCTTAATAAACTTCGGTTTGGTTTTCGGTTTTCGGTTTTTCGAATCCCAAAACCGAATCCAAACCGATATATTTCGATTTCCATTTTTTCAAACCGATCCAAGCCGAAAACCGAAAAAAACCGAACCGAATTGCTTATTCGGTTTGGTTTGGTTCGGTTTTCGGTTTTTATCCAATTTACTTTCACCCCTAATTAAGATTGATTCTACAAACTCGGTTGTGAGATTTTAAAAAAATTAACCTCAACAATTATTTGTTAAATTTTTGGTTACAAGTTGCTTCAATAGAAATATTTTCCCTCTTTGACTATAATGGTCATAATATGAAATTTTTGAATCTATACCATTTAAAAATTAGATAATTAATTAGATAGTTAGCTTAACTAAAGGATATACTTTCTCCGTTTTTTTTTAGTTGCAACAGTTTGACTTTTACATTATTAATGTGTTTCACTTTGACTAGCTTTAATGATTTATACTTATAATTTTACATATTGGTAATTAAAGAAATTAACAATTGAAATCATGCATCGATAAGCGTGAAAAAAGAAATGTTGCAACTATAAAGAAACAGAGGAAGTATATATATTTGGTACCTTAAATTAGTGAGTACATATGTACAAGAAGTCAAGAAGAGCGGGATTGTTTTTGGACTAATACTTCTTGTTTGGGTCCAATTTAGTCCAATTGGGCCTAGTCATTAAATGATCCAATTTAAAGCCCAAGGTCAAGGTTCAACTCTCCAATTGTACTAAAGTCAAGATCAGTCCACAAGGCAAGTCAATTGGGCTAAGGCCCAACTTCTCCATATAAGCAAAGGTATAAAAGCCATCAATATTACATTTGTACATTCATTCATACAAAGCCTCAAGCAATTAATTCTCTTGCATAGCATTCTCTTTCTACACACTGTACTGACTTTAGCATTGGAGGGGCCTCCCTCGGCAACACCCCCGAGGCTAGTTTACTTGTGTTTGCTGTGCAGGAAACCTTCGGCCCAACCTCACTTGGACCGAATCCAGTCTTCTCCACTTTATCGGACCTTCAACAAGGTCCCATTGTTTTCTCCCGAAACACTTCTAATTGTTGATACGTGGTATGGATTTAAATTTGTCTAACTTTATTGAAATACATTTTACAATATAAGATATTCACTTATTAATAATTTTGCTTTCATCACAATAATACTTAATTATAGTTAAACAAATTTTGAATCAGTCTGATTGCAAATTTATGGGTATTTAGGTCGAGTCAATTTCAATTTACGTTATCGATTTATGAATTGTGTTTTTTTTAATTCGGATTTGGATCAAATTTTTTTTTTTTTTTTTTTGAAGCAATTTGGATCAATTTTCAGATTTGATATACTGTATATTTTTTGACATATCCTAATGTTAAGAATATAGGAAATTATATTATTGTGATATATTTTCCACATATATTTTATTTATTTAGAATAATAATATGTCTTAACTATATTCTAAGATATATTTATAGTAATTTGACACAGTGTAGGATTAGGAAAGCTTCTTGCCTTCTTCTACCGTTCTACCACTAGTTATGGAAATTATTTTGTGAATAATTAAATAAAAACAAATCCAAAATATAGGTAAAAAATTATACAGTTTTTTTTTCTAAATAAAAAAATCATCTACCAAAAACGTTCTTTGTTTACCCAAATCCTTAAAATTCCTCTACTGTGTATACCCTTCACTCCAACCCAGCAAGAGGAGGAGAGAGAAAGATGGAACTGAGCAGTTTAACATTCACAACACCATCTTCTTCAACAAGGCCACTCAATTTCTTTAACCATGGTTTCAAACAATTCAAGCCTTCAACTTTTTCTGGAATTAAGTCATTCAATCAAAACAGAAGCAGATTAATTCAAGCTAATTCCTTAAAAGGGTCAATTGAACGCAATACTTTGTCTTCTAATTGGGATGTTTCAGCCACTATTGCTCCCAGGTTGCCCAGATTTGAAGAACTTGATATTACAAATATGCTTCTTCGTCAAAGAATCATCTTTTTGGGTTCTCAAGTTCGTAACTTTATCCCCCTTTATTTTATTTAATTAATTTTTTTTTTTTTTTTTACTGTTGTTATCTTTTTATGGATTAATTGGATTTAAATTTGTTGGGTTTTTATATGCGATGAAATTTGTTTTGCTTGAAGAGGTTTTAGGGATTTTGCTTGTAATTTGATGTCAAAGTTTTCAATTTTTCGCTTGTTTATTGAAATTGTGTGCTAAATTGAGCTGCAAATTAATGAAATATAGGGATTGCATGTGGGAATTTTGTGATGAGCTTGTTATTGGTGTTAAACTTCTTGATTTTGAGGGGACAGAAGGGGGGAATTGTTGGAGAATTAGGTTTGTTCTTGGATTTAGGCTTTGTTCTCTTCACCTTATTTCCACGTTTTATAGGAGTAATAAGTTCAAAGAAGATAAGATTAGGAAATTTAAGTTTTAATAAGCTAAGTTAAAGAAATATAAGGGCTACCGAAGTTTGTATAGAGTGGAATGGTAGGCAGCAAGATTCAAATTGATAGTTGCTAGGAGGCTGGCTATCAACATTTAGAACGTGAAAGCGATGCTGTGAATTTAGTGAAAGCGATTTGCAATCAGACGATGTGAACAGCCCTGTATACTTGATCATGGAGGACACTTGTGTGCTATGAGGTCAACTTTTCATTGGTTTCTCATCTCTCATGTTAAAAGGGGTAGGAATACGGTGGCTCACTATGTAGTTTGTTTATTTCCACAAGGTGCCGTAGTCTTGGCAGATCATAATGTGATTTGATTTTTGTGCTTAGTAACTCCCCTCCCCTCACCACCCCCGAATATTTTCCTATATATAAGGGGGCTACCGAAGTTCAGTTTAGCTCAGATTAGTAAAAATAAGTTCAACATAGTGAATATCAGGTGAATAGAGTACAACCTTAATTTATTGGCGAAATTGGCCTCAACATCACAACTTTTAACAAGGTGCAAGTAGCAGCATGAACTTTGACTAGTAGCTATAACAACACAAACTTCTGTATTAGGTGCACAAAATATCATAAATGAAGCTCAATACCAAAAATTTTGCCGAAGACAAGGTATCTAATATTTTATTACTATAAAAAATCATCTGGTATTGCGTGCCTCGATTTGTATGCGGAAAAAAATGATCAAACGAGGTTTTGGAGGTCAATTTAGTCAATATGGGTCATTTTTGAGATTAAATTAGCAAAATAAATTACAAAAAAGCATCGATTTGCGTGCTATAAAAATGTCTCAGTTAAGGTCTGCGGTCAATTTGGACCTTGAGGATTAAATATGATATCAAAATTTGCAAAAAGTTAATAAAATACTAAAGATTCCACGTCTTCGACAAAATTTCTGGTCCTAGGTTTCATTTATGAAGTATGATATTTTGTGCACCCGATGAAGAAGTTGGTGCTGTTACGGCTATTAGTCAAAATTCATGCTGCTATATGCACCTTGTTAAAAGTTCGTGTTGTTGAGGCCAATTTTGCCTAATTTATTTCATGTAGATTCAAGAGGGTTGAGAATAGAGCTAGAGGCTTATATTGAGATATAAAATTACAGAGCAGAATCTGTGGGTTGATAAGCTAATTTTCCTTTTGATGTGATGGTCTGCAGATTGATGACACTACAGCAGATTTTGTCATAAGCCAGCTCTTACTTTTGGATGCAGAAGACCCCAAGAGAGATATTAGGTTGTTTATTAACTCTCCTGGTGGATCGGTGACTGCAGGTATGACTTGTTTATCATTTTAGCAATGTTTATCCTTAATATTATCAGGCTTGATGTTGTAGATTGTTTTAGTTCGACTAACCTAGACACCTAGTAGTCCCAAAAAAATTTTGGCTCATTTTATCTCTTCACTGCTTTTTTTTTTTTTTTTTTTTTTTTTTTTTGAGAAGGGGTGGGAACTGTGGGGTGATGTCGTTGAGGGTAATCTGGTTACTCACATGAGAAAAGTCAAAAGTGTCTTGCTTTGAGGTTGCTAGTGGTTTCAATGAGGTCTGGTAGCTCTGTTGTTTTGATCAAGTATGAATACAACTTGCCATATATGGTGAACTTGTTAGCTGATTTAAACTTTCTGTAACGGTGACAATGTTATTCCATGTATCATTAATTAATTACTCTCTTTCTACTTCAAAAGGTTTGTATGACTGTATCTTGAGAACGATGTGAAAACACCTTCTGCTTTACGCTTTTACTCTACTCAGATGTTTGTCTCTAAAGATTGTTACTTGTATGCTTGAAACAGGCCCGGCCTTATATTTTGTTATCTGCTCAATCTAGAATCTAACTCACATTTAACTAATAGGGGGAAATCAGGTCAAAAGTCAAGTAAATTACTCTACTTATAGTTGAAAAGTGCAGTGGTTTCCAGTTAATTTCTCCAGTTTGCTCTATTCACTTTTGTAGGGATGGGAATTTATGATGCTATGAAACAGTGCAAGGCAGATGTATCTACTATTTGCATGGGATTAGCTGCATCCATGGGAGCATTTCTTCTTGCTTCTGGCAGTAAAGGGAAGCGCTTTTGCATGCCAAACTCAAAAGTGATGATCCATCAACCTCTTGGAACAGCTGGTGGCAAGGTAAATTTTCCGGCCTTCTAATTGTTTTAAGATTCAAGTATTCCAATAAGCAATAATCCCCTTTCTAATTGGGAAATGTGACTCTTTTATCCTCTTTTCTATTTCACGTTCTTCCCTGAGCTTCCAAAATATTTTGGTCTTTTGTTTTGCATCTTGATCGTCAACTATTCTGTCTTTATAGATGCTGTAATGTTTTTCTGCTTTAGTAAAGCTTCAACCTTTTATTCTCTATTTAGATCTTTGATATTTTTGTAGACACTTTGTTTAATGTATTTCTGGTTTAGGTTTCAGATAAAGTGGATTAGTCTGCATAATTAAGTGATAAATTGAAGGGGTGCTTGGTTGGGCCTTTTGGAATGAGTTGAAATGGAGTAGAATCCATTCCAGTGTTTGGCTAGGCAATTTTTTCCGTGGAACCTCATAACATTAGTATCTAACTCAATTCCATCCCATCCCCTAAGATTCTAAGAGCATGTTTGGTAAGAGTGTTTTTTTGGGTTGGAAATGGATTCAATTAAACAATTACCGTTACTAAATGTTTTGTTAGAAGGTTTGGGTTACAATTACCATTACCCCTGGGTTATGGTTTCTTCCTATTTGTTACCTCTCTAAAATCTATGGTACGGAGTAACAATTACCCTTACCTTCCTCAAACAAAAAGAAAGGAGTTAGGTTTAAGTGATTCCTTTCTATGGTTTAAACCAAACAAATGAAAAGGTAGTAGTATATTTTTAAATTCTTATCCTATGTAAATCTATAAATACATTTTGCTTATAGCAGGGGCCGTCAGGCGTCATCAGCTAGCCATTGCAAAAACTGTTACATTAACCAGCCTATGAATTGATAAATTATACTTCGTAATAGATTGAATGCTTGATTTTGCTGTGTCTTCTAGTTACCTTGCTTCTTTTTGAGTAGCACCTTTCTGTATATTTTTAGAAAAAACGCCATGCAGCGAAAACTGCTGCAAGCCTGCACTATACATTGTTCAATTTCCCTTTATCCATTTATAACCCAATAAGAAGAGGCTAATACTTCTAAATGGTACTCATTTTCCAGTTGGCTTTATTCATATGATTTGTCTACTTTTTGTTTACAAACTAAACACAATGCACTTGATGCTACTCTGTTTTCTCTTTTGCATATTGTTCTGTTCCTTTTCCATTTTTCAACATCTTATGGCTATGGCTATCGATTAATCTGTTTAATTTATTAAATCATTAGTCCTTATGCTGTCGATATTAATGCATAGTATGTTTCTCATGAGTGTTGAAAATTACATGATTGTATTTACAGGCAACAGACATGAGCATACGTATAAGAGAAATGGCATATCACAAAGTCAAGCTAAACAAAATCTTGTCCAGAATCACAGGAAAGCCTGAGGAGCAGGTTAGTAACATGAAAAAGATCTAGCTGCAATTTTCATCCTTCACGTCTTGTGTAGAGTTCTATAACATGAATTTTATATTTCTTTTCTTTACAGATTGAAAAAGACACCGATCGTGATAATTTTTTGAATCCATGGGAGGCAAAAGAATATGGACTAGTAGATGATGTTATCGATGATGGTAAGCCAGGTTTGGTTGCACCCATTGGAGATACTTCCCCACCACCAAAAACAAAGGTGTGGGATCAATGGAAGATCGAGGGTAGCCGCAAAGCCAGGAAGAATCTTCCATCTGAGCTCAAGTTGTTAAGGAATGGTTATGCTGGAAGCCAAAGCGACGAGGACAAGGGTACTCAGCAAGATATGGAAACTCCAACTTCAGTTTAGGGGCCACAACCCAGATTTGCCCGGTGTACACTATTTTATCCAAATTGTGCTACTGAAGTAGTACATTTGAGATATATGATGAAACTTTGCAATTTTTTCTTGGGAGGAAATTGATTTTATTTTGTTGTATTGTAGTTGTTCCATTGCTATTAAGTTCACTGCTATTAGCAATAATATATTCATGTAGGGCTTTTAGATTCGTCTTAATGTGTACATTCTGAATATCAATTTTTAATAATTTTATATTTAAAGTTTTTTATGATTAAAAATTTACATTGGCAAGCATGAAAAAGTGAAATGTAAAGATTAAGGAACGGAGGTAGTACGTATTAATTTTAAGTTTTATGTACATTATTGGTGTTAGTTTTCTCTCCCCATTCTTTTGTCTAAAAATCTCCCACTCTATATTACTACATACTTCGTATTATATACCGACTACCGAGTAACCAGTATAAATGTATGCTAATATGTAATTTGTATAACATTTTGACTCATGCCTTGTGTCTTATGATTAAATGTCGTATGAGAACTTGTTGAAATCGTCTCAAATCTATCAATATAGAAATTTTGTCAATTTTGCTGGAATGTACATTTTCTATGAGCAATATTTAGGTTAAAAAAAAAAAAGAAAAAATTCCTTTCATGAGTTGATTATCTCATCTGAAGCTGCATTCTTCAAAGACCACGACTAAAATTGGCGCAAAATCCGAAATGCCCACAACTTCACACACTCTTTCTTACTCATCAATGAATTCTACCCTCAAATTCCATTCAATTCCCAGAATTCATCCTCCATTTTTCATACTAGATTCCACCTGCTTAGTGACTAATTCTCTGAAATTTCCCACTGGAAAAAGGAAGAACAAATTCTGCCAAAAAATCAATTGTTGCTCCGAAAAACAAATTAAAACCCTAAGAACTTGCAAAAATTGCAAAACCCAGTTCGATCCATCTCTCAATCACCCTCTTGCTTGCCGTTTTCACACTGCCCATTTTGGAGGTACCCTTTTAATTTCACCATTTCCATATTTTTTTAAAAATTTTGATTTTATTGCTTTTTTTTTTTTTTTTCCTGCTCTTTTTCATGTTTTCTGGGTATTTTGAATCATATATCAAATTATTAATTTCTGTTAACTTGCTGTATAGAATTGGTATTTTCAATTGAATCTTGGTGTTTTTTATTTGTGGAAATAGTTGGATGGGAAACTTGACAGATGATAATATGGTGTAGGATTGGAGGTGCAAACTATATATAATTAGTTAATTACACATTACAGTACTAATCACTAAATGTCCTAATTTACCGTTGTTGCGACCGCGATTTTCTGTAATCATCTCGACTTTTGTAGAAAATAGTTGGGGTTGCTTAAGAAATGTGTATATGTTGCTTGAAAGAACAACACTTTACAATGCAAATGCTCATTTCATAAGGGTAGCCTCAAATATTTATGAAGTAAGTTATATTTGCTACTCAAACTGTAAGGAAATGATCAGAGCTTCCATTATACACCTAGGAGTACACCGAGTATTTCTTGCTAATTTATTCGTTTGAAGAGCTCCAATTAGCATGTAATGGAGAGAAGCTAGGGATGCTGCAATTATTTTTAGTAGGATATTAGTAAAAGTGTGTTTATCTTAACATATAGAGGAGAGACAATGTAGCTACAATTTCTGAATAGATGGATTATATTTTGCATAAGGATGCTCCGCTGCTTTAACCAATTGTATCTCACTGAATTGTTAAATTTCTTCCAGTGGATGTACCTTTTTGCTTCGTATGACTTCAACCACAGCGTGCTCCACCATCTCTTTTACCTCCCTTTTGTTTTGTTAGCACCTAAACAATGAACAAGAATTCATCCAAATTGCCAACACCCAACTCTTTAAACTTCTTCAGAGCTTCACATCAGATATTCCTTTCACGGTTTTGTTATTAGAGAATCTAGATTGCTTGAACATTGCAAGTGAGTGACATCTAAAGCTTTATTGTTGCTATTTTTTGTAAAAATAGTTGCTTAATCTCCTTTTTTACTTTTCTTCTAATGTGGAGGTGTTGCTACTGGACTCGACACCATGGTTTATGAGTTTAAGTGGGGATGTGTTACCTTATAAGGCATAAACATTGAATTTTGACATTGGTTGCATCTTGTGTGCACTTCTTATGATCCTTAAATTGAGGGAAACTCTTGTTGATGATATGTTAGGTTCTACTGAGAATACATGTCCCCTCATGTAGCTAGAGAGCTGTTTCCTTGATTATTTTTTGATAGATTGTTGGAATTAGGGATTATTGAATAATATTCTAAGTTCTTTCATCAGGCATATCAAGAAGAAATGAATCTGAGAGCTAAGAGAGAGAGTTTACGTACTCTTTCTTTAGTTTACGATGGCAGCAAATATAGTCTCTTGCTGCTAGTTTGTTCGAAGTGAATTTGTTACACTACTAAAAAAAATATGCATGAGAGCTAGGCTCCTGTTCCCAGGTTGTGCTTTACATGTACTCCCGTCTGCAAGAGACTATCATTCCCTTTTCAGTAGTGTTTCAAGCAGACTTCTCCATTTTAAACTTTAATTGAAATCGGTTGGTGACTTGATTGACATCATGTTGCTAAGTCAAACCCCTCTTCATTTTTGTTTACTTTTATGCCTACTCTGACTTTGTTGCTTCTGGATTGAAAAGGAAAAGTCTTGGATGCTGGATGCCTGAGATGAAGCAGGAGTGTTATACCTAAGACATACTTTCCACCATCTATCTGTAGATTTTGTAAATGACGTGATTAGGCTTTTCTCTCTCTTTTTTTCTTCTTGCAAAATTCTGTATGCATTGTATGCTGCTGAGGACTTCCATGTGGTGCTTGTGTGTACTCCTTGATGACAAGGATGGGTTCCTCATGTAGTCAATGTTGTTTTTTGGTGTAATTTAAGCCTGGAGGCTGATTAAGGATTTGAAGAAGACTTGAAATAACATTGAGTATTTATCTATGTCTATCAATTTTCCTTCTTGTTCCTTATTTGCTTCTCATCACCTTAAGCAGGAGAGACAAAAAGAAAGTTTGAGAGCGTCTACACAGGAGGCACGATGAACACCCCTAACTCTGGCGAAGTTTTGCAGTACTGGCATTGTTGTGGATCAGAAGACGCGTTTGACCCCGGATGCACATCAGCCCCACATTCATCTTATGATGATTGATAGTGCTGCAGCAAATTTAAGATTATTACTGAATTAAGCTTTTGACCTTTGTAAAGGAGCTGGGCAAGAGCACATTGTTGCACTTGTAGCATTCAATTGTCAATATTATTAATGCAAGCAATGGACAAAATGTCTGGAACATACGAAGTAATTAGAATATCGATCATTGTCACTTACAGGCTTACAGCATAGCAGATGTCTCGATACTGTTGTTTATATTCATTTGTTAGTCTATTTGGCATTCAGTTTGGACAAAATTGTATAAGTTCACGTTCATAGTATCATGAAGATTACTGATTTCCCGTTAACTTCTATCAAGCTAGTGATGTATCGATAAATTCTGTATATAAGATATAATAACTAGCTCGATCAAAAGAAACAAAATGGAGCTCTCTTTCATTTATACTCTTTCTGCGCTCTAAAGGAAGAGTATTTCGTAGTCATAAATTATTTACAACGAATCTATGATTGGATTCCACATATGTCGATTGTCAACTACGACTTCGTGGTAAGGCAATACTCAAATTATGATTTAGAAAGTACATCATCTTAAATAAACAAACAAAACACTGTTGCAATATAACTACTAATTCCAAATAATTAAGCCCTCCCTCCATGTGATGCATCCCAATATGTCATGCCCGCCTTGTTCGCCGCATTTAATGAACCATTTACATCACCGATGAGGAAATTTCTTCAATAATTATTCAACTTCTTCGCATTTGCTTCATAATTTCTACGATTAATCTTCATATAAAATATTTAAAATATTATTTTCTTAATTACGCTAAACAAGCCGTCTATTAACTGCCATCAAACTATATCGATGCAAAAACTCGAATCACATTTCAACGCGTTGAATTGTCGGCTAATATTTTAAGAATATTGATTAACCAATATAAAATTAATACTTTTGGATTGATTGCTTCTACATTCTCTTTGTATTTGGCCTATATATATGGACCGTTCCAAGAGAAATATGATCATAAAAACATTTTAGCCTATTCAAACTTGTTACACCAAAGTAGTTACAAGAAGCATAAATACATATAATTATTATCATGGAAACTACAATTCTTTCTTCGATAAGAAATCCTCTATACTCATTTTCTCCCCTAGCCAAAACTTCAAAACTCAACTCGAGAAATAACAACAATAATGTTAGAATAGTCTCAGCTCTTCGGAGGAGTAACTCTTACGAGTCTCAATATGAAGGTCGTCTAGTGGATGAAAATATGATCGTTTTGAGAAAAAGGATCCACGAAATGAAGGTAGTTGAGAGAAATTACGAGCCTCCTAAGGAATGGATGGAATGGGAGAAACAAATGTACGCTCAATATGATGAGTATATATGCGCGGTTTTGGGTGTGGTTCAAACTCAATTGATGAATACTCGACCTAGTGTTGCCCTTGGTGCCCTGGCTTTGCTTACGTTGAGTGTGCCTACTTCGATTCTTTTGCTTGCTTTCCACTTTACATAGGTTGCTTATATTATACGATCATCAAGTTTTATAGTACGTAGTAATTTTTTAAAAGCATAGACTGAAGATCTGGTTTTGACAATGTACATATTTCTCATTTCTAGTGCTTAATACTTAGATTTGGGGTTGATTAAGCTAAGATTTTTAATGGCGACCCCTTAAGAATTAGTGACTTGTTTATTACAGTAATTTATTGTATGTATGTTTAATTTACTTAAAATAATAAGGGTTACCTAGCAATTTCATCTATATTAGATTAATGCAACTCTATGATAATTAAGAATGATGAGTTTTTACTCAAATATGTTTATGCCTGAATTTTATTATATTTTTCTAATTATAATCAAGGCTAATCAATCATTTAATTTTTTAAGGAAATTTACCCATAAAGATTGTTATATATATTCGGATGCACCGTTTTTTTTTTTACTTATTTTGATGTAGTGTTAAACTCACTACCCCGTACAATAGGATACAGACAACTCACATATGACTGGAGAAGAACCAATACAGTGAATGTGTACACCTACTATAAGAAAAAAAAAAGAGGGTAATCTGCTAATATGGAAAATTCAACTTAAATTGCCTTAAATAAATTACACCAGAAGTAAATGATTATGTAGATAGTAAGGAAAGAAGATCATCAATAAAATGAGAAAGAAATAGTAACACTTACTTGAAAAATCAATTCTATTATTCAAAATAAGGTGAATACACTGAATAGAATCCTTAAAGATTACCCAGGCATCATCTATCCGAAATTACATTACTATAGACAATAAATATTAAAATTCAATTAAGGAAAAAAAATAAAAAATTTATTGATTCCATGAGGCTATAAAAAACATGCCATAGTTTGGCTTAATTCATACAAAATGATTCATACATAGTACTATACAAAATACTTAGCAGTATAATTTGATTTATTCATCAAATCAAATATAGTTCCGACATTAAAAAAATTCAAGAATGAGCCTACTTAACAAGGTTACATATGTAGCAATTTCTATGTTACTTATCTTGCTAGTTCTTGATGTCCCGGTTATTGAAGCATTATTTAAGGTAGATTTACGGGTGATGAATACATTGAGCGATGGTAGAAACCTTCAAATTCATTGCAAATCAAAGGACGACGATCTAGGAGTGCACCAAGTTCCGTCGGGAGAAACTTATAAATTTGAATTCACCCCGAATTTTTGGGGGAGCACACTATTTTTTTGTGGCTTTGTATTTGACGACTATGTGCCTGGCCAATTGCATTGGTTTAACGTTTATGATACGGGGCCTGACTACGAAAATTGCCAAGAATTATGTTGGTGGAGAGTTTATGAAACTGGCCTTTGTTTGCTCAATATGTCGAGTGGACAATATGATCATTGCCTTCCTTGGCATTTTAATGGGATTTAATTGAATATCCATCTAGCTATCAGATTGTATTCATCAATTACTCATGCTAATGCACGAGATATTATTAAATTAGAATTTGTATTGTACGATACAATATATCTTAATAAAATACTTATTTTGTGAGATATGAAAGAAAATAATAATTGCGAGTATTTATAAAACACACATGTAAACAAGGTTCTATCTCTTTGACTACCCAATAACATTTCTCACGACATCGTTAATCATATGAAGTTTTCCTTTATTCCACACATCGCAATTAGCAGTATACCCAAGATCAAGTAAACAGGGCCCTGGCTCTTTGATAGTCCAATAACAACTATCAGGACAACGTTCTTGATCACGTACTTGATCATAAATATTATACCAATGCAAAGTATCATCAAACACAAAACCACAGAAAAATAATGTGTTAGGAAATACATAATTAGGGAGGAAGTGAAACTCATAGAATTCCCCTAAGTTAAGTTGGTGCACTCCAAGATCATCATCCTTGGACTTGCAATGCACTTGAAGGATTTTATTGTTTTCCAATGCGTTGTAAATTCGAAGATCTGCTGCCTCATATTGGTAGATAAATATGGCAAAAATTATGAATATTATGATAACATAATGTTTATTAGTGTGTTTCGTCATCTTTGTTTAACGATTGTGGGATTAGTGAATTTTATGAGAAAATCAAGCCTTGTTTATATAGGTGCCATATTCAAGGCTTCTAATTGATTTTATTTCCTTTGGTACGTTAATTATTTACTTCCTTTTTTTTTTTTTTTTTTTTTTTTTTTTTTTTTACCTATACCAGATTCTTTGTATGTAAGTAATATAACCAACTGCATTTTAAGAATAGGTTAATTCTTAAGAGTAGACCCAATTAGCTTGATACAATGTATTACCACGTACATTGTACATATGTCATACGTACATGGTATCATGATATGTAATTTATTACATGAGAATATACTTCTTTAATATTTCACAATTCGAATGATGTTTCTGTTTTTCCATTTATATTTTCTTATGAGTATAAACTATAAAGCTTCGACATAATATATGTTGAATGTACGATCATGTAATGTAAGAAAAAATTTAGGAATGAAGACTTGAAAACAAGATATTAGATTATTCTTCACGACATGTGATATATATTTTCCTAAAACTTATTTATCGACTCTCTTATAGGTCAGGTAACACCCCCAAGACTCTAAGTCTAGTTGACACATCAATAAGGCAATTGTATTTTATAATAAGCTAAACCATTTTTTTTTTTTTTTTTGGTAATTAAGCCAATTGATTATCAATTATTATATGTATCTTTTCAATTTTGGTATGGTCAACCAATTTTTGGATAATTTAATTGCATACGTTTATTTTCAAGTATTGTATTTATCCAAACACTATGTACACAAATAAAATGTAGAAAAATTTCGTGCATTCCACAATTTGAACACTAATATTTTACTCCTCCTTTCCCCTTATTTATTTCGAAAACCCATATTGTTCAAGTGTTATTATGAGGTGGTATTGTATGTGTGATTGTGTGAACATAATAAATCAAGGGTTGGGATTATATATCTTGACTTGTGTCATAAGTGATGTGAACATAACTGATGAACCAAATTTTGGGAATAAAATCTTGCTTAATTTTAGGAGAAATAATGCATCCTATCAGAAACCAATGCACTAAAACATTCCAAAGTTTTTTAATAAATAAATAAATAATCCAAAATCATCACTTGGACATTAGTTGGAGAGTGGAGACTATAAAAAGTGAGGAAGAATTACAAACACTCCTCATCTTGTTTTTTATCCTCTTAAGTCTTAATCTCAAAGTATTATATACCAAAGTTTTTCATCAAATTCATATTAAATTAAACATGAACCAAGTCTATAAAAATGGTGCTATACATTAACCATGATAATTATGATGTTGTGTGGAGGTATAATAGAGGCAGAATTTCGTGAAAAAAAACCAAGTTCGAATAATTAACGTGTTAGATAGCAAGCATAATCTACAAGTTCATTGCAAATCAAAGGATGACGATCTTGGGGTGCAACAAATACCATATGACACTTTCTATGAGTTCCGATTTCGAGATAGCGTATGGGACAACACCCGTTATTTTTGTGGCTTTACATTTGATACCAACTTACGTTGGTTTGGTGTTTATGTTAAAGAAAGAGATCATTGTTTGAAATGTTGGTGGAAAATTTACGAAACTGGGCCTTGTATACTAAATTATACTACTAGTGCTGAAACTTGCTATCGTTGGGATTATTAAACATCAGGAGTTTAAACTTGCTAAACTCAAGGAATTAAGGATGTAATTGATATGGATTAGAGGTGCATTTGTTGATTAATAAACTTGTTTTTATATTTGTTCAAACAAGTAAATCGCAATAAATAAATGTGTTTGCTTTCTTCCTTTTTTTTTTTTTTTTTTTTTAAAATATTTTGTTTCTTTGCGTTTTTAATGACACAATGCATGACACATTAATTCCTATACCCCATAGTCTCGATCTAGGATGATCTGACGATCTATAACTTGCATTTATAAATTAATAATTAAGATTCAATGAAAATTTTAATGTAATCTTATGACTTTTAATCACCATAATTTTTTAAATGGACGGCTAAAATTATTTGTTTTTTTATTTACTTTTAAATAGTAATTTTAATTAAAAAAATATTTTTTAATTATTTTAAATTTTTTTATTTCCAAATTTTCAAAAATATTAAAAATAATTTCTGGAAGATAAAAATATATTTTAAAAATTATTTTTAATTAAAATTACTAATTAAAAATAAATCAAAAAACAAATAATTTCAACCGTCCACTTTTAAAAACTGTAATAGTCAAAAGTAACAAGACTACATTAGAATCATCTTAAGATTCAATATCAAAGTTTTGTTTGTTGATTTTTTCAATGATCTACTCTGTATTAGGAGCAGGAGCATCAATTTTACATGTTTTACAGTTTTACCCAATAGTCTCAAGTCCCATTGCGTGCACACCAAGTGCGTATACATGCGGAATCAATTTTTTTTTTTTTTGGGTAAAAGGCAACGAGTGTCTTCGGGGTAATAGATAAGAGAACTAAAAGTGGAAATATCATGTAAAGTTAACATTAACTATACCGACCAACACGTGATTTTGACATGCATTCCTAAATTAATACTACGTACTTTTTTTTTTTAAGAAATTAGTACTATTTTAAGTGACATACTAGTTAGTTATCTAACAAATAAGAGAGTTCAAGATTGAAATCCTCTTACTGTAGTTAATCAGTTCATTTTTATTAACATTATTTATTTGTTTTACATCTTTTCCACACCCAAGTATCCAAAACCCTTTATGTTTCAAAGTTATGAGGTGACATAGTATAAACGGCATAAGATTAATCTCTTTAAATTTCGCTAGAAAATACAACTTTTTTGGAATAACAATCTAGCAATTGTTATAGCTGTGAAAATGATTTTTTCGTCAAATCCATTTGATTGACATTGAAAAATTAATAATTGTTGTGATCGCGCATAATATTTAATCAACGAACCAATTTCAAAGTACTCCAAGAATACTAATTAAAATTCTTTCAAAAGAAAAAGAATACTAGTTAAAATGAAAATAAAATACTCAAATTATCGCACCTTAGGGGACTCTCTCCACTAGAATTATGTAATTTTATTGAAATTAACGATAAAACATAAAAAACTAAAACAAAAGGTTCCAAATTAAAATAGTCAAATTTCAAGCACATTTTGAGTTTTGAGACCCCTAAAGAGAAAATGGGAGAAAAGCGGCTAGGGTTTATTTTTCATCTCTATTATTGGAAATTACCACTGATATGAACATAACAATTTTCTCCATATGTACATAGTAACTATGCGCATTCTCAGTCTATTGTGAACGTTTTGAAACATAAGATAAGGCATTCATTTTTTGTAAAGTTTCTTGCTTAATTTTGAAAAATTAACTCATATAATTAATTTTAGTACAATATTGAATAATCTGTCCAAAGTAACTAGGGCTCGGATTAGAGACTATAAAAAGTGAGATAGGATTATACATTATATATACAAATGTTCCTCTTCCGATTTATGTATTCTCATTTTCAAATCTTTTTAATACCATAGTTCTTCATTAAATTCTTAATAAACATGAATCAAGCCTACAAAAATGGTGCAATAATTATTATGTTAACCTTACTTAGTTTGATGTTGTTTGCAGAATTAATAGAGGCAGGACTACGCCCCAAAGTACATGTTCGAATAATTAACGTGTTAGATAGTAAGCAAGATCTACAAATTCATTGCAAATCTAAGGACGACGATCTTGGGGTGAAACTAATTTCATATGGTTTTTTCTACGAGTTTAAATTCGGGGCTAATTTATTTGGTAACACACTTTTTTTCTGTGGTTTTGTATTTGACAACGTATTACATTGGTTTGATATTTATGATGAGAATAGAGATGCTGGACCTTGTTGGGAAAAATGTTGGTGGAAAGTCAACCAAACTGACCTTTGCTTGCTTGATTATTCGACGGAAGATTTTACTGAATGCTATGGTTGGGATGTTAAACATAAGAATTTGAGGATATAGTTATAATGTTCGTTAAATTGGTGCATGTGTTAGCAATTGGTTATTAGTAGTATAATTTATACTTCATATGTTGTTATTCGAGAGGAAATAATGAACTACAAAGTAGCTAAATTATGTATTTCTACATGCTTTATTAGTATAATTTATATGTTGTTCGAGAGAAAATAATGAACTACTACTCCCTTCTTATCATCAACTTTGTTTGATCGAGTTGAATTTCAAATTTAATACGCTATTTTTTTTTTTTTTGAATAGTAACGTACGTTAATTATGAACCTACATAATTTAGTGGTACTATAAAATTCCTTTAATTTGCTTCAAACAACATAATTTACAATGATATGAATCCAGATAGATTAACTAATTAATCAAACTCACTTCCTGATTATTTGATTAGGGTTTTGACTCCCTTATATTACTCCTAATCTAAGTAATCACGTAATAATCCTACTCCCTCCGTGTTTAATTAATTAAATCTTACCAAATTTGACCATGTTTTTTTTAAAGTGTTACACTTCACTTTTTGGCAAAAAGCTACATATTAATATTATATCTCTTTCTATTTATGGTTTCCACATAAACCCACTATTACTTATATTTTTTTAATACTCCTACTACCCCATTTACTTCTTTTTTTATTTAAGTAAATTAAATTGTCTAAAACTATATGTCAGTAAAAATGTAACACTTGAAAAAACACGGGGGAAGTAATTCATGAGTTATTTAAATTAAAGGTTTGAATGCCACTCGTTACACTCATGCCACGTCATTCTTCTTATCCATCCTATTCTCTCTAAACATCATTATTTATTATAAATCCATCCTACTTTCTCTAAACATCATTAATTATTTGCCTTCAAAATAACTTCAAAAGTACCTTAAATAATTCCATTTATATTTTTTTTCTTTTCTTAAATATTGAACATTATCGAAATAATTACGCAAAGGTTGAGCGTATTAGACTGAGGAACCATACTATTTTTCACATACATTCTAAAATTACATAATTCTTTAATTCCATGCTTATATAATACCAATTAAGTACCAACCCTCCTAAGGTCACGTACAACTTCAAAAATCAAAACCATAATTTTAATCAAAATAATAATTTTCTACGACTACGTACAATTTGTAGCAAGATGATCAATAATCAATTGAAATTACGAGGCGGTCTCATTACCGTCAATGTGTCAATAATTCTTATGTTGAACGTTATTAATAATACTAGCGAGGCAGAAGAACTCGTCGTACAAGGGTTAGGCACCGTACCACGTCGTGATGCTCGAGTTGTAAATGCGTTAGCCCAAGGGAAGGAGCTAAGAGTACATTGCAGGTCCAAGGAGCAAGATTATGGAAAACAAAGCTTAAAGTTTGGGAAATACCAAGAATTTGAAGTTAATGATAATACACAAGAGATACTTTGTGGATTTGAATGGGATAAAAAGGTACATGTTTTTGAAATTTTTAATGTCAATAAATATAAACAAGAATGTGGGGAAAGATGTTGGTGGATGATCAAAGAAACTGGTGCTTGCTTGTTTGAAATGGAGAGCAAAGCACACGTATCTTGCTTTTCATTTAAGGATGAATAACCATTTTTAAATTATTAGATTACTACCTTGATATGATGCTAAGTAATGTATAAATGATCCCCTTGGATATGTGATATCTGACGTGGTTGTATCGAACTTTCCGAGTATCTTTATTTAATTTAATGAAATGTAACATGTCTTTTGTATCGAAAAATTGATGTATTTAGCACTTTTCAATTAGATTATGAGATACAGAGCGATTAGCTAACGGAATTTTTTTCAAAACTTGTCATGTTAGCTATTGTTGTATAAGATTTAACTTAGAATCAAATTCAGATCAACAAATAGACTGAATATATTCAACAACGTAATGACCGGATACGTTGTAATAAGTTGGAAAGGATTGATGATCACAATAGAAATATAGGGTTAGGATCTAGTGAGAAGTACACTTAACGTGAGAAGCGTAAATACATTGGTAACACATTGTAAGTACATTAGTAATACATTGCATATGCATTAGTATTACACTATAAATACATCCAAAATATGCTGCAGATTCTTTAAAATTCAGTGTGATGGGAAGGCTGATTTGAGTTTAAGCCATGTTAACCCAGTTTTTATCAACCAATTATGATCACCATTACCAAATATATATAACAAGGAGAAAAAAAATATATATAGCATGTTTACTTATTATTAACATACTGCTTAATTCGTATCGTACTTTTCTCGTCATTCTCGGGCACATCAAGTCATCAAATAAGTGTCCACTTTAAAATTTCAGCAATTTACCACAAACATTCAGCTGAAGAAGATTTTATATTCTAGGCTATGTTGCTCCAAAATTAAAGATACTCTGTTTTCTTGATGTTTAAGTTGAGTTTTGATTTGTCAGATAATTACAAGAAAATTTCACACGTAATTATAATTACATCACATAAGACAATACAAAATTGGATGAATTAAGATATTCAAATTTGAAAATTCAGATTGAAGGTCAGCTGAGATGGGTTGTTAGTTGTTATGAGGATAAAATATCAAAAGAACATTACAGATACATTCAATATATATTATAGATACATTAAAATCATATAATTGATACAATATAATGAAATTAAGGCAATAGTGGAAGCCTGGAAGGGCTTGTATGAGGAGAGAGAAAGTATACTACTATGTTAATGGAGGGTCAAGTATAAGATAGAATTGAACGTCATTTATCAACATATTTAAAAAGTTGGTGAAAATTACTAATAATGCCATTAATGAGGTGGGTTAAATAGCAGCCATTGAATTTTCTAGATCTAAGGGCTGTAATTGCTTTTCACACTTCTCACCATAAGAACACTTCTCACGTGATCCCAAATCTATATATTTATTGGGTCAAGAATACACGTTACAATAATGGAAAATTAGAAGAAAGTTTCATGATAGGACATGTCTATAGGATTTCTTCTTATCCTAATTAAGGACGTCCAAATTAAGAATAGTATGAAGTGCGGCTAAATATACATCTAGAATACAATCGCAAAAACATTTAAACAGTTATACACGCAAATTGCAGAATAATCCAATTTTTTTTTTTTTTTTTAACATTTCAAACGAATTACACGCGCTTTCCTAGTCTTTTATATTTCAATTTGCACTTCATAACGCGGTAATACACTATATATATACAATCATATATTAACAACGTAATTCATCATCATTTAATCATTTATACACAAACTATTTCTTCTATATTTGTTTGCAAACCTACTTTTTTTTTTTGGTTCAAATTCTTCAAGTTACATAAAAAATGGAGATAAGTAGCCTATTTCAAGCATCCTCTTGTCTCCCAAGTGTTACGAAATCAATGAGTTCGAGTTTGTCTCTTGTTTCTCCATCATGCACCTCGATAAGTTTGTTAAGAAGCAGACTTCCTAGGACGAGAAGAGGTTTTACACATACGAGCAACAAACATGATGTACATGTTTATTCGACGAATGTTATATCGTGTAAAAGAATGGAAAGTCAAGATTCCGGAGGTGGTGGAATGGTGGATGAAGATATGATTGTGCTTCGATTGCGAATAAAGGAACTTGAAATGATGGAAAAGGGTGAAGAGGTTTGTGTACCTTCAAATTGGTTTGAGTGGGAGAAGAAACATATCATACAATTTCAAGGTGGTGTGCATGGAGCAATTGGTTTCTTGCAACTTGTTCTAATGAATTCTAGACCAAGTTTAGCCCTAGGAATCATGGCTTATGGTATATTAAGTGTTTTATTCTCAAATGGTCTATTAACGGCCCATATCATAGAAATGATAAACGAAATTACAGCTAAAATTTCTCCATTTTAATAGTTAGACGCTCCAATTTTATTGTAATAATTTATGTACATTATTTAGTTTGTGCAAAATTTAATTTATTTTATTGTTAAACTTCTACTAGATCCCTATTTAGACGCATTTTATTTTCCTCACTTTAACATCACATGCCATGCAATATTCTTTACCCTATATTAAAACTTAATCAAAGAGACTGAGGGATATATCAGGTGGTTAGAGCTTTCCTCCCACTATCAGAGAATTTTAGAATTGATTTTCATCACTCGTATTTGTGGCTCTCTAAACACCAGGAAAAGAAATAAAAAAATAAAAAAAAATAAAAAAAAAAATTTAATAAAAGCAACAATTCTCATAAGTCATACTTGTAACAATTAAGCTCATAATATGGACATTGGGCTGATCATTTGTTTGGAATGTTTGGACTTTCAATTGGGCTAAATAGCAACATAACTTGGCCTAGGACAAAGCCCACAGGCCCATACAGCTAGAAGTTGTAGCCATATCGCTACTATTTTCCATTTAATTACGGACTTGATTTTAATTAATTACTTGTAATAATAATCCACAGCTAACTAGCTAGCCAAGTATCCAGTAACTATTGGTGACAAATAAATCTGATTATTTAAGGAAAAAATCATAAAAATGCCACGTATTCACAACTACAGCATACTGCCAAAAATACAATTAGACTTACACCACCATATTCTTAACAAATCAATAAGTTGTACTTTCAAATTTTGAATTATTGGTATTTTAAAATAATATACATGTCCGTTTGCAATTAAATATTTCACGGGAAGATATTTGGAAAAATTATTTCATATTAAAAATAATATATACATAGTTTGTGATTGGTTTAACCATTATACCCTTACTAAGTGATGAAAAGAATTGAAAATGATCACGATCCAACTACTATAAAAAGTTTTTACTTAAAACTGTGTCGTATATGCTTACTTATGACCTTATGAGGTGATGATTAGTTAGACAATACGATTCTTAATTCTTTTAGCTTAAAAGACCCTTTTTAATGCATTTGTCCTGTCATTCCTAAGCCTTTTCAAGGTTAAATAAAATGCATTAGGAATATTTCTCTGCTACTTTAATTTGAAGCAGTCCATAAATGTTACTTGTTGTCCATTTCCTTTGTATTCAGAAAGACTTTAATTCCATTTGACTTAAAAATGTTGCTTATTATCATCCTCAACCTTAGCTTAGCTTGCTGAGCATGTATGCCCTGATAATCTGATACTTATAATTTTTGTTCTCCCTTTAAAATTCTCTTTGTTGTAGGAAACTTGGTCGTTTCAAAATTTTTGTAATTTCTAAAATGGCTGAATCATTGTTTTCTTTGGTATATCAAGAAAAGATGAAAAATGAGAGTTTATATAGTGCTATAATACCATTACTAAAGCTTATCTCCTTAACCTTAATTGGTGTTCTTTTAGCACATCCGAAAGCCAAACTTGTACCAAGAGCTACATTTAAGCTCCTAAGCAAGCTTGTATTTGGCCTATTTTTGCCCTGTTTGATTTTCACCAATTTAGGCCAATCTATCACCTTTAAGAACTTCACCCTTTGGTGGTTCATCCCTTTAAATGTCGTTCTCTCAATCGTTATAGGCTCGTTCTTAGGGTACCTTGTAACCATCATATGCCGCCCTCCACCTGAATATGTCCGGTTTACTGTGATCATGACCGCGTTAGGGAACATGGGAAATCTTCCTTTAGCTATTATAACCTCGGTTTGTCATTCAAAGAATCATCCCTTTGGAAAAGATTGTGAGAAGAATGGTGTGGCTTATGCTTCTTTTGCTCAATGGGTGGCTGTGGCTCTTGTTTATACCTTTGTTTATCATATGATGGAGCCTCCTTTAGAATACTATGAGGTTGTGGAAGAAAGCGATTTTGAGGATGAGATTCAAGACAAGGAATATGATATGATTATTCGCGATGATAATGAGCTAAGTATGCCACTTCTTCATGATGCAGAGTGGCCAGGGATAAAAGATAAGGAAATTGATTACTCTAAGACACCCTTTGTTGCTCGAGTCTTTAATTCTTTATTGTTTGATTCCCTTAGATCACTACCCGAGTTAGGGACACTCGAAGAAGGCCAAGAATATGATGATCCTAAATCAAGAAGGTGTTTTCCAGAGCCAAAAATGGTAAGAAAAATCAGGATTGTAGCAGAACAAACACCAATTAAGCACATTCTTAGCCCACCAATAATTGCTTCTTTCTTAGCCATAATTATTGGTATGGTGCCTGAGCTTAAAGGGTTTGTTTTTGGTGAGGATGCCCCTCTTTCTTTCATCACCGATAGTTTTCAATTCATGGCGAATGCAATGATGCCCTCTGCTATGCTCGTGTTGGGTGGGATGCTAGCCGAGGGTCCAGAGGAGTCTAGGCTCGGTATAAAAACTACTGTGGGGATCATTGTCGCGAGGCTCTTGGTGCTTCCTTTAGCTGGGATTGGAGTGCTTGTTTTGGCTGATAAGTTAGGTCTTTTGGTTGAAGGTGATCAAATGTATAGGTTTGTGATTTTGCTGCATTATGTTACACCTAGTGCTATATTACTTGGTGCTATTGCTAGCTTAAGGGGTTTTGCAGTGCAAGAAGCCTCAGCGCTTTTGTTCTGGCAGCATGTACTTGCTGTTGTTTCAATTTCTGTGTATATTTTCGTGTTTTTTAAGTTTCTTCTCATGTCTTCGCTAACTTAAGGGTTTTTGTTAGAGATATGGGATATCAGAGATATTGAAAATATATTGATGTGATATAACTTCCGACATGTCTAGTATCTCATCTTGTTAGCGGCGGACTAAAATTGTGAATTTTGTTGTAAAAGCATACGTTGTGGTGATTGTATATGACTTGTTTATATAATTATGAGTTGCTATTATCACTCCCATTGCTTACCCTTCAAAACATTAGTAGATTACTAGATTCGACTTTGATATGGTAGAGATGGCAACTTGAGGGTTTGTATAGTCCTAATTTTATATGAATTGTCACATAAGATTTGGCTTGATAATGACGATTCCAAATCATTTCAGAAAAAGTGACAAGCGCACAAAACAAAACCTTCATTATGTATTTGTGTATTCAATCAATGTGTATTGCTTTTGTGAGTGTTGAGCAACTAAACATGATTTGCTTTTATAAATATCCATGATTTGTAGTTGATCACTTTTGATTGGAATATAAATGATTATATTTACCCATTTGATTTTATTACTCCAGCTATATTGTAACTAATTTTTTGAAATCTTTGAAGCTAATAAAACTAATGTAAACCGAATTTGATTAATGTTTTAGATATAATCCTTCGATTTTTACCAACTAATCCACACATATCAGTAATAACATGTCATATTTTAAAGTGTATCAAAAAATAAATGACACTTTTTCAATAATCTGAATAATAAACTCCAACGACTACATTTATACGCATGTCGAAACGATAAAAATTAAGCTGTGCGTGATAAATATATTTATTATTTCCACTCAGTTCAACCAACAATCATCTTTAATTAAATGCGAGCTAAGCTAGTTGTACTCGTATCATTTCAACAAATGTAGACAAATAATCACTGAGTAGATCAAAATTTGACATCAACATAGACAAATAATCACTGAGTAGATCAAAATTTGACATCGACAATAAGTATGTGACTATTATTTCCGAATAGAGGTAGCAACTTGAATCGAATTGGGCTTGGAAGCAAACCGTCCACATACTCCACACCACACTAGGTGACAGGCTTGGAACCGTACGCAATGAGAATTCCAATCACAAATTCTATTATTACAGAATTCCCCAACTTCCGTTGCTTTAAATCCAACTTTATTCAGAAAACAATTGCAATAACACAATTATAGAAAGATTCGTTACTCAAACAATGCCTTCCTTTTTTCATTTTTCTGGTTTTTGTACACTCTTATTTAACATAATAACAAGAACAACACGAAGAAGAAGATGAAGATTGTAGGAATAGTAATTTCTGGGCAAAGAAAAGAAAACTACTATTTAAGGAAAGATGGAGTATAAATAACAAAATCCAAATAATACCTTGCTTTTTTGGTTTGTTTAACATAATTCAAAGATAACTATTTCAAGAAATCATCGCTTGTAAGTCTTATTCTCTCTCTCCTCTCCCTTTAATATGCTCTTGCATGCCATTAATCTTCTCCTTCCTTCTTCATCAATCAATTTCAAAGGTGGGTTCTTTGATTTTTTATCTGGGTTTGTTCTGTTTATATTTCTTGTTTCCCAGAAATTTTGGATTATCAGATTAATTATGTGAATGAGTATTAGTAGCTTTGTTTCTGACATGGGTTTCTTGTAATTTCAACATATGTTTTTGGAACATTATATTGTACGAAGTATTAATTATCTCTTATTTATTGATTTTCGTGTCATATTCTAGGAAGAATTAACTTTTATGGGAGTGTTTTGTTGTTAATTTGCCCATTCATTTCTTGCTGATATGATGTTGTAAATTTAATGCAGGGATTTGCTTATGAGTTTGGGAGATTGTTGATGGAGAAGACATTTTGGGTGTCAAAATTACTTACTTGATTAAAGAGATAATAGTGTAATCGTGGTGTGATTAATGTGGATTGAGATTAAGTTGTGAAAGTACCTTGGTGTTGAACAAGTTTGGGAAAAACATTTTCCTTGGAGATTTCCCTGTATGTACGTATGGACATTTTGTCCGTTGATTAATGAACTAGCTCGTATTTCCTATCGAAGTAAAAAGTGTAAACAAGACAAGAGTTGTAGGTACGGAGACAAGTTTTTCATTTGATAGGATGGATGCAAATGATGGGTCATTCCCTAGAAAATTAGCTCAGTGTAGGATTTGCCATGATGAAGATGAATCGTCGAACATGGAAGCACCATGTGCTTGTTGCGGTAGCTTGAAGGTCGGTATAATGTTATGTTAATATTTGATTGTTGCTGTATTCTATTGAATTTTGATTTGATCATCTGTCTTATTACTTGTGTTGACTGAAGCTGTGAAGGTATTTGTATTGCCTTGTTTACAAGAATGTTTTGATATGGAAAGTTCTTTTGTGTTTTTGATTATGGTTTAATTATGGTGTTCTTGTGTTTTGATTCTTTTTTTTAAATGCTTTATATGCTTGGGTAGTTTATGTGTTTAGATCTTCCAATCGAACCATAATGTCTGAATAATTGCAGTATGCTCACCGTAGATGTGTACAAATGTGGTGCAATCAAAAGGGTGACACTGTCTGTGAGATTTGCTTGCAGGTTCGCTCTAATCTTCTCCAATTATTTCTTTGTGGTCTTTGGTTAACTGTCCACTGTATTTACTATTAAGTCTCTTCAATTTTATGAGGTTGCAGCCATATAAGCCTGGATATACTGCGCCACCCCCTAGATTGCCCTTTGCTGTCATTCCCGTGCGTTTGAGGTACCTCTCATCTCTAAATAATTACATGCCAAGAGGTCTTGTTTATTTTTTCTGAGAACACATGTATATTGCTATATCATATTATCAATGATGTTCCTGCATCTCTGAGATTATCCTCTTAAAGAGCAGAATTGCTGGCGCGAAGCAACTAGTAGTAAATTTAATATTCCTGCTAACTTCTGTAGGGAACCTTGGGAATTTGCAACAAGTAATCAATATAATCATCCATCAATAATTGCTGCACAGAATTTCTTCGATCACAGACTTGATGACTATACAGCTCCCACTGCAAGCATAATTTGTTGTCGGATCATTACAGTCATAGTAATCCCTCTTTCTCCTTGCTTGGTTTTTGCATATCTAAACTTGCTTGAGTTGTAAGCATACTTCTGCTATCACGCGGCACAAATGTCATTATTGAACTTGTGGAGGATCAAAAATCTACATTTTACTAGTTTTATTGTATGCTGTCTAAATTTTGATTGTTATTAAAATACAGCAAAATATATAATTCATGACTCGGATCCTTGCCTCTACTGTGTACTGTCTAGCTGTTCTCCCCTCGTCCTCATCTTGATTATGTAGTTAAAAAATGTCAATACAGTTATCTCCAGTGTAAGTGGTGAATCTTCTGCAATGAACCTTTTTATCTTTTCTTCTGCCACCATATTCAGTGGGTAGAGGAATGCAGTGTTACGGAGTACATTTACACACCTTTCTTCATGTAGATTTTGTCTATACAGAAGAATGACAATCATTTCATGCATAGAGAATGACAGATTTTGCTTTTGTTTCTTTGCAAGCAGTTTATGATTTTGGTTGTTCTACGCCATACTCTTCCTATTGTATATAGTGGTGCCGGAGAATACTCTTTTACCTTATACACAGTGAGTTACCTTTACCCCTTTTAGCATGTTGGTGGTGGTATGGATGTGTCAGTATAATATTCAGATTTTAAAGTTGTTTAAACTACTTGCAGTTATTGATGCTGCGGACCATTGCTATTCTTCTGCCGATGTTTGTCATGCTTAAAGCATGCAGCATTATACGCCATCATCGGAGACACCGACAGGTCAGTGAAGTATGAAATCCCTGCTAATCTGCTATAGTCTTTCAGATGTGAATGCTTTGCCTTCTTTCACTCGTACGGAATGCAATCTGGAGTTTGTTCATTTCCTTTTTTTTTCCCCTTAACTGCTCTAGATTGTACTTCAAATTTGAAACATTTCGTTGCAATCTTATATTGTTTTGTTTCAAATCTAATTGCAAGATGCCTTAGTAGAAAGATTATATGATCACTTCTTTGGCCATCAATCATTTCAGCACTTTTTTTGCCATGTAGAATATGTGAGCGATAAGAAGATTGCGCATACTCTTCACGATGTAATAATTTTTTTTTCCTCTTTTACCCTACAGACACCTGCAGCATTTTATCACGCTTCATCAGATGAAGAAAATGAGCTAGCACAGCCACAGATTTCAGCTCATGTGATCCGCATTCAGTAATTTACATGATCATCATCTGATAGAGCAGACCCTCACTGTGGCAATTTCTGATTCATCATAACATTCATAAGCGCCTGACCAATTCCAAATCAAAAGAATGATCTTTTGTCAAACTGAATGCACATATTCTTGGATAAAGGCATGAATGGGGTTGTCAAAAGTGCTGTTGTGGTCTTGTGGAAGTCATAGAGGAAAGAAGGATGTCATTTCTTCAGCATATGACTTCATTAAAGGGAAATTGTATCTCGCGCTCTGCAGATGTAAATAGTAGTATCTCAGTATCTGTATATAAACTCATTTATAAGAAGCTCTTTAATCTCAGGCCTTTAATGGTTAGGAAAATCCGAAAATCGGGTTGGAAAATGTTCAACATGCAAAGTACAAGCAGTCAAGCACAAATATTGCTTTGGCAATTGTATAACTCCAACACACCCCTGCCCCTAATTCTTCAACATTGCATAATACCTTAAATGGTAGTAAGTCATTAATCTAGCTAGCTAGCAGCGAGGGATGGTAAACCACCAAGAATGGTTGAAATTAGCATTCAGCATTCACCCTAATCATGCATAGGGGCGTCTATAAATTCTAACATACGTAGGGACAAGATAAGTATTTTTCTAATCATACAAAGAGGTGTTTTGCGAAAAGGGGGATGTGTCTGAGGGCTTAATAATCCACATGTGTGACTAGATAAACTCCGTATTTCCTCATAGGCAATCGATTCACATGTGATACATAGGCTGTTACTCGTAAAGAGAATTGGGGTTTAACTCTGGACTTCACCTTCCCATGTTCGTAATTGGGAGGAGGCGACTTCTAATCTATGTCTCTTTCTAAATTAAGGGGACTTATAACTTCGGATAGTGCAAGTCATACTCACTCATGGTTGGTTATATGATACAATATCAACTCAATCTAAATCAAATCCAATTCATTCTATGATTATCAAATTTTACATATGTTATGACTTAAACCATATGTAAAAGTTCTATTTGAATCTTACCTAACATTATTTCTAATTTTTGCTTCATCATCTAACAATGATATCATGTGTTGATAATAAATCCGAGGTCACATTATTTTGAATTTATTATAGGCGAAAAATAGGCATTTTTCTAATCAAATGAAGAAAACATGTCACTCTTTAATGAGTATTAAGTCTATAACCAAAAACCCAATACGATATAAAGAAAAAGGTTCAACCTGATTCGGATTAAACAAAAACCTCACTAGTCTACTAGTGGCCTAATGGGTGGTGGCGTGGTGCCATCAGAACAAATTTTAGTTACCAAATTTCTTCTGGCTTAAAGCATTAAACCTTTCTTTGCTCAAGTATTAAAAATGCTACAACGCCGCATCGGAGCAGCCGCCATTTCCGCCGCCCGCCGTTTTTCAGCGGCGGCAGAGGCTTTACCGGCAGAATCTTCAGGCAAGAAAACCACCCCAACAACCTCTTCTTCTTCTTCTTCAGGTGGGGGCAGAGATACATTGGGAAGAAGGCTACTCGCACTGATACACCCAAAACGGAGCGCAGTGGTCACTATTCGTCAATGGAAAGAGGAAGGTCATGCAGTTCGCAAGTATGAGCTTAATCGTATTGTTCGTGAGCTTCGTAAACTCAGGCGCTTCAAACATGCCCTTGAGGTTTATCTCTCTCTCTTTGCATATTAGGGTTTATGTAGGGTTTTAAGGAAAAAAAAAAATTGATTTTGTGTTTTTGGTTTTTTTTTATAAGTTGAAATTGGTTATATTTGTTAAAATGACTATTGGTTATGTTAATATATCATTGAGACATTGATTGAGCATTGAAGTAAACACTTGGAAATATATGCAAGTTTTAATATTTTGTCATATTAATCTGTGATAAACTGATATATTTGGGGTTATGCCAATCTAGCATCATCATTGCTAGAATTTGCGATTGTTTTTCCACACTCTATGATCCTATTTGACGAGGAATTCATTTTCGTGAACAATCACGAATCCTACAAACACCTAGGAGCACCGGATTTCGGGTAGGAATTGGTAATGAGGGTCGCAAAGGGATGATAGACTGGTCAATTTGGATTAGCAGTTGTGAAAGAGTGGATTAACTTGTCAATTAAGTTGTTTGATGCTTTGATGAATGGACAATAGCTGGAGAAAATTGACCCCAATCTGTTGATTATCAGGATTCAGGAATGCTGCACTCCCTAGAGATTTTTAGGAAGCACTCTTAAGAGGGAAATTTTATTTATTTATTTATTTTTTCTTTTCGTTTTGGGGTTTCTAATGTTTAAGTGCAGAGGTGTTGCTTTCTGATTATGTGATAAACATTAAAGATATATGGAACGAAATGAGGTGATTGTATACCGTGTAGAGAAATGGTGAACTAAATTATAATGTCAGCTTGTGGTGTTGTATATGCTTAGGACTTGCAAGCATTATTTCATGAACAGAAGTTTTTCGTCTATCTGAAGATATGTTGCTATTTTATTTAGAGTTTAAATCATTTAATTGCTTAGATTAGTGAATGGATGAGAACTCAAGAAGATATCAAGCTGTTGTGTGGAGATTATGCTGTTCACTTGGATTTGATTGCTAAAATCCGTGGCTTGGACAGTGCTGAGAAGTTTTTTGAAGATATACCTGAAACAATGAGAGCTGAACCTACACTTTCTGCGCTGTTGCACACCTATGTACAGCATCGTGCCTATGATAAAGCTGAGGCGCTGATGGTTAAGATGGCAGAATGCAGTTATGTGAGCTCCCCCCTTCCTTATAATCACATGATGTCCATGTACAAGGAGATTGGAAAGTTGGAGAAGATTCCTGAGCTGATGGAAGAGTTGAAAAAGAATACAAAACCAGATATTGTCTCATACAATCTGTGGTTAACCACATGTCAGTTTCAGAACGATGTTAAAACTGCAGAAAATGTTTTCCTTGAAATAAAGAAGGCCAAAATTGAGCCTGATTGGATGACATTTAGCATACTGACCAGTTTGTATACTAAGAAGGGAATGAATGACAAAGCCGAGTGTGCTTTGAAGGAAATGAAGAGTAGGATATCCCGCAAAAATCGTTCGGCATATTCTTCTCTTATCAGTTTGTATACAAATTTAGGAAAGAAAAATGAAGTCTATAATACATGGAAGAAGATGAAGTCAGTGTTCCGCAAATTGAATGATTCAGAATACACCTGCATAATAGCTTCCCTCATAAAGCTCGGGGAACTGAAAGATGCTGAGAAATTTTACGATGAGTGGGAGTTAGTTTCTACGAGTGGCGACTCCCGTGTCCCTAATTTACTCATTGGAGCTTACATCAACGCAAACCATATGGAAAAAGCTACTGAATTTTTTAATCGAGTTACACAGAAAGGCATTAAACCTAGTTACACCACTTGGGAGCTTCTCACTAGTGGTTATCTTAAACTGAAGCAGGTAGATCAAGTTCTTGACTGTTTTAAAAAAGCTGTCACCAGTGTCAAGAAATGGGAACCCAATTTGACATTCATCCGTGAGATTTACAAGCTTTTAGAGGAGCAGGAGAGTATTGAGGGAGCTGAAGATATGCTTACAGTGCTTCGTAATACTGGGTATGTAACCACAGAGATCTACAACATGTTGCTCCGAACTTATGCAAGTGCTGGGAAGATGCCACCTATAATTGAAGAAAGGATGACAGAGGACAAGGTTTTGTTAAATGAAGAGACCAAGGAACTCATCAGGCTAACAAGCACGATGTGTGTTGCTGATGTTTCAAGCTGTTTATCTTGAGCTTTAGCAAATTTGGTGTTTTTTATTTAATAAATGCAACAAGCAAAGAAATGTCGTGGTAACGGCCTAAATCTAGTTAAAGGTTAGAGTAATGCATCTGGCAAGGCCACTGAATGTGTGCTTGAAGTGAAAGCATCTGCAGCAAGAACAGTTGATTGATCAGCATTTGAGTGCTGAAAGAGTGCATGACTTCCGCAGATTCAATTGAAGATAGCTATTGAAATTTTGGTACTCGAGCCTCATGCTTTATTATATTTTCAGATCTATGCCTATGCTTTTAAATACATTTATACAATGAATACAATACTTTAGTAATCTGATTGGGAATTGTTCAAGCTACTGAATGCCAATGTTGATGGTGAAATTGAAGTTTGGACGATTACACTATGATATTATTGATTGATGATCTTTGTTCGATTACTCGCATCATTTCATGGCTTAACTAGGTCCTTTGTTCTTGATCTTTACATAACTGCTGTTGTTCAATTGGTACATAAGTAGGACTAGCTACCGGCGGATTTTCCAACAGGATCCAAGAAGAGAGTCATTTATGGTTTCCTACTGAATGATTTCAATCCGAGTAGAAAATGATTTGTGGATTTTCCAACAGGATCCAAGTTGACGTTTTGTATAACTAACCACAAGGCTGTATTTTTAATGATCCTTTCATGATTTCAAGTTTGGACAATCCGAATTTGTTTTGATTTATGTATGCAACCGATTTTTTTTTTTTTTTTTTATCTTTCTTTTATTTCAACTAGAAATCAATCTTCTATTTCACTTTTTTTAATCAACAAATCAAAGAGCAACAACAAGCATTAGGTAATATTCAAACGTGCACTATTGAATTTAGAGTGCTCCCACCACTTTTTGGAAACAGGGGCTTGAGTGTTTGACCAATAACTTTCAATACTAAGGTTAAATGCGTAAGTTATACGAGTACTCCGTAGTATAATAAATGTCTATAATCGTCTTTAACAATATAGGAGTATAGTATGAACTAACATTAAATATACTACGTACTTCTTTTGTCTCAATTTATTTGATAATGATGAATCAAAATGGAGTATATATAAATCAAAATTAGCGTGTATAAGTAAGTGTACCATAAAACAAATATCATGTGGTAAGATGAATATAATTTTATGAGTCATTTTTAAAGATAATAGTTCATATAATGATTCACCTTATTTTAAGGCCGTTATATTGAAAACGATTGTATGAAATGTTAATAATGAAAAAATCAAATTCGGAATAAGATCCATAGCATTTCATCAGCAAGTCAATAATAATTTTATTCATTGTCAAAAGATCTACAAAAATAAAAGATAATCTTCAATTTTTTTTCTCAAAAAAAAAAAGGAAAAAACAAAAAAAAAATAAACAGAGGTTTTACATAAGAGATATAGATAGATAGATAGATACAGAAGATTTGCTGCTGAGGGCGCCATAGCTTTTTGGACAGGGCAAGAACATTGAATTTGAAAACCCCAGGTACTTTCTTTCACTTTGCTGCATTCAAATTTTTCAGATGTACCTTCTTCTTGTATAATTCATTTCTGGGTAATCTTGATTCAAGTTAGATTAGGGTTTGTGCAATTTTTAGAAATTTTCCCCAATCTGATTTCATTGTGATCTTGCTATCCTGAGCTTTGTTTTTGGATTGATCCATTTCAAGAACACATTATTATATGGTGATTGTTTTTAATTATGGTATTATTGATGGTGTAATTGTTACTGTTATATATTTCCTCAAAATTTGTTTGATCTTGTATTTATATGGGTAGAGATTGAATTTTCAGCAGCAGAAGATATCAAGGAGTAAGAAAAGATGGAAGAAGATGGTTCTAGGTCAATGCCATCTACTCAAGAGCAGGTTCTCTGAGCCCATTTTCTTGATGTTTTTTTTTTTCATTATTATTTTACATTATCTTCAATTTATTGCAGATCAAATAAATGGGTTTTGATTTTCTGAGTTGTAAAATGTTGAAATTTTGAAAATTATCTGAACTTACAGGAAGCAACACTTAAGAAAAAGTATGGAGGAATTGTGCCTAAGAAACCACCACTCATCTCCAAGGTATAAACATGTCATTTTGAATATGAGAATCCCTTAATAAGTTAATATCAATGTGGTGGGTTAATGGATGAACTGAAGCTTTAATTTTATCCCAGGATCATGAGAGGGCATACTTTGATTCGGCCGATTGGGCTCTTGGGAAGGTACCTTCTTGCACTTTAATATGTCCCATTAACTAGCTTTGTTAATGCATTTTTTTTTTTTTTTTGGTGTCACAGCAAGGCGTAGAAAAGCCTAAAGGGCCTCTTGAGGCACTTCGGCCTAAGCTGCAGGTATTTGTCAAACTTCACCTTGAGAAATCCCTAATTCAATTATGTGAAATTCTTGTAGTATTAATTTGAATGATTTGTGCCGTTTCTTTGTTGCTGTTAGCTGTTACTTATCCTTTGCAGCACCCTAAGAACATTGAGCCAATCCCTATGTGGTACCCTAAGGAACTTGAGCCAGATTTTGGTTTTGAAATTATAATCATGTACACTAGATACCAGACTAACAATGTTTGAATGTTATCAAATAATGCTGATCTGACATTGATATCCTTTTTTTTGTTGTTGTTGTTGTTGTTGCTTGTTCGTTGTGGGCTTTACAACGTATGAAATGTCAGTTATCTTCTTACTTTATCAAGTTTAAACTTGTTATACTTGGTTCTTTTGAACCAAACATCTGCCAGCTAATTGAAAGTCTTGCATTGTGTTTAGCCTGAGTGCCTGACCTTTGAGATGCTTCTTGCAGCATTTGGGTCGTTGAATATATTTTAGCAGCAAACTAATTTGGGGAACTATTTACCATGGTCTGTTTGATAGTATTGAATTATAGGCTGTAGTCTATTCTTTATGGATCTTATGTGCTTAAAACCTAATTACTTCTTGATGGGGGTGCTACTATTTTGGCTGTAGTCTAGTTACTTTGAGAAATCAGCTAACTCAGCTGAGTTCTTAATCTTATGATAGATGCCTTTTGTATATGCTGTTGCTTAGTGACCTTGAAATTCTGCTTGCTTTCTTTGTTCTTTGTATTCCGTCCTCAAAATGATTGTCACTATAGCTGTGCTATTCAAACTAACAAGTGTTTAGTAATCTAGATGATGGTGATATCTCATATTGTCTCTGTCTATGCAGCCCACTCAGCAACAAACACGGTACCGTAAATCTCCTTGTGCTCCAACAGATGGTGAAGGTAAGTGCTACATTAAAAACCTTGCTCTTCTTAGTGATGCTATGTTGTTTATACATAGGTTCTGTACTGAGCTGAATTTTCGTGCTCCATTTTTTGTTTTTGTAGATGGAGAAAATGCTGCTTCTGAGGAACCAGCTTCTACTTAAATGAGAACACACTGCAGCTTTTCTATATTGCTCATTGTTATTCGATCTCTTTAAGATAAAGTGTAATGCTCTGTTGTTTTTACTTAGAATAAGACTTTCACAATTGACTGAATTGCACAATTATGTGCTGATGCTTCAATCGTAATTTCTCTTAGTTCCATGGTTATTTTTCTGATGTGGAACATTCTTATATGCAGTAGAGTAATTACACTATTCCTGGACTAATCCAGTTATTATTGATTTGAGAGATTTACATACAATTTGACTTAAGTGAGCTCATGTATTGTTCATGGACTGCTTTAATTTACGCACAAAGGCATTTATAATTGCGAAAGAAAACTGTAAACTAAATGCATTGTGTTTAAATTTCCCTACGTGCTCACATCTATATGGCAGCTTGTCTTTCCCCTAAGAGAGGGTGATTTGAGACATATGGTAGTAGGTTTTCTTTGAAAGATTTAGACCTGCAGGACAGTAATTTATGGAGAGTTTGCTCGTTCTTACCATTTTACAGAACTCACAAGTCTCCCAACAAAAAAAAAAAAAAAGAATTGCAATTTATTAGTCATATTGTAGCGTTTTAAAATTATTAATCCTATGTGGTGCGTGCTTTTTTTTTATTATAATCCTAGGTAGCGCTTTAAAAAACTAATCTTACGTGGCATAATCCGATTGTAGCGTTTTAAAAATATTAATCCTAAGTGATGCTCTAATAATTTTTAAAAAAATAAAAATCAACGTGGCTCTCTAAAAACTCGGGAAAACTCTCCTTTACATATATACTAGTTAGTGCCCCGGGCGTTGTCCTAGATACCCATTTTAGAGAGTGTACTTATTTGTGGACATGTTTCGTATTATTATTATTATTATTATTATTATTATTATTATTATTATTATTATTATTATTATTTATATTTTTTAGAATATTAGATAAAAAAAATTAATGATACTTGACCATATATAATTCCATGGTCATTCGTATAGGAGTAAAATTCTATTGTTAATTGGATATTCATAGTAATTATAATATGTGGTGTGTTGCTTTAAGTAAAATTCTATTGTCAATAAAAAGATAAATTTTTTATTTCAAAAGAATTATAAATTATTTTATGTATACTTTTTTATCCTAAACAAATCTATCCAATCTAATCTAACGTGGCATCTAATCTAATTACAATAATATCTATTTGTCGCCTACGTGGCTCGACACTTGGCGAAAAACCGGAATGCCAAGTGTCACTGTCTCGTGCCCTGGCTGCGTGACCGGCTTTATTTATTAGTGACTAGTTTTGTGCCCAGGCGATGCCCGGATTGTTGATAAAATTTTAGCATAAACTTTTTGTCTTGAATATTTATTAATACGGTCATGTAATCCCTTTTAATAATGCAGGATATTTTGACATACAACATCCTATCGCTTAATTATAGAATAGTGTATTTTTTGTAATTTTGTTTGTAAATAGATATCTGTGTTATTATTGACTTGAAATTATTATTATTGAACTTAAATTATTTTTACTAAACCAAAATTATTTTTACTGGTTAAAACTTATTTTTGTTGATTCTCTATTATTTTTTTACTAAAATTAATACAATGGATCTTATTTTAAAGAACTTTTTGAAAAGAATTTTATGATAAAAATAAAACGGAGTTATAAGATATTTATTAAAAGTTATGATTAATTTTGTATATATGAAATATTAAAAATATAATGATAATAAAACTCTATACAACATTTTATCTTAAAAAATCTATCCAAAAATTGCTTACTTAGCATCATATATGTCACAATAATTCCTATTTGTCGCCTATGTGGCGTGACACTAGGCAAAAAATTGGAATGTCAAGTGTCGCTACAGCACAAGAAATGATTTCTGTGGACACTACAGCACAAGAAGTTGCTTGATGTAGGCTTATTTTAGCGCAAATGCACAAGCCTTGTATTTCGAAGTCGTGAATTGCACAAATATGTGAAAGAAAGGGAGATAGAGAGACGAATTCACCCTCTTTAATAATCCCAAATAATAAATGGAATCCAACAGGTTCAATTTACAGGGCATGCTTTTTACAACATTAGACTTCCCTTGTGTTATATTTGACAATCCACACAAGCGAAGTTGTTAACTCGAAAATGTTTCAACCATTGAACTGTAAACAACTTAAATCAATTCGCAGGCACTTTCATTTACAGTCAATATTTTGCCACCCACAAACTTGAACCATATAAAAATATTAAGTTAGATGAAACATAAGGCCTGTATTAAAAATCTACTGATCTTCAGTTGCGGAGAAAAGCTACTGTAGCAACACGTGATCCCTCGACTCCTCCAAACATGAATGTCGGGTAAGATCGTATATGGTCAACATATTGGAAAGGAGCAGATGTTAGAGCACCTTGGTCTAGTGAGGTGTCTGGTTGGACAGCAGATCTTTGATTAAATCTTTCTACCTCTTGCATCAACTCATCTTTAGTACTGTTACACGATGTTACAACCTGCATAATTCATGGAAAGAAATCAAAAATGGAATAAGAAACAAGCAGGAGATCTTCAAAACAAGGTCAATCACTAAAAAAAATCACTATTTCTTTTACCAACAAAGACCATCAAGAGCTAGAAATAAGTTTATACTCCTATCAGACAAATAAAAGAAACCTCAGCAATAACAATAGTAAGCAGAACTTACAAGTATTCCACCAGGCGCCACTAATTTTGCAACAGAATCCCAGTACATAAGCCTGAAATAAAAAAGCGAGTATTGGTAATTGTAGCTCAGAACATCAAATCTCACAGTCAGTGTCACATAAAACAAACTGAATATTGAATAACTGAATAATTGTCATGTCCTAATTGCTAATGTACTGCGTAGAATAAGCAGTACTATGAGATACAAGACTACTGGTGCATTGATCTACTTGAGAAAAACTCTGTAACAAAATATGAAGTTAGCCATTCACCAGTTCTTGAGAAGACAAGGTATACAAAAAGAGAGGAGTGGGTTATTGAAAAATAGTACTCTATGAAGTTAACAGTTGATCACCAGCTCTCTAACTCTTTGAGAAGATTTAAAAAAATAAAACCAACCTTTTAATAGGGCCATCAGGATGCAGGCCAATGGCATCCAAGGTTCCTTTATCCATCACAAGCTTAAACTGTTTTTCCAACTTGGTATCAAGAACATCATCAACCTGGGTTAGAGCATTGAACAAAATAGTAAGACTAGAGCATTGCAAGGTCATATATATTTTGGAACTAAACATTAATAAAAGGTTCGCCATAATATTGATGATGGTACAGCCGTACAGGCATAGGAAACAAGAGGCAGTTCTCATCATCGAAGTATGATGTTGAGACAAACTGAAAATAAGTTTTATCCAACTTTATAAAACCTACGCGCAGGTACCTAGGCATACTATCTCTGTTTCCAATTTAATTCAACAATTTCCTTTCTGGTCTATTTCAACATCTATAATTATGCACCATGGGCTCCCCATATCTTTCCTCATCCATTCTATTTGAAACTTCTATCTAAATTAATGCAGCAAAATGTCTAGTAACGAAAATTTGGAAACAGGAGTAAAATACATTGAACTATCTAGCCCCCTACCCCAAAAAGGCAAAAAAGGGGAGAGGGGTAAAGAAGATGCCCCGAAACCACAGATTCCTTGAAAAAGGACAAATAAGCAAAAACAAAAAGAGAAAGGGTACAAGAGGAGGATTGAGAAGTGGATAAGTGCTCTGTAGTTTCAACACAAACAGTACACTAGGCCTGCCCTGCATGACAAAATATATGCAATGGAGAATTACATACAAAAGACTAGTAATACACATGTACATTCAATCATGATAACCCAAGCACTAGTATTTAAATTGTTATGACTGGGTGGATACCTAGCTTTTGCTCACTATCAGCATAGGAAAAAATGAGTGGAGAAATAGCTAAAGATTTTATGAACACATTGTTTCTAAGAGCATAATAGAAACAAATGTTATGGTCAAGAGGCAGAAATAAACATGTATAGGTAGATAAATACAAACACAGATCCAGGATGCAATTAGACTCATGCATCCGGTCAGGCATTCAGCTACAAATAAGATAAGACCTTCAAGAGTTCAAATAATAACTAAAAGGCTATATTGCTCACGTTTGAACAGTCAGTTTACAATTTCAACCAGGCATAAGGAAAGCAACTGGATGTAAGCATTTGTTTTCTCTTCACCTCAGCTTCCGATTGATACTGAATTTCTCTCTCTCTCTCTCTCTCTCTCTCTCTCTCTCACACACACACACACACACACACAATAAGATTATTAACCCCCCCCCCAACAACAACAACAACAGACACACACAATAAATTATTTTTAAAAAAATATGAGATTCATTTTCAATCCCTCCTAATTAAATTCCACATCTGATATACTCGGGGATTGTTTGGTTACACAAAGAAAATGGGGGAAGTGGAAAATCATGGGAATTTGAAAATGGAGGAGTTGTTTGGTTGACAATAAAAAGTGTAAATGAGGGAATTGCAAATTCATGGGAATTGTGACTTCCCACAAAACATGGAAGTTAATTACCCAACCCCCCCCCCCTAAGTAAGTCAAAATTCCCATGATTTACAACTTCCTTCATTCCAACCAAACAACTTTATGCAATTCCCATGAATTTGATGTAGTAATTTAATTCCCATGAAATACAAATTCCTATGGGAAGAAAATTCCCATAGCAACCAAACGACACCTCATTCTTTGCTAAATGCTTCTAACAGCTAAGCTCAAAAGATGTTGCAGATTTCTCTTCATTCTAATCCTAATTATGTTTCCAAAAGTTATTTGAAAGCATAAAATAATTAATAAACCAGCTGATGAAAATGATATACCGAGAAAGCAATGTTATTAAATCCATCCCTCTCAGCAAGAGCACGAGCAAGGCCTATAGCCCCTTCACTGTAGTCAACACCAGTTAAATTCGAGAACCTGAACCAAGCAGACAAAAGGCAGAGTCAGCAATTCTAGCAAGAGGGGAAATCAAGCGTGCATGCCTTTATTCTAAAAAAAAAATAAAAAAATGGCACTCTATATGACAAGCAACCAAAATCCTCTCAAACACCACTTATTCCTATCTTTTGGCTTTTACACGAAATAAACTTCAAACCACTCACAATCACCATGCTCTCATTTAATAATTTATAGCTCATATTTCCCAAGATATCTTGAGAAAATGATGAGTAATTGTACGCTCAATATACATTAAGATGCAAAGATAGTAGACCAGGAAATTAATTACATTAATCCCGTAGAGCTTGCACAGTTAGTGAGAAAATAAATAAATACAAGCATGTCATCATCCCACATGATTTTTATTTATTTTCTTTCATGAGAGAGAGCATACACCAGTAACCAAACCAAATTGACCTGCACAGATTTGCAGAACAAGCTAGCCCCAGCTATCAATCATCCAGGAAGCAGACATCCAATACTCAAATTTCTAATCAAAAAGCTTATCTCCTTTCACAAATAGCATCGAACCCAATACTTGAGCAAGTTAAAATTTAGCATTGAATTCCATAGCATAAGTTAGATTACCACCAAATATTCTGAGCATATTAATCAAATCCTTGATTACAAATAATAAACACTAGTGCCTATTCATCCAAGCAACAGTTATCAATGTGATAAATTTCTAAATTTTTAAAAACCAAAAACCCATAATTGCAAATTGTTCCCATTGCGATCAATTTCCATACATAAAGAACATTAAGGATTATCAAACCAAATAGACATATTACTATGTATGATAATCAAACTAGAGTTTAGGTAGTGCAGAATGTTGGAGACTAACAGTATGCAATTAATACCCATGCTTAGCAAGCTCTTGAAGAAGCAGACCGTTGCCAGTTCCAAGGTCAAGTACACTCCAACTGGACAGGTCATGAGCTGCATGATCATCATGTTCCGTCTTGTCATTACCAACATGATTTAACAAGCGACGCCGAGAAATATCAATGCATAAATTCTTTGTCCAAGAAACAACAGTATCCATGACTTCAGGTCCAAACCTGACAGCAAGTAGCAGTGAGAAAAAAAAAATATAAGGCATACAAAATCTCCAATCTAAATAATCCTCGCCTATGAAAAATTGGTTTTGTCTCACATACAAAAAAAATCTACCAAATGGTGTGAGGTGGGGTGGGGGTAGAGACTATTTTCAAAGACAGAAGAAATTTGAAAGATACTTTAGAGCTTATGTTAGGAGAAAAGTCTATATTATATTTCTATATACTCAAGTGAAACCTTTTGGAGGGAATTTTTTTTTTTTTGTTTTTGTTTTTGTTAATTGATTTTTAGTTTATTTTGAAAGTCATTTTGGGTTTAAGACTTTTTTGTTTTTGTTCACAAATAATACTTCCTCCATTTTTTTTTTTAGTTGCATACCAAAAATATTGAACATACCAATAATCAAAGGCTTGAAACTATCGACAAACAATAAAGTCATCTAATTGAATGTTTTCAGACCAGCATCATAGGATATTATAGCCAACTATAACAAGACAATTAATATCTATCCTGGTAACTCACAATAAGCACAACCACAGCATAATAGAGCAATTCTTTGTGATGACTATACAAGCATAAGTAATGAAGGCTGAAAGCCTGTAAATGAATTTTCCAACTAACATCAGGAAATTTGTCTGCAATATTTACAGAAACATGAAAACACAACGCACCAAATTTCACCAGCATGGCCATGCTGGCGGAAATTCTCAAGCTCTTCAGAATATGTTGCATCCCAATAGCTCTGAAGACCAAGCATTGAGGCTATCCCATCACCATCTTCTGCGTCTTTCTCTGAATCCTTATCTGAACTGTCACTCACCAAAGGAACAAAATCCAATTTTCCGTTAACACAAACAAAAAATAAAAAAAGAAATTCAATTCAGCAGATAGGCAATAATTGTTCCTGTGAAGAGAAAGAAATTATTAAGAAGATTTCAACTCAAAACTATCGCAAAAACCTGGTGTAAAATTAAATAAAACATCAAAGGTGCAAAATGTTAAATGTAATGACAAATGACCTAATTAAGCTAAGGGAAAACTCCAATAAAACATGGCGAATAAATTTCAGCAAACAAACACTCCAATCACCAGATACATACATCTACTACATGAAAGGAGCCTAACTAAACATGATAGTGACCGATCAATTTAGCAAAATAAACCTCAATTCAGACAGTTTCAACCAACACATATGCTGTCAAGCCAATAAGTGATCAAACAACAATATCTGATCAGAAAAAACAAATGTCAATGAAAACGAAAAGCAGAAAGATACCTGAAGTAAATGGGAGAGCAAGATAAACTTCAAAACGAAATTGATCAGAACACACATTTGAGCAAAAAAAGAAACGGAGTAACACATTTTGCAGAATGCAGACGTTGAACACAACAAATAAACCTAATTCACAACAACATAAACTGTTTGATTAAGCAAATCCACGCCAAAAGTGAAGAGGAAAACACCAAATTAATCTAAGATTCAATTTCAGCAAACAAAGGCTCGAATTTGCATAATGTTGACATTCATGACCATGAAAAATTTGCTAATTACACAGAACATTAATCTGATTACACAAATTTCAACAAAAATCAAATGAATCCAAAATCTTTCAGTGAATAAACACTCATATCGCAAAATGCATACATCGATCACGCCGACAACAATATAAACCCTAATTGCACAAACACCTAATCAAATTACACAAATTCAAAAAAATTGAAGAAACACCTAATATCAGAACAAAATCAAAAGCATAGAAATCGAAAGAGAGAGAACCTGTAATCAGAGGAAGGGCGGAGATTAGCGGCAGCGAGAGCTTCGGTAGCGTCAGCATGACGCTGCTCATCATCCAAAGTACTACCGTACTCGCTCTTAATCGACCAGGAATCGGCGGCAATAGAACGATCATCGTCGGAAATGAGATCTCCGGTGACCGGAGTTCTGGGCTGTTGAGGAAGCTCCGCCGTATCTTCCGCCGGAGGAAGCTTGATTCCCGCCATTAATGGAGATAAATCGGGATTTCGGGGGAAAGATAGAGATAGAGGAGAAAGAAGGATAAAACCCTACAATAGAGGAAAGAGAAACTTGATTGGAAGGATTATCCGGTGAAATGGAATGAAATGGAATGGAATGAAAACTCAGTCTTGATGTTTGACTAGTCTTTTTATTTTGGACCCACGTTTACATACTTGGAGGGACTAGGGAGGATGTTATTTGTTTAACCCATTTCATAGGAAGATTGATTAATCCATCATTCTATATTTCTATGATCCGAGTCGGAAGAACATGCGAGAGTTTCTGGTTGATAGCGTTCTTACCAACAAAAAAAAAAAAACAAATTTATATATTTATGTGGTTACTTGCACCCAATTTTTATTAAGAATGTATGACACTATGACTACTCATTTTTTTGGAAAACTAATTGGGTTGTTGTTCTATGCCTAGTGTGAAGCTTGCTCACATTGTCTTTCATGGACTTTTGCCATTTAATGTAGTTGTCATTATCTGGTATGTTTTGTTGTTTTTCCGTTTTTCGTTATATGATCTTCTTGTATAAAGGGGGGTATTCATGTACTACGTATATGAAGTTAATTTTAAGTTAATACCTATAACATATGATACCTTGTCACTTTTTTTCGCATATGCTACTTAGTATTGACTATTAAATTAATGATCGTCATAGTTTTCTTCTATATGTTATGTTCTTGTACTTAATGCACTATGATTGATCAGATAAGAAAATCTTAGTCTTTTTTTTTTTTTTATGTACCCAAAATACAAGGTAACTTTGTACAAATCTACTCTATCACTGGCTTATTGTGAGCGAGTGAGTAGTATGAATGTATATCATATGTCGTGGTTAGTGTCTACTTCATAAGAAGACTTTATTGCACTCTTTGTTACTAAATTTTCATTCCAATTCAATAAGAAAAATTTCAAATGGCAATTAGAGGAGGAGGCAGCCTACAAAAACTAAATAATAAGAAAGAAGAAAGAAGCATTACGTCTAAGATTCCATATTCCAAACTTCCAACTTAACAACTGTAATAACATAATAATCCATTATTATAGGCTTATAGCTTGATAATGATCAACATAGATAGTATTCAACAGAACCAACGCACGGAACATGGGCCCATTAGTCCACAACTAGTGGACCACAATTATCCTGTGACAACATCAGACAGGCCCAACTTGAAAACTGTTTATTACACACATAATGGCCCACCAATACGACATATACTAACCAGTACTAATAGTATACTTTTATGTACTATGAATTTTCACTATCATCAACTATGGCCCACTGGACCCCTATTGTGTTTGAACCACATGGTTCCAAATGTGTCATGGTCCCATGTAAATATGTAATGTAGCTCAAGATATGGAGCCATTAAGTTGTGTGTTTCAATGCTCTTTCTAGGAAAATGCTAGTTTAGTTTGAGGAATTGACCTCCTCATAAATATGATGAGGAAATGAATAGGACTATAGGACCACTTGTGATTCTTTAAAGTTTGAGGTTAAGACCTCAATTTTTTGTTTTTAGATTAACATTTCTAATGCATTTCTCATGGTCGTTATTGTGTGCCTCTTTTAAGTACATTCACCATTAACCAGCAAAAAACAAGAGTACACTCACCATTTATTTTATTTATATGGACCTAATCACTAGTATGTTGAACAGTCAAAAACCTTGATGATACGTAAATTGTGTACTTTCTATCTTATCTCACTCCTCAAATATATTTTTTTTTTTTTTTTTTGGAGTTTTGACCAACAGCTACTTTTCACGCGCAATTAGTATGAAATCATGTATGATTAAAGTTCAACGAACGTCCTTAATTCTTAAAAGTCAAATGTAACTTAACTTTAAACAAAACTTGCATGAGGAAATCCATCTATGGTAGAAAGATATCATCAACATCCTAAATCCTTTTTTTTCTTTTTTTTTTCTATACAATATTATCAGCATATGTTTGAATAGATTATTATAAATCTTTCCTCAAACAAAAAAATATAAAGATTGATTTGTATCTCTGTAAATGAGTGCTACTCCATAGTCCATACTAAAATACTCCAATCTTCTACGGATACTATTGTCATTCTATCTTAATTGTAATGAACAAGCTAAGGTTTAGCAAATTACAATTAATGTACATATTTGTATTTGAAGTTCACAACACTGTGATAAATTAGTTAAGTTAAGTGATCAGATAATATGAAAACGAAAAAATAGTCCAAGGCTTCATTAATGTGGGGTCAAAAGGTCGATAAGAAGATATGAGTTGGAGGCTTGGAGCAGCCATATAATGCTTTGAAGGTACTTAATGCGTTATAGACGGTATGGCGTGTTAATTGTCAAACAATACATGCATAAAGAAAGGGTAAATTCTACTTTGGACTACTTTTCATAACTAAATTCAACCGAATTCACATCACCAACAAACTTCCTACCATACATATTAATGATATTATTCTACTAATTAATAATAATAACATTTGAATAATAATTAATGAATTATTATGCGTAGAAAATGGGCATTAATTGTTTGTTAACTTGGTCATAATTTACGTCGACAAAACTCAAAGTACAAACCCCATATGACTGCTAGATAAGTGGCAATGTCATGTTTTTCATCCTTCATTCCTTTGTCTTGTGAGTTGTGAGCCTTGTGACCCTAGCATTATTTTTGCGTGTGGACTTTTTCTGTTTAAGGGATAGGATAATAATACATTTTAAAATATAGAAAATCATTGCATATTTTGATTGAAGGATGTTATGATGATGGATTATCTGATCATTTATGATAAGACGATGATAAATATATTATCAGTTTACCATAAACAAAAGTGTAAAAATATCAACAATTTCAAGTTTATTACTCCGTATGACGGAATACATGTCTATGCTATCACGCTCCGTCATATGTAGATTACTACTCCGAAAAACATAGCTATCATCAATATATGATGTATTTAATTTACTTTTTTCTTCGATAGATTATGGAGGGAGTCGCTATTAATATTATGATTTTGAACTTATGGTCTATAACTTTGCAACAGTGTAGCGTAGATCGAGATAAGTAGATACGTCTATCGCCACACATTGCCTCTAGTTGGATACACATACAAGCAAGGTATGGTAGGCTGATAATAGTGAGTGGAGGTTTCATCATTAGAGAAAAAGACTAATAACATTAACATTAGTAAGGCCATAACTTATTGTAGTTATTACTTATTATTAATTAGTACGCCTCCGCGTGTTGTTTGAGTTTAACTTGATAAATTACGAAGTGTATTTTATTTGAACTCGATGGAAACAAATAGATTAAAAGTTGGAAGAACTTTATGAAACGATAGAAGTAGTATATATTATTACAATTATATTTTAATATTTCAAAGGGTGTTTTAATTAATCAAGTTGATCGTATTTTTAAATCATTTTTTATGGAATAATTATTTTGGATGTAGCTTCTTATTTTCAAACATGTCCATATGCCATCCAAAAATATGTCCCATCTGTTATGTTGCTTTATTGCGTTGGCACTAATACTAACAAAATCCATTATTAGTTGTACAGAACTATAGATAATTGAGGGAGGGGGTTAAAATAAGACAAAGATTTATACAATCAATTTACATAACAGTAATTTTTGTCTTGACAATTTACACAAGAATATATATTTTCACGAGAATTAAGGGTTACAACAATAACTTGATTAGGTGATTAATCACCTCTCAAGTCACAAAAAAAAACCCCTAAAACCGTTAATACAATTCAAATCAAAAGAATACATATTTTCAATACGCACATCTTTTTTCACCCTTAAAAATCTACCCCTTCATCCGAAATTAATAATTATCTTAAACTCCGGATAGAGCAAGTAATAAACCACGAGAATTCAGTCTCTCTCCCTCCATCTAAAACTAGCAAGAGAGCCTCCAAATCCATTCCAAAAAGCCCATTTTTTTTCCTTTTTTTTTCTTTTTTCTTTTTTCCTACCTTAATAACATAAGGATAAAAACTTGGTTGCTTAGCTTGTTCACCTTCTTGAAAAAATGCTAACAGGTTCTTCCACAATGGTTTCCAACACCGGCTTTTTAGACCGGGAAACAGACCTCCTATGCTTAAACTCCGACAACAACTCCTCAACTACAACCTTCATCTCAAGCGCGTCCTCTTCATGCGCCAGTGGTGATTCTGACTCACTCTCAACGGAGTATGAAGGAACAACCCTCACCTTTCCGTTAGAGCCACGTTTAGCAGCAAGGAAAACAGCTCCCATATCGGCAGCAGTAATAAAAGAATTCACCCTTTGCATACCAAACATGATGTAAACCTGCCCGATCTCTAGATCTTCATCTGCATTAAGAGCTGAAAATCTCTTTCCAATTTGTAAAGCCTTTGAATTTACAAGGAAAAATCCGGGCATTTCAAGCATAAGTTCCGCGGCTTTTGTAGGTTGTTGAAATTGCTTGATTTCTCCGGTTGGAAACACCACTTTAGCTGATTTATGTTTGCCCATTGATGATAGCGCACAAGATGCATAGTTGCCCATGTTTATGTATATTTTTTTTAACTTTCGTGTGGTCGGAATGTTTAATTTTAAACTTAGATAAGAATCGAACGCTCAACCTCTTAACTCGAGACGAAAATGATAATAAATTGATAACTCAAATAAGTTTTTGAGAAAAAAATGGGTTTTAATGGATATGAATTTGAAGTGAGAGGGAAGATAGGGTTTGTTATATATAGGGAAGGTTGGTGGAAGTCAACTACGGTTAAAAAAGAGGCAAGTGGAAGATTCATTTGCCAGTTGTTGAAGTTATGAAAGTTTGACAAGTGGAAATTCTATCTTATTTTCCATTTTAAAAAGGGAAAATAAAATTTAAGGTTTTGTTTGTCTTGGTATTTTTTAAAGGTATTGCCGCGTTATATAGTTGTGATCCGTCAATATTTGTATATATGTACATTGTTTTTTTGAGTTAATCAAATTATTGATCATAATTATTGTTATGGTTATAGTAATGCGATGGGGTTGAGCTCGCGTGGGGTCCATTTTTGTGATTAAAGGTCCCATCATTAGCCATGATACAATGCATGAGCTTAAGGACTAATTGTATCATTTTCATCGTATCTATGAAGTATAATATATATCTCTGTTGTTAATTAAACTAAATGAAAAAGAGCATAGTAAATACGGTGGTTGATTTCACAAACTATTCCATAAGATTACACCTTCCATCCTAATATAATATGCTACATTTCTATTTGGAATGTTTTAGAAAAATAATTTCGTAAGTCACTTTCACGTAGTGTAAGTTAAAATTAAAAAAACTCATAATACTCTTAATTGTAAACTAATTTAATTATTAGTGGTATCATATATATAAATTTTATTGATAGTTATTAATAACTCTGTTTGTTATCAAGAATAATTATAATTTTTTGAGAAAATTCTTAAAAATGACCTCTAACTATATATGACGTGTAAAACGAACTGATCTAAGTCTCTTTTTCTGTTAGGGTATGTACTAAGTGTTAACGAGGTAAAACATTTCTAAGAAATAAATTAAATACAAGTATGTATTTAGATGAGATTTGATCTCAATCTTGAATACTACTTCATAAATCATAACCTTAACCAAAAAATTAGTTATAGATGATCTGATTGACTTACACTTATTTCTTGGTGCTCCTTGTAAATATAGGTTAATTAATACCTAAGCAAGCATTACAATATACAAGCATGTAGTAACTTTTCAATTTAAAGAGTACCACACGTATAAAAGTAAGACTTTTCATTTTTATTTTTGGGGAGGCAAATAAAGCTTAGTTAGTTAGCTTCTTGATTGGGTATAGTGGGCTAACTTCCCTTTAAGCTGGCAAAGTAAGATATGTTGTGTTGTCCACTTAAAACAATGATTTTTGTCATTTTCAAACATGAACTGTTAAATTAAATACAATGTATCTTTCTGATTTGATTCCTTGTTTTATGATTATGACTTTTTTTTTTTTTTTTCTTCTAATATAGTAACCCTATTAATTTCGTTTTTCTACGTTGTGTTCTAACATATATCACTTTCCACAGGGTAACCCTAATATATATTTTATTTCTATACGGTAACCTTGCCGTTAAAAAAATTCCGTTAATGGGGCCCACTCTCTATTTATTAATATTTTTTTTATCGATTTGTGCGTTGGAAAATATTACGTTAAAGGTTTAGGGGGCTTTTTCGGCCCTTATGGGTCCAAATTGAACTTAGATTTCACAAAAAAGTAACATAAATGCCTCATTTTGCGTATTAAAACGAGAACATGTACATCGAGACATTTCTTAATAAGCAAAACGAGACATTTAAGTTATTTTTTTGCCAAATATGAGCTCAATTTGGTCCCTTAAGACCTAAATTAGCCCCCAAAACCTTTAACGGAAGGTTTTCCAACGCGCAAATCGATAAAAAAATATTAATAAATGGAGAGTGGACCCCACTAACGTAATTTTTTAACGGCTGGATAACAGCAAGGTTACCGTATGGAAACAAAATGTATATTGGAGTTACAATGTGAAAAATGATATATGTTGGGGCACAACAGGGTTACTATATAGAAAAAACTTTTTTTTTTTTTTTTTACTCCGTATCTTTGCTTGTTATTAGATTAAAAAATACAGATGGTTGTCAAAGTTAGACAAAATATGCGTAAAGATTTTACACGGTTATTACATCTCAGTCTAACTCACATGGCTTGGATATTGGATTCTTACCAAATTATTCCACTTTCCAAAACACTATTCGTCAATATTATTCATTCTTTCATTTATATAAGTACTATGTATGTTTGTTTAAGGTAAACGTACTGATGTTCCATCAAAGAATATTTCATATTTGATTGATGATGTTTCCTGTCTCCAAAGGTTTCATGTTAATGTAACGATGGAATGAAGCAACTTGCAAGATAGGAAACTAATAAGAATACGAGATTATATATTATGGAGAAAAGGAACATTTGAAGAAGTTGCTAATAATAATAATAATAATAATAAATGGTTTTAAGAAAAAACATGAATATGAATTTTAAACTTGAAACTTAATATGAGCCTCAACGACAAATTTGATTAGAATGAGCTCACTAAGAGGTAACAAACATATAGCTGCCTAATAAATCTTAGCTTAACTACTTTGCTTGCTAAGTTTTACCAAGCATAGTACACTTGAAGAGTCTGGCTACAGATAATAAGTGTACGTACGTAACAAGGTTTAGATTTTATCGTAAATTTGGTTTGTAAAAACACCAACTAAGCTTATAAGTTAGTTATCAATTCAATCACCATTCCTCTTCTTTTACTTCAACGTGGGTCAAATAGTCTCTTCACACTAGTCGTATGGAGTATATCTTACTCAAGGCTTAGTAGATAACTATACCAACACTTTAGAAAAATACATGTTCTGAAATTTCAATTAAAATATTTTATAGAGTTGATTATTCTTAATTATAATGGTAAATGAACAATATAATTAAATAATGATCTTAATGCAGATCGAGTAAGTAGTAACAATTTCAAAAATTGAACAAATTATGTACTCTTACTCTCTTAGGATATATCACGATAAATATAATTATCTTGAATAATTTAATAAAAAAAACAACTAGTGAATTATTACATCGATCCCTGCTTCTTGGATATTTATTAGTCATGATAATAATGTACCAAAGATTACGTAGTCATAATGTGTAGTCATTAAATAAATAAATCTAAAAAATCTTATACAATACTGATCACCAAACATAATTGTACTAACATTATTAAAAACAATTATATATGTCAGTATGTAAAATAGAGAATGTATGATGAGAAGAAGGAATTATTCGTACATTCGGAAAGGAGGTAGGATGTCACACAGCACATGATCGATAGATTAAGCCGGTGAGAAGTCGATATCGCAGCTTCGGTTGAGCTTCTTTGGAATCATACACTCTACTAATATGCCCTTACATATTCATATAAGATCAATATATACATAAAAACTTTATATTATATTTTTTATGATAATATAGATATGTTTCCCGTTGTCGCGTCACGAGTACCTATATATCATTCCACAGTTCAAGTACAAGTAACGTAGTAAATAATAAGTTTCATGAATTATTAGTATCATTATTTAATATTATTCGTACTATTTTTTAAATTATGTTTAAATGTACAAGTATATATTGGTCCTGTTTGGTAAAAGTAGCGATAGCGGGTAGCTTTTAGCGGTCGATTAGCGAGTAGCTATTAAGGTAGCGAGTAGTTGTCAAATAGTAGTGGGTAGAGGTTAGCTGTCAAAGTAACAGTTGAGAGTATGAGTGTTTGGCAAAAGTAGCGGTTGCAATACTAAAATATATTAAAATTCATATAAATATTGTTTAAAAAATAATTAAAAAAATTGTCAAACATAAACGCTACTATTTTTAACGTTTGAAAAAAGCTACCTAAACGGTTCCTTTATCGCTAACCGCTACTAGAACCATTACCTTGCCAAACACTCTCAAATTTTTTTAGTAATGGTTTGACTAGTCAAAACGTTAACCGCTACCTCAAACGCTACCACCAAACAGGGTCATTATCAATGTAATAAAAATGTAACTACTTTATTTTGTATACAAGGAAAATGCTAGTGATCTGCACCCTGCGTAGTGTTTTTTATATGATTGGGATTTAGGTGCTCAGCTTCTTAATATTAATCACCTCGTCAAAAAAGATGAGGTAGGATAATCATATTGTATTTCATACGGAGTACCATGTTTGAACAAGTATGTTCAAACATTAATAAAACATTGTTCTTAGGCGGTCCTCCTTATTTGTAATATGTAGGTACTTTTAGTTCATTCATTGTATTATTTTTATTTTTATTTTTATTTTTTTTTGTATGAACTATATTAGTACTCATGACTCATACCTAAAGTCAAACCATGCTTATATGAGATATTACCTCCATTCTATACTAATTAGTTTTAGGCCAGTTGATAAATTGGTGTTATTGTCAATTGTTATTTGTAATAAACCTCAAATTTTCCATGTTGATTAGACTCAATAACTCTAACATTGTGTTTAACGACCCATAGCATCATAAGAATTGAGGTGGCATAAAATCAAGGCTTCATCATCTTCCTATATCTAATCGTTTTCTCATGTTTTATTTAGGAAAAATTGTTTTTAATAATTCACTTTGACCGATTTTCTTTAAATAATCTCAACTTTGGAATTTTTTTTAATATAAGCTATGTACTCCATGTCTCCATAGTACTCACGTATAACTCAATATCAACCTTATGAAATGTGATGAGTTGTGAATTGTGAACTTGTGAGTCTTGTGACTATATTTGAATCTTAGTAGTAGGGTTAATGACATAATGATGCAAATTATCCGGCCCAATGGCCATTTGGCCCAGAAAATATGGACAATTTATATCTTCATTGTAATCGAATTCCTGGTTCAACCACAGTAACTTCTTTTGGCGCACAAATCCTTAATTTTTATTTTCCACCACCATTTCAACCAACACCTTCCCTTCCAAAAATGCTCCGACAAAACCGCCATTAGAACCACCATTAAATCCGCCATTTAAACCACCATGTCAACCTCCAAAACCCTAACCCTAAATTCCTCCGAACTCTTCCTTCAATCGCAAAATCCTCTTCCATCATCTCTTCCACCATTTCCCGCCAATTTCCCACCCTCAAAACTCATCCCCAAAACCCGCTTCATCGTCGATGGTTTCCGAAACTCCGGCGAATTTTCTCTCTCCTACTTTCTCTCACACTTTCACTCCGATCACTACACCGGACTCACTTCAACTTGGTCTCGCGGCATCGTCTTTTGCTCGGAAACCACAGCTCGTCTCGTTGTTAAAGTTCTCGGTGTTTCGGCGTCATTTGTTGTTGGTTTACCGATTGACGATACCGTGGTTATCGATGATTGTGAGGTAACCCTAATTGATGCTAATCATTGTCCTGGTGCTGTTCAATTTTTGTTTAAGGTTCCTGTTAATGGTGGGAAATTTGAGCGTTATGTTCATACGGGTGATTTTAGGTTTTGTGATGATACGAAATTGATGCCTAAATTGAGTGAATTTGTTGGTTGTGATGCTGTTTTTCTCGATACGACGTATTGTGACCCTAAATTTTTGTTTCCTTTGCAAGAGGAATCGATTGATTATGTAGTTAGTGTGATAGATAGGATTAGGAGTGAGAATAGGGATGATGGGAAGAATGTTTTGTTTCTTGTTGCAACTTATGTTATTGGAAAAGAGAGGATTTTGTTGGAAATTTCGCGTAGGTGTGGTTGTAAGATACATGTAGATAGTAGGAAAATGGGGATTTTGCGCGCTTTAGGTTATGAGGATGAAGGGGTGTTTACGGAGGATGAGTCGGCTAGTGATGTTCATGTTGTTGGGTGGAATGTGTTGGGTGAGACTTGGCCGTATTTTCGGCCTAATTTTGTGAAGATGAGTGAAATTATGGTTGAGAAGGATTATAAGAAGGTTGTGGGATTTGTTCCTACTGGGTGGACTTATGAAGTGAAGAGAAATAAGTTTGCAGTTAGGACGAAAGATTCGTTTGAGATTCATCTGGTGCCTTACAGTGAGCATTCGAACTACAATGAGCTTAGAGAATATGTGAGGTTTTTGAAGCCAAAGCGTGTACTTCCTACTGTTGGCTCTGATGTTGAGAATGTGGACAGTAAACATGCTATTAAAATGCAAAAGCATTTTGCAGGATTGGTGGATGAGATGGCTAATAAACATGAATTTTTGATGGGTTTTTACCGTGCACCTCAGGGAAAAGCGAAGGTCAAGGTAGATGATCCATTGACCGAGTTGGACAAAGGTGTAGAACATTTCAAAGAGGAGTTTGACGTGTCCACATTGGATTACGAACATAAAATTGACTCTGGTTCCGTGTGTCCCGTAGATCCTATGGATGATCCTGGTTCACAAATTGTAGCCTCTTTGAGTGATAAGGAAAAGGAGGAGATCATGCAAGAGCTTCGGGATTGTTTGCCTACATGGGTTTCTGTAGATCAGATGCTAGAACTTATCAAAACATATGGAAGAAATATTGTTGATGCAGTTTCTCATTTTTATGAACATGAAACAGAATTTTATGAGCAGATTGTCAAACTTTTCCCTTCATCATTGTCAAACTTAGAAAGTCAATCCACAACATTTCATAATCCTTGCTCTGTTGATAACAGTTTGCAGACACTGGTGAAGTCACCTAATCAAAAGGCCAAGTTTCTTCCATTGAAGCAGTCAGTTGCAAGCAGTGTTTCTCCTGGAAAAAGAAAGAAAAATTCTGAAAATAAGAAGAGTAAGAAAGGGAAAATTAACTCAAATCTTGAATCTGGTGGCATAAAACAATCTACAATAACCAAGTTTTTTAGTAAAAATACCAGTGTTTGTCAGGGAAGCATTGCTGGTCCCCTGTCTGGGACAAGTACTGAAGACACGAATTTATCTTCTGAACATTCAGCTGTATGTTATAAGGAAGAGCTGGCACAATTTATTCAGATCATTGATGGTAGTGAATCAATGAAAAACTTTGCTGCTGAGCTGTTACAAAAGGCTGAAGGAAATGTTGGCTTGGCACTAGACATGTATTACAATAATTCTGAAGCTCACCTTGGTGGTAATCAGAAAAGTATAGATGTTAATAGCAAATTGCTACCTTGTGAAGTTCCGGATGAGAGCCTCTCTTGCCAAGGGAAAGAAAGGTCTGAAACTGGCAACAAGATCTATCAATCGGCACAAGATTCATTGGTTGACAATATTGCTGTTAACTATGTATCACTGCCACCAGAGAAGTATTCTCCAATAGAACATGGTTGGCCTTAATTTCACTTATTTTTTTAATTCTTGCAGTCTGGTTTGCTTCTGTTTCTTTTCCTGGGCTGTGTGTGCTAAATTCATGTGCACTTCGTGTAGCTTGCTGGAAGCAAGGTCAGCCTGCTCCATATTTACACTTGGCACGGACTTTTGATATTGTTGAAGGTGAAAAGGGAAAAATTAAAGCTACCTCTATGCTTTCCAATATGTTTAGAAGGTTTTGTGCTATGTTGTGTATCAGTTATATATAGTTCTTTTTCTTCCATCGGGTATCTTGTCTTTTGAAATAGATAGTTTGCAAGTTCAAAGTTTTCATTTATTTGTATGCAGTTTGCTGGTTTTGTCTCCAGAGGATGTCCTACCTGCTATTTATCTCTGCACAAATAAGATTGCGGCTGACCATGAGAATATGGTTGGTGAACTACTTGCTTTATATAAATTGCTTTATATCTGTAAATGATATTTCTTTGTAATACTACATACAGAGTGATATTCTCAATTTCTTTCTAGTAACAATTTGCTTAGCCTTTCAAAAAAAATTTGTATGACTTAATAAATGACTTAATTAGAGAAGGTATTCCTGTAAATGAAAACAACCACCACCACCAATCAGTTTGGATCTTTGAAGCAGGGTCTGGAGTGGTCTAGGTTTATTTGATATATGCTCTTAGTTTCTTACCCCTAAAAAAAAATACAGTTTTTAGAGAGGGCTTAAATAATACGGAGTAGATTAATTATGATTGTTTGCAAGAGTTCCTTTAAATAATAAAGAGAGAATGTTTATGAAATAATTCTTTTGAAACAGAATAATGTCTTTTACTTATAGAAGAAGGGAGAATCTGGGAATGACTAAAGTGAGAAGCGAAAATGGAAACTAAGTGATTTAAACTGGTAGTAGTTGAAGACTTGAAGGTCTATAAAACAAAATAAACTGCTCTGGACATTTTTTCGTCAATTGTTTGATGAGTAGTTCTGAGTATTTGAAGATTTCTGCAAAACAAATAATGATATTATGCTTGAGAAGGTGAGGCTTTCCAATCTTTTAAAACCTGCCATCTATTGGCTTTAATTGGAAATTATGTTTATGATAAGTTGATAACTATGTAGGTTGCTGATTGAAATGCTTTCATTTCGTGTCTGAAACAACTCTGCCATGTGATTTGGATGGTGTTGGTCTTTTGGATTTGGGCAAAAGGAAACAAGCTGTTATGATTTAAATGCCTCAGATTTTGTTTCTTTAATGTAAATGTAGGAATTAAACATCGGCGGGAGTTTGGTTGCATCTGCTCTTGAAGAGGCATGTGGAACCAATAGAGCTAAGATTAGAGAAAGGTACAACAATCTTGGTGATCTTGGTATGTGCTACTCAATAATCTGTCTTATTATGATTAATCTTTGTGCATAATAATTATGTGCACGGTATAGTGATATTATATTTTAATAGGTGATGTTGCACAGGAATGTCGGCAATCACAATCACTACTTCTTCCTCCTTCACCCCTTTTGATACGAGAAGTATATTCTGTACTTCAGAAAATTAGGTAAGATTGATATCTGGTTCATTTACATCTTTAGCTCAAGGTATGATGTTAGTATGTGCCTATATATGGTCAGCATACAGACAGGCAGTGGAAGCATGGGTAGGAGAAAAGGCCTTATTGTAGGTATGATGCGATCTTGCAGAGAGAAGGAAATGAAGTTTCTTGTCAGAACCTTGGTGAGTTATGAAAGAAACTCTCTTTACATACGCTTATATGGAGAAGCTGACAGCTTCTAGTCTTTCTGTATTCTTTTTTGAGATTTGACAGCGGGCTTGACCACCTGATCATTTAGATTTGACAGCGGGCTTGACCACCTGATCATTTTTCAACTCCTGATTAGCTTGGTGTTAATGATTATTTGTCTTGGACTTTCTCATCTCTTACCAGCTTCCCTTTTGGGCATCTTATGCAATGCAATATTAGATTGCTTGCTTTTTCGGTAAATCTAAAAGGGTGGTGTAAGAGGTGGGACTGGGTAAAGTCAAATGCTGTTATAATTTATAAACAAATCTGAATCAGCTTAAAGATATGTTAAAACATGTTTTCATTGGGTCATCTTCTCCGTATTGGTTGAGAAGATTCTCATGATTATATAATCAGTCAGCAGTTTGAAGATGATTCTTACATATTTATGCTATATCTACAACTGAATAGAATAGTAGTATATGATTATGATAACATAGCTTATTGTTTAAACATCAATTGAGCCAGCATAGGCCCCCAGGTCAATATATATTTTGCAGCAGATGAAATAGTCTGGTTAAATATTTTGAAAATATTCTGCTTTCAGGTTAGGAACTTAAGAATTGGAGCCATGATGAGAACAGTTCTTCCTGCATTGGCTCAAGCAGTTGCTTTGAACTGTTATGATGGTGCAGGAAAAAATCAAAAAGAATTGCTTCAGGTCAGACACCTATCTCAATATTGACTGTTGATATTAGAAGTTAGTTGTATGAGTTATTGGGATGCGGCACAATAAATGCCAGTAGTAAACAATGGGAATGATCCCTCATCAGTGTTGACTTGATATTAGAAGTGAAATTGTCAATTCAGGTAAGATGTTTTCATTCTTATTTCGGAGATTTGTCATTGCTTGCAGGGCCTTTCTGCTGCTGTTGTTGAAGCTTATAATATTCTTCCAGACTTGGTAAGTTGTGCAGAGGGCTCATTCTCTGTTTTCTCATATCTCTTTTCCTTTTTTTTTTTTTTTTTTTTTCTATTGAACAATTTGCTTAATTTGTGAACATATATGGTAAATGTTCAATCTTTTGATAATAAGTTTGTGTTGCTACATTAGATGAGTGTGCATGTGGTTATTGTTTAGTTCAGCTATTCTTAGTGACATCCAATTTCTTACTTGACTTTTGTCATAGTTTAAAACATTTAGGTGTTGTCATATACTTTCTGATAAGACTTGCATCTTTTTTATGAAGAATATATTGGTGCCTTCTCTTATGAGCAAAGGCATAAAGTTTTCGGCTACTGCGCTAGCTATGGTACCAGGCATTCCTATCAGGCCCATGCTTGCTAAGTAAGTTCCATTCTTTAATACATCTTTTATATTATGCTTCTCCGCGTTATATTTGTAATTTATTGGCATTTTGCTTTATTCTATGACAGAATAACTAATGGGGTTGCACAAGCACTGAAGCTATTCCAGAATAGAGCTTTCACGTGTGAGTACAAGTAAGTTCATTTTATTTGGTTTTTTCATTAGCCATTGCTTTGTGTCTCCCATGTCATATCTGAATTCATAGATTATTTGATGCTTATGTTCTCTTGTATGCTCTATAATATTATACTTATATGGTTTTTGAGACAAATATGGTACTCATATTAAATGCTCCAGGTGGAAGTGTGAAATGCTGTCTCAGGCTCTTTGTGAGCCATGGATTTTCTTTGACCTATCTCAATCTGAGACTTTTTGTGAACTCGAGTAATTACTTGTGATGTACCATGAGAGTTTAGAATAAGAAGAAAATAGAACTCCTGGAGGTTATTTTGAATGCTTTCTGAATGTTTCTGCATTTATAAAGGTATGATGGTCAACGTGCCCAAATACACAAACTTGATAATGGTTCTGTGCGCATCTTTTCAAGAAAGGGGGATGAGACGACCTCAAAATTCCCAGATTTGGTGCACATTATTCAGGATTTATGTAAACCTTCTGCAGAGTCTTTTATTATAGATGCGGAGGTATTCCCTGGCCCCTTGCTTATAAGGTCAACATTTCTTTTGTCTTCTGTTTGAGTAAAGATTATTTTTTGTCCCAGGTGGTTGGAATTGATCGCAAGAATGGAAACAAGTTTATATCCTTTCAAGAACTATCTGCGAGAGAGAGAGGCAGTAAAGCTTCTTCGGTTTCATTGGATAGAATAAAGGTTCATCAATTTATTACTCCGTATTATAATGTTTTTGCCATCTATTTCTTGAAAGCTATTGTATTTGGAGGTTGGTGGGTTCTTTACATGCATTTCTTAAGGATCTTTTTTTGAACCAGTAACTTAGTTTGTTGACACATTCATCCTTCACTTAGTGCAAGTGATATCTTGCCATTCATCCTTCACTTTGTCCTACGTAGTATTTCATATGGACCTGCCAGATCCTTCCATCTTGATGCAAGTGATCTATTAAGGCGAACTTTTGGATGACACGTGTCATCTTCTTATTAAAAATTTTCCCGCCGAAATGGTTTTTTTTTTTTTTTTTTTTTTTTTTTGCCAAATATTAACTTCTATATATATTTGACATCAAATTTCTTCCATATATGTTCTACCAATATATATTTTCATATCTTTCTTACCATTTTTATTGGGTATTAAAGTAGAAATTTTCTATAAGACTTTAAATTATTCTTTTTTGTCTAATTATATGCATATTTTGTACTTTATATTTTATTTTCAAGAATGACCCATCAACAATTTTCGATGAAAAGTAAAATAAATGAAGCTGTAAGAATCTATATTTTTATTAACATTGCACCTCATTTTGTAAACATGATACAAATATGTAATCCTAAATAATAAATCAAATTATATATTTATACATAACAATGTTTTTTTTGTTTAATATTATAGGAATATTAGATAAAAATACCCATTGACTATAATCATAACAATAGTACTAATAAAACAAAAATTAAATTCTCCACCATTCACTAAAAATGAAACAAATTATTAATTAAATTATTACCCATGTGCCTATCAAAGTGTGGGACTAAAAATGTATTGCACGGGTATTGACCTTGATTTTATTGTTATAATATATTGTATATAATGAAGTTAGTTTTATTATGTAAAGTAATGTAATTCATTTTTAAAATTAATTATTGTAGTAATAACTAAACGTTGTAATTCGTAATAAGATTTTGTAAAAACCGTGCATTTGCACGGGACTTATACTAGTTACTGTATATAGCTGTTCCTTGGATACTCCAATGATTTGAATATATGATCATGTATATTGTTGTTTTTTGTCCAACTCTCTGCTGACTTTTTGAAAACTAAAAGTTTGTTAGATGCTCAGTGCCACCCTTAGTCAAAAATGTTTACTGATGACATTTTTTGGTTGAATTTTGATTGTTAGTCTTTTATAAAGGTTTTTGTTATTGGGGAGTTTTCATACTAATATACTTCGCATTAGGTTAGCGAATTTCAGATTGATGGGGATTTTGATGATGTCCCAGACCTCAAAAACATTTTAAAGCTACTCCAAATCCCTCCCCCTTTTGGTCATTTTATGATTTTTATTCACCCTAAATTGCGGAATTGCAGGTTGACATCTGTGTCCATGTGTTCGATGTCATGCTCGTCAATGGAGAGAAGTAATCATCTAGACTTTTCTGCCTAGAGTTTATGTATTTTCATTTCTGCCTTTCGTTTCTATGTTTTCTGTTATATTTTGTGTGGTCTTTTCCAGTTTCATTCCTTCTTTTTCTAATACTCTTTCTGTGTTGGGGGAGTTATTGTTATAGCCTCAATATTCAAGCAGTAAATGTAACACGAATTATGGAAAGGATGGAAGCTTGTTAATTAGATAATGACAAACGGTCTCAACAATAGCTTTAGGCTATCAATCTCTCTTGTGACTTGAGGCTACAACTCTTACAATTTCCTCACAAATTTCTGAATGAATCCTACTGCCAACTTACTACTTGCTTATATACTCAAGCTACCAATTACAAAAGTTAACCTAACATTAATTAAGTTTGTCATCTACTGCTGCTTTAGAGAGAATCAGTTTGCAGGACTTGTTGCCCTTCCTCTTAGTGGAGTCTTAATTACTTTTGTCATGTAGCATGGAATTGCCCTCTGTTACTTTTGGCTGCTGACCCTTGTCTCCCCTCTTTCTGTGATTCTGCCTTGCATACCCCAACAAAGGTGGTTGCTTGGTGTTGGCAGCCCGGTCCATTACAGTTATTGACCTCAATATTAAGTTATAGGTTTTTTTTTTTTTTTTTTTTTTTTTTCCTTTTATAATTGATGATTAATTTTGTCTGTTCTCTTTAGATAATCTTGAATCTATTTTTTTTTGGCTCCAAAGTATTTTCGTGTTAGATTTATGCAATTTTGTGCTGACAGAAAATAAATTATGTGATCCAGGCTGTTGCCTTGCTCACTCAGGGAGAGACGGCAGTGTATGCATTTTTCTATCCTTCGATCATTCATTTTTCTGTGCCAATGAGAAAATAAATATTATGCTGATGGCAAAAGTGTGTGATTTAATATTGATCTGAAATTCGAAATATGCATAGGCATGAACGGTCTTTTTAGAGGGAATAAGCCTGGTTATTTGGAATATGCAAAGGAATTAACTGTAAGTGCATCATTTGTTGATTGAATTATTGATCGAGTTTGACCTTTTTATGGCCATTCTTAAAAACAGCCCCTTGTTCCCCAGGTGGAAGCAGATGAAGCTCATCCAGACTGTGAAGCCACTCTGATGAAGATTAATGCTTTCCTTGAAGATGCATTCCAGTCTTCTTGTGAAGGAATTATGGTTAAATCACTAGATGTTGATGCTGGCTACTTTGCTTCAAAGCGTGCAGATACATGGTTGAAGGTGCTTTCTGGGTTATTTCACTGTTCATTATGTTGAATGTTAATAAAAAAATCGGTATTGAGCCTGTAAGTCTTAACAATAATTACTTTCCTCAGGTAAAGCGAGATTATATGGATGGTGTGGGGGACTCCCTTGATTTAGTACCCATTGGTGCTTGGCATGGCAATGGGAGAAAGGCAGGATGGTAATTCTACTTTGCATCGAAAACATCTCATGATACCCCTTTCTTGTCAACTTTTCCTTGGCATTTAAGTTCATGATAGCAGTGTGATACACTTCCAAGTGCTGCTTATATCACTTTATCAATATGAATTGGCTATTTGATTTATATATATATATATATATATATATATATATATATATATATATATATATATATATATATATATATATATATTTTTATCATTTTTTTAATCAATCTTTGCAGGTATAGTCCATTTCTTATGGCTTGTTACAATCCTGATACAGAGGAATTTGAAAGTGTATGCCGTGTTATGTCAGGATTTACGGATGCTTTCTACAAAGAGGTAATTTGTTCTGGGTTGTTCTGCTGAAGTCTTGTCAAGATGTTTTTACTAGTAAACTTTTTAAAATTTTCCCCTTCTGTTTTGGCCTTTGGGGAAAGAGGGGGTTGAGGGAAATTTGTTAAAATGTATGGAGTAATTGAAGATGGTGCAGACTTACAGACTATGAAGTGAAAGGTGCACACTACTTTATTTAGAAGTTATCGTTCAGAATGTCCCCTTTCTGAATGGCAGGTAGTTAGTGACTGCTTCACATAATGTCGAAGGTCACGAAACTGAGAGAATAGACCTTTTGTATCCCCCACCCTTTCACATATCATTGGTTTTTTTCTTTTTGAAGGTTCTTGTACTCTTGGTGTTAGGTGAGTAATAGAGTACTCCCTCTATCCCTTAATACAAAGCTTCATTTCCTTTTTGGGTAAACCAAATACAATGCCTCTTTCTATTTAAAGGTTATATTTTTTGACATTATTACCCTCTTTTTGATGAGTTGTCATCTTTTTTTCTTTACTTTTCTATACTTTTAACATCAATTTCTAACACTTTCTCTCTCTATCTCTTCAATTATTCCCAACTACTTTCTTTCTCTCTATCTCTCTCTAACCCCACATGCAGATATGTACTTTTAATCATTAGTTTTAAGGAATTTACAACTTTCTTTTTTTCCGCGCAAAACTAAAAGAGGCTTTGTATTAAAGGACTAACTAATACCACTAATGAACATTGTAAGTTGAGTTGGGCAGAAATGAAATTGTGACCTTTTCTTTTGATAAACATAGGAGATAGGATGCATAATTCTAAGTCGATTTAATTTAGATACATGACGATGTATCAGCATTAATGATTGATTATATAAGAGTGTCTCTAGACATTGGTCCTAAAGGGAGAACTTTGAGCAGCTAATGGCTATTGTAGAATTCCTCGTTTAGGTTCTGCCATTCCTACCCATCTATCATTGGTCAACTTGGAAATTAGCTCCCGATTTATGAATCTCTTGGTTTGAGAAATCAAAATAAGAGGATCGACGCACTTCCTACTTGATTAGCATTAATCTCCATCCCTGTTAGTTTGGTATTGGATGCATAATCTTTTTTATGTTAAGGTCATCATTGTTGCATGTGGAATGCTTGGTGATAACTAGCTTGCCGGCTGGTTTAAATTTCTTTCCTTTTTTTTTTTTTTTTTTTTTTTTTTTGGGGGGGGGGGGGGGGGGGGGGAGGGGGGGGTTGTTCTCACCTCATGGAATTTTTTTTGATTATTTCTTTCAGTTAAAACTGATACTGTGACTATCAACTCTCTATAGTGCTTTTGGGAACTGGGATGATAATGAATGATGTTGTCTTTCTGATCCTTCCGCTATGGTTTGATTTTTGGCATAAGTAGCTGTACAGTCTTCAATATATGAATCTATTATATTGAAGAATAAATATTTATTTTTTACAATTAATGAACTACAGATGAAAGAGTTTCTCTCTGGAGATAAGATCTTGATCAAGAAGCCCTTGTATTACCGAACAGATGAAGTTCCTGATATGTGGTTTTCAGCTGAATTGGTGTGGGAGATAAGAGGTGCAGACCTCACTGTATCACCTGTTCACAAGGCTGCCGTAGGAATCGTTCATCCTTCACGAGGTATTTCTATGAGGTTTCCAAGATTCATCCGTACCCGTCCGGACAGACAACCAGAAGATTGCAGTACCTCTTCAGAAACTGCCGAAATGTTTCATTCTCAAACTCGGAAAATGGATGTAAGTGGTGTTCATTAGACTTTTCGTCTTTAATGTGTAGTTGTGTACATAAATTTAGTATGTGTCAAGATATTTTCCTTTTGTTAGTTAGTTCAAAGCAATTCCCCTAATTTATTGTACACTAGGATGTACACAAGGTAAGGGTGTCAAAATGACAGGACGGATTGTGTCCTCAGCACGTATTTTTACCTTCTTTTTTGATTGATTTTTCTCAAAGCATGCCTTGCTGTTGCAAAAATCATATTGCCAATCCTTAGCTGAAGTAGGTTATAAGCCTTATGAAGACATGAACAAATTTTTACTAACAAATTTCCAACGAAAGACTATAAGTGTTTGGAATGTATAGTTTGGATGACAAAAACAGTATCCGATATCACAACAGTTTACAGGCTATAACAAATTGCTACAATGCCTACGAGTATAGTCCCTCCAAGTATGAAACAGACTAGGATCAATCTGCATTTTTTCTTCTCCTCTTAGCGCGGTTCTCCTTCTGTTGTCCAGAGCCTGGTACTGTTGAAGAATTCTTCTGCAGTTTAACAAAGCAACGCTTTAAATCTGATAGCACACATATATATATAAAGCTCATTGTAAAACATATGAGACCAATTCACCTTTCTTTTTAACCGGTGCCTTTGTCGTTGCCGCCCTTTGCTTTTCTTCACTGATGTGTCCTAAAATGACAAGTGAAGAAATTCATGAGGATACTATTGCCATGTCTCAAAGCCCAAAGGAAAGGACTATTGAATATTGAACAAAACTGAGCAAATTTGAACTGGACGGAGTTCTTTTTTAGCGGGCAGAGGATTGGTTGGGTTTCCCTTTTTTTCCGGGCAGGGGATTTTTTGAGGGGGGGGTATCTTAGGATTTTCAAACTCTTTCAAATGATTATTTTGTTATTTCCTTATCTTTATATCGTACAATTCCTCAAAACGATTCATCTTAGCCGACCTGAAATCATTTTGGGACTAAAGCATTGATGTTGTTGTAGGGGATGGGGGGAAATGTCGCAAATCTGCCGACAGAGAATTGACAAACCTGTGCCAGGGCAATAATCCTTGCATGTCTTTCAGCATGAGTCTCACAATCATCGTCAGAAATTACTTCTTCTTCCCCGTCACTATTGAGATAACGCCTTAATCTTCCTCCATTCAGTAATTTCTCTGATCTTGAATGTCTCTGAATGAAATAAAGAGTGAGTGTAATAAAGCAATATTTCAGGTAAAAAGCATTATGAATCTTTCAGGTCGAATGTCAAACCTTGGATTTGAGGTGAGTTTTTAAACTCTCTTCATTCAGACAGACAATTTTCGGACAAAGCCTGCACTTAAATACTGATTTGCTTTTCAAAACACATCTTGGAAGATCATCCACAGCTGATTGATCTTCAGTCTGTGTCTCTATTAATTCACCACTCTCTTTGTTACATAAGAGGCTCTCCTTAAGTTGGTCACCGTCTTTCTCAGATCCGCTGTCATCATCATTTGCAAGTAAACCTGCCAATATTCATAATTCCTTAAAAATTTGAATAGTTTCTTTAATATTACTGAACTACTGATTAATGATCAGACAAAACTACCCAGATGATGGATAATAAAAGAGCAGCATTTGTAAAACTTAGCATGGAATGGTATGAGAACAAGAAACCCTGGGCATGGATTGGAGCTACAAAACTTTTTTCTACCTGTCTTATTGTACAATTAATCTTTTTTTTTTTTTTTCTTTTATGGTATGGACTCAAAACCCATAATTTGATTTTTTCAAAGTTTGCTTGTGTATCCATACCTTTTTTAATTCAAGCAAAACAGTTCAAAAATCTCAAGCCTTGTAAGAAATAAACCACTAGACATACAGGGGGAAAACAGGCAATATAATAATTGCTGTTGATATATGAAATAAACCTAGCAATCTTTCACCTATTTTCCCAAAACGAATACTCATAGATATATCTAAATACTGTCTAAGAAGCCATTAGTTAGTAGTCAACCTTTTTCATCCATAGTGAACCCTCCCCGTCATTTCACATATGCTTGGCCTATGTACAAAATTTCTAAACTGGCCATGCAAATTGCAATCATACCCCAAATTACTCCTGATGAAGCCATACAATACTTCTACCCTCATTTTGATCATTTATATTCCTAACCTAGCTATAACACGTAACTAGCGAATCCAATAGAGCCACTCACAAGCAAAATGCCACCTTCTACAAGGCACCCGCGCAGAAATTAAGCACTTCAGTGAAAAGCAAATGGTCAAGATCATCCTAAAAATCCACTATCAAACTCTCACCAATGAAGTTCAGCCTCTCATACTACTTCTATAGCTTATTCTTACCTCAATAGTATTAAACCACACAACAGCAGCCCAACATAATACAAACAATCTTCTTTCTCTTTTCCTTTGTTTTCGATTATTCCGACTACACCAAAAACAATGCCTAATCATCTAAATGATAACTTAAAACTTAGCTAATAAATTTGGCATTTCCCATGTAAAAATGAAAATTAACAGGAAAACCAATTTCCTCACTAATCAATCAACTTAACTCACAACAATCAAGCATATCAGAACTAAATCAAAATCCAAACTTTCTAGCTTCCATTAATATCAATCACATTATCAACCAATCCTATTTACTTAAAATTACAAACAGAAGAACAATGTAAATTACCTTCTCCTGATTCAGCATCAATTTCATTAGCAGAACTATCTTCACTCTCATACCCTGCAAAATTAAAACCGATAAACAAAAACCCATAACAAATTAAAACCAATAAAACCCATTACAAATTAAAACCAATAAACAAAACCCAATTACAAATTAAACAAAATATAACATTCAAAGAAACCCAGAAAGAGAGAGAACCAGAAGAAGAGGAAGAAGGTTGTTGAAGTTTCGAAGGAGAAGGAACATCATCGTCATCATCATCTTCATTGTCGTCATTATCAGCATCATTGTCAACTTCAACGTTGGAATCGGGTTCGTGTTCAAGGTGCGTTGGTTCATCTTCTTCCGATTCATCGGAGCTCCGAACTTCAACCTCGGAATCCGATGAAGAATCCGATGAAGCGTCGTCCTTGTCGTTGTCGCCGCGGTCTGCTCTGTAAAATCTTCTCTTTATCATTTTTTAAAAATTTTAATTATTATTTTTTTTATTTTGTTCTGCAATTGAAGTGCAAAGGAAGAGAGAAAGATGGAGGAGAAAGAGTAGGGTTTATGTGAGATTTTGGGGGAAGAGAAGACAGCTAGCTATTCAGGAATTTTGGGTCGGGTTGTATTGATTCGGGTCACCCGTATGATGCACTTTCCCGGGTCTATAATTGTAAATTAACTCACTTGGTCGAGTTTTTCTTTCGATTTCAAGGGATCTTGTAATTAATTCTTACCACTCACTCAAATACTTTATTATTTGTAAACTTGACAAAACTAAGGTGTTGTTTGGTTGATATGGGAAATGAGTTTTCATGGGAAATAATTTCCCATATAATTTTCTTTGTCCATTTCCTAGGAATTGACATTTGTTTGTTTGGTTGAAGATATGGGAACTTAAATTTCCTAGGAATTGATTTCCTATGTTTTATTAATTAGCTTGATTATTTTTTAATTAGGTGAACAAATTTGAAGAGAGAAAGAAAGAGATTAAATTATTAGTGCTAATAATGCAAGTAGGCCTCACAATAATCATGGAAAATGTGACTTACCAAGGGGGGCTTGGTAAGTGATTTCCCATGTTTCATGGGAATTCAAACTTCCCTTGGAATTTCTATTTCCTCTAATTTAACACTTTTGTGTCAACCAAACAAACACATGTCATATCCATTTCCTAGGAAATAGAATTTCCCATGTATTTTACCTCCAACCAAACAACACCTAATATGTACACGAAATCATTTGGCCTCGTTTGATTTGATTATTGATTTATTTTATAATTATTGTTGGTGGTGAACTTGGTATCAACTCGAACGATTTTGCTGAGCGTGATCCGACCTGTCTAGGCAAGACCCAAATCTGATCTGAGCGACATAATTATATCGATTACGAGTATTTTTAGTTATTAGACTGTTTATGGAATATGGACCACCAAATATTATTGTTCCTTACTAACCTTAATAAATAGTCAAATGATATTATTTCTAATTAAGATGGTTTCAAACTAATAATTGTCCATAATATCTAACATAAACTTATAATGCATATATATATAGACTTATGCGACCATAAAGCGTCACACGCATGTATCATTTGTATCACTAAAAATAATGACTTGTTTTGATCATTATGTTACTCTAATTATATATGATCAATTACCATTCAATCTATTACAAATACATCTTGTGATTAACATTGATTGGATTTAATCAATATAACCAGTCATGCAATTATTGTGTGCAAGTTGTCGAACATACAAACAACCTTAATTTCATACATAAATTCTTTATATTGTCCAATTTAGTTGTACTGTTGCTTTATGAAGTAATGTTGCATGCAAATCTCCATTAGAAAAAGTTAAGCTTATTATGTTTCCATAAATTCGGTTTTGAATGAAAAAGAATTACTCCACCCAAGCTACATCCAAGGCAAAGATGATACTTGTATATACAATTACAACATTATTAAACTATTACAAATATCAACAAAATAGTAATCAAATCATCACCAAACTACCAAGATTTGAGGATGATATCAACTTTAACTTCGCTTTCTCCCATTCAATTCCTTCGCGTGCCGTTCACCTAATCTCAACTTTTTTTAGGCCAACTTTGTCTTCATAATTTAATTTCCACTCCTCACCCAAAAAGAAGGAACCACTAAGACGAGTAGTAAATGTCAATGACAAATCTCGTCATTTGAATAGCACTCTATATTGACCGTATTTTTCATATTTCTTTTATATTATGTAGAAGTAGAAAAAACAATAAAGAGTTATATGTTTACAATTGTGTGTTTTTTTCATGTATGAATTACAAAGATAGTCAAATAAAAATGTGTATATACGGTGTAAGAGGGGAATCTTATAGTCAAATATATAAATCTGTAGCGAAACGGTCTTATAGATGTTAATGTACAAACTTTTTCTTTTTTTGTAAGAAGCAATATTAGCAAAATGTCCTTAAGTGTTATTTAGTTTATTGTTCGATTTGATTATAATAAATTAATGAATGCAGAATATTCATATGCATTGTAAATGTCCACAAATATATTATAAGAAAGAATAAATATATTTGATCATATATATTTGATTATTATAAGAAAGAACAAATATATTTGATTATTTGATCATATGCATTGTAAATGTCCACAAATGGAGTGTTCATTTAGGGAGATAAAAAGGATAGAAGGAAATTAGTAAAGGTAATTTAATGATATTATCACTTATTCCAGATTTATTTCCACATAGAATACATACTTAATATGGAATTACAATTATTTATCCTTATCCCACTCACCAATTCTCTATACTTATCCTATTCCTCGTACTAAACGCCCTGTATAAATGTATAAACACAATTTTTTGTATGCGGCCTGCTGTACCGTGCGGCAGGGGTTACTCGAGTTGCCGGGGTTACTCGGTCAGGGGTTACTCGAGTTACTCGGTCAGGGGTTACTCGAGTTGCCGGGGTTACTCGAGTTACTCGGTCAGGGTTACTTGAGTTGTCGGGGTTACTCAAATTACTCGGTCAGGGGTTACTTGAATTACTCCCGACCGAGTAACCCCTTACCAAGTAACCCCTCGAGTAATCCCTGATGACCGAGTAACCCCTCAAGTAACCCCTGACTTAGTAACCCATCAAGTAACTCCTGACTGAACCCTCAGGTAACTACCAATGACCGAACTCCTTAAGTAACCCCTAATCGAATTACTCGAGTAACCCCTGAACTCCTTAATAACTCTTAACCGAGTAACCCCTGACTGAGTAGCTTGAGTAACCCTTAACCGAGTAACCCCTCGAGTAAACCCTGATCGAGTAACCCTTCAAGTAACCTTGACCGAGTGAAGCCCTCGAGTAACTCCTGTCCGAACCCTTCAAGTAACCCCTGACTGAATAACTCGGATAACCCCTAACAAAATAACTCGGGTAATCCCTGTCACATGGTGTGGCCTGCTACACCAAAAAGTTGCTGATGTATAAGTCATTTATCGGAAACTTGTCGCCCTCAATTGCAATAACTTGTAGATTACTACTCGTACATGTTCATGTATGAATGTATGATTGTAAGAACATAAGAAAATATTCACTTCACTCTCCAAAGCCTCATAAACCGCGTATTACAAAAACAAACTCATATATAACCCCCAAAATTTTTTGCTCCCCCTAATTTCTTCTTCCACTCATCCACACTCCACGTCTCTATCCACTACCACACTCACCACCCCAAACTCCGACCTCACTAACCTCCTTCAATGGCGGAAATCGACGGCAACACTCTCGTCGCCAAAACCCTCGCCCATTCTGGCGTCACCCACATGTTCGGCGTCGTCGGAATCCCCGTAACCTCCGTCGCAACCCGTGCAGTTTCCCAAGGTATCCGCTTCATCGCCTTCCACAACGAGCAATCCGCCGGATACGCCGCCTCTTCCTACGGCTACCTCACCGGAAAACCCGGAATTCTCCTCACCGTTTCCGGGCCGGGTTGCGTCCATGGGCTTGCCGGGCTCTCCAACGCCGCCATTAACACCTGGCCCATGGTCCTCATCTCGGGCTCATCCGATCAACGTGATTCTGGTAAAGGAGATTTCCAAGAGCTTGATCAAATCTCAGCCGTTGAACCCTTTTCGAAATTATCCGTTAAACCCACCTCCATTTCCGAAGTTCCGGGTGCAGTTCTCCGGGTTTTGAACCGGGCCGTTTTGGGTCGGCCCGGTGGGTGTTACCTGGACTTGCCCACGGATGTTCTCCACCAGACTGTGTCGGAGGCTGAGGCGGAGGATCTCATTGCGAAAGCGGAGGAACAAGTGAAAAAAGAACAGGAATCATCGGATTCGTCGAATTTGACGGCCATTTCCCATGTAGAAAACGCGGTGGCTGCGCTAAGGAGCGCGCAGAGGCCGTTGATTGTGTTCGGAAAAGGGGCCGCGTATTCGAGGGCCGAGGATGAATTAAGGAAGTTGGTTGATAGTACTGGGATGCCCTTCTTGCCCACGCCTATGGGGAAGGGTTTGATCTCAGACAATCATGAATTGGCTGCAACCGCGGCGAGGTCGCTTGCAATTGGACAATGTGATGTTGCTCTTGTTGTTGGGGCAAGGCTAAATTGGTTGCTTCACTTTGGGGAGCCCCCAAAATGGTCTAAGGATGTCAAGTTTATATTGGTTGATGTTTGTAAGGAGGAAATTGAGCTTAGGAAGCCTTATATAGGGTTAGTTGGGGATGCTAAGAAGGTTGTGGGTTTGATTAATAAGGTGATCAAGGATGATCCCTTTTGTTTAGGGAGGAATCATCCTTGGGTCGAGGCGATTTCGAAGAAGGCTAAGGATAATGTGTCTAGGATGGAGGGTCAGTTGGCTAAGGATGTTGTGCCCTTTAATTTTTTCACTCCTTTGAGGATCATTAGGGATGCTATTATTGGAGTTGGGAGTCCTGCGCCTGTGTTGGTGTCTGAAGGGGCTAATACTATGGATGTTGGGCGAGCTGTGTTGCTTCAGACGGAGCCTAGGACGAGGTTGGATGCCGGTACTTGGGGAACTATGGGAGTTGGTTTAGGTTACTGTATTGCGGCCGCTGTGGCTTGCCCTGATCGCTTGGTGGTTGCTGTTGAAGGAGATTCTGGTTTCGGTTTTAGTGCTATGGAAGTAGAGGTATGTCCATTTGCCTTTTATATTGTATGGTACATTAAAATCATGTGGTATTTATTTATCTTTAGATGCAATGCAATTTATTATGTGATTATTTGATAGTGCAATATGATTTTCTGTTGAATGATACTAATGTAGCTTTGTTACTTGAGATCATGCTATGAATTTCCATTTTTTAGTAGTAGAAATCAATTTGTCATAGTAATAGGATTGGATTACTATTGTTGGAGCTTTAACAAAGACAGAGAGGCATTAGCATCTTTTGTGGATTTTTTGGTTCACTATAGTGAATCAGAAATCAATTACGCTGTGGCTGGAAAGATTGAAATTAAACTTTTTAAGAAGCTGGGAGTATTGAACTTTGAAGTGAATTATGTTTCTGAATGATAGGCTCGACATTGATCTTTTACATCCATAGTATACACTTCTTGCTTATTGTCTCCAACTGAGTCCTTCCTAATCAAATGTGCCAATGGAGAGATTTGCAATGACTTTTCTTTCTTTTAATTATTTGGTTACCCTTTCCATAGTTTGGTGCACAACAAATTTCAAATCCTCAAGTCTCTTCACATTATGATTACCAAAGCTATTGTATGGTATTGGGGGTTTTATTTTCCTCCCTTAGGGACACTGTCATCTGGACATCTGGTAGATGATTCTTCTGATTTTTTTTCACTAGTGTTACTGTGTTAGTGGTCCAGAGTAGATTGCAGAGATGTTTAACTTTCTTATTTATGCTGGATAAAACATTTGCTGATGTGAGCATGCAATTTTTAAGTCTCTAAATCAGCGAATAGCTCTGAGAGCACCAGTATCAATTAAAATCTCAATGGGATTAGGATTATTTTCATATGTTCACATAGGTTTGCTTTGTTGGTTGCATTGTTTACTAATAAGTGTAAGTTGAAATTCTGTCCTTGTATCTTTGCTCTACTGTCTTTTATATGTGCAAGTTGGTTCAGCTGATCCCTGTGTTCATTCAGAGAGCTAACATGAGGGCAGATGCAATTTTACCTCTAATATGGTGTACAGATCAAAGAGCCTGTGTGTGGGTTGCAATTATAATGTGCTGTAGATGATCGTTGTGTGCTCTGACATGTTTGTATCTAATGTTTTACTTAGAATTGGTTTAGCTCTTTATACACCATCAGTTGTTTTTGCAAATGAAATATGATAAGTTGGATTTGTGACAGTTTACCATGCATACCCCAAATGCTAATAGTTTTCATGAGGTTGTCTCCTGTGGTGGGTTTTGTGAAGGGTGAAAAGCTCCTGGCCTTATAAGTTTGTAAGCCATACCCTTGATTTGGAAAAAGGCATAGATTGGTCTACTACTTTACAACAACAAATGTTGTAGCTGCTTTAGTATACCCTCAATTTGGCATCTGCTTTTCTAATACGTTGTAGCTCTCTTTATTATTTTTTTTTAAGGCAAAGCTCTCTTTATTAATAGAGCAAATAAAATCACTATTTATTGTCTTTTAGGATTATGCTCCAATAAACAAAGGTTCTTTTTTTATTTTGCCTAAATAATTCATCTTATGTATCTGAACATTTAAAATTTGTGACTTGTAAGTTGTAGCCTTCTTTAAACTAATCACGTACATCTTAAATTATCAAAAACTAAGTAAGCATAATGTTAAGAGATTAAGGCCTCCCCCCCCCCCCCCCCCGGTGCATTAGTTTAAGGAAAATTTAACAAGAATCATTCAACTTTTGCCTCATTCTCCCAAAATAATCCAACCTTTCGATTAACCATTAATAATCCTAAGTTTACTATTTATAATCTTCCAGCAACCCTAGCAGGTCACCTTACACTTTACAACCGGTTACCATCCACGTGGCACTTCCTAATTGGTCAATTTTTTATTTTTAATATAAAAAAATTATTATTATTATTATTTTTTTTTTAAAAAAAAATTATTTTTAATTGAAAATTAAAAAAGAAAAAATCTCTCTCCTTCCCCCTTCCTGCCTGTTTCTCTCTCCTCTCCCTTCCTTCATTATCACAACCTAAACCACTCAACACCATCCACGGGACCACCACCTACAACCACTTCAAGACCACCGACATCGCCACTCAAGTACTCAACACAACATCGATCCACACCAACCCACAACACAACCACAAACAACACCCACAATATCAACAACCACCCACAACACAACCGAAAACAACCCCCACAACATCAACAATTTACGACCACAACCAATTCAGCCCCAAATTCAATTGAGAAAGAGAGAGAAGAGAAGGAAAATGGTGGGGGTTGGGGTTTCGGGTTCTGGGTAGGTGGGGTTGGGGTTTCGGATTCTGGGTGGGGCTGGGGTTAATGGTTTCGGCTAGGTGAGGTGGTGGTTTGAGTCTGGGTAGGAGTGGGGGAAGGGTTTCGGGTCTGGGTTTGGTTGGGGTGGGGTTAGTGGTGGCGGAGGTTGTGGTGGCTGAGTTGCGGGCTAATTGCAAGGGGGTAGCACGTGGTGGGCTGGTTGATAGAGAGAGGAGGGGGTAGTGGGGTGGGCTGGTTGACAAGTTAGGTTGACAGTGATGTGAGGTGGTGGCGGGAAGGTTCAGGGAAGTGAGGGAGCCATTGTTAAAGGCTGGAAGCTTGAAATGGAGGTGAAGAGGGGAGAAGGAAGAAGGGAGGGGAAAAATTAAGGGGTAAAAAAAATGGTTACCTGAAATTCAAGTAACTGGTCAAATAGGCTCGGTAGAAGAAAATATGTAGTAAACTTGGGATTATTCAGGGTTAATAGAAAGATTGGTTATTTTGGGAGAACAGGGCTAAGGTTGGATTATTCTTGTAAAATTTTCCTTAGTTTAATATGCTGTGAAAGTAACTTACAGTCATTACATCTTGAATCATGTACTAGTTAAAATCATTTTTTTTTTAAATTTTTGGTGATCACCACTGTTGACTCTGTTGAGGCTGTGTGCATAATGAAAAGCATAAGCCATTAGGTAATGTTGGTATTATTGTGTAAAGTATAACTTGACAGTGTTGGTAAACATTGTCATATTAATACATTATGCATAAACCACCTACTGAATATTATCATGTAAAGTTATGATAAAAATAGAACAAAACAAGTCGTGCACAGTAGTGTTATTACAAGATCAACATGTTATTCTCTAAAATGCCTGCCTGCATTCTCATCATCTGATAAGTTGTACGGTTGTACCCATTCATTTCCTAGAAATTTGACGAAGTACATTATATTTGTTTCAACATAATTTGTGAATTGTTAATACAAGTTGTGTTTCAACATAATTTGTGAATTGTTTTGGCCAAGTGATTTCCTATAGAATATAGTTGTGTAACTTTCACTGTCATCTTATTTCTCATCTTAACCTCTCTGCAGACTGTAGTTCGATATCAGTTGCCTGTTATAGTTATAGTCTTCAACAACAATGGTGTTTATGGTGGTGACCGAAGAAGTCCTGAAGAGCTCACTGGCCCTCATAAAGAAGACCCTGCCCCAACTTCTTTTGTCCCAGAAGCAAAATATCATGTTCTAATTGAAGCTTTTGGTGGAAAAGGTTATCTTGTCAAGAATCCTGCTGAACTGAAGTCAGCCTTGGACGAGTCTTTCACAGCGAAAAAGCCTGCTGTAATAAATGTCATAATCGATCCTTATGCTGGCTCAGAAAGTGGACGGATGCAACACAAGAACTGAGGTACGAACATATCATATAACGGAAATCCACAACCTCTTCTTAAGTGTAAGTATGTGAGTACAGTGTGGAGTGCGCCTTGAGCATCCACTGCCCTTTCGACTTTTTAAAACACCACTAAGCTTATATTTGTTGAAATAAGTTGTTATAAGTACTGTAGTATAAATCTATGTTATTTTCCGATGAATTGAGGTTGGGATGTATATCATTCATGAATTCAAGCTGAGTGCTTGCTGATTATAATAGGATGTGCAAAGCAGATACTTGTATTTATCCTATTAGGCTTATACTCTATTTTCTAACGTTTAGCCATGTAGGCATGTACAAGTATATATTTTTTCCTTAATATATTAATATCCTATAAATTCTGGAATTAGTACCATGCCCGAAAGACGTTAGAATGGTTAGAGGTTAATTAAATTTCTGATTCGATTTGAGAATAATTTAGTTCTGGAAAAGTAACCCTTTTGTCAATATTGAAAATATCTTTGCTACAATTATAATTTAAGTTCTTCAATTGTTATTAACATGATCCGTTGTAGTCTAGTTGGTCAGGATACTCGGCTCTCACCCGAGAGACCCGGGTTCAAGTCCCGGCAACGGAACTACCTTTTTTTTTGGCCTTACCGAATATCACGATTGACCAAATCTTTGCATTCCAAACTAAAGATCAGCTTAATATCGCATAAATTTATTTTGTATAGAAAAAAAAATCTGAACAAACATTATTGAACGTAGCTCAAATCAGCTTGATTTTCATAGATCTTCCTAAAAAAACATACAGTGATACAGATGCAATAAGATATACTAATACCAATCTACCTAGTAACTCTAGCATACACAAAATTTTATTTATAGAATATAGAAGGAAGATCATATCAAAAGAGATGTTAATCCATAATCCATTTCACTCTGAAGTAGGATCATGATCATCTTCAGCTGGCTTGTTCAACTTAATAAGGCCGAGGTGGTGGCGGTGGTGCTGCACCCTGGCGAGGCCAAGGAGTAGGTGGACCGTAAGGATCACGGTCCATGTACGGTGGTGGACTGTAAGGATCACGGTCCATGTTGGGAGGTGGAGGAGGACCATAAGGATCACGGTCCATAGACGGCGGTGATGGGCCGTAAGGATCACGGTCCATGTAGGGTGGTGGAGCCGGGCCTGGACCTGGAGGACCAGGGCCAGGACGGTGATGGGGCTGATGATGATGTGAGTAATAAGGAGGTGAAGGTGGGCCTGGTGGCCCATGATGAGGGTGGGGAGCATAGTAATCAGGGTGTGTCCGAGGCGGTGGTGGCGGGCCAGGGCCATATTCAGGCCGTGGCGGACCGTATATCGGAGGTTGTGGCGGTGGTGGGCCGTAAGGATCAGGTGGTGATGGTCCTGAGGGATAAGGACCTCTATAGGCCATAATGGTGGTGTTGGTATCAAACAAAGGTTGAAGTTTGATACTTAGGTAGAGTTTATTGTGGAAAAAAGGATGATATGAAGAAATTGGTTTATTGAGAAAAAAAAAAAAGAGGTTGTTTATGAGGTTAAGAAACTAATACTTTGGTGTTTAAAAAGTCGGTGAAGTAGCTTTCAATGTTTATATTTTTGGGTTACAAATTAAATAATAGTGGGGGCTAGAAGTTGATGAGGGCGTGTCCAATTTTTCTTGGCAAATATCCATGTGGTTCACACATTTTCTATGCAAGCTACCACATGAATCACTAGTACCTTTTTATTTATTGGGATATCTAACATTAGTAACATGTCTTCCATTTTTCTTTTACCCCACCAAAAATTACTTTTAACTTTTTAAGGTTGTGAATGTAACTTTTTTATTTAGAGTACCCATAATGGTGGGTTAAAGAATTGCTCATGGGCATTTTGGTGGGCAAGCATGTCATTAATTGTCTTACAATGGTGGGCTAAAGAAAACTTGCCCATGGACATGTATTAATTTGCCCAAGACTTGGGCAAAAATTGGGATGAATAGTAAGATAGTGGGCATGCATTAATTAACGGTAATAATGTTTGTAATGTAATTTCTGAAATAAATATTTAATAAAAAAAAAAAAATTTACCAACGGTCATAAAATTTAATTCTCTATAAATAGACATACATTTTGGTATAATTTCAGAAATACCATAAATCCTCCATATTCTTTATTTTAGACTAGTTTTTATTTATTTGGAGTAATATTGTTAAAATATAAATGAAATTAATAAATAAAGAAGTGTTGTGTAGGAGAGAGAAAGTAATGGTGGGGTATTGAAAAAGTAATAGAGAGAGTGGTGGGCAAGTATTATTTTTGCTCACCATTGGGAGAGAAATGGTGAAAAAAAATTGCCCATAGGCAAAACTGATTTGTTGAGAGAGAAATTGGGTAGAGAGATATTGGGCAAGCATTATTTTTGCCCACCATTGAAAGTGGTTATGCTGAATATGAAATAAGGTAATTTGGTTTGGTTTTATTATATTAGGTCAAACATGATGTAAACAATCAAAAATATTAGTAAAAAGTAAGCACTAGCTAAAAGTTTAGTCTTATGTGTTATGAATATTTGGTTTGAAAATCTAAAGTGATTTTGCTAAGAATAAGTTCAAGAAAACAAGTTCTTCATGTTCCATAAGTGTTATAGTTTATTTATACAGTCTGTCTTGTATATTTGCCTCATTTGATCCAAATTTTTTTTTTTTAGAAAAATAACAAATTGGACAAGTAATATGTGACAAAGCATAAAGAATTACATTCCTAAAAAAATTTGATACAACAAAATGAGGTATGATGATATAAAAAATGAATGATGTATTGGAACAAAGTTTGAATATATAATAGATAAGTTTGTATAAGTGTATGGTTAGATTTCAAATTTCACCGGATCAAAATTGCGAGCTAGGATAAGTTTGCAAAGGGATTGAATTCACACATATTAAACATACTATCTAACATTTAATCCATGACTTTTAATTTTCAACACATCACTGATCATCAGCCATTTATACGTACAATAGGGTCATATAAACTATTGTAACATACTTGAGGTACTACTACTACTACCGTCTGCCACTAGATCATGGTGATTCTAGCTCAAGATTTATTTATGCTTTCATGTAACATTCTAAGATGAGCTAAGTACAAACATTACTATCCATTACAGCGCAATTTTCTACTTGTCACAAACTTATGGACGGGGAGGTGGGCCAAAAGGCGGTTGTGGTCCAGGAGGAGGACCTGGTGGGCCTGGTGGAGGTGGACGATAAAATGAGCCTCGAGGTGAAGGAGGATGGACAGGACCTGGGGGTGGTGGTGTTGTAAAGAACGGCATGGGTGGTGGTGGGCCAGAAGGTCCAGGTGGTGGTGGCTGTTGCGGTGGCGGCATTGGTGGATCATGGCTGTGGTCTTGCCCAGGATGTGGCATATTGATTGTTTTCTTGTAGACCAAAGTTTGAGATTTTATTTAGAGGTTATGAATTGGGCTTTAGTTAAGAAATGACTCAATGTGGAGGCCTCATTTATAAAGAGGAAATGGGCAGGGCTAATATTTTGTTGACTTTTTGGTGGGAAAAATGTGGACTACCAAGTGGTCACATAGTTTACAGTTACACACTTAGACTGGTAGATATGTAAAATGGCAAATTGTGAATTATATCTCTGAATGATGCTTTCTTGATTACTAGGTAGCTGGAATGTCAATTTAGGGAACTATGCTAAGTAATAACTCTGATGGTTTGGTGTTTGCTCTTTGACCGTCCATTTAGTGTAGTTTTCGGTTCGTTGACAGCTCTAGGTGAGGTTTTTTTTTTTGGGCATGTGACCCTTGTGAAACATCTTGACATGTACGGTTGAGAGGGTCACAAATAATATGATACAACATGTTAAGTCTATCTTTAGTTATATAGTTAAAAGTCACCCTTTTACAAAGTTGACAACTATTGTGTATTTAACAATAGTGCAATAAATAATATGCAAGTCTTTTCCATAGATAATTGATGGGATTACGTTGTATTGGTGTACTAGATAGTTAGTGACTCTCAAATGAGTGAATGACTTATATTAGTAGATAATCTAGATTGGGGTAACGTCTTGGCTTGTCATAGGTACCAAGGTGAAGCACTGAAGCCAAGTCAAGGCAACAACGCCAAGCTAAGGCAATTAAGCTATGATAGTGTGGGATGGATCAAGACATGAATGGATGGTTCTAGCCTCCAAGGCCTTAGACCCTTGGGAGCTCCCCCCCAAACTCCGAATAACGAGAACCCTAGGGCCTAGACCGGTACCTTGGGAGCTCCTTAAGTGTCAAATACGTACCCATCCCTTACTATATATTTCCTAAACTTATAGTCTTTTTTTCTTTGAACACAAGACAATGGGCAAAAGGTATGAGGACATGATAAAGTTGAGACTAACTCATCAACAATTTAAGTTTGTTGAAAAAAAAGGAAACACAAGCAAGTTTAGTAATTGTTAGACGTTAGGTCGTTGGAGCTCTCTTCAATTATACACCAAGCAACTTATAATCATTCACGTATCCTTTTAATTTAATAAAGTAACAAACGAATTGAAGTATTGTACTAATAATTAAGGTAAAATTACAAGAAATTGTTAATAACGTTTGTTTGTTAATGTGTTGTTCACATAAGGAGAAAATTAAAAAAGGTTAATAATCAGAAACATTCTAGACAAGTATCATACATTATTGTTTCAATGAATGAATTAATTAGTTACAAGATGCTACTACTACCACTACATAATTCAAAAGTACGAAACCATCCCCAATATGGTGGTACGTGACCGGCCTGCACCGCTCATTGAGGAAGAACGACAAGTGAGTCCACACGAGTAGGCGGCTCATCATCATCAGTAGTTGGTGAAGTGTGAATTTGGCCTGGTGGCGGTGAGTTGTCCGGTATTGGTGGACGGTGAATTGGACCTGGCAAGTGAGGAGGCTCAGGTGGTGATGGATCATCATTATCTGATGTTGGTGGAGATGTTGTGCTTTGTATATTTCTAGCATGTAATAAACCAAAAACCTTTATTTTTTGGTAACAAGTACACTTATAGAAACAATTAAACAACGAATATCGTGGTCTCATTTTTCTCTAAAGAGGAAAGACAAAAGGTGGAGGGGTAGAAAGTTGTAATTGTGGACTAGCAGATACAAAGACTAGTAGATGACATACAATGCTAATTATAAGCTAATTTCCGTTGTTTTTGAGTCATGTTGGTCTATTCTTTTTATGTTAGTTGAAATGACATGACATGTTACCTATAGCTCTATAGGATGATTTCTTGAAATTCATGTTTTCATGCAATTATTTGACATATAAATTTTTTAATGATATGAATTTTATTTTTTTTGAAAAAAATTGAATGATATGATTTTAGATTATTGCTTTATGTGACTCTTTGTACCCCAAGAATTACATGGCTATTGTCATCTTTTAACAATATGGATCTAAAGATACGCTATATATGCTCCTTCAATAGGCCAACTCCATAAGGGGTTAATTGGAGGGTTTTTTTTTTTTTTTTCTTTTTTTTATATCATAAAATTGTTTTTCAATTTTTATGATTGGTTAGAAACTATGGCCTTGTATTATATATCACTTGACATTTACAACGATTGTAGGGAAATTTTTCTAAGAAAAACTCCGTGTGGATTAATAGGTACTATACGGAGCCATGGAGAAAGTTTTACGAACAATAATGAGTAATTACTCTAATGTGCAATCAATGAGAACTTTAATATACAAGTAGAACAAATTATATTAGAAAAATAATGTACTGTAAAACTTTATTTTAGCACTAAAAGAAGTGTCCATATATATAAAGTGTATGTGTACAACATAATATTTTCTACATACGGAAAGTGGGTTGACTAATAAGGAAAGTTCTCATCTTCAGTACTCTTCACATGATCAGAGGACAAATAATATCAACTTCAATTTCTGCCAAATTGCATGTGAAATGTCGGAAAACAAGTCGTACTCTTTTATGATATTTATATTATACCATGAAACTTCGACAGACTGAAGTCTTAGTGATCTATAAGAGCAGACAATCACCGGCCAATAGTAAGCCTTTCTTATGGAGTATGAGAGTACAATGCATTTCACAAATAGAAATAAATTAAAATAATACAAAAAAGACAAGGTAATAAGGTACAGTAGTAACTTAGCGGCTCGTTTAGACAATAGAATGACCTCTCGTGCCATGCTCTCGTCAAGGGTAGTTCGGTCCAAAGATGCGTAATTTGACACACCCTTAATTGGTATTGACATACTCTTAATTGATATTGGCACGTCACCACGTGAGAAGAACATAAAAAACTAGACTCTTACAAATAGGTGTGCAAGATCTCAACAGTTTCCAGTATTGCGAGTCATTAATGATTAATAAAACTTAGTCTTAATTCTAAGGTAGTTGGTACCAAAAGCTAGACATAATTTGGTAGAATAATTAAAGACTCATTGTATGTAATAGAGGTTGAGAAGTTCTCGTCCAATCCTAGCCCATGTATTGTAAATCCTTCTATCTTTTTTAACAAATCTTGACCAATTGTTACCAAAACTATTAATCTAATCTTGTTTCTATATATGATTATTTCTTCTAGCTTTCGCGCCATCATCATCATTTCTTATCTAAATGATATGATTTTGCTAATATTGTCGACGTACTAAGCTAATTAATACGAATTACTCCATAATATTGAATTTTGATGTAAATTTTGTTTTTAGGTACATCTAGAAATAAAAAAATATTCTGTTTTCTATCTACGACCATTACCATATCACGGTACAGTTTTATGCTACCTATAGTATGTATATTTCAGCCACAAAAATCAGTATGTAGAGATACGCATGCAATAAATATGAATATATATAGAGCTAATAATATGTTACCAATTCAATTAAATTACATCTTATGTCGTCGCTCGTTTATCTATGTCCATGCATGCGTGCTAGCTACCTCAATAAAAAAACTCCGTGTTACACTAGCCTAATCCAAAGTAAATCGATACTATTTTAGAATATCCGACGACAAGAAGTCTAAGTTTAAGGAAAGGTACGTTGGTGACAGAAGATAGGGAGCACAAAGGGAAGTGAGGTGCAACTTCATGGGCATTTCACCCATCTGTGCTCCCTATCTTCTGTCAACAACTTTGCACCATTTAAGTAAGTAAGAAAAAAAAAAAGTATACGAGTATATATAAAAGAAACAGAAAAAAGAGAAAGGGGCTGAAGGTGATGACAGAAGATAGAGAGCACAAAGGAGTTGAGATGCAGCATATGTAATCTGCATATCATCCTCAGTGCTCTCTATCTTCTGTCAGCTTCCATTCACCACTGCCGCCTCCTCGCTCACCTTCTACCATACACAGAAGAGAGACTATGAACACTACAAGAACACGTACGACTTAAATTATTACCTATCGGATTTGAATTAAGTTGCCATGTTTTCTATCAAAATTCTAGAGCTAGCTAGAGAGGGTGATCGAGAGATTTTGAGAATTGAAGGCTTAAGGCCGGATATTATATGTAGGGAGGGATTCCTCAAATTATTGGTGTGAGCTTTTATATATTTGGAGGAAGCTAAGGGAGTAGCATACTATTTACTATAGCATGCATAACAATACACAACTACACATACAACCCTATTTATAGGGGAGAAATATTTGTGTATACGTAAGATTTTTCGTACATAAGGCGGTGAAATAATATAATCTTTATAATATTCCCTTTTGAAGCCAAATTATGCATGAAATTTTTCTGTAACAGTACTTATTTTAGAGAATATACTCATGATTTTATGAAATAAATGTCCCAAAATACAAGTTTTTGTCAGAAAATTCTACTTTTGGTAGTTATGTAAGTGATTATTATTATTAATCTTTTTTTTTTCAAATGTAAAACAAGTATAAAATTTCACTAAATTATATCTGATTGATAAATCATGGATCTAAGTCTTGTTTTAGTCGGTTCATAATCCATTAATTATATGGTTTGATTGATAGACCGACCTGTTAATTATACTACAAAGTTTAATTCTAGGTAATCAGAGATAGCTTCATAGATGGCTTAACTATATGGCTTAGCCTCTCTTTCTATATATGAAATTATGAATAGCTAAATAGGTTATTAATTATACAAGTATTAGGAAATGAAGAAACAAATTAACTAATTAATAACATGTTTATTAATTACTTGGTGACGGGATCCAATCGTCTTTGTAACTTTATTTCAATACTTGACGATCATTGAACACGTGTCGACTTACAAATAAAAATGGTTTTCTAGCTAGCGATCAATTAGTGTTATTGATGACGACTTCTATTTGGAATACATATTTATACACACATTTGAATCTGAATTGAATCCTATGCTTGTATATATTCATCGTTATTTATGATTTGAATTTCCAATGCAAGCTACGCTGTATAATTATTTATTGATGGTAAGACAAACTCTAAAGAGTAACATTGTCATGTCATGTTTGCTGTTGTGCATGTAAATAAAATAATAAAAGCTTTCAACCAATTAAAAATAAATATCTTGAGGACAATGTTAACTATTACAAAATTATAGATTTGGAAAATTCATTGCCTCTCGGCCTCTCCCAAATTCTTAATACGTATAATATTAATTAAGCTATACGAGAGATACAATACTTTTACTATATACGTATTAAATTTCATATGCAATGATCAACTGACCTTTTGTTTAGTGCTTATGAATTATGACTCGTTGTGTAATTTCAATACCACTCTATGTAAGAATGAAATAAAATCAACTAACATCAATGTAAGGTCTATATCAAACTTCTACAATTGCAATTGGAAAATAAATTGGTGTTTCATAAAAGCCTAAATCAATTGGTTAAATTAGGTAAAAGCATGCACATATGTATCAATCTTTGATGGTAACCGGTTGGTCAATTTGCTCCGAAACCTTGTCCCCGTCAACCCTGCACTTGCAATAAATAAATGATAGAAGTAGGTGTATATATCCATTCAAAAAAGTAGGTGTTTATATATTGTTACAAATTTTAAAGCCAACAATATTATTTTACTCATAATTTAAAATATTTTACAGTATATAATAGGTAAAATTATTTGTCCATGCGATTTAATTATCAATCAATTTGAAAGGAAAAATCATTCCATCGAGGTTGCATGCTTGTAATTAATACGAGCATGAAATTGAATATATAACTAAAATAATCTTTCCGTACTTAATTAATTGTAGAATGATTATAAATCTTCCTTTATAGTTCACTTGCCCCATTCTCATGTTAACCCTTTTCTTCCCAACCTTTTATTTTATTTTATTTTATTTTTTAATTTGTAACTTCTTTTTAGAGAGATTTTAATTTGTAACTTAATATGTGCTCAATTGAACACTTTAGATAGATATAGTGTCCAAGACGTCACAAATTAGCTAGCAAGTTGAGATATAAAGCGTAGATCGAAAAAATCAGAGAAAGCTAGGTGAAGAAACCCTATCTTCCTTTTTCTATTTTATCACCTGCTCAGCTAGTGGTACTTTTGAATTTGTTGGTGAATAATTAGAAGATATGGAAAAAGATATACTTTATTTTATCTTCTATTTAAAGATTATGTTATTTAGCCTCTCTTTCTTTCAACCTTTTGTTTAGAAGTCAATTTAATGTGAAATTTTGATATGCTAAATTCTAAATTGAATAAATTAAAGAATCTTTGAATCAGTTAAGAGCTAAGAGCCCAAATGAGGTTTATCATCTCAAAATTACTAGTTTACTACCTAACTGGCAATGCACGGAATCGGAGGAATATATCTCTAATTTAAAATTATAACATGGTCATTTTCTCTCATTTTTCAATGTAGGATACTCACATACACATGTATAGTACGTATTGTACATCGTTAACAATCTTAAAATGGTAGACTTCGACAATAATGTGAATCAGCAAAATAGATTAAAGAAGTATATGTATAGTGTAGATAATTAAAATAGTGGTGGAAAATATACAAAGTTATTTGTCTTGCACACCAATTTTCTAATTAAAATTTTATATACGTTCTCAAACATTAAGATTTTATAGTTCAAAAGACTTTTTTTATTTTATTTTATTATATATATATATATATATATATATATATATATATATATATATATATATATATATAAATCGCATGGACAAATAATTTTACCTATTATATATGTGTATATATATATATATATATGTATATATATATATATACAAATACAAAAATTAAATAATCACTTTATAAGAAATACTATTAAAATTTTATGTAAGTTATACTATGTACTTGGATTACTTATGCAATGTAACAATAATCACATCAATAAATCAGAATAATGGAAAATTAGATGAAAAGAATGTACCATGATATAATATATATACTACTTTATACCATTGTAGAAGTAATAAATAAGAACATAGTCGGTCATGATTGAGGAACAAATGAAAGTAATTAAATTTCCACCTGTCATAACCCCATATCTTCAACAATTATTCCCAGGATTGTGGTGTAATTATTCAAGATATGATTCTCTTACATCCTATCCATACATGAAAATTAAATACCATCATCTTGAATTTTCCATTATTCCTTTATTATTACATGCTTTTATCCGAGCTTGTTGGTCCAAACCAAGAAAGTTAAGGAAGAAGTCGGTCGTGAATGATTCTTCATGAAATTTCTTTATTGGTTGGATGGATCAACACAAATTCTAAGCCCTAATATTTTTTTTTCCTTTTGATATAAACCCTAAATTCATAGTAATCTACATAATTTCAATGTTGCTTTATACCTATTTAATACTCACCATGTGTCATCGTGGTGTGAGAAGGAGGCTTGGCTCAATTGACAAAGTCTCTCAAATTCTAGGTGAGAGATTTGGGTTTGATTCTCATCAAATTCACCTTAGGAGGATTTCCCTATTTCCCTCCTCTTAAGGTGAGTGTTCACCTTACCAATTAGAAGAAAAAAAAAAAAAGTCTCATCACGATGTAATATCTCACATTCTCACGTTTTAAATTTTTTGACATATGTCGAGGGTACAATAAGCTCCTATAGTCCTACTAGTCATAGATACCACAAAACTAAACCAAAACTTAAAATTGTAAACTTTTCTTTAACAATTATAGCTCGAAAAACGCAAAGTTATTTAGTTTTTTTTTTTTTGTTTTTTTTTTTTTTGGGGAGGGGGGGGGGGAAGTTGTTGCTGAGTTGATGAGTATATTATTTACGCAAGATCCAACTTATATTATTTGAAGTAATCGATCTACCCTACCATAAAAGGTTTTTTTTTTTTCATATTTATATTATCTACTTGATATTTCAAAATTTCATTTTGTTGATAAACCATTTCATAAATATAGTCACATGTGATCTTTGTTTGAATTGTCTCAATATATATTTTTATTTATAATATAAATTTTTGACAATCGTGCATTTGACTTGTATATTGTCAAAAGAAACGTGTTAACAAAAAAGAACAAAGGAAGTACATATCATACACGGATACCGCTAAGTATTGGTACTTACCTATGCGGTATGAAGTTATGAACCAATACATACAATGAAAGTTTTGTAAATATTATGAACTTTTTTCTTGAGATAATAAAGATACCATTAAGTAAATAAATAGTATCATTAGATTGTGCAATGGTATTATAATATCATCTGATTGTACAAATATGTCATGATATTTTTTCTAGTAGTACAAATAAAGTTTAATATATTAGGTAAATTTCAATGATACTAATGATACATAAAATATACCATTAAAACTCCAATGATACTATATATGTTTCTAATGGTACACAAAATATACAATTAAAATCTAAAATTTTACAGAAAATGTCTAAAATATCCTGTGCTGTATGATACTCCTTCTGTCCTTATTTTTTTTTGCCCCATTTGACAGTACACGGTCTCCAAGACGCGTATTAAAACGTCTAAATCTTAATTTCTATACACGTAAAAATTAAAAAAATGTGATATTAATAAAATATACAATCTAACAAGACCACTCATGACTATATTATCTTTTATAGATTAACGGTAATTTATGGTCAAAATTTTTAAAATTTGACCCTAAAAATAGCAATGGGACAACAATAAAGAGACGAAAGGAGTATACAGCAAGACCGACTCCACGGATACACCTACACCAAGCCAGCCTTATTATTACTATTTTTTTTTTTTTCCTCCTCGAAGGTAATTTATGAAGTTCCTTTTTTTAAAAAAAACAAAAAAGTTACATTTATGAAGTTCTGAGAATGGACGGTTGTGAGCCAACAGAAGTGCATGGGCCCAAGTAAGAAATTGGTCTTTGCAATTTTAGCCAGGATTTAAGATAAGGCGTTTATAAAACGTAAATTAAATTTGGGGCCATTTATGTAAGGGACTACTGGGCACCGGGCGCAGGGCTCCGACTCGGGTTTCCGTAATTAGTAGTAGGCTAGTACGCCTTAAAAAAAAAAAAAAAAAACCTTTAATATGGCATGCTATTTGTTTATACTAGGTTAATCAACCAAGCAGTAGGGTTTAATTTCTTCTAGGGGTAATACATATATCGTTTTTTTTATAGAAAATTATTATTAATACAGTACTTGATAAAACTTTTTTTTTTTTGGTAAGACAATCATTATCCAGACATGAATTTTTTTAAGAGAATGGTAAAGTTGTATTAATACTATTTAATGATAATTTTAGTATTAAGGGGTATAATACATCCGTTGTGTGATGTTAGTTGTCATTAATGATTTATTTAGGACAAAGTTTACAAATTCTGACTATAAAGTTGTGCTTTTTATACATTCTGTTCATATTTTTGAAGTGCAACAATTTGAATTTTGCAGTCAAAATTTGTTTATTAAAGGATATAAATAAATATTACCATTTGGTCAAATATGATCTTGTAAAACTTCGTTTTAAAATGTGTGATACAAAATGAATGTTGTGAAATGTACATGGGTTATTACAAAAGGTTACAAAATGTTAATAATTTATTATTGAAAACATTATTTTCATAGTATATAACTAAGGTTGGGGGTGAGGCCGGGATTCCTTAATACCATAAGAGTTAGGTTGAGATATGATAAGGGTCCTTTTCCTTACTTTAATTTTTTATTTTATTTTTATTTTTTTTTTAAAATAAAAATTAGATATTCTACTTGCTTAGTGATCAATTATTGTACTTAAAACTTTGTAATTACACATGTACCTTTTTCAGTACTGTAATATAGTCTTTTCCAATTGTGGAAAGTGTACATTTTTTACCACATATGGAAACTGACTAAGGTAACTTAATATAGAAAGGTCTCATTATCACATGATTAGCGGACAAATTACATCATGGTCTGCCATTTCCATGTGAAAACTTGTACTCTACTAATAAAAAGTCTACTACGGAGTATCAATTTACAAGTATAGTTATTAAGTACACAATCGTATAGTTAAAATTTAATACTGTATAAAGTACAAAGTAACTATTTGCTGGCCTAATTTAATAATTAAAACCCATAATTACATATCTTAAACTGACAATCACCGCCCTTAATTATATAAACTACCTTGAAATATTTCTCTAATTTGATTTTCTCTTAGCAAAGTGTTGACCAAATAATTAAAAATACAGTATTAAAGAAGTAGCTCGTGCTTCAATTAAATGTTGTTCGTCTTATTGATCATCTTCCGGTGCTCGAGATTTATAGACAATTTGGTTCCTGATTTACAAACACAATAAAGAATGGATCATGAATAATATATTTTATACAAATTAAAAAACAATTTAATCAATGTTTAATGCAAGAAAGTACATAGGATAAGTAAAGCTACTTAATTAATACAATTAGTGAACTTACTAAGATGAGCTAGCTTAGTTCGTAAATTAAAGGACAAAGTGTTCATGAATACTCAATACATAAGGGGAGATCTTCGGAAAAAAAAATACGAGTATATACTTATCGCGCAATTATATAACATTAAATGGAACTATCTTAGCAATACGACGGGTTAAAACATTGTCATCAATTTTTTTTTTCTAAGTTTGAACCAATTAAAAGGCTTGAAAGAACGCTTAATGCTAAATTATTATCTAAATCCGAATCGAAATAAGTCAGAAATTGGCACACAGATTCCAAAGATTACATCATGATATAGACCAAATTAGGTTTTTGAGACTTTAATATTGGATCAGACTGTATCATTATTTCATCAAGAACCAATTACGTCACACTAATTACAATATAATTAATTGAGTAGTAGAAAAAATTGGAAACATGGAAGAGAAAATTGGTAATGGATAAACAAAATAAATCGGAACTTATGGTGCTTCAAAAGTTGATGAATTACCTAGCTATATGTTTGATTTAATAGAACAGGAATTCCCACGTAATCGTCTTTTATGTAAATCAAAATATTCAGAAGCCAAATAGATTTCAGCTAATATTGATTAGAGCCGAATCAAATTCCAAATGGGAAAAATCTATGCAATCAATGCTAGGGCATTTATAATTTAAATCTGAAACTCGATCAAGACATATCATAGATTAAATTGGAACAACTCCTTCACAAATGACGAAAAAATATGATTTTTTAATTCCATGAGACTTACCCTCTTAATCTGAGGTCTTCAATAATCAATATCCATTCCAATTTCTTGCGCTTTCCTTCTCTATTGAATATACCTTAATCAAATATAACCTAAATATATGAAGACAATAATTAGTCAAATTCAATTTAAGCCTCTTAATCCAAAAGAAATAGACTTACCATTTCATTGCCTTAGAATTCCATCTGAAATTCAATTTGCATAAACAAACATGTAAATACAAATAAACAAGGCCATGATTTATATATTAAGCATAACATATGCAAATAAAAAACATTCCTAAATAATTACTAAACATAATAAAAGAACATTAGTATATGTAGAAGGGAGGAAGGTGATGACAGAGATAGAGAGCACAAAGGTAATAAAATGCAAATTTCAAACATTTCATCCATCTGTGCTCTCTATCTTCTGTCAGCGCCTCGCATTCGCCTATTATACATACAATTGCAACAACATCGAAACCTTAATCCCAATCAATGTTAAAGTCGGCTACATGAACCAAGAAATGAAAAGCAACGAAATATAATTGGTAATTAAATTAAATTAAGGATAGAGGGGCTAAAGGTGGTGACAGAACATAGAGAGCACAAAGGAGTTGAGATGCAGCAAATTTAATCTGCATATCATCCTCAGTGCTCTCTATCTTCTGTCAGCTTCCATTCACCACTGCCTCCTCTTTAACATGTTCCGAACACCGCGATAAATTATATAAAAGGCTTGAAGGTTGGTGTAGATGACCTTAGCTTCAATTTCTCCCTTTGAGGTTTGGTTGTTTGTGGATTGTTGGAAGAGAGTTGAAGTACAGAAAACCTATTTATAGGGGTGAAGGGTTATTGTACTTCAAATGATCACATAATATTATGAAGTATAATGTGAATGCACTAATTAAAAATGAAAGGTAGAGATATATACCTTATAATATTCCCTTTAAAGGAAAATATTTATTTGTTGTCATATTTGGAGAATATGCAAGCGATTTCATATTTCCCAAAATGAAAGGCTCTTCTATCTGTCAATAATTTTATTTAATTTGGTAGATAATTTTTGCAAATGGCCTGGTTAATATAATAATATCAATGTTATTTTGGAAAAATATAATATGTTATATTTTCTTTTCAACTGTGACTTGTGAGCTAACGTGAAGTCGTGAATTGAAATAGTGAACCTATGCTATGCTAAATATAAGGAAAGATAACAAAGAGAATCCTACAATATCTTTCAAAATCATAGATTTCATCAAGTTTTTCCCATATGAATATAGGTAAAGTTCAATATGTTTGTGTCTTCATACAATGCACAATTTGTGATTATAATCAACAAGTTGTAGAGTTTAATGTACATAGGGTAATAAAGTCGGCAAGGTAGTGAAAATCTAGATTGGGAAACAGATGCATTCAGGCATTGTAACGACACGTATATGATAAAATGATGACAATCCAAATGTAAATTACATAGATACACACTTGCTTACATATATGGGCATTGCTATGACATAATACAATGGAAAGAGATTATTCTACAAGGATTTGAGAAAAAGACAATCCAAATAAAACATATGGATCGGATAAGCTTTGAATATATGCTACTGGATGTATATATAGTGTGTCAATATTTAATTCGTGCCAAATTAATTACCGTATGTGTTATCTCTAGCTAATAATAAATGTTCACTTCCTTCCATTTAATTAAATATGTATTTAAGTTTCTTCTCATATACGAGGTTTAAACATAGTCTATAAATTAAATCTGATTTAATTTTGTGTATGTGAACGATAATTTTATATATAAGTGTAAAATGAAAGAATTACAGACAAATATAACGTAATGTGACATTATGTCTCGATATTTATTATAATGTATAATTAAGCAACCAAGGTCTAAGGTCTAATAATATATGCTTTTGAAATACGGGGTATGTATCGGTGTTTTATGCAAGCTTTTTATGAATTGGCAATATTAGTAGAAAATGAAAGGGAAAAAAGGCAAATAGGCTAGGATACGTCTTAATCTTTGATAGCGGCTTGTAAAAAATTGTCCCCATTAAATAAACCTGAATGCATAGATAGCCACTATTTTAAACCCAAAACTTAGCTTGCTTCAGTACTTGTAGTATAGCTTAGCTAGAGGATCCAAATACTTCATCTCTATGGTCACCATTTTCTTTTGAAGATTTTTAATGATATATTATTCTCCTCCTTTTTATTTTCTTGGACCCAATGCAATTTATATCAAATCAATAGATTAATTTCAATTTCAATTTCAATTTGATATGAAGCATATTTGGATTATTTTGGAGTTTTAGTTCTATATCTTCGAAAAATTGCATATTATTTTTGTAAGACATTTTGTTCTAGCTCATATTTGGGTAAGAGTCTTAGCTCTATACAATGTCAAATTCACAAAGTGAATTTGTTGATACGTCGCCAGAATAGCATTTTGTGAAACTAATTAAGGTGAATTCTTGTTATAAGGAGCAATCTTTGATACTTTTAAGGTAAATTTGACATGTTTGGGTAAGTTTGTGTGAGATTATCATCATATGACTTGCTCAATCAAACAAAGTTATGTGTGAATTGTGTGATTGGAGTTAAAATTTTTAACAAGTTATCTAACAATCTACGATGGTATATCTAGATCTAAACCATACACATACTAAGCCCCTCATTTAGTTAATTAAATAAGATTATTAGTACGTTTAGTGGTACGAATATATGATCCCTAATTCATATGTGTGTCCTCTTTTCGTAAACTACCTATCATTCAAGTTGGGTATCCTTTGTGATAAGGAGTCTAATATGAGGGTCCCACGCACTTTGTCTTGAAAAATTGCATTTGAACCTAGACTAAAGAAGCTATCAAGAGTCATCGGTTAAATTAATTGGCATCTGTCTGTCTTGTCTAATCTGATGAAAAAAAACTTTTTTTTTTGAAAAAAATTAAAGCTGAAAGATCTGGAAAGACAGAACGAAAATAAAGGAAAAATTAGACATCACAAGAATTCGTTGCAAGTTGCACATAGAGAGATAAAGCATGGGAAGAAGATGGAGAAAGTTGGAGAAACCCTATTCACAAGAGCCTTATCTTAACCTCTTTTCCATTCTATCGCCTGCCCCATTTGTCTTCCTATATCTTTGCTTTTAATTTTGTTGGTGCAAACCAAGATATTATGGGCGGTCATTGTGATTGAAACTATAATGCAAACTTCCACCTGTCATCACCCCATACCATCATCAAGTTTATATTCAAATAATACACTATACTATAGTTTGAAATATAATATAATGTCAAAAAGTATATAATTATCTTTAAGAGCATTTGATCCCCAATTTGGATGTGATGATTCAACATTAATCAGTCAAGGTGATTATGCATGTTTCATATATGCATGTCTTTTCCAACCTCATGAGCAGTTATTCCTTATCATTTTACTATTTGTTGCCTTCTTGCCTAATTTTTCATCACACAGGAAATTTAAGCTTTTGTAGTGCAATATTTGAATTGTGAGTGGATAGTCCGATCCTATTTCAATGCCTATGAGGGCTTAATTGTTCGTTATTGGACTTTATAATTTTTATTGTTTAAAAATATGGTTTGTTAAATAAAGTTAGATCTTGTTCTTTTGAGCTGCTCTGCTCTGTTCAGCACTGCTTACTCAATCTTCTCTATTTTGCTAACACCTGCTCTGCTTGCCTAGAAGCTCAAAAGAACAGGGCCTGACTTTATGATACCACTTAATTTTTCTATTGTTATTTTAACATGATTTTTTTTTTTTAATTAAGGTAAGAAAAATTATCAGAATTTATTAATCAGACCTCAATTTTCACAGTTTTTTTTTTTCTTTTGGTATACAATTTGTGGGTTAGACACTTGAGAGTGAAGGGAGAATAAGGGATCCCACCCTCAATGCGCCTTTTAGTAGGGGAATGAACCATCAACCTTAAGGTTGGAAGGTGAAGCTACTATCTAGACCAAGCTTAACTTGGTTTAACATGACTGATACATGTCGATCTGACCATTTTTTAGTAGTTAATTAAGTAATTAGATAGTTATAGTATAAAAAAAAAGTCAAAATTGTTAGATATATGCTTCTTACATGTTTGCATGGTATAATATTGTGTTACATTGGACTACCGAAGAAAAAAAAAACAAAAAAAAAATTGTTTTTATAAATACCTCTTGATAATATATACAATATAATTTTTATATTATTGCTTACAATATTACAGAGTACCATCTACCTACACTCAATTGTATCGTTATAATTTCTCTTGAGACAATCAATATAATATATTTTAATGTCCTTAAAATATAATTATAGAGAAACCATGACAATACTAATCTTTATGTACGTGTAGAATTTGAGATATTCAAATTGATTGGAACTTTGATTTTATATGAATACAAAGTGGTTGTCATTTTGAGAAAACTTTAAATTAAAACTCAAAATATGTTTTAATAAAAAAATGCGGAATCATTCTATTAGGTCACCGATGACTGAGAAAGGAGATAAAGGGGGAAGGGGAAGAATGAGAACCTAATATAAACACATGTCGATGAAAAATGGTGAAATTCAAACTCTTACAACAATCAATCAATCATACTATCTCTTTAAATGTCATCCATTTACTACTTACGTTACTGATATGTTAAAAATCCTTTTTAATATTATATTATTTAAACTGAACTAATCTTTTAAGAAAGTTAGATACACATGGTAAGGTCCCAAAACCAATTACATTCGCAAAAAATCAAATTATAAAATTTAGTGGCAAATCCTAATATAAAAAATGTAAAATAAAATTAATATTTAAATTTTTTTTTTTTTTTTATAAAAAAAAATTAAGGAAAAGGAGCACACCCTGTTCCCTGGGTGTGTAGGGTAAAGAATAGGGACCCAAAAATTTTGGACTATCCCAAATTGGTGGAGCGCGTATTATTCCTTTCTGGGGAATACCAAATTGCTTACAAGTCCGTCAAGAAGAGACCAACCGTAGGCCATAGTTAGTTGATGAGAATCTCTAGTTAAAAATCCTCATTTTATTTATTTATTTATTTTTCTTCGACTTCCATTATACAAGTATTATTATTGGAGGGATACATACTTTAATTTTCATTTCAATTCATGCCAAAGCATATAATAATAAAAAGTAAATAAGATATCTTAATGAAAAGAAAACACACTTTTAAGTTTTTATCATAAGCATATTTTGCTTCATTGTATGGCACTTGATGAAGAATGAATCTTGAATTTAAGGGCAAATAAAAATGCATGGTTTACATTTCAAGAGTTGGCAATTTCTATGTGATGTTATAGATGTAACATGAAAATTCCTTTTTGTTGGGTGTAGAATAATGTGGAACTTAAACCCTTTTCGAACTGAGTCAATTTATGATGTGCTTTGATATGTCAATTCTTTGTGACGGCATGAAGATTTAAAGCATAATTATAATATTGTTATAGTTAAGGAATTAATCTATCTACAATGTTGCTCTACTTCTAAGTTGTAGATACTCTATTCATTTCACTTTTTTTTTTGGGTAAGTTAAGATTTAATGACAATGATAAAACAACTAGTAAAATTGCGCTTCCCTACGTTTCTGTAAGGTGTTCCTAATTTGGAGTATTTTATTCGAAGATACTAAAACTATAACCATACGAATTTGCCGATTAATGTAAGAAAAACATACTCATGTTGAATCAATTTGTCTAGATGTGTAAAGACATATTATCAATTCTTAGAGTTATTAAATTTCAAATATATTTATTAAAAATTATGCAAACAACAAACAAAGACAACCTATAAGACAAAGGGACAACTAATTATCTTGACATATCTATCTAGCTTTCTAACCTTTCCAGTCAAATTAGCTTAGCATCTAGAACTACTAGTATAAATTCTATTCCATGAGTAATCACATGTGTATGGCGAACACAGAATTCTTCCAAAATGAGAAAGTTATCTACAAAATATCTTTTAGGGAAAGAATATGTATGACGAAAGTTTGAGAACCTCCATTCAATGAAATCTGATAATGGTCTATCCAAATTCAAACTTTTATCTCCCTTTTAATTAAGCCTTAAGAAGAAAATTTCCTATTCCCTTATTCCAACTCATCGTAATGTTATTTAGCCGAATGTATAGTAGCCTACTTAAATTTGGATTACTTTAATCGATCAAACAAGTTTAAAATCAAACAATTTATTCAAATTGTCATCTAAACAATTATAGAGTGAATCAATGAGCCTTGGCCTCATTAACAGATACTGATGGCCTACACTAACTGTGCACGATAGGTTACAGATTCGAATTTTCATGCTTGAATTTGTAGACTGACAGTAGTAAGACTAGTAACTGGACTAAGAATTTGTTGAAACTCTTCTTAAACATTTAGCTTTAGTCCAAACAAGCAAAAGACCACCTTTGCCAAACCTTGTTCCAAGTGTTTTTGGGCTTACTTGAAATTATAACAAGTGCTTGGGCGCCTTTCTCGGTCTCTGGATTGGAAGAATGAAGAAAAGCCCAAAATTCGCCCTACATATCGTCTGGCCCACCCACTTTTTTTTTTTTTTTTTCTTTTTGATAAATGAATTCACCCAACACTTTGATATTGTCCATTTGCCCAATACACTTGCTTTAGTTAGCATTCTTAGCAAACACTTCGTAATTAATAAGTTATTCAATATTCATAAAATATTAAAGTGATGACATTTTTAACGATAAGATAACAAGTTAAAAGTGATCTACGATAAAGTGATTTATAATTAAGATGTAGTTAGTATTCAGAACTACTTTCTATAAGGAGTAGTACCAGAAATATATCATGTTTAGAGTAATTAGACGTATCTGGAGCACGCCATATCAATTATCTATAAAAAAATATAGAATAAGTGTAAACTAAGGATGGCAACGGGTCGGACTCGGTGCGAATTATGCTAAATCCGACTCCGACCCTACAGGAAGTTGGAGGCTAAATCCGATTTCGACACCCGACTCCGATCCGACTTCAAAATCCGGCCTCCGACTCCGATCTGATCCGACTCTGAGTTTTTTCAGTTATTCAATATAATTTGAGAAATTGGGCTATTTGGGCCTTTGCAACCCACACCCACTGCCACCGTTACCCACACCCAAAACCACGATCCATCGGAGTCAGATAATCCGTTGGAATTGGACATTTGTCAAAGTCGGATTTTTTGTAGGATCCGACTCCGACCCTCCTCTGACTCAGAGTCGGATTATTTTGACGGAGTCGGACTCGAAGCGGATTATTTCCTCGGATCAGGGTGGAGTAAGGTCGGATCCGGACTGGATTGTCATCCCTAAGTGTAACATCAACTAAATTTTAAAAATCAACATCAATCATGTTGTAAATATTATTTGACCATATATATACGAGTATAAGATTATTGAGATACATAGATCCACATCATTGCTATGGCAATTGACAAGCAATAAGTATAACATTAACCATAACTACATTTTAACACTTTTCCTCTAATAACTCAACTTCAAAAATAAAGACAAGATTATTTGATGATTTCAGAACTTATTACGGAGTATAAACATATAACACAAATATACATAAGTCATGAATTTAGGAAAGTGAATGACGGAAATGGCAGCGGTGGCCGTAGGGGCAGGAGACGCCGGAGAGGACCATACGGCAGACCTGAGTCTTGTATCGTGGGTGCCGAATCACGGGCCGGAGCTCTGCCACCCCATGGGCAAATTGGCATTGTGGTCCATAAGGGCAAGTACCTGTTTCTTGCCATTTGTTGCATAACTCGGTTTTGTACATGCCTTGGTTGAACACATCCATCTCTACTGCTTTATCTTCTTTTTTCACCCTCAATATCTGTCACAATAAATAATCATTACATATTTACTCATACATTTTTACTAGCATGATTTTTTTCCCTAGGGTTATATTTTGTCTTTGTTAGTTTACACGCACGAAAATAAATGTCTGCACATTACACATAATAACCTTGTAAATTATATACACGTTATTAATCTTATTATAGCTAGGTTGTTGTCATTTGCTTGTAGATATTTGTATTCATTTCGTCACACAAGTTTTAAAATACGTATCAACTAAAAAAATATAAGTAGTAATTTAGTGCGACGTATATATTTTTTATAAAAAATAAAGGCTAGCTAGGAGGTATTTGTATGAGAGTTTAATTAAGTATGAAACTCACTGTTCCATTGGCATGTTGAGATGGATATTGGGACTGATTCACCGGCGTAGGCGAATTCGAATTCGCAAGCTTGAAATAACCCGGTGATCGAACTGATATACTCTTTGGCAATGTAAACCTCTCATCCTCTTCATCCAAATCATCAACCACAGTACTTGTAGGACTATTAGTACTACCACCAAACACGTTATTATTTTGATGATCATCACCAATACTAGCATTACTATTATTATTACTCCAACCACCCGAAGCGGGGTCCACACACGGTTGTCCCGAGATCGACAAGGCACGGTTGAGGCGGCGGGTGAGATCATCATTAGTCAACTTGAGCCACTCATTCTCCTCCTGGAGGGTAGTTGCTTCCCTACTGAGCTCCTTAAGACGGGTGATCGCTAGCCGGTACCTGCTTAGGAGCTCATCATAGAGGTGGTTTTCGAGGATGAGACGGGCACGGTATAGGCTAGCCCCGGATGCTGTTGATCCGTCAGCAGCCGTGGCCGAGGGGGTGGAAGGAGGGGAGGTGGAGGTACTACTAAACAAACAGTAGTTTTTGATATTGTTTGATATAATGTCATCAGAACCATAATAATCATCATTTTTATTACTATTCTTGTAATCCATAGTATTAAAATTTTATGTTAGTAAAAGTAACATACCATAAAAATTATATATAGTATGAAATATATATGCATAAAATTAAAGTTGCTTAACATAGAAGGAGAAAAAGGGGGTGGAGGTGGCTTCAAGGCTTCAATCGTTGGGTCAATCATGAGGTTTATTGGTTAGATTTGGAACACTTTATTATTTATTTAATATTTATTATTATTATTTGTTTGTTTGATTTATTTGGTTGAGTTTTAACTAATTTTGACAAATAATATTTGAAAGGAAAAGGTAGAGAGGCTAACAGAAAATAATCATGGCATAGTAGTATTGCTTGCTTGTTGTTCACAATTTGTAACTAACTAACGTAACATAAACTGTCTTATTCTTGTTGCTGTTGTTGCTATTGTACTGTGTACCTGAAATAGACAATAGTCAGTACAAGTTTTACGTTCAATTTTTTTTGTTTCATCCCTATGCAAGTGATCTATGTCGCTATATGTCTCTCAAGTTTGGTAGCTAATCTTCTTTGCATCCCAACCACTGTCACTTTTCGAGTTTTCGATCTCCATGAAAATGTTACTCCCTCAATACCATTTTGATCTGATCTTCCTATATCATGATTTCTCATCTATATATAGATTAAAAAAAAAAAAAATAGTATCACAATTTTTTTTTTAGGAAAAATAGTATCACATAATTAAACCTTGTTGAATTTGTTTCGATCAATAAATTGAAAAATAAACTACTGAACAATTAAACTGATGTATGTGTACATACTTGATACTTCTTCATTAACAACTTGAAAATAAATACTTCTAACTCCAAGAATACGCTAATTTATATCACTCTTTGAATCCCTTATATTTCGAAATAAAAAGCCTCATATATAATTTTAGGTTATTATAATTGAATTTAGCTAAAATATAAGGAGTAACTCCTTTCATTCCTTAAAGTTTTTCACAGTTTTTAGTTCGAATTGTACATTCCTTATATTTTTCACATACACTTATTTCATATGATCTGATGTCCTAGTACAAAATCCTCTATTTCATTTGATACGGAGTATTCCATTATACAATAATTATGACAACTCACCATTCACTCCATACTCCATAAAATTGACTACAGCAATAGTATGGTTACATACTTAGATTGTTAAGGTGACAAAGGAAGGCACCACGTGGAAAGAGTTTCCCTATTTAAAAGGCATGCAATGATAATGTGGACTAATTATTTAAAAACAATTTGTTGTACTCGTATTATTGTCGCAAAGAATCACCATTTAATTAAACAACAATTAAATAAATAAAATACAATAGTTTTAATCATAAAAAACAATAGTTTGGTAATTTCATTTTTTTTTTTTTTTTAAGTATTTCATTAATTTTGCCCATGTTTTTTCCACTGTGGTCCTAATTAATGTGTCAGTCCGATAGTGTTTTAATGTGTATTTGACTATTTGTTGTTTTAGCCGTTACTCCGTTTACCAATTTGTTCAATGCTTATCTAGATGTTAATTGACCTCTCAACGCAATGGTTTGTCTTATCTTAGCGATTCTACTCTAATTTAAATAAAACCAAATTATGCATTATTCAACCATTACATAAATAAATAATTATATACGAGAAAAGAAATACAGTACATAAAAAATCAGAAAATGTTCAATTTCGACTAATATGTAATACGTACTAAAATAAGTAATAAATATTTAAAATAATTGGACATTATGATCGAGAATATAATTTTCTTTTGAGGCTTGAAAAAGAATTTAATTAGACAATGGTAAATGTTTGTGGTATGTCAGAATAACCTCGAGGTAAAAATTATCATCTAGTAGTACTTCAATTAGGGGGTGTTTGGTATCAAATTAGTAAATGTAAGGGAATGAAAACAAATTAGAAGGGGAAAGGGTAATATATAGTGTTACCCTTACTAGTTGTTTGGTATTACTAAGGAAACGTAAATAATTGTAATCAATCCCTTTCCTCTTGTTTGGCATAGATAACTTGGAAACAAATAGTTTTCCTTCTAATTTTTGATGTCTTGGCTAACTTTTGATATACATTATACAATGTAGAGCAACACTAATTACCATAATATACATATATATATTTTTTGAACCGATTACCATAATATATCATATGCTAGATATATACGCAAAGTCAAATAAGTTGTTGACTACAAAAGCATTGAAATTCAAGTATTCTCAAAAAAAAAAAAAAAAAATAATAAAAAAAAAAAGCATTTAAAAACCATTAAAACATTAACTCCAATAACAACAACTTAGGACAAAACTTTCTACTTCTTCTTAAGAAGATCAATTGCATATTGTTTCTTCATATTAGTTGGAGCTTGATAGAAGATGCTGAGCTTCATACGTCCAATACCTTTTATTTTTACCTCTACCTCGATTGCTTGCCTCACCCTTAGCTTGACTAGCCTCCATCTGAAAAATTAAAAACAAAAAATAAAAAACCAAAAATCAATTGAAGCTACTACTGACCTAATGCTGATTTTTTTAAAATAAAGACATCATTTAACAATCACCATTGAAAATGTTAACATACAAAAACATAACACCATAAAAAAGGTAGTGGTACAGATGCAATAAAGACTGAAAGGATAACAAGCAGACTAGTAGAGGTTATGAGATGTCAAGACTTAAGAGTAAAATTATCGAGATTATGAGATTAATGAGTTTTTTTTTCAACAATAGATTTAAAAGGTACATAAATTTAATTAGCACCCAAAGATCCATCAATTGTGTCAAAAGAGGCTGGAGTGCCTAAGATGCATCAGTATTAAAGTGCCTTAGCAAAATTTCCTAGCCTATAACCATGAAGGCAATGAAGCACACTAGTACAAATCAATGAAAACTAGAAAATATAATATCCAAGACAAAATCCTAATAGTAAATCTAGACCAATGAAGCCTTATGTTTCAATACAAGATCAATGTACACCAAACTTTACAATCAAAACAACATAATAGGATTAACTAATCTTGAATTGAGAATGATGGGATTACAACAATACATAAAAACACACTAATAAAACATTCTTTTAAATGGTATCTTTGACCTCTATATGGAGCAAGAAAACCCTCACAATTCGTATACCCCGCATCAGCCAAATAATAATTACCTTCAAAGTTATTGAAAAAAAATAATTACTTCCAACCAAAACTAATAAAACATATACACTCACAAAAAAGGCCTTCACTTACCTCAAGGTACTCTAAAACCGTTTGGTCTAGAAAGAGCATTTCGAAGTACACGCATATCATGGGCCAAGTCTTCCCAACCAGGAAGAACATAAATAAATTGCATATTAGGTGCACAAACACCCAATACATTCATAGCAATCGTTCCTTTTCTTGTTCTATACTTTGGTCGTTCTTTTGAAGGCACATTTACATTAATGTAAGTCCCATCTAATGCCCCTAAACAATTCTACAAAAATAGGAAAAAATATTACTTACAAACAAGCAAAAATAAGAAAATCCTAGCAAAATTTAGGGGCTTTGAAAATATCAATACCTTAAAGGATTTCCACCTTTCATCTTCACAATCATCCAATATTTGTGTGGGATTGTAAAGTAGTACTTCATGCAACTTGAGAAAAGCCCTTAGACAAAGGTGAAATTGCCGGCTCACGGTTTCTCCACTTCTATAGAAGTAATGTCCAATAGACCTATTCTTCTTATGATGAGCCAACGTGTATAAAAACATGGCTACTATCTCTTGAAGCGACATGTTTTTTGTTCCACTCAAACCCCCAATGTCTCTAAGCATCTCACAAATAATATTGAAAGTTTTTCTATTAACGCGAAGCTCACTCTTGCATTTCACATCACTCTCCTATAAAGCCCTCTCAATACTAACATCCGTAACAATTTTTTGTTTCTTTTCCTATCTTTTATTTGAACCCCCCTTATTGTAACAACGCTAATTATATACCACATCCAATACATCATCAACATAATAATAACCATTGCAATTACTATTTGTATTTGTTTTAGCTTTTTCTTCCTTATAGAATGCATAAGTCGAGGCATTGTACAAGAAACACAGAAAATAAATGGAAATTGAACCTGATAAATGGCAAAACAATAGTTATATCAATCTCTAGTTAATCAAATAACAAATATTGTCAACCAAATCATGAGGAGTAAACTACTCAAGAAACAAGCAAAATTAAGCAAAAAACCATGGTCTATATACTCAAAATAGTAGCAGTAACTTTCTCACTGTAATGCATACACATATGGAGCAAAATAAGACATGTATAGCACCAGAAAACCATGGTCTATATACTCAAAATAGTAGCAGCAACTTTCTCATCGAAATGCATACATATGGAGCAAAATAAGACATGTTCAGCACCACCAATAATCTATTACATTCATAACATAGATATAATTACCAAATGAAGAAATTATACAAAACTCCAATGTTTGTTAAATAATTTCAAATGAATTGAAGCTTAAAACAATAACATTCGTAGCTGAAACTTGAAGTAATTATAATAATACAATCAAAAATCAAACAAAAACAACTTTCTAAGATTGCAATTGAACACGCAAGTTATAAATTCATACCAAAAAACGCAAAAATTGATACTACATGAACCCTAGAAATTGAACGAAAACAACTTTCTGAAGTTGCAATTGAACACGCAAGTAATAAATTCATACCAAAAACGCAAAAATTGATACTACATGAACCCTAGAAATTGAATGAGAGAAATGAAGATAGCAAACCTGTGATAATTTCTGAAGATTTGCAGAAGAAAATCGAAAATTTAGGAGTAAGATCTGGAGAATTGCATCTTCCTCGTAGAATCGTCGAAATTTTTTGGGAATTTTCAAAGAATTATCAAGCAAGTGAAGAGGAGAGACAAGAATTTTCTTTATTTTTTGTGTTAGAGGAAGGAAAGGGGATTTGTTTCCTCACCTATTACAGGGGAAACAATTGGGTGGATTGGGTTACCCCTAACTAACGGTTTGTGTTACTTTAGTCCGTAACCAAACACAATGTAACGGAAACGCTAATATGATTCCGTTTCCATCCCTATAAAATCCCTATATCAAACACTCCCTTAAAATCTATCAGTCAATCCAACAAGTAAACACTAAACAACAAATTTTATATCACACAATACAATAACATTCTAATCACTGTAATTGACATAGACAGAGGGGGACCTTCCACCGGGGCCATTCGAAGTCAGGTCCCCCGTAAATTATTGTAATTAATTAGTTAATGAACTTAAATAACCTATATTTACTTATAAAATATTGGGGCATAGTGATTAGGTTTGAACAAGTGGTAAAATATTTAAATCCCGACCCCTCTAATATTTTCGGCCAAGATCCGCCACTAGACATAGACATATTACGTAAGTTGAAGGTATCATGGAGAAAAGACATACGAGATTCCTAATAAAGAGTTAATTGAGACTAATCTTATGACTTTACTATTGTACAAACACTCATCAATAGGCATCAATAAAAAGTATTGAAATATGAAATCCAACCAAAATTTGGTGTATTCCTTAGTTTGGTTTACAATTTGATTGATTGAGCTAGACTTCTAATTATATTAAAAAAATTTATGAATGCTCACAAATTAAATCATTGCAACAATAATAGTTAGTTATACATCATGTTAAGAGAAGTGTCATTCAAAAGCTAACAATAGTCATATGTAGATTCAAGCCTAAGCTATATAATGCTACTATTTCCAATTTTCGATTGAGAACAAACAAATGGTTGGAGTGAGAAAGGGTCAAATCTTAGCTAACTAATTAATTTTATTAAATCTATTAGTATTAACTAGTAATAGCTACCAAAGTCTGATTAATCTTCTTTACTTTTTCCACTTAAATTACCTCTAATTGTTTAATAATTACGGTGGAGAGAAAAGAAAAGTCTTTACTTTACTATATAACTTACTCCGTATGAACTATTTGCTTATTAAATTTTCAGTTCCACACCAGCAACCTTTCTTTCTGAGGTTTTGAAGTTGAATTTTTCAAGCAAATGTAATAATATCTGCTGTTATCCGCAGTCCAATTTTGAAAGTTGATGAGCATCTTCTCCAGTCTCCTTCACACAACATAAAAATGCTTCTAGACTTGAGGCAACTCGATTTAATTTACAAAAATGATACGACTTTATCAATTGTTTTATTATGATAAGTTGATTGACACACTCGTATAAGAATCGAAATAGTTACGAATAACTTAGCATCTAGAGTAAATATGACCCAAACCAAATTGACCAATAGGATCGAGTCCAATTCTACTAGCTACTCATTTGAAGTGTTCATCTTGAACTCGTCTTGCAAGAGTATTAACATTCACATGAGACAATTGGGTGCACAATTAACACAAGTTCTTCACGTAATGTTATTTCTAATAAAGATGGAGAAAATTTACAATTTTTCTTGAATTGGCATGATTATGCTTCTAACCATGTGCAAAATTTTAAAACGCATCTCAAAGGCTCTCGAGTGCAATTACACAAGTGACAAACCTTGAAGATATCATCATAATTCAACTCCTAGACCTAAATGCAAAATTATAAAAAATAAAGAAATAAATAAACACTACAACAACAATAATAATTATACACGTATCTTATCTTACTAGGCAATCTCAGACAACCCTTTGGAAGTACTCAACGATTTGTAAATCTCAAAAACAAGCCTAGCTTCAAAATCATCTTGATTCTTATACTTAATCTTAACATGTTTAGCTTGTGAAATCCTCTTATTCTCAAACTCAATACCTCCATCAATCTGCCCTACTCCGCCGGCTATTTTTAACATCATGTTAACGTACCCATTCTTGAACGTATGCCATAGTTTCTTTGGCGCATGAGTAATTGTCTTCCTCAAACTCTTAAACTTAAGCGTCTTTTTGATCCTCCAAAACCTTCTAAAATTTCGTGTAGCAGAGTCATTTGATCCGCTTTTGATCTTCACCACTTGTATGTTCCTCTTAGTTTCAATAGCTCCATCTAAGAGATTGTACCCATTCTTTTTCCAATAGTTACTCCCATTAAAAGGCCTAGATATTTTTTCCATATTTTTTTTGTATGTAGAGAATGTGTAATATGAGGGCAATATATGCAGCTATTTTTTGTGGGTATAAAACTATAAACTATATTATAAATGGGTTGGTTGTTGTTTTATGTAGTGACGCAAGCTCCGCTGAATAAATGTGAACATAAGGAGTTTGGCTTTAATTGGGTCAATATTCAAAAAGTCCGCAAAGGCCGGTTTGAAAACTCGTATATCAATTAGGATTTTGCGTGCCTAACAAATATTTATGCTGCTGAAATTATTATGATTTTGTCAACTTTTTTGTGTATACGTGGTTGTATACAATTTAGTACTATGAATTAAGAAGCTCGTTTAGTAGGACTAATTAGGTCAATAATTACAGTTATCTTGTTGGAATAGCATGTGTTAGTTGTGTTTGAATTATTATAAAACGCTATCTGTTATTTACATTTTTCTAGTGGTTGTTTGATTAGGGTATTGTACCATTATTTACAAATGCTCGGTAGAATATAATTTACGAGAAATGTCTTGGTTTCTTAGTGGACAAAGGATATAAAAGTGGGAGATGTAGAGGATAATTACGAATTAGAATATAAATTAGTATAAATCCTGTGCATGCACGGATAGTAGTAAGATCTTTATTTAACTTATTAATTCAAAGATTATCATAATTAAACTTTAATGAAATTAATTGATGCATAAATATGTCTTGCCTTTTGAATTTATAGTACTAACATTAATTTTATAAGAAATTATTATGTATAATATTTTTTTTAAAAAAAAATTGATTTTAGTTTATACATTTTTCTTATTTGTTGATTAGTAGAAATTTTATAAATTATTGATTTATTAAATAATGTTTTTCTAACTTTAGATTTGTTGTAATATACAAAGGAAATTTATTGTTATTAATAGTTATTAAAATATCATGTAAATAATTATCCTTGAAAATGATAATTTAAGTTATGGTAAGATTTAGTAACAACTGTAATAAAAAGAAAAATTTTGGAAGGTAAAATTAGGCGGGAAATTATTTTACCACAAAATGACATGTTTCATTTGAGATTCGCCTTTAGTATAGGTTTATTGATTGATTGATGTCTTTTCTTTGACACATCTGTTTGAGAAAATTTGCTAGGGACCATCTTAGTTTTTTTTTATTTAAAAAAAAATTAAATGATACCTTTAGATGTATTTGGCGAAAAAGAAGATAATAAGCTAATAATCATTTTCCTACAATTCCTTTAGATATATTATGGTGTAAAAGTCAACTATAACAATTATATGAGAAAGAAACTTACATTAAGTCGTAGGAGTGTACAACTGTACAATTGAACATGACCATACCATGCAGCTGGAAATTAAATTGAGTAAATGCTAGTTATAATAATCAACAATCAACTTAGAAAGTGTGCAAATTAAGGGTGATTAATTTAAATTTAATAAATAGCAGTATAAAAATCATATTGCTACACTTCCTAGTAAGTTCTCTAACTTTGATTCCAACCTTAAAGTAAACATGTTATTAGCAAAAGCATCTCTTTGCTGAAAATTTCATCAGACCAAATAACGTCAGCATAATCATCAAAAGAAGATTAATTAAATCATAATATTTCGCATAATCAAATTGACTTAGTGAAACTTCTTTGAGACCAGCAATACGTCATCAAATGCTTAAGAAGTTTTAATTAGCATGAGCTATGTTGTATATACTGCTTAAACATTGCTGGTATTACAACAATTGAAGCGATTAACTAATTAGAGAACTCATTGCATTGGGTATAAAAATTCTCTAACATCAGAGAAGTGTCGGCGAAAAATATATTTTAACTTAAAAAAAAAAAATTATTTTCGTAGTTTGTAACATGATAACATGGATGATGTGGTGTTTGCTATAACACGTAATACCAAAAAAATCTTTGCAACACTTACTGCATACGTAATATAACATCATCTAAAATATGATTATTGTATAGTTTATAACATGATAACATGGATGGTTATTGCACACGAAGTACTTCGCATATTTTAAGATGAAGAGAAAATGTAAATGGGATGAACATCACTTTGATGCCTTGATGGTGATGACTGATGAATTGGTGATTACACATTACGCTAACTAGGCCAATTCTCCTAAAGTGAAAGTCAAATAAAAAACATAAGAAGGTTGGGGCTTGGCCGCTTGGGCTTTGAATATTAGTCTGGATTTGAAACTTTGCAGTGTATGTTGGCCCAAAACTAGGTGTTAATCATGTTATAAATAACGGCTAGAGTGATGAAGCAATGAATGACCACCTTTGGACTTTGGAGCACTAATCAAAAGTCCTTTAAATATTGTCAAACAATTACTTTTTCATCTCTAAATTTTTTTAATACAATAACTTACGATTAAAATAGGTTAATCAATCATACAATTAAATAAATTATGTTCAAACAATTATAATTTATAAAATACTCTGTAGAACAACTATAATTTATAAAATACTTTGTAGAATTAAGCTCAAAACTTATACGAAGTATATATTACATTATTTTAGGGTGTGTTTCATCCACCTAATTTCCCTGCCTAATCTTAATTTGCAATATAATCCCGACTTAATCTTCGTCTTAAAAAAAAACTTTTTAGAGTGTTTTTCATCCAACTAAATTTCAATTATCTAAATATGAAAGAACTTACTTGAAATTTTATAAACTTATTTAGTTGTAAATTAAATTTAATTAACCCTTAATGCTTTATTTAAACAAAAATATATCAATTTTGAATTCCTTAAATTTTATTTATTTCGATTAAGTGAAAATAATATAAACAGACGAAACCTTAGTAGAATTACACATTTGTACTAAAATATCCGTGGCGACACAGAGTCCTTTAAAGAGAACCAATGCAGTGAAGCAATGCTAGTAATCTAAACATTTAAACAAGGCCCAAAACCCAGTCTTGTGAGCACCTAGATTACTGGAGTAATAAAAAGTGGATGTTTCTTATAATTTCTCAGATCTAAAAATAGCAAAAATCAAACTCTCAATTTCAAAGGCCTTATCCATTCAAATCACAAAGTTACGCTCAACAATCACTGTTCTACACCAATGGCTTTCTCCGACAAAGAAAGAAGCAGCATCGATTTTCTTCACAAAGTTGACCCCGTTGACTCTTTCTGGAATTGGAAACAACATCAACCCAACAAAAACAACAAACTCAGTAAATGGAAATTTGACGAGAAACGTTTCTCTGCTCCCGATCTTTTCGGTACGAATCGCCGGAAAAACGCTGCAACTGATACCTACGTTTTGGGCCCGGGAGCTGGGGCTGGTGTTGGATGTGGTGTTGGGCTGGGTTTTGGGTTGGTAGGTGGAGCTGGGTTTAATACTGGGCTTTTGAATCATCTTCGTCTTGCATTCGGGTTCGGGTTTGGGTGTGGTGTAGGGGTTGGGTTTGGGTATGGGCAAGGGTTCGGTTATGGTTCGAGTTGGAAGTCGATTAAGTCAGATGTACTTGGGTTTGAGGATTAAATGGATCCTCACAACCGGTTGTGCCGTGTAGCATGTACACTTCTATTAATAATACAAGTAACAATTTTTTTTGTTTCCTATTCCAACTCCTTTAGATTTTAGTAGTGCAAACGTTGAAAAATATTACTCCGTGTTGTCTAACTCATGAATATATTGAATAACACTTGAACAAAATCAAGCGTGAAAGTAAGAAATCTCTAGTTAACATTATTTTTCATTTATACTTCTCTTTCAGTGAGCTCACCATCAATACACATCATTAACATGCCCAACCTACCACTAAGTATACCATTTATGCAAATAATTAAAGACTTGTCAACAAATCAACAATTAGTAACACGAAAAATCCGTCCAAAAAAAAAAGAGCACGTAGAATAAGAGCCACAATTGTTTGACATAAAATCATATAGCAGATAGAGTAAAATTAAAGTTAATTTTCTTGAAATTTTGTTTTTATTTCTCTTTTGGGACTAATACCATAACACAATGATGCAATGTTAGGTTTATTGAAAATAGTGGGAAACATTTAACACATGAGCCAACACATGAACGAGCATCATATTAAAAGATTTACCATAACCGATCCCTTGCCCATACCCAAACCCAGCCCCAACACCGCAACCAATCCCAACTCCAAATACCGGGCGAAGGTGATTCCACTGCCCATTAGAATAACCAAACCCATCTATCAACCCAAACCCAAGACCAACACCACACCCGGCACCGGCCCAAATCCCGGGCCCAATTTGGACAAATCCATTGTGGCAAATCTCTGGCAGTTGGTGCTTAACCATATTTTAGGATTCTTGTTCTTCTTGGGTTGTTTCCAGTTCCAAGGAGATTCATATTTGTCAAGGAAGTTGATTCTTCCTTTCTTGGAATTCATGGTGATTTGGAATTTGAATATAAAAAGGGGATTAGGGTTAATTGTAATTAGAGTTTTTTGCTTAAGGGTTGCCTTAGTAATGCCTGCTATAGTGCTATGTATAGATCTGAGTAAGTCCATTGACCATAAAGTAATACAGTACATTGTTTAATGATTAATAATTATGATTCCACCCTCCTTTTTATTAAATAAATCTTGTATTAGCTTAACACGCTCGTGCCTTTTGGACCTTAAGTTATTTTTTAAACTAAAGCATACCCGTATTAATCTTTTAACAAATAAAGATTGAGGAGATGGTAGAGTTAGGTTTGGACCGTTCACAATAGTCTAAACCTCTAGTTGGCTTTCAGGTCAGAAGTTGGACAAAATCAAGCCAATACTTGTAAAACATAGTACTGGCGGTACTGCAACTTCATCAGTGTATTCATACAAACTTATATGACTTGACGTGTAGAACTTCCAATATAAACACGTTTCAAAAAAAAAAAACTTCCCATATAAACACTAATCAAAGGGAGATTACTTAAACAAGCCTTAAAGAAGATCTCACATGAGCAACACTAATCGATTCCAGGACATATAACGCAGCACTAAATTCAGTCTTTAATCCGACCGGCAAACAAAAACTATCAGCACAACTAGGTGCATTGTGAACAAAAATCCTTGATCAAGATTATACGAAGTAATATATACCAAACTCAAGCCAGTAATAAATCAAATCTCAACAACTTCTGCCTTCTGAAGTCTAAAAGACTTTAACTTTGAAAACAGACCAAAGTTGACTTGAAACTAGCAAGACCTACACTAACTAAGAAATGCAATCTAACTCTCCGAGCCCAGGCCTTTGAGTTCTTCAACAACAACAGTTTCACTGAACTTCACCAACGTTACACATCACTAACATGCCCAACTTACCATTAAGTATAACATCTATGCAAATAATTAAGGAGTTGTTAGCAAATCAATAATTAGTAGCACCAAATGTCTGTCAAAAAAATAAAATAAAAGTAGCACGAAGAAGAAGAGACAATTATTTGACATTAAATCATACGTTGTACAATTTCCCGAAATTTGATTTCATTTCTCTTATGGGACTAATACCACAAGTTCTAATACGGTAATACCTCAACACAATGGTGCAATATTATTAGCCTTACAAAAAGAGGGGGAAACATTAAGAAGTGTGAATCAAACATCCCACCCAAATACCACCCGAAGCACCGTCGCATAAAAACATCTCCCATAACCGACCCCTTGCCCACACCCAAACCCGGCCCCAACACCGCAACCAAACCCAAATCCAAAAAAACGGGCGAAGGTGATTCCACTGCCACTAGAATAACCAAACCCACCTATCAACCCAAACCCAACCCCAACACCACACCCGACACCAGCCCCGAAACCCGGGCGCAATTTGGACATATCTATTGTGGCTAATCTCTGGCAGTTGGTGCTTAACCAATTTTTAGGATTCTTGTTCTTCTTGGGTTGTTTCCTGTTCCAAGGAGATTCATATTTGTCAAGGAAGTTGATTCTTCCTTTCTTGGAATCCATTTAATTTTGAGATTTGAATAGATAAAGGGGATTAGAGGTTAATTGTAATTAGAGTTTTTTGTTTAAGGGTTGCCTCAGTACTGCCTGCTACAGTGCTATATATAGATCTAAGTCCATGTTGACCATATAATAACACATTTTTATTTATTTTTTTTTGGCAGCAGTCTAAACAAGTGGATTATCTTTCTGTGCTTGTAAAAAAGTTAATAATTATGATTCCACCCTCCCTTTTCTTAAATAAATCTTGTATTAGCTTATCACTAACGTGTCCTTAAGTTATTTATTTAAATTAGAGTGCACCCGTATTAATCTTTAACAAATAAAGGTTGTAAAGCGTAGTACTTACAAGTTACAACCATCTGGTCGGCCTTCTGCCAGTACTTGTAAAGCATAGTATTGGCGGTACTGTAACTTCAACAGGGTAGTCATACAAAATTATATGACTTGACCTATAGAACTTCCAATATGAACACTAATCAAAGGAAGATTACTTGAACGAGACTTAATTCTGAGAATACACGAAGGAATATCTCACACGAGCAACACTAATCGATTCCAGCACAAATAAAGGAGCACTAAACTCAGTCTTTAATCTGACTGGCAAACAAAATCTATACAAGTTAATGATAAAAATGTCTGGCACTGCTCATCCAGCTTTCGCCAATATCCTAGTGACTGAATGCATTTACATGAAGTGAATAGAAGCTGCTAACTGCTAAGAACCATCTTCAACTAAGGACAACTAGGCAGCGTGAACAGAAATCTCTTTTATCAAGATTAGAATATATAGCAAACTCAAGCCAGTAAGTTCCCTGTATTAATCCAAGAAGAAATGCAGACAGTATCACTTTGACCAAATTCAGGACTGATCAAAGTTGAGTTGAAACCAGCAAGGCAGCAACCTTACACTGGCTAAGAAACACTCTCTTACTCTTGGAGCTCAGGCCTTCGAGTTTTTTACTATGTCAAAAACGTACCCATCATCTTTTGATCCCCGACGTTGAGAGCCTAATGCAATTCCTCATACACCCAACTTCACAAGCATCACTTATCCTCAATCGCACTCACATTATGTGTTATGTAATAATACATCAATAATTCCAACACCACCAATTGATTTACCCGACTTCTTCACAAATATCTCAATCCCCTTCAATTGTATTACCATCATCCTTCACTACAACAATATCCAACATTAACCAACTCTTCCATGCTCTATTGTCACAACTACAACAACCCATGTATTACAAAACTACACTAATCAAAATGTAGTACAATCAGCATCTCCAAGACTCCAACAACACCCAAATGGGGGAATTTACACACTTAAATGTAACATCAAATGCCATTTTTCTTATGTTATTGTAATTTCAAGTAAATTGATTAATCAATTTAATAACATATATACACAATAAAACTGGATAAATTACCAAATTTCATCAAATAACCCAAAAATCAGATAAATCAAAAAACACATACCAAATCCAAAAAATATAATCAACCTGAGAAATTAACCCTTTCCCCTTCTCGTCATCATCACTAACCCAAAAATCAGACAAATCAAAAAATACACACCAATATGGATTTATTCTCTCTGAAATTTGCAGGTTTTAGAATTTTGAAGAGAGAGATAATATATACGGCGATTTGGGCGGGGTTTTTGAAATTAGGGTTTCATTGTTGGGTTTTGTTGGGCTGTTTGTTTTGAGTTTCTTTTGTTACAATCCAATTTTTAACTCAACGGTTTTAGTCTTTTAGCCCAATTTAAGTTTTTAAAATTAACCTGTTTTTTGTGTGTGCGTAAGTACAAAGAACACAAAAGACAGTGATGTAGACGGAATTTGATTTCAAATTAACACAACTTGCAACACTTTAACAAACAAAATTAGTTAGCATCCGGCATCCACAAATTTAACCATTTTTTAATTACACTAATACATTATTACTAAATCTTTAGGTGTGTTTTAGGTTTTTTAATTTTGGAAAAATTAACAAAAATAATCCAAACTATTGGCTTCCTTCTCATTTTAATCTCAACTATGATTTAAATCAAAATAATCCCAATTAGGAGGGGTCCCTTCTCAAATTAGTTTCAGACTTTTATTAACCTATTGATCAGGTAAAATGAGCAACATATCAACATATTATTGGTTAGATTATTTACATTATTATTAAATAAATAAATCTACTTTCAACCCCAAACTCCCACCACCATCCTCTCACACTTACCCAGCAAACTCCATCCACTAAAACCACCTTTACATCCACCCCCAGCAACCAAAAGTATCTTTCCAGCCAAGCCCATCCACCGAAACCACCCTTTTCTGCCACCCCAGCCATCAACCACCATCACCACCAAACAACAATGAGTCAATGACCATCAACCCTAATTTTCGCCCCGCAAAAACCACACCAACAATAAAGAGTATTCATACTACCTTTTTTTTTCCTTATTAATGTTTTTTTTGTAAAAATTTGATCTTGTGAATTTAAGATGATTATTTGTTCATAAATTTAACCCAAGCTTTGTATATAATTGTATCATGTGTAAAGTATAACTTTGACAAATATTACTTTTATAATTTCAGTTATACTAACTATAAGCTATAACGTTGCGTTGGAGGCAGGGTAACTTAAAGGTAAATATATCATGTGTCTTCTAAAACACAAAAAAAAAAAAAAAAAGTATATATCATGTGTTTGTCAAAGTATATACTATGATAGTATGAGTGAACTCTTTATTTACCGACAAGAGTTGGCTCAAGTGATAAGCAACATCAACTCTTGTTGGGAGACTCACCCACTATAAGGCAAGTGTGCGATCCAGGTTAGATACGGATGTAGTCATAGCTAAACTCCGGTAAATCAGGTGGGCATCCTAAAAAAAAGAACTCGTTATTTATTTCGATATAGAGGATTGCTTTTATTATGAGTCCTTACCACAATTGATGGTTGTGACTTTTTAATTTTTTTGTTGCTTTACGAGTAACATTTTAATACTCTTTGGCTCTTTGCAGACAATAAAATCTCTTCAATTCTCAAAAATAAGCATATGATGATATGATATTATGATTTCATTAAATACTCTACATAATGTTAAGGACTTAATTAGGTTGTACATTTTCAAACTAATATACGAAGTTATTTTGCCACTTTAATGTTGATTTTGACTCGATCTTCCTCATGGAAGTAGGGTATCGAAGACCAAAAGTACACATATAGCTATGGGCTCATTGAATTGTAGGAGTGCAAAAATCAACTTTCACACTTATTTAATTTCTTAGCTTTGCAATAGTGATCTTTACCATCCATATACTTTAGGAATTGAATTTTGAGCTTGTCAAAATAGTATATATTATGAGCATTAATATAATAATATTGAAGAATGAGATAATATTTGAAGGCTTAAATAATAAAGAGGGAGTATGAATCAAGTAGAAATAAGAAGACTCAAGAGACTTATGACACGCTAATTTATTAAAATGATTTAAATTGATCACAAATTGCGTTATAAATTAAAAAAGAATATTATTATTCCTTACAAAAATACTTGTATAAAAAAACTCGATATATTAGCAAAACAATTGATAATTAGTAAAAAGAATGTTACTAGTAGCTAAGAATTTTTTTAAATTTTTACTAGCTAAGAGATTGACGAAAAGAGTAACTACGAAGAATTTGCCTAAAAAGTTTGCTATAGTTCCCATCAAAGCCTATATTTTCTCATTTCTTGTGTAACGTTAATCCCCTCTTTAATGTGTTTATATTTGCGACATTCTATTGTTAGATAGGTTAATGTCTATTATTCAAATGCCAAATTTCTTGACTTGTAGTCATTGTAGTAGTTTGTAATCCTTTGTCACTTTGTGTGCCACAAAGCTTGTTATTGAGAAGCATTACTATACATGTATCTTTTCAAACAATTATTTCTATTTGGTTAGCTGCATTAATTCTTGGTAGTTACCATATTATAGTATGTATAGTACCCTTTGAATCATAATCAAGCAATGTATAGCGGTATTGGATAATTTGATTAATTATGTGGAGTTGCACACCAACTCATTGACGTAATGGACCTTACAAATGAAAAAATTATTCAAACTTTGCTAAAATTTAATTGTTACCTAACTAATAATTAACTACATTTATAGTCTAACATGGACAATGAAACACAATTATATAGTAACATCGAGTCTATATATATCTACTCACTTGCTCAGTGTCCTTACAAATTTATAATTCTTTAAGATAAATATGTCCATGTCAATTGTCATGCACGCGTTTACATAATACATATTACGTGTAATACGTATTGGTACTTCGTTAAGCTTATGCTGACCACATTTACTGTGCTAGGTACGAGTATTGCATTCCCCCCCCCCTCTACCATAATTAAGTTTATATATGACTCATGATTGCGATTATTGTACCATGATTGGTTCATATTTTTGACATATCCTTTGAGGCAACTTTGATAGAAAAAAGGTTTAGTCATCAAATGTTACGAGTACAATGAAATTGAAAGGAGCGACATTGAGTTGCTTTGATTGTGACCAACGTAAGACCAAGAACAAACTAGACAAGCTACACGTTTGGTTGGGACTAAACTTTGTCAACAATTTACGCATATTATTTAATTAATTTTTTTTTGAACAACAATTTATGCATATTATTAATCAATTTAAGATTGCAGTTGGATTTATTAATTATTGTTCAAGATGATCGAATTGACAAAATATAATTTCAGCCATTTTATTTTAATTTTGACAAAGGAGAATGTAATTAATTTTATAAAAGAGATTAATGTAGTTAGCTCATGTCGTTCTCAATCCAATGCAACTATGCAAGACAATGAGCTTTTTGATCTTGCTTGAAAGACATGATTCGTTCTAATGCATCACCTTAATTATCAATTTTACTTTTATTTTTAATTGTTGATTATTTATTTATTTATTTATTTTTTAATAATGTAGCTTAAATCAACTCTAATTTTACAATGCAATATTATGTATAAAGTACATGTCCTATATCAACTCTATCTACAAAAAGCCTTACTAATTTTATTTATTTCGTATATTGTTTGCTTGCTTGGTGATATAAATTCCGTATCGTACAACTAAAGAGCATACATGTTATGAAATATATCCGATCATAGGGTTAATGATTTAGCCTTATGGGGGTTTACTTTTATTTGGAGAGTTTATTGATGATGTGTGATTTTTGGATAAAACTTATTTTTACATAACTTTTTTCTTACTGATAGCTAGCTAGATTTAAATTTTTTTAGTAAATGAAAACAAATTGTGGAGCCTTAAAAAAAAAAAAAAAGGGTAAAAAAACAAGGGTAGTTTGTGCATTTTTATACAAGTATATAGTGAAAGAAAATGGTGTTTAATTGTAGGTGATGGGAAAGTAGAGATATTGAATAAAATGACCTATCGAAGAGATCATACAATAATGGAATTTTTTTTCAATGACGCCTAATTCTCAAGGGGAATGGAGATCGATTAAAAAAATAATATTAATAAAACTATTGTCCTCCTTTAATTTTTTATGACAGTAGCTAGTCTTTATATATGCTTTTTCGAATGTCAAAAATACAAAAAGGGAAAGAAAAAAAAAAAAAAACGTATTTTTAATATAATTTATATACTTGTAGTTGAAGTGGTAGAGGTGGCTATGATGTTTCGATGCAAACGTTAGCCAGAACAATGGACCATTCCCCATGCGGCCATATACCATGCATGAATGCAAGTGTGTGCTGTATTGCATGTGGATATAAATTAGCTCACCCTTTTAAAGCGGTTTTTATACCACCTTCCTAAATCCAAACACTTGCTTTTTTATCCCCTATCCATAATTCTTACCATTTTCATTATTGGTTGTCACCCAAAGCACATACGTGAGGAGATTAGATCAAAAGAATTGTCGCTTTCTTATCATTTTTATGAAAATTAAATGTAAGAGAAGGTTTTGCGTGAGACCGGACTCATCGTGAGTCCAATATGTCTGACAATGATATTATAATATTTGACAATAATAATCTAATTCCAAACAATAATAATCTAATACCTGACAATAATAATATAATACCAAATAAATAATAATAATAATAATAATAATCTCCTTCACCACTGACCCTCTTCTTCTTCCATGGCTACAATAATATTTTCTCTCTTCTCAACCCTCAGATTTCACATCATCTCTAACAAGCCCTAACAATTCATCTCCATCCGACACCTTCCCCTCCAAACTCACACTCAAAGCTCTCCTCGACTTAATCACCGCAGCATGGCATCCGAACAGTCCTCGATGCCAAAAAAGCAGCAGCAGCAGCAAACGCCGTAAAGGATGAAAGCAGGTTGGATGTGGAGGAGTGTGACGGAGTCAGAGGGACAGAGGTAGTTTTGGACGGCCTATTGAACAGTGATGGCGCTCTTGTCGCTGAGATCGACGGGAATTGCGATATTCCTATGGGGTTCGTCGCTGGTGGCGAAAGTGGTGGTGGAGGAAGACGGTGGAAGTGGATAACGAGATGATGATGGTTGGATTTCGATTAGCGAGAGTTGATGAATGAATGGTGTTGTGAGTGTTGGCGGCGGACTCACGGTGAGTCCGTCTCACCCAAAACTTTACCTAAATGTAATCATTATACATGTATTTACATATTAGTTGATTGATTTTCTGCATAATAAATAAGGTTTGACTTATAGGATTAGTAGCAACAGAAACACATACATCCAATTGTAGATTAACAACAAGTGAGATTTTCTAACAAGTGTTCATGGGCAATAGTTAAGCTAAGATAGAGAATGAAACTATTATAAAGCATCTCCTTCATAAGAAATCAATAAGATGATTTTCATCTTTAATGACTTTAAAAAAACCCTTATATACATTCAAGCTTGACACAACACGATAAAAAGTCAACTAGTCACACATAAACTTAAAACCCAGTCAAGTCGCCTTTTAGGTACTACCTTATATATTCCATTTTAAGTGATCACCAATAATAGATTTGATTGTGCATTAATAATCAACTAACATAGATTAAACATGTTTAGGATTAACTTGATGTGTGTATGTTGATCGAAAAGCGTATCATAAGAATTGAGTATTTAGGGCGGGTTAAATCTCTTTAAGGTTGGATTCGTACCATCATCCCCGAACATCCAGTCATGGTTCTGGACTACAATGGAGTTAACGATTTCCGTGATCGTGAATGGGGTGTAACCTTCACACCCGTGAACAGTTTATAAGTTCCTAAAACTTGTTGGCGACTACCTTATATATTCCATTTCAAGACAAGCTTTATTGGAATTGGTTAGTGGTTGCTAATGTCCAATTTCCTTACACAAATCCAACAATATTTAATTGAATTCTACAATTATTTAATCTAAATTACAATTGTGTTACATTGGTCCAAGCCAATTACAATGCTTTATTTCTAACGACTCAATACTTAGGCCTTGTTTAGTTCACCTTATTTGAACTTATCTGATTTAGTCTGATCTGATCTAATCTTAATGTCTGATTTGACCAAACTTTGACCTTAAGTGTACGATAATATATAAAGAAAAAATATATCAAGTGGGATCTTGTTAGATTCGAAATAATGTGTATTGTATTAATATGTAATTTTCATAATTTTTTTCATTACGAAATTAAAGATATTTAGCAACAAAAAATTGCATATAAAACGATGATCTGATTTGAACTTATTTTTTCTGAAATAAGTAAAAATAAGTTGAATTAAACAAGACCTAAGCACATCCTAACAAACATACAAATTGATAATATCCAAGCATAAGCCATACATCATAGAACCATAAAGTAATTAGCTTCCACGTTTTAGTATTAAACTAAACTTATTGACATTCATACGACAATGTATTGTATTGTATTACGAATATACATCGAGCGTATTTAATTCGAAACAATAGTTCATTTAGTCCACCTAATTACCCCTCTTCTACAAATGATAAACCCCACTAAAAGGGGAAACAAAGCCGCAAAACGAGAGAAATTACACATAATTTTGTCTATTAAACATACCCGCGCTATAAACAACAAACCCACAAAAACCACCCTCCAACTTTCTCTCTCCTCCTTCTCTCTCTCTCTCCTCAGATCCACTCCCATGGATCTCTCACCGTCGACACCGCCGGCGACGACATCTCCCACCGTCGTCGTCGGCGGCGCAAAGAAAGAACCCAAAAACTCCGGTCAAAAACTCCGGCTAATGGTCAGCTTCAACGGCCACATCCTCCCTCGTCCTCACGACAAAACCCTTTTCTACGCCGGCGGTGAAACCCGCATTATCTCTATCCCTCGAAATTCCTCACTTTCTCTCTCCTCCCTTTTCTCTCACATCGCTAAATCCTTCTTTAATGGGTCCCTCAATTTTCTCCTCAAATACCAGCTCCCTAACCATGACCTCGACTCCCTCATTTCTATCTCCTCTGATGAAGATCTCTACAATATGATTGATGAATATGATCGACTTTTGTCTTGGTTCGCGTATCAGATTCTTTCTGTTTAAGAAAGAGGAACCTGTTCGTGATTTGAAATGTGATGATGATTGGTTTGCTGATGCGCTCAAGGTCGCGAGTTCGAGTCCTGCCAATAATAATAATAATAATAATAATAATAATAATAATAATAATAATAATAATAATAAATAATACCAATAATAATAGTAATGATTCTTCGTCGTCGGCGCCGGAATCGATTGTTTTGGAGAGTAGTTCGTCGTTTGGGTCAAATAGTTCGTCTTCGAATTCTCCCGGGAAGAATAATAAAGTGGGTGTTGCGGATGATTTTAAGGTGGTTTTGCCTTCTGTTGATTCTCTGGGAAGGTAATTTAGTTTACTATTTTTCAAATTTTGAATTTATATTTTTTATTTACTTTCGTAATTTTATTATTATTATTATTATCATTTTTTGTGGGATGAACTTTGAGTAATTGAAGATGGAGGATGAAATATCAAATATGTGGGTTTTGTTTGGTTAATTTCTAGGATAAAATTTGAAGAATTATTTGTTCATAAAGTACAGAAATTATTTAAGTTTTCAAGTATGATGTTTTCCTGCAATTTATTTGATTTAATTGAGAAATGAAAGAAAGCAAACATAGCTATCATATTATCTGCCTGAAATTACAATATTCAAGTTTAATGAGCTTTAGGTTTTTGCAATGTTTTGGTTTGGATGGATGGTGATTCATTCTATTAAGAGGAAGTACAAAATGTCAACGTTTTTTTTAAAAAAAATAAATAAAAATATTGTGATGTCAATTAGAAGTAGTTAATTGTCTTTGTAGATATCTAGCTAGATTGCAGCGGAATGTTGTTTGAACTGGATCCATAGGCGGAATTCGTTCTTTCGGGTAGTTGGTACTTTGTACGGAGTACATGTTTTGTGTTTTTGTAACTAGGTTGTGTATATCATTGAGTTAATTGGCGATATTTGGGTTATTATGGTGGTTTTCCTGAAACACTGAAACAGTATCCGTAAAGATATAGATTGGTTAGAGCTAAGACTTTCAATGGACTTTTGGAATGACCGAGGTATGTCAATGGTGGTGGTGGTGGTGATGGTGATGATTGTTGGATGTACAGAAACGGGGTGAATGAATATTGTGCAGTTATACACGGAGTAGGCTATTCAGGTTTCGGTCGCATGTGTTGATTGTCCAGCAGTTAGGTCTATATGACCTGGGCAAAACCTCTCCATGTATGGTGATAATTTGCAGTGGCTATATGAGATTTGATTTTTGAAAGTGGTGATTGCTTTAGTGATTGGAAATCCTTTGCTGTTTTATGTTTGATGCTAAGTATAGGAAAGGAAAGGTTGCGGAGGTGTGATAATTTTTATGAAGTACTGGGGTCCGTGATCTTCATTCGCCATGCCAAATGCTCTAGGCTTTATGCAATATTTTGAGAAGCTCCAAGAATTTTCAATGGGTTTCTTTATGTTGAGGCTGTACATTCGTACATGCTTCGTGGTCAGTCTTGATATTTACTTACATGATGCTAGTCCAAGTTTCCAAATTAATATGCACATGTTTATAAATCAATTCTGTCAGTAATAATGCCATAATTGTCTCCCTATGCAGTGATCCTTTGATGACCAGATCTCAGTGTAAATTATGTATATGCCTTTGCTTTCCTGTGTTGTCTGTCATTAAGCCTGTTGACCACCAGCAAATGTGCATTGGGCTCATTGTCTTTCAATAAAGTAAACATTAGGTTTAATTATCATCTACTATAGTTCGTTAAGAATTTGGTGACTATCTAAGGATTAGAACATTTTCTTATTTTAAATTTCTTTTAATTATGTTTTTGGGTGGGGTGTTTGCATATACATATTAATTGCTAGTAGTAAGGGAAGCTGTTAGATGTAAGTAATATTTTGGATCTTAAGACTAGTCTACAATTGATCCTACACTTATTTCTTCGTAGTTTGATTTCTCCACTTTACATTCTGAACTCTGCATTTATAATATATACGAAGTATTTTCTGAAACGAATGTCAGTTTATTGTGGCGTTGCGTAATGCATTGATGGATCATGTCTTGGAATGCTGTGTTCTAGCATTCACCTATTGGTCATCTTGAGTAACTAATCTTGGTAGTTTCATGGATTGTTGTATTTTACAGTGACTGCAGCATTCCCAGCCCAAACTTCAGCCAGCAAGGAATTGTGTATCAAGACGCATCAGGATTTTTTGACTCTAATCCTGCTTCTGTGAACCCTGTTGAGACTGAAAGCAATGCTTCTGATCGTTCTCCTCGGAGTGATATTCTGACTTCTGTTCAGGTTTCTGGTTATATGGTATCTAAACCAATGGGTAAACCTCAGCACCAGTCCCCACCTCAGCCACCATCACTAGCAACAGCAACGCCACATTACATTCACTATGCTGCTCCTCAATCCAATTATGCTCCCCAATATTACCCAAATTCTATACCTGTTGCATCTTATACTCCAATGTATCCAACTTATGTCCAACCACATCAACCTGTCCAATATCAGCTAAATAAGCCATACCCAGTCTACATGATGCCTATGGGGCAAACACAAAATCTGTATGATGCGTCTATGCCTTGTACTATGACAACTGCACCAAACGTTGCTAGGAGTCAACCCCATGTGCCTTCAAATCCTGTTGTGGTTTCACCCCGATAATTTATGAAGGTTACAGTAAACCTGCTACTCCAGCATCTGAATATGCTTCTGAAGTATACATGCCAACTGCAATGGCAACCCAACCTGTGACTTTGCCTGCAGTGCATCAACCAGCTCAGCCTGTTACTGTTCCTCCCATTGAAAAAACTAATAATATCAGTGAATATGAAGATCCTATGCATGCCCAGATATACAAAACTCAACCTTCTGGTCTTATATTGCCTTCTCAGCTTCAAATGGCACAAAGTGCAGCAACAGCGATGCTTCCAGAAAGTTTCACTCAGTTACAGTTGGAGAGTACTAAACATTGAGGATTCTGACCAACGGAAAAGTGCTGCTTCGAAAAACAGTTTTGAGTAAGAAACATAGAGTTCAACAGTGTAATTTCATTTTCCCTGCTTTTCCTCCACTTTTCTTTTTGTATTGCAGTATATCGTCTTGTTGCTCTAATACATGTTTGTTTAGTATACATATTTTTGACCTTTTTTTTTCTTACTTTTTTTATATTCACAAGCTTAATCAAAGAAAAGGTGCTTTTTCTGTAAGCATTGTGGTTCTGATTATGTAACATTTTGGTGAAGTAATGTATAAGTATTTGCTGTTATCTTGGATTTGTTATTGAAGTATCAAAAATGATTAATTGATTCTTTTGTATCTATCGTCAGTATCTTATGATTCTTATCTAGGAATCTGGTTGTGTCCTTGGTCCGTACTTGAAGACGCAGGAAACTGCAGAATTATATAAGTGAAATTTCACGTGGAATCAAAATTTGGAAATTAGTTGGCGAATCTTTACATGCATACTTATCATATCCTACTAATCTAATATACTCTATGTACTGATTACAAAATCTCCCAAAATAAAGAATCTGAAGAATCTGGCTTGTATGTACAACAATGCTTGAATGTGATTTTATTAAATGAATACTCAAAGGTGATTAATTGTCTGTGTCTGCCTTCAAGGGGACTGAGTTTTCATCCTCAATCTGCTCATTAGCAAAATATTTTGCGATTTTGAGCATTACTTTTCTCCTTCTTTTCATAGATAAAGAGGTTGAAGTGCTTATTCGTCTTGTAGCCGGAGAGCCAGATCTTCGCAACTTGGCTTGTCTTAGTGGGGTTGAGCTATAATCATGATCTTTTATTGATCTCCTCCCCTGAAGGCTCTTCCGGCTATGGTTTATCTCTTTTTGCTGCTGCTCTGTTTCTGAATCCTCCACGCTTTCTAATTCTTCCATCCTCTTGACCTCCTGCTCTTCCTCTAGCTTCAGCTCTTCAATCTCCCTCTCTACCAAAGCAGTTTCTATCTTAACCTCTCTCTCACTGGCCATTAATGCTTCTGCCCATGCCTGAGCAGCTGCCACTTTCTTGTCAGCAGTCTCTCGAGCTCCAGCTGCACATCCTGTTAAATATTCGTACTCAAATTTTGATATTGTGATGGTAGATTTTGTCTGGGAAGCCCTTGCTTTCACTGCATTTTCTACAAGGGTCTGCAATTTCTCAAGAGCATTTGCTTCTGAAGTTTTGACTACTTCTAGCGCTTTAATTACAACCTGTAGTTTCTCTTCCTTAGTATCATTTTCAGATTCAATTTTCTGAATCTCAGCCCTGATGCAGTCTGTCTCCTCTTTCAATTTCTCCTCCTCTTTCTTTGCTGCCTCCTTATCTCTTTTTAAGCTCTCTAAAGCAAGGGATAGAGATGGTAACATTGACTTAGCCTTTTCCTCAGATGCTCTGGCAACTTCTAACTTATCTTTGGCCCTTAGAAGTGTTGAGTTCATCTTCTTTATTAAATTTTGGTTTCTGCTTCCTTTTTTTCAATTTCACCCTTCTCCTTTGTCATGTTTATCAGCTCGATTCTTATTATATCCATACTACCCATAAGCTGAAACCCTTCTGCTTGGATAGTCTCCAATTCTTTCCTTGCTGCTTCCAGATCTTTTGTGACTGTCTTCAAAGCAGAGTCGTTTAAACTTACTCTTCTCTGATATTTACTGTCCATTTCCTTAATCAAATTCAGCTCATTCTGCAATACATCAACCTCTGAAACTGTAAGCTCTAGTATATCTTCAAGATATTTCATTTTCTCAATTTCATCTCTCAATATACCGATCTTTTTTCTAGTTTCAGCAATCAGATTTGAATATCTTTCCTCTTCTTCTTTCTTCTGAGCTTCAATCTCTGCAAGTTCTTTCTGTGCCTGGATTTGAGCTAGCTCAACCAAGACCTCCTCTTCTTTAGCTTCTTCAATCTCTATCCTTAATTTATCAGCAGCACTCGTATAAAACTTGAGTCTTGAACCAGCAGCATCTGCTTCTTTTTCTGCCCTGAATTTCTCTTCAACTGCTCGTTCTATCTCAAGTTTAATTTTGCTGATATCTCTTTTGACTGCTTCAACTTCTTTCACGACTTCTTCATACTGAACATTTCCTCTTGGCCAGGTAGTTCCTCAACTCTCTTCCCCTTCTGAAACTCCTTAGCCCTTAATTCCGACTCTTGTATTTGTGATGTGAGCTCCCTAACTAACTTTTTCGCCTTCAGGATTTCGAACTCAGCCTGGTTTATCTCTGACTCCGCTATTATCCTGTTTTCATTGATTTGGTTGATCCTATTCTTTGCAACATGAAGTT